>NW_027526460.1:78783082-79383082 GCF_048455015.1 Haemaphysalis longicornis | reverse complement strand
ATCTTTTTATCGTTTCTGTCTTCATTCGAAATCTCCCGCGAGCAGCAAGCCGCTCCCCCTTCCATCGAAACAAAAATACGATATGGACGATTCTTGACAATGAGTGGAAACCGCTCTTTGTACTCCCACGCCTCTCTAACTCCACGAACGCCGCCAGCGTCACGGATTCGCAAATGACAGATAGAATATTTACTAAGAAGGGAAATGTCAACGCACCTAAAAACTAACATGGGCACTGAAACATCAGTATCTTCAGTAAGATCAACAAGCCACATTTCCTCTTGTTAAGAATTAGGGCTAAGGCTAGTCGGCTCCAATGTAACTAACAGGGTAAACGCGCAACGCAGTTGTTTTTATTTCACTGTGACTTAAAAAGGGACGGCATCAGCAATCGACCTGACTAGCACAACTGCCTAGATGTATACCCCTGGTACAAAAGTGAAGCGGCGGACCGAGGAAGCGCCGGCACCTTTCGTCAGCGGGGAGAGTGTAGATTTGTTTCAAGACGCGTCCTTTTTACGGCGGCTTTACGGTGTAAACAATCTCTCTTGGTCATTAAATTTAACACGCCTTCCTCACAGTAAGTGCAACTTGCGTCACCAAATAAGCTACGCTTAAGAGTAGCACCACTTCGTGCACCCGGAAGCGTCTGGGGGTCATTTTGTTTCTGGCTTGCAGTGTTGCCATCTCTCCCAACGAAACCGCCGCCCGTTGTGACGGGCACAGTTTGACCGGCCGCTCTAGCGTCCGCGCAGAGAGAGAGAGAGAGAGAGAGAGAGAGAGAGAGAGAGAGAGAGAGAGAGAGAGAGAGAGAGAGGCGCCCAGAAACAAAATGGCTGCGCCCATATGTAAACAAATATCACGTGGTGCCGACCGGCCAATGGAAATCCTGGCGGCACATAACAATGAGAGAAAAGAGTGCCGATACTCTAAAAGCCTTTATTTAGTGACGCTAGCTGCAACTCCGATCCTTCAGCCTCTCACGTCTGTGTAACAGAAGGCATTTGTTTGATTATTATGCGTGTAATGCTAGGTATTTCGTTCTCATCCCTTGAACCGTCTGCCGCGTTCAGCGATTCGTTTGTACTGCGGACAACGTGCGCGTAGAATGAACCATAGAAACAATAAGTCGTTACCAGCGTAGGGCAACCATTCGTGCACTTCTCAAAGTATCAAGTCATTACTTCCACTAGCCGATAGCCATAGGGTGAAATATACACAAAAGGCATCGCGGAACAGAAATGCCCAAATTCGTGTGCTCGAAGCCCAAACTGCTGATGCTACGGTACATTCGTTTATCAAGGTGACGGGACATCTCAGCGATTCCGCAACTCCCGCTGTAAAAAGGACCAGAAATAGTTTTTTTTTTTTTTTGGTACTGTGATGTTGCGGAACGACACTTGCTAATTCAGATGAACGTAGTCGATGGTGCATGAGCTAAAAGTAAAACAAATTTCCGTAATCTACGGCACATGTGTATGCACAAATTTGTTGCATGCGCACAGCAGGCTTGCTAACACGATGTTAATTTATTTGCGTTCCCGGAACATCCGCCATCTCAAACAGGTTCTGTTACGTCCGGTCGACACCGATTAATGGCATGAGCTCAGGGCTCTGGGGCGACAAAAGTCTATACCTACCGCCGCGGAGTAGCTTGAGATAGCGGTGTAAAGATTGATTGATTGATTGATTGTGGGGTTTAACGCGCCGACGCAACACAGGCGATGAGGCGCGCCGTAGTGGAGGGCTCCGGATTAATTTTGACCACCTGGGGATCTTTAACGTGCGCCGAAATCTCGTACACACGGCCGTTTTTGCTTTTCGCCTCCATCAGAAAAGCGGCCGCCGCGGCCGGGAATCGAACCCGCGACCTCGTGCTCAGAAGCGCAACGCCTTAGCCACTGAGCCACCGCGGCGGGTGTGGTGTAAAGAACAAACACTACTGCCATTGCCCGAAACTCCTGCTTCATGGCGTTATATTAACACCAAAAACTGAGTTATTGAACAACCATCGAGGCATTAATAAGAACCCATAACCACTCCCTCTCAATACAGTGCGTTCTGAGGTGCGACCACACCTTATCCTTGACCACTAGGACATCCGATATATCCTCCGAAAAAATCAAAACACCTAACTTCTTTTTTTTTCTTGTTCTTTTTTGGACGGCGAATTCTACAATTGTATATTACTTCGCATTTCTTTATCTCAGAAATAAGCTAAAGCTCAGAATGAGTCCTCCGGATACCTGGGTGAACTGCTACGGACGACACGTTCCATTTCCTCAACCACACAGTAGTGGCACTTCCTGCAAGCACCCAGCGCCATCTACTGGTTCACTTTCAACGCTAACGATATTCCGCCATTATCTCTGCAAACTGCTAAAAACGATTCCCCGCTTAACCTCTGCGACTTTGAAGAACAGTATCCAGTTCTAACTTGGTTCCAGCCCAGACAATTTTAAACGTTTTAAAGCGAAAGCTTTCTTAGGGGGACCGAGTGCGTACTGTAAAAAAACTAATGCGTTTCCCATAGACCAGTTGGTACACCGAAGAGCTCTGATAACATCCCGGGCTTCCAATGTGTCAAAACGGTTACTTGAAAATTACGAGAAAGGAACGGTTCTAGATAACACAATACGCGCATCGGTCACGAAGGAGGACAATATTGTACCTCTATCTCATCGACCCCGTATCAGTATACACATTTAATCGTTCGTAGATGCATTTACTTAGTGCGCGAAAAATGGTCGTTGCATGGGTTCGTTCTTTGTCGGTGACTTGGGTCTTTGGAGGCTTGACGATCGATTGGACGCACTTTCAGTTTTCGCGCTTCTTTCAACTTTCTTTAGTAAAGGATGGTAATTTTCTGGTACTGCACTGCTGACGCGTACACGGTCTGTTCATCCGGACAGTCTACAAAACGCCAACCTACGGCGACGCGCTGCTGAAACAATAACGGTATTTTATCGCCCTCATGAATCATCGACATCGTTGCGTCGATGGTGTGTCGTCGCTACGTGATCTATAACTTCAAGTGGTCATGTGTTTCCCAACCTAAAACTCGAAAGGCGAGCAGAAACACCGCGCAATGCGTAATAGACTTCCTTGCGATACCGCCATGCAGCGGTCAGCCCTTTTCTCTTAATTTCCTTCGGCGCTGTTATCAGCTGATATAGTCATTATTACATCGCTGGCCAGGCGCCATTCGGCGATACGCACCAACTCACGCGGTATTTTCCCTCTCGTCGCGTAGAAATTTCAGAGTGATAGCTGAAGTGCAAGTGCGCGCTTGTTATCTCCCGATATCCTTATCTATCTATCGTATCTCTCCACTACACCCTTTCATCTCTCCTTATAAGCTTTGTAAGAGTCGGGCGATCGCTAATACTAGCCGCGACCATTGTAAATAATTCACCACCGGTGATTCCCCTCCAAGAATGCCCCTTATCTTGACAGCCGCAGATGGTGTGACGTGCTGGAAGAAAACGCACGCGAGTTTGTTTTCCAGATGAATGTCGGGATAGACCTAGATATTCACACAAGACTGTTTGCATTCATCTTGAGGACTTCCTTCTTTGCTTTTGTTTTCTCAGCAGTCACCTGAAGAGTGTCACGTTGGGAAACCGCAGATAAGCCTGACCTCCTGTAGAGGCTTTAAAGATCACGCGCTATTGACTGTTGCGCAATGGGCATTTGTAAGGGCAATACTAACACTTATAGATAAAAGCAGTTATGACGTCAATTCTCTTGCATCTTAACGCCATGGAAATTATTGGAACGTCCGATAAATCAGTCGTCTGTATCTCTTGTTTGCTATAGGTGTAATTCAGGGAAGCTTTTCGAAACGCTTGGCGTTGTGGCTTTGTCACTATACTGCAGTTTTGCTTTACCCACTGCTGGCGAGCTGGGAGCCGAGCAGTGACGTACGATCAAACACTGCATTACTTCGTTTTATCGTCTAAATTCAACGGCAGAGATGTTTAAGGCGTGAGGCCAAGTCAAAATCGCAATTTTTTTTTTCAAAATGTCAATTTGTTGTTTTCTCCTTTGTTAGATGTGGAATTTACTGGGCATCATTTTGCTGAAAAAAAGTTTTTTCCTAGTCAGTTTATTTAACAAATGCAAACCCAATAGGCGTCTACGAAAACGGAACTGAAACTGCCAGTTTTGTGTGCAACACAAATAGGCCCTGGTTTGGAGTTCCTAGCTTGTTATTGAACAGTCGTATCACATACAAATATGTAATAATGTCCTACAGTGTTTTCAACACTTCATTTATCAACTAAAATCAAACTTCTCACTAGGCAAATGGGCGATGTTTCGCACGTGTTGTTTACGTTCTGGAGCCTTCGTGTGCGCGTCAAAGGAGCTTCGGAATGTTTGGTAGATGTGCCAACACTCTCTCGCTTACTTTTAAAGACGATAGTCTTTCTTGGGCTACTTGAACGGGAGAGTTTTGGTCCGTCTCTCTGTCTATCACTCGATTCAGCCACCCGGCCAAAGTGAAACACACGCTGCGCAATAGTCTTATACACTCACAGCCGAATCTAAACGTCTAAGTCTGGTGTTAATGTTCATACTTGCCAACACTATTGAACAAAAACAAGACATTACTTAAATATAAGGCAGAAAATCAATAGATGAGAGATATTTGCACTGTTCCTTTATTTAAAAATTTACGGATGCCTGCTTTATTCGATAGCAAATAAAATACTACATCAACTGCAAAATCCCTTGCCTGCTGTTGCCCGCGCCACCTGGCGGAATTCAAAAACATCAAATAGCAACAGCAGCGAAAGGTTCCAATAGATATGTTTCGCGTTCCGCTTGGAACGATCGTGGAGTAGGGCAACGTGGTTCTATAAACGTTGAAGTAGGTTGCCTCGATTCACGCGCGTTTCCGCCGTCCGGCAGCGCTGGCATCGAGGCACCCGACTTGGAGCAGTGGAAAGGGGTAAATTTAAATTAACTTGATCAGACCTGTAGCGTGTTATCATGGAAGAGAGGAACAGCATGGGAGGTGAGCGAGGAAGAGAAGAGATGCATTTAATTGCCAGAGGTGCCAGTCGACTACCGTCTTGCGTCGACATTTGCAACGAAAGGAGCAGATACGCCGCCAATTTTTTCTTACTGGCAGCCAAAGTATGGGGAAGTTTAGAGTGCAAACACTTACAAAATGAAAAACTAAATGCCAAAAATGAATGATCAACTGCGCATCGAAAACTCATCCCGTAAGAGCAGTGCTACCGCAAAGCAAGCTAGAAAAAAGGGCGAGGTGCCACACGAGCAAAATCAGACACGAGCAAGACCCAAGAAGAAAGTAGCATCAAATGTGGGGAGTTTTAGCTCTCCTGGTCATTTTATATAAGCGCTGCTCTTGCTTGAAATCTTTTTGTTGATTTTCTCAGAACGTATTTTTTGGCGATTTCTCCACACGCGAACATTCATAACTTTGCTCCTAATAATGATTTTTTAGTGAAAATGGGCACATTTCTTCCTCACATTATTCGGTGTGTAACGGATCTCAAGAAATAAAATCGAGCCACAAGTTTCGATATGGCCACCTTTTACACCAAGGCAAACCCAATTGAAACGTTGTTTTTTTGTTATTTCATTACTAAGCCTCGAGGATTCATCCAATCTCATTACTTTTGGTTCTTTGCAAAGGCCAAAGCCTCCACTATACCACTACCAAACATTGTGTGTTTTCATGGAGTTAAATTAGAGTTATGAGTGTTGGCGTGAGACCCACATTTATTTAAATTTTCAAATAAAAATATAAACAAAAATACGAAATTCTTTATAATGCTCCCATGGGCCTAAATAAGGGTGTTTTCTTATGTAGAGCAAGAATCTGCATTGCTTATCTTTCTTTTAAAAAATTAGGCAGCACTTGAGCTCACACCCTAAGCTCGAGCTTGGTCCGGTGGCGTTCGCAAAAAAAATACCGAGCGCACGTGAGCATGCGTCTTGTGAGGAGCGCCCGGCGTCGTCCAGGTTTGTGTGTGGGATTGCGCCACGTGAGGAGCTCGCAAAAAATACAATAAAAATACCGAGTTCACATCACCATGTGCCCCGTGAGGGGCGCCCTGCGTCGTCCAGCTCTACCTTGGAGAACACCCTGCCCACCGTTCGGGGCGTGATCTCTCGCGTGCTGTTCTCTCGCCAGTTCACGTGCGTTTGCGCCTGAAGTGCGGAGCACATACGCGGAGTTCGCGCTACAGACGCCGAGTACGCGAAACCGGTTGCCGCTGGTTCTAGCGCGTGCTAACGCTGTCCACTTTGGGAGAGATGTGAAAGGCTACGGACAAAAGGATCCGGGCCTGCCAGTCATGCAGACTTTCAGCGGCAAGTTCGGAAATCCATGTGAAGTGCAATAGGCGGGTCTCCGAGGAAGGGAGTGCGGCCACCAGCTCTGCTGTTTCTGCAGCCCTGCACCACTAGTGCAACCTGCGCCAATTTTTTTTGGGGCCACGTCTCGCGGTGCTGTAATGGCAAAGAACGTTGTGCTGCGATGTTCGAGGTCATGAGTTCGATTCCTGCTTTGAAGTGAAAATAAGTACGTATTGTTCTTCAAGCACTGAAACTATAAACACAAAAATATTTTCGCATTTGAGTATAGTCCGTTAAGAGCGATGTGTCCGTTTAATCACTATTATAGCGAAAGCTTACTACGCTATTTCTGGCAAGACCATTCATCGCGTCACAATGACCTTGAGCCACTGGAGCGCAAATGGGGCCGGTGTAGCGCCACGTGAGGAGCTCGCAAAAAACACAATAAAAATACCGAGTGCACATCACCCTGTGCCTCGTGAGGGGCGCCCGGCGTCGTCCAGCTCGACCTTGGACCATAGAGTTTCATACTAATATATACTAGAGGGAAATCTGGCGCTGCATTCGCGTGCCGCCGTGGGCGGCGCCATTGCAGCTAGCGACGTTCCTCGCCTCCTTGGCTTGGTTAGCCACATGGCTTCTTTTTCGTCTTGAAGCCAAAAGGCGTAACATTCTTGTTTTGTTCATCTTGCATGAAGCTTCTAAATAATCCCTGACAAATAAATCTCTCTGGAGCTTTAATTTTACAATAACAAAACAAATTCGGTTAATCTTCTGCAGTAATATTGTTGCATTTTTGCAGCCAAAGCCAACTTTTCAGCCTGTTCGTGAGCCATGCCAAGGACAAGTGGAACGTGCCTGCCCGGTACATGACGGCACGCTCGCTAAAGTGCGGCTCCCCTAGACAGTGGCGCCAGATTTCCCTCTAGTGTATATTAGTATGAAACTCTATGCCTTGGACCACCCTGCCCACCGTTAATGGCGTGATCTCTCGCGTGGTGTTATTCTCGCCATGGGACCCGCGGCGGAAAGGCGTCGCAGCTACGTTACCACGTGACTAGGCAAAGCATTAAAGGGACCCTGCAACACTTTCGATAAGCGTTTTCACTCTTTCCTTAGCGTCTAAAAGCACTGCGAAAGCTATAGTTATCGCCAGCACTTTTCGGCACTGCGTGATTTGCTCTTCGCACCAGATACGCCTGCGATTTCTACTTTGTTTTTGTGACTATTTTTACAGTTGCTATCGCAAAGATCTTATTGCTGCGATTGAAGGAAAATCGGCCAACAGCCGCTACATGGCCTTAATGATGCAATTCGAGCGGTCGAAGAACGTCAAGACCGTGAAAGAGAGAAAAATATTTTGAGCGAGTTTCCAAGTTATCTGATGGGCATAGAGTAGTAATTTTTGGCTGAGGTACTTTTTGACCCCCTAATCTATGTACTGGTTGTGCTGGTTGACTACGTTCTGCAAACATTTATGATTTCAAAAAAAGTTGAAGACAATGCTGCAGAGTCCCTTTAATGGCTGCTTCGTTGGCGCTTGGTCACTCAGTCTTGTTATGGAAGACGCGCCACCTGGGCAGTCTCTGAGAGCGCTTTAGAGCAAGCGGAAGGATACATGCAATTCTCCAGTAGCCTAGCTCACATGAAACACTGTGTGCGTAGTCTTGACCTTTAGCTCGGGATAACCAAGTGTACAATTGCTAAACCTGAACCATTATTTTTAGTGAGGAGCAGAGGAATGTAATAAACCAAGGAGGAGGATGAAAAAAAAAATCATGGGCCATCTCCAGAAACTTGGGGAGGGGCGAAACGTGCAGCGTATAAGTGTATTCTTGTCGCCTTGGCGTTTTTGCCAACGAAGATGAAACAGTTGGGTGGTATAGTTATACAGCTTGGCTGTAAAAGTCTCTTGTCTTTGAAGCACGAAGCTCGCTAGCGCCAGGCGTAAACTAGTGTCCCGGTGTTTTTTTAGAACGCGTTACGAGCGTTCCAGAGCCAGGCGTAAACGAGTGTCAAGGTGTTTTGGTACCACGACTAGATGAGACGAGGACAACAGGATGACGACGTCGTCATCCTGCCGTCCCCGACGATATGAAGACGACGACAGGAGATGCAAACAGTCGAGCCCCTATGCGGTTTCGCCCCTAAAACGTTAATTTATTGAGCATAAATTTCGGTGGCTTTCTGTGTCCATAAAGCCGTGAGCCAACCCAGAAGCCTGGGCGCGAATGATGAGTAGAATAGTAGTGGTGTCATTTTATTTAAAGGAGTCCTGACACGCAATTTTCGTGGTACGTTCTGTTGTTGTTGTTTTTTGCTGTCATTGGGGCCTACCAGCCCGCCAATCATAGAATAGCCCATCAGACGGTTGGTCTCAGCGAAAATATTTATAGCCTCGTTTACTTGTGTGTTTCAGTTTCGACTAAACGAACACCGAGGCGGCCGCCATGACAGGAGGCCGCTTGTGACGTCACCGTTCTCGTGACACCGCTGCGGGCGCGGAGGCATGCGCGCGCTCGCGCACCCAGACCGGCCGTAGTCTGCACCATCTCCAAGCGCCGGGCAGCATGACGCCAGTCCCAAAACCGCGACGTGATGCACACGGCGGGACAGCGCGCGCCAACCGCAGCCCACGCGTTTGGCACGTGACGGGAGCCCTAACGTCGGCTGTTTGGGGCCGGGAGAAGTAGATGGCGTCATGCCGGTGCCGGTTGCGAAAGTGTATCCGTTCTGAGCTTTCTCGTACGCGCAAAGATTAAAATGGATTTAAAATATGTTACACTGAACGGTTACGGTTGAAACTTGCTGGGAGAGGGAGAGAGAGAGAGATAATGTTTTATTGATACGTAGAAAATGAGAAGGAGTTGTGAGGAGCATTGCGAGATTGAGAGGCCTCGGTCCAGGCTTCTGCTGGCGGTTTCTTGGATGAAGTCAATCAGGCCGCGTTGCTCCTCTTCTCTTCTAGGTAAGGTCAGCCACTCTCTAGTCTACTCTCTTCTAATTTGGATGTATTGGGGGCACTTGCAAAGGATGCGGTTTGGTTATTGGTAGTTTTGCACTGGGAACATGATGGTGAGGGTTTTTTTTTTTTTTTTTTGCCATATCTGATGAGATGTAGCATCCCCGGTGTTTCGAGTGTTCCGGCTTGTGCTTGTCGGAATAGGGTTTGCTGCTGTCTTGTTAGGTTACGGTTGGATGCTGGGAGAAGACGTTTCGCTGTTTTGCATTCATTAAGGTGAAGTTGCGGGTGAATTGGCTCCTGAGATGTCGCACTTTGGCAGCCGTTGCTGGGAGCCCGAATGTGTGCGTCTTGGGCAAGCTGATTAGCATTTTCACTTTCCAGAACCCTGGCGTGTCCAGGAATCCAGTGCAGCTTCACTGTTTTTTGATATGTTTGAATGGGACGAATTTTACGTAGTTATCACAGCTTGTAAATTTCGTGTCAGTACTCCCTTGTTCCTTCAGGATAGGAGGTGGCGGGGCCCAAATGGCAACGCGACGTCCAGGGCGCTGACTGTGACGGTTTCTTGGGTTGCCTGATCGGAGCTCCGCAGAGCCTGCTCCCAGTGAGAGGAGGAGGGGAAATGGTGTGGAGGGGAAATGGAGGGGAAATAGGGAAATGGAGGGGAAATGGAGGGGAGGAGAATTGGTGTGGACGGGTGTGCACAAGGAGAGTGCGGTGTGGAAAAGTGTGGCCGAGCGATGAGGCGTTCTTGGTCCTCTCACCGTGAGCTGGCGAGCTCGCGCTGCCACTGCTCAGGGGAAGGGGAAGGAAAGGGTTTGGCGCGCAGGGGCATTCCCAGACTGGGTGGTAAGGGGTGTTTGGGACGGAGCAAGAGGGACAGTTGGAAGGGTATTCGGAGGGGGAAGTGTAACGGATTATTGAGGTGTTGTTAGGTGTGTTTGTCTAATACCAAAATTTCATAAACTCGAAGTCGAGTTTTTAAAGTTGGAAATATGCAACGCTTACGCTAAATGGGAGACTGTAAATGACAGTCCGTGTACACCAAGAATAACGAACGAACGAATGAACGAACGAACGAACGAACAAACGAACGAACGAACGAACGAACGAACAAACGAACGAACGAACGAACGAACGAACGAATGAATGAATGAATGAATGAATGAATGAATGAATGAATGAATGAATGAATGAAATATTTATTGCACTACAAGTGGTGATGTTAAGGCACCTGACAATGTTTTGCCCAACCTAATGTTATATACTCCTAGTTGTAATAATTTGCATGAATCAGATATTTTTATAACTATATCTACAATAATATTCAATGATGTCTTCCCGTTCGTTTTGAGGGTGGGGTATAGCGTTTTATAGACTACTGTACAAATAAGTGCGGTCTGTAGTATTCTCCTGCCCGCCTCTCGGTCCTGCAGTTAGGCGAGTACCGAAGGGTTGAAACGACCTAATTGGTTTAGGCTTCTTTTTTGTACGCCTGTTTCTTCAGCCCTCCAAACCGTTATGAAAGGCTCGTGATATGACCTCCATCACTGATGCAATAGGAGCTTGATAACACCTTATCGCCTCCAATCGAGAGACTGTTCCGGCTTTTCTCCCCGCGTGCACGTTGAGAAGTGCATCTTTGTTTGCTGAGGTTTCGGTGCCAGGGAGTGCTTGTTCAGACAATAAGCGCGGACAATACGTGCTTTAAAGAGCGCGAGATAATAAGACATTGCCAACTAACCATGGCGCCTCGGGAAATATATGTTCTGAGGGTAAATAACTTCGAAGTATTTACCAGTTGATGACAACGCACGGATGCATTTAACAACTAGGGACGTGGCCGCCAATAATTCTGAACGATGTGAAAATGGAAAAAAACAAACCATGAAGGAAGCTCACATCAACGCGTAAGACTTGAAGGTAGCGAAACTGTGCCCAACTTTCACGACCATAACGAAGGTTTAAGTCCACGATTGCCTCCGATTTGCGTCTTCTTCGTTTCCGAAATGATCTTTACTCCATCATTGTTGCTGAAAGTGTTAAAAAAAAAGGGTTGCTAAAAAAAGCTTGGATTGACAAACGTGCTCCCGGGTACTCTGGGCAGTCGCCGTGAGGCACGCACACGCGAGCGGTCGGCATTTTCTCTGTTTTTAATTGCCAAGTGGTCACCGCGCGCGAGGCACGCGCTCACGTGCGCTCAGGATTTATTTCTATTTTTAACTGCGCACATGAAAAATAACGATTTGCTAAACAGCGTCGCTGTTTAAATTTCCCGGTCATCCCACTCTGTGGAGGTGGTGGTCCAGCGAAGTGCGTTGGGGGCTTTTAATGGGGTGCTTCCCAGGCGAGTGTGTGTCGGACATTCGGCGTCTGCAGTCTGGCTGTAATCTAACCGAAATGACGATCGCGATGACGATCCAGAAAGTCAATATGAAACCTTGCGTTCACGCCCTCGAACTCTCTCTCCACAGTTGGAAACTTCGCGACATAGGCGCTTTGTGGCATTCTCCGTCTCACGGATATACATAATCTGTTCTTGCGCGTCACTTACGTGCGTCTCACGGGCACGCTCGTCGGGCATTGGCTCCCCTTATCTTAAGGAAATGGCCTTCATATCGGCCTTCTCCTTAAAGTCGGCTCAACTTCCAAACACAAACGCAGCATTGAGAAGACGTTCTTTCTTTGGTCGTTGTAAGCTGAGCAAGGGTGCCACCGGTCGCCTTAAAGTGGATTTCACTTTTAAGCACAAATGGATTGCTGTGAAGATAATATTAAACAGTCAGTTGGAGATTTTATTTGACAGAAAGGCCAAAGCCAAAGAGGGTGTGGTTGGGGTTGAAATGGGAAGGGGGATATATAGAGTATGATCGGTTTCACTTCTTATTTCACACTTCACACTCAGTTCACACTTCAAACTTAGTTCACACTTCAAACTTAGTTCACATTTCACAATTTTTCATTCAGTGTGACGGGCTAGGAATCGACCTGACGATAGTGTTTCTTGGGCTTTCCGACAATGTTGGCCTCCCCGCCCGCCTGTCCCTCGATTCAGGCATCCGGCCGACAGCTAAAAGAGTTCTTGAACGAGAAGTCTATACAGCCAAAACCTTTTCGAAGCGCTAAATCTGGCTACATAGTTGTCAACATTGTTGAACAAAAAGAAAACATCAGGAATATTTTAGGCACAAAAATCAACGCACAACTGGCACTCGCAGTGTTCTTTTAATTGGAGATAAATCTGTACTCGATATTCACGATAGCAAATAAAAAATACGCGTTGACAAAATACTTTGACACAAAAATACCAGAAGATCTCGCGGGGAACTGGACCTCGTGTCAGTATTCCAAGTTCAATAGTAAAGAAAGGTTACTGTAGATGCGCGAGCAGTGAAACTTCAGGAAAACTGAGTCGACTTTAGCAAACCTCCTCCGCGGTTATCGCGGAAGGATCCAAAATGAGGGGCAGAGGATGAGAGGCAGGCGGGGGAGTAGAGGGGCATTTACGTGGCGGAGGCGGGAGGAGATTCTAGTCTTTCGGCTAGATTTGCAGCGACGTGGGCAGGCACGGTTCCCATTTTTTTCTCAGGGACAATATAAGGCGTATCATCAAAATGTGAAGGCCCTTGAACGTTACCGGTGTAGGCTTGGTCTTGGTAAGCTGTCTTTCCCACATTGACCCGCCGCGGTGGCTCAGTGGCTAAGGCGTTGCGCTGCTGAGCACGAGGTCGCGGGTTCGATTCCCGGCCGCGGGGGCCGCTTTTCTGATGGAGGCGAAAAGCAAAAACGCCCGTGTGTTCGAGATTTCGGCGCACGTTAAAGATACCCAGGTGGTCAAAATTAATCCGTAGCCCTCCACTACGGCGCGCCTCATCGCCTGCGTTGCGTCGGCGCGTTAAAAAACCTACAACCAGCTTTCCCACATTGAGTTTTTCGGCGCGGACGCCATAATATCCCACATCCTAGCCTAGACAGCTTCGCTGTAGAAAGTCCCCTCCACCCCGATACATCGGAGCGACACTGGTGACTACCGCCGAACGCAGGGTGCAGCTACTCTTACATAAATGTGTCATATGATGGAGGGGAAAACAGCTATGTCTTAGGCTTGATTGCATTGGTCGCGTTATCCGAAGGTTGTGGGTTCTTATCACACCCGGAGTGCGAATTCTTTGTTCTATTTTCCTTTTTCCCGGTTTTTTTTTTTTTTTCAAAAAATCCTATTGTCACAAAAAATTGCTCAAGCCACTTAAGTCCGCATGCTTGTTTTGAAGGCGAAGGCATTATGATTTACCGTAGAGATACTTCCCCAAGATTTCTTCACTTGTACATCATCGTGTTTGCATCGCTTTATTCGTTTTCGTTGCTTTGTCTTTTTGCGCCAATTACTTGGACAGGAAGACTGGCGACCCTTGAAGCGCCAGCTTCTCCAGAGCCAGAGTTGTCCATGGCTGTCGTGCAGCTGTTCTACTCACGTGCTGTGACATTCACGTGTCAAGTGCCACGCACTGGGTCAACCATTCTTCCCCGCTGGCAATGGGCTAAGGTATACCACAACCAAAACAAAAAATTGGCCCCAATCCACGCTGTGAAGGTGGTCGGACTGCGAAGCTGTAAACAACACCCACAACGATTACCGATGCGACGTCATTTGAATTAACACACATGGCTCTACCAAGAGTGAAACCAGAGACCCTGGCAGCCGTTACCAGGAATTCGCGAGGGCGGCGTCCGCGTAACCGAGTGACCGAACGCAGCAGCGACGGCGGAAAGAAAACGGAGATGAGCGTCTGGTGAAGGGTGAGGAGGGTGAGGGTGGCAGGCGTGGCTATCGCTCTCTCACTCCCTCGCCCTCATTTTTCTTTTATGCGTCTCCGTCAAGGCCCTGACGCTTTCCCCAGACGCTGTTCCGTTCGCCGCTAATCCAAACCACGTGAGCGCCGTTATCATAATGCGGTTTGCACTCCACACGAGAGCTTTGAATGAGCACAGGTGGTAGACCCGCCGATGTGCTCGTTCAGTACACCGTCTGTCTCCCCGTCTCCTCGTGTGACCGTAGCTTAGCCGGTAAGACAACGCGCTGTCGCTTCGTTTCTCTATTCGGGTTCAGGTTCGATTCCGGGAGGTGCCAGTAATTAGTTGCGTTTAGGCTGACGTTTTCTGCTTACGTGGACACGAAAATTTTCTTGGCTGGTAGAGGTATACTGCTTCGCAGTAAAAAAGTGTGCGTGCAAACTCTTCAGGCTAAAAACACCAACCGATTCACCTTGGCAGGTGCGATTATGTTAAAAATTGTCTCAGTAGACAATAAAGAAAAAACACAAGGTTCTGAGGTTGAGCAGTGGCAGCATTAAACTGGGTTTAGTCTCTGGATACCCGGATTCAATTATTAACACGAACTCGAATGTGTTTTTTTTATTTGCTACTTACAGTGCAGCCATTTCCCGTAACGGGTAACAACGACAACCACAACAGCGCCAGTTTTTCGCCTAGTTGGGAACTCAAAACTCGCACATTGAAAGATAAAATGCTTCCGCTTAGAGTACGACCGACGGGATGTTTTGTGGGACAACAAGCAGTGCCTCTTGGTTAATTCTTTATTTTTAGAGGCTTGTTGTGCTAATTGGATTCGTGCATTGAAATTGTGCTACACTTCCCTGTTACACGAAGCCCACCACATAGCGATAGCCTGGCTGCAATCAATGGCGGGCTCTGGTTCTTCATTCTCCTGACTCCAGGCATGCAAGTGATAACAGGTCGTCATAAACTCCAGGAACGGTCACCTAGAAACGAGAAAGATAGAGGAGCACTTGTGATGTGATATCGAAATATTAAACAGCTCAAATACGTGTGTACGTGCGTTTGTGTGTGTGTCTGTGTCTACCTGCGACATATCCAACGCAATTCTTTATCGGGAGGATGGAGATAAGCTCCCCGGGTGCTCTTTTGTGGAAGGGAATTCGAAACTCTTGAGCACACACGATCCGGATGATTGCTTTATTTATCTCCCCTCCCAACAGACGAACAACTTGACGAGGGAGATAACGGTTTATGGGCCCTATACGCACTCTGGGGGCTATGTGAAGTTCCCTTGTATTGGAAACATCTTGGTTATTGCAGGAGCGTTGTGAAATGACATTTCGCTGTGAAACGCGGATGTGAAACGCGTTCTCTTTCTGGACGTCGCCTGTCGTTGGGTATACGCACAAATTTAAATGTCCTGCCATGTATCCCGTTCGTTGTCATGACGACGTAGGCTGTGGCATGGGTATCTCTGTATAGGTGAACTACGAAATGATTCATATTCATTACAGGTATAACGCCAATGAAAGCTCTTTGCGCTGACGCTTTTTTCTTACTGCTGTTGTTCCGTTCAGATAATCAGTGCTGTCCCTTTCCGGTCCGAGCGGGAGCGGAAGATTAGATGAGGTACTCGATTTGCATTTGAACTGCGTCTCATATTAACTACATTTCAGTTTTGACGAATTTACCCTAACTAGAGAGCTATCAGTCAAGACACAGGGTTCAATTTAATATCGCGCGGTACATGTTATATTACAAGGTGATTATTGTCTGTTTTCTTCAATATGCTATAGCACTGAGCTTTCGGGATTGAAACGTATGGACACGTCTATCACGAATGCGGATCACAATCTACCCCTGCCCCCCTCTGCTGTCCCGGATGAGGACATTATCGTACCCCTTATTTCGGGGTTCTTCTAATTAGGCATACGGCTAAGCTCCCAACTTTTGAGTGGCAGACCATGAAACCGAGGCTCATTCTGATGTTTCCCTTCGGGAATACGGGATAAACACCACTGTCCATAACGGGAATCGCGTATATATTTACAGCAAAGCTGTATACTTCTAATCCCAACGGTTTGGTCGGCGTGGGAAAAAATGCCAAGGCCTAAGACGCTGAGCGCATGCATCAGTCTTATCAGGCATACAGCATAGAGCTTGATTGATTGATTGAAAACACGTTTATTTTATTTTGTTGCGCTTGGGCACTGACATTGATAAGCGTAGGGTTGGTAGGGGGATTGGTAGGGAAGGGAAAGTGGGAAAGGATAATTATGCCGCCATTTACTGCGTCAGCGGCCTGGGTGCAACACTGTGGCCGAGTGAAGTCGTAGCCGTCGTAGTGTCCTGCGCGTCGCCGCAAAGCCGGTCACCAACGACTGGTGCTGCCGGGTCCAATAGCACAAAAGCTAGTATCGTACCCAGCAGGAGCTTTTGGTGGCGGACAGGACCAGGACTGGAGAGACGTGGGCGACGGTCCATATCGCACGTTGTTGAGGGCACGGTACCGAGGAATACTGGAGCCGGGCACTAGATCTTGTAGTGTGGGACTGCCCCGGTATAGCTAGTGCTGTAGGTGTTCGGGACGCTGGGAGCGGCCCCACGGCGATGAAAACGGTGGAACAAAAACGGTGTGAGCAGTGTTCCCGCCGGAACACTGCTCCCGGAACACAGTTTTCCGCAGCAAGAACTCACGGGACGGAACTGCAAGGATGAGCAGAGGGTTGGCCATGGCTGCGAGGTAAGCTGTGCGGCGGGCTTGACTAAGCTGTCGTTCACCCGTGGGATCGGCTTCTTCTTGACGAACGAGCAAGGATGCCATTGTCACGACTGGACCACAAAACAACCACCAAAGGGAACCACAAAGGGAACCACAAAACAAGCATCGAAACCTCATTATGGATGATAAGGCGCCTGTGAACAATGGGACCCCTTCCCAAGTGTTCCTGGTAAAGATTATGTTTGCAGGTTATCTTTGAAGGGTAGGCAGGACTAGTGTCACTAAATAGGGCAGTTCTTGCCCAAGACGCTGAGTGCATGCATCAGGCTAGGCAGGAACCAGAATTTGCCGCCAGGGAAGCCGAGCGTATATGTCAGTACATAAGGTATTCGAGTGCCACGCAAGTCAGCAACGGCGGCCATTTTGGCGTTTATCACTGTTGCGAGGTTGTCGCATCTACGACCTCGCCGTTAACTTACACCGGGTCGTTCGTTAACAACGTCACCAAAGATTCAGCAAGGCGGCATCTTTAGACAAAATTCTGTAGCTTAAATGCTGTTACATGCGTTATCTCTGATTTTTCAGTCGCGCGAACACGCAGAGCAGAGTGGACAAGCTAAGCCTACTTAGAGTTTACCGACTAAAACGCATAAACAACAAAATGGCGGCGCCCATGAACCGTCGCAGTGTAAACAAATAGGACGTAACGCGAATTCACAAATTATCGTGGTGGCGACACGGAACAACAGGAGAAAAGAGTGCCGATACTCTGTATTCTTATCCAGTGACACTATAGCTGAGTGCAAGCGACGAGCCCGCCGAGACGACGAGAAACATTTCGTACCCTCCTACATCACCATTTGTAGGGGTTTACAACAGCTTGGCTGGACATCCACCTTAGCAGGCCGGAATGGCGAAAAAAAAATTTTCGCTGCGGACATCTCGCGCAAATAAAATAATCGTTTAAATCATCCTTGAAAAAAAAATTTCTCCCACCTCCCCTCGCGGGAACCCCTGTGTAGATGCGACGCATAGGGGGTTCCGTTGTTGTTTCCGTTAGGTTGATTCTCCCATCGCGTGAAACGTGCCGTGAACCCCCTGCCGCGGCTATGACGCAACGTGGCGCGACTATTACGCAACACAATCCAACACAATCCACTTTAATCCAATCCAATCCAAATCCAATCCAAATAATCCAAGCCAAGCCAAGCCAATCGAATCCAATCCAATGCCCCTCGCGAGAGAGCGTTCGCTATCGGAGAGGAGAGGGGGTGAGCGGCGGAGAGCGCAGCTCGCGCGGCGAAGAGAATGGGGGAGGGGTGTGGACGGACAACGACAACGCCGTATGGAGGGACAAGGCGAGTGAATGAGATGCCGTCGCATCTAAAATACACCTTTTATCCTGTTAATCGCGTTTTTGTAATATTCATATAAAGTATGGGGTATAAAGAAGCCTGTTTGTTTTCTATTAAAATTATCAATTATTACAAGCGCTTGTCCGCCTTTCCTTTCTTGTGCCCGTTTATGCGGGCTTTTTGCGAGATGAATATTGCCAACTAGGCCGACTCGCCGTTACGTTTGTGATAAGTATTCCCAATGTGCAATCGATGAGAGGATCTCCTTGAGTTTACACTTATGTACTCATTTGTTTCTATTGTTTACATGAAATAAAACTATGCTTTTAATTATGTATTGTGTTACATTCCCTAAGAAGCTTGTTTTATTGCTATTCATTGTAGCTTAACTTTATTGCAATTATTACCCCTGTTGTTAACTCATCGAAGGTTCCGGTACAGCCACCAGCTTTGGGACCCTTGCCTGTCAAGTTAGTACTTTTGTACGCATCGCTCGCCGCAGTTCAATGCAGTGGCTAAGCCGTTGTGCTGCTGGGCACGAGGATGCGGGTTCGATTCGCTTTTCTGATGGAGGCGAAAAGCGAAAACGCCCGTGTGTGCGACACTTCGGCACACGTTAAAGATCCCCAGGTGGTCAAAATTAATCCGGAGCCCTCCCCTACGACGCGTCTCATCACCTTCGTTACGTCGGCGCGTTAAATCCTACTATCAATCAATCAATCAATCAATCAAATACCGCACTTCAATAAACTTCTTCGATTTTGACCTTCAACGCGTATTGCACTGAGCGGCCACATTGCTACGGAAGATTTCCAAGGCAGTCATTATTAATTACATCGAAGCTCTCTATTCCTCACCGATGGTGTTCGATGTCCAACCAAAACGCCCTGCAGGAAAGCCAACATTAGACAATGGTTTTCACAAATCGATGATGACCATAAGCGAAGGCCCTTCAAGCGGCCCAAGAAAAAAACGCTCCCCTTGGTCGGAATCAAACCTGGGTCCCTGGCACTATGAAGCGATGTCTATTCTACTTCGCCACTCCAACCCGGTCGTAAGCATCAGCTTTCAAACCTTCTCTTCATTCTTGATCACTGACGGTTTGGACTTCGACCGTCAAGGTGTGGACTGTGATCGTTGGGCTTTCGCGTACTTCACTTTGACCCGAGATGCATTGAAGAAAGCTTCGCGTTTCAAGGATGCTTTGTCGTTTTATTTATTTATTTATTTATTTATTTATTTATTTATTTATTTATTTAAGGAAGCCGTGGTAAGAAGATGTGGCACGACCTTCTCAGCCGCTACCCGTCCGCAACACACGTGAGTTGCGGCCGGGTAGCGCAACAAATAGTTTCATTTGCGACAGTTTGTGTTTTCCGCGACGAATGAGCGCAGAAAGAAGGCAACAGAACAGCTCGCACGCAAAACACTCAGTATCCCCCCCCCCCTCCCCAAAAAAAAAAAATCACTCAACTAAGGGAGAATAAAATACATGCAAGACGCCGAAAATGGCTAAAGTGCCTGACTGGATACATGTGTCTACTTCGCCTAATTCGGCAATGTTTCCATCTCGTCTGCTGGACTAGTACGAATAAAAAATTAAACCCGTTCCGCGCAATGTCAAGCTGTCGGAAGTGCAGAGCAGTGATTCGCCATAATGGGCTGTACCGCCGTTATCCGCTCACTGCTTCCACCCCATGCAATTCAAATTTCCCGCCTTCGCAATGCTCGCGCGCCCCCTGCCTTAAACTGCGCCATCGGGAGGTCTGTTCTTTTTGTCCTTGCTCTAATTTCGTATGCTGGAGCTGTTTTGCGTCATTCCGAACGCGCCATTTTTTTCTTGCGCGACTGGAGCCTTTCTGCAGCATTTCGAACGCTCCATTGTTTTCTTGCCGGGCCGCTTTTTTCCCTTAAAAAGCCAACCCAACGGGTGTCCTTAAATAAATGAACGCGGGCGCTGCCGGTTAATTACGTATATTTTGCCTCAAATGTACCTGCAGTCTTGTTTGCCCTAAACAACCGGGAGATGTATGACAAGCGCCAGCGGTTCACGAGTTTCGAACGCTTATATAAACCGCTTGGCTTTCGGAGCGTCTGGTGTATGCCGCGAACGATAGCGTTACCACGGGACGCCCTGTTGCTCTACTTGGGTCCAGGTAGCGAACTATGACGACAAGACTCGGCCCTAAAGCGCCCTGCACTTAAATGAGGAGGCACTTTCAAGATCACCGACATGCTCAAGGATCCATAAAAGTTTCGTTTAATTATGTTTCACTCGTCTCAAGCGGTAGAAATCGTCGAGCTATCACTCGCACCGCCTTCCAACCAACCGCAAATTTCGGCCAGCTGCAGGAGCGCGCTACAAGTCTCAGCAAAACGCGAACAGGTGAGTCGGTCGCCGAACGGTTTCTCCCGCGTGAGACTTATCATTTAGCGCGCTCAGCTTCCCGTGACAGACCCAAATGCGTATCTCGATAGGCGCACATACCTACGTGACCAATCCCGGGTTCTTTCCTGGAATCGTACAGTGCTGATAGCCGGCCGCCGCCGCCGCCGCCGCCGTCATCGTACGATAAGACCACGCCCAAAGGAAGCTCGGCTGCACTCGCGTTGTATTAAATGCTTTCTTCAACAGCTTCAATTAAACAGGCTATTACTCGATTTCTATGAAGGATATGCTAATCTGGCTCACATGCTCGCGGACAAGCACGGGTATTGTGGATGCAAGCTTGTTCGCTATCGAAAACTACATGACTTAGCAGCCCCCTCCACTTCACCCGATGAATGGAAATAAAGAACACTGGTTTCACTCAGATTGTCTTTCCCAGAGTAGTTCTGTATTCATTCGCCTTTACTGGTCAGCACTCGCTCACACGCGCACACGCGCGCGCACGCAAGAGGGAAAAAAAAAACAGATTGTGAAAATTGTTTGGCGCTCCTTAGTTTACCGTTAGCTTTGTTTCGTTACCCTGTATTTCAATAAACGCTTTTAATCATCATCATCATTTTCATCGTTCAATGAACAGCTCATTTTAACATCAGACACATGACCGACGGACTAGCGGACGGACGGGAGGACCGATTGATTGATTGATTGATTGATTGATTGATTGATTGATTGATTGATTGATTGATTGATTGATTGATTGATTGATTGATTGATTGATTGATTGATTGATTGATTGATTGATTGATTGATTGATTGATTGATGGATGGATGGATGGATGGATGGATGGATGGATGGATGGATGGATGGATGGATGGATGGATGGATGGATGGATGGATGGATGGATGGATGGATGGATGGATGGCGTCCTTAACGTCGGAGGATACTTACTCCGGTGCTGCCAGGATCCCTCTGTGTATAAGGCCCCGAAGAGTTCGTGATAATTGTTCTCTGTACTAGACATTTACGATGCCCCGATGGTACAAGTTAATCAGTGTACGGGGGTCCCTCGTATTCGGAGGCCCTCATAACCCAAATGTTGCCTCAGTCCGCAGGGCTCCTATATTAATTTTTGATTGATAGTTGTCGTTTTGACCAGAAATTTTACCAGAATGAACACCAAAAAAAATCTCCCAGCCCGTCCAATCATTCTCGGTCGGTAGCCGAGTAGCGTTGCCAGAAGGTGAGCTTCATTTATTGATACGAAAACATTAGTTAAGTCAATAGGTCCAGATAACAGTGTCGCGCGCGCGAAGAAATGGGCCGCAAAGTGGCACACGGCAGGCCGCATAAAATTGTCTACGGCTCAAAGAATAAAAAAAAGACGGTCAAAGAATGCTCGGGGTGAACCTCAATAAACGGGGTCAAATAAATGAGGAGAAAGTAACATTGTATTAACTTACCGTCTATATGGGAATGAAACTCAAGGCATCCTAAATGCGAAACCAGTACGCATCTCCAACGCCGCTACAGCGCCACACCTCTAGCTAGCTTCAGAGGGTCGGAACGATTGAGTTGTGTCCTCCGACTTGCAAACGTGTGTTTGAGAGAACTATTTAGGACTACGAGAGTAATTTGAGCATGCTAATTGCTGAAGTAACGATTAAGGCAGCAGTAAAGAATGCCCCCATTAAACGTCATCTTTGCTTGGAGATGTGAACGCGCTTGTGCGATGGCCTGACGTCAGTAGCCCCAGCGTGCTGCGTCCGCTGAAACTTACGATTGCCCGGCGCTGCCCAACAGGTGGCACGCGGGCAGTGCAGACGGAATTATGTTCCCGCCAGCAGCTAAGACTAGCATCAAGTTTTGACATCAAACTTCGTCAACCGCTGGCGTTGCTTGACGTATACACCGAGTCTGAAAATGCTTGGCAAGTGCTGAGCCTCAGGGTTACGGTAAGGTAATTTTTTACCTTACCATTTTAAGACTGGGGCCAGTAGCCCTGGTAAGGTCTATACGCTGGCATAACGTGAACGTTATGCCTGTGTATAGACCTAACCAGGGATACTGGCCAAGGCTTCCAGCCACCGTAACAGTGAGAGGAAAAAGACGAAAGGGATGATGATGATAACAGGGCACGCTTTGGGCAGTTAGAAACTGAGGCTCTTGCAATCATACAACACAAATTAGGTAAGTGTCTTCGTATATTTTCTTTTGCATAGAGGAAAATGATATGACAGCTTAATTGAGCGGGAATTGTAAAGATTGTAATTTAATCACCCTGTTGTCGCGAAGACCCCTCCCGTTCAATTTGTTGTTGTTGTTGTTGTTTTCCCTTTTGTAGACTACACCACTTCTTCGGCTGCCAAGGCCCGATTGTTCTAAGAAACGCATGCGGGGTATGTCTCTGCGCGCTGACCGACCGGAAGACGCGGCTATTACGGGGTGAGGGGGCCGGGGTGAGGGCTTTCGCGTTGTAGAATATCCCGCGCCCCCGGCGGTGTTCCCTTCGGGCTCTGAGCCCTCTGCTGTAGTTCCAACGGCCGTCTCTGTCTTTTCCACTCCTTTACTTCAGTGTTTTGTCTGAACTACTTTGTTTACGTCAGTTATTCTCCAAGCGCGCGTTTTCGGGTTCAAACATTGTGTATGTGTGTGATTGGTCTGTCTCTTCGGCGGGAACATGGCTGATTGGTGTTAAGAAGCGTCTCCGGGATTGGGTAGCGGCGGCCTGCTCCAGGGACTGGTTCGAGAAACGCTGCCGCCCGTTCTCGGGACCTTTCGCCGGGAGACCGCGACTCCAGTCAGCTATGCCCGGTTAAGTACTTTTGCTCGCTCGCCTATTTATCATTTCATCTAATAAGTGTATTGTTTCAAGTTTGTACGTGCTAAATATCAGCAATTTTATCTGTAAATTAATCCAGTTAACCTTGAATCTTCCTAATCCTTGTCAACTTCTTTCACTGCCGCCCATCATGCTACCGCAGCGACAGTTGTTGTCCAACTTTCGGCGTTACAATGTCACGCTAATGATCATAGCGTATAGCTTCGTTATGATTTTTATTCGTGAAATTGTGCACTTTTTTTGTTCATCTCGGTGTGAGCCCCTGCACTGTAAATCGGTGTGACGTCATTGGCTTAGTTCTAGGTTCGACCGAGAATACGGCACGATTTTTGTTTTGTGAGATTTACAAGTATTACTAAGGTCATAAGCGCCCGTACATAACAAAGCAAAACATTACGCAAGTTTCACAACGCAGCCACACAGGCAAGGTTCCACAAAGTAGCGTTCTCTTTAAACGGGCTAGACATACCTCGTAGGGAAATGAAACCCCATCGCCGATACAGATCTGGATCTGAGTGTTGTAGTACGGCTATAAAATCCTACTTCACTGAGCTATGCTTCTCACATTGCTGTAGTGGGCATTCAGGCTATGGGGAGAGTGCCCTTAGCAGAAGGGAAATAAATAGCTAACCTTAGCGCTCCCCTATCTCCAGGGCAAACCCTTGAGCAGCTCGAGTGTCTGCCCGATTGCCTGCGCATTGTCCGTATTGGGACGGTGTATTTTTCGAACATGGCGCCCGATTGCGACAAAGCAGCACTCGAAAAAGGCGCAAAAGTTGGCGACCGCTGTAGCAGCGGCCCCATGAATTACGTGCGAACAAGGCCGGTGGAAAGGAGGAAGGTCGCGTAGTCCCCTTGTTCGCGCGTTTGATGTAACGTACTACATTGTTGCAGCCGCATCCTATCACTGCTTTTGTGCGAGTGATCCACCATTGAGCGAATGCGCCGTTAATTGTGTCACTTTTAATCGCACGGCGGGATCTACGCCTGGTTCCAAGAAAGAAACTGAAAGTTCCGGCTTTGCGAAGGCGGATGTCCAGCGGACCTGTTGGGAAATGGGGATATAAAAGCCTTCACTGCTTTCGAGCAATGGTGGTGATACCCGCATTGTAATCGCTGTGGTGCACCGTGATCGGTTCTGTTGACGGCTTTGGTTGCATTCTTGACGAATACTTAATGCAAACACGATTTGTACCGCGTGGTTCACTGATCGTTGTAGCACGCAAGCCCAGAGTTGTTTCTGCAGTCCAAGGTCGTCGCGATGTCAGCTTTAACGTCGCCGATGATAATCACTTGTGTGTCGTCTTGTGTGGCCCATGCAAAAGAACATTTGCGTGAAGTTCTCACTGCATACGTTCAGGTGCTATGTTCGTCATACTGCGCGAGCTTTGGGACATGCACGAAGTGCAGAAAACCCGGAGTAAGCGTTGGAAATGTTACACCACTACGTTGCTCTGAGGGTGTGTATTGTGACGCTGTGGGAGTTAATTTTTGCTGGCGTACCTGCGGCGAAAATGCCCCGACCCACTAGAGGCTAACAACTTCGCTGTAAAATTTGCTTCGTTCTGATGTACGCAGTTGCGTAACTAAGGGGGGGGGGGGGGGGGGGTACACGTACCCCAGGCGCCACTTGGGAGGGGGCGCCGAGCCGAGTCTGCCCAACTTGTGGCCGAGGGGGAAAAATGGCAGCGGGGCTATCTTTCAATAGCAGGGCGGCACAGCTGTGCAGAAGTCGCTGTTGGAGATAGTTCTTGCTTGGGGTTATTGGTGCGGCATTGTAACACAAGGATAGCCCTGCGGAAGACGAGGACGAAGAGAAGGGACGCACACGAGGCGCCGGCGCCCCCCGCATCCCCGGCAAAGCGCCCCGTGAGTGTCCCCCTCTCTTCGTCATCGCCTTCCGCAGGGCTATCCTTGTGTTACAATGCCGCTGTTCAAGCAGTTAAACTGTTCTCCTTGTCGAGAAGCGCCGCACACATGTATGAATACTTATAGTTCATCTCACAAGCTAGCTGCAGCACTGTGGAGGCTACATTGTTATCAATAGTGCGCCCACTGAGGGCGCCTAATCCGCCGTGAAGGGGGTCCTGAAAGGACACTCCCTTCTCCCCTCTCGGCAAGTGGCACCGCACGGCCCCGGTGCCTTTTGTCGCTTCCTTCGCGGTGAGTTAGGCGCCCTGAGGGGGACAACAATGTAGCCTCCACAGTGCTGCAGCTAGCTTGTGAGATGAACTATAGGTACGCCCGGATGATGGAGTTCGGGAGGCAACACGGGATGATATCCGGTGTGCTTACGTGCGTGCTGTTCGCATGTGTTTTCATGTGTTCTCGTTTGTATTCCAGCAGCGTCGAGAGGGGGGGGGGGGGCGTGCTTAAAATTTGCGCTCTTATATTTCGATTAGCCTTTTGCAGGTATTCTTACAAGGCGAGGGGAACAACGTGCAGGGAATTGTATACAGATCCTGGTATTTAAAAGTCGCGGCGCCTATTGTTGTCAAGTATGAGTCGGAGACGGAGTGCCAGGGTCAAAGCGGTAAAGCCAGTCAGTAGGTACCTTGAAGACATACTTGGAGTTTTCCAAGTTATGGCAAATAACGACGAAGAAACGAGGGAAACGAGAAGTAATCGCACACTAGCTATTGCACCAGTGGATGTTAAGATATGATGTTTTATTTCGCTCGGCTTTTGGAACAAGATACTGGTTCGAATAGATCCTGCTTAAAGGCTGCAAGACTCAACAATGAACTTTTACGAGGCTGCTTTAGACACGGACGCTTTTAGATAACAGTTTCGTGACGAATGGGAAACGCTGGTGAGTGAGTCACTCGATGAAGGGCTTGGTGTCTGTGAGTCGTGGGATGTAAATGTTGAAAGGCGTTCGAGACGAGAGAAAAAAACAGATGGCTGGTGAGAAGTGGAAAGAAGAAGCGTGAACGGCTAAGCAGAAAATACAAAGGGTCATGAAATCCACACTCGACCATCTTCATCCTGAAATGGGCGAGAGGTTTACTCGCCTGCAGGATACCGATGCCAAGTTTGGCTTTCTCCTGGACATAAACAAGCTGTGCTACGGTGACGACGAGAACGAACTAGGAACAAATTGTTACACCTTTGACGAGTTTTATCGATCCGACGGTAGCACGCAGGACCTCTATGAAAAGACTTGAGATTGCCACTGCTGCTTTCACGGCGTGTTGACCGGAGATTATCAAAACCTGAAAAACTTCTGCAATTTATTATACGGAATGACGAAGACAACGTATTTCCCAACCTTCGCATCGCGATTCCGTTAAAGTTAGCTATAGCCGTTTCCATATCCCTGGCTGTGAAAAGTCCTTCAGCAGGCTAAAACTAATACTTTCCTGTTTGCGGGCCACAACGGTCCCCGACAGACTTTCTTATGTTTCTCTGCTGAGTGTGGAAAGAGAAGAAACTATAAAAACAAACTTCGATGACCTTATAGAACAGTTTTCTTTATCGAAAGCAAGAAAAGTGCTGCTCTTATAGTTGTTACGGAGTGCCGTAGTGTATATAATTTTTCATATTTCTGTTATTATAAACAACTGATCTAATTAAAGCGTTTCAAACTCAAAGAATGCGTTTCTCGACAACTTGTTCATAATGAACATCAGCACTGGCGTCACAAGAGGCAATGATATGCTACTAGGAGACAACAGTGACTGCAGGAACGAGTTTTTGAATGCATCATTAGCAGTTATAACACAATGTGGGCATACTATGCAGATTTCAAGTATGATTAAATATTCTGAGCAATCCGTTTAACGGTAAGGCAGCGAAAGAGAAACGATAACAACTGTTTACACGCGTACTTGGTCGTTTTCTTATGAGCGTCGCCTTATTCGTGTCATGCGAGGCCACAACAGCTGACCAGCAAGCTCCATTTCTTCTTTCACTTTTTCTTCTACGCAGTGTCTAGAATTGGCTCCGAGTGATCCCGAAATTGAAAACAAAAAATTTTTAATTGTCTACAGCCAGTGCCTACAGTTACGTTCGACGGAACCCCAAATTGCCAATTAAAGTCACATTTGACGTACCTTCAACCGAATGATTTCAGTTACGTCCGGCCTAGCCAGGTATTCCACAGTAAAAAATTAGAGGGCGAAATAGAAATTGAAACGAGCACATCGGCCGTACGGGACACTACATAGGCGACCCGGAATATCACAAAGGAGCAGAGGACGCCGCACCTGGCAGTCGGCGCCCGATAAAAGAGGGAGTGGCGGCAGTGTCGCACCATTACCTCCGAGACAGTAGAGGTCGTACACTATCCTCTCAAACAGGAACGAAAGCTCGTTCCTCGTTCCTTCCAAAGTTTGAAACGAGTTCCCGTTGCAAGTTCATTGCGAAAGGAACGCGTTCCAGTTATATTTCCAACATCAAAACTTATCGCTACATTCACGTTACATTTGATATTTCTGTATTAAAATACAGTGCCGGATAATCCCGACGCGAAATAAACTGAGCAATTCAAAACTCACATCGAGCTTTGTATATTAAACGAACACCACCGTATATTATATATTATGAACACCACCGGAAGCAGATTATCTGGCGATCAAAAGAACCAAAAAACTCCCACCTCCCCTCGCGGGAACCCCTATGTAGATGCGACGCATAGGGGGTTCACGTTGCAGCGTTGGACAGCGGAGGAACGGCGCTGGAACGATGGAGCGGAGCGGCGCAGGCACCGCGTTTTATAGCGCGCATAACGGTGAAAGGACGCGCCGACGCCAGTGTGGCTGCCGCGGCTATGACGCAACACAATCCAACACAATCCACTTTAATCCAATCCAATCCAATCCAAGCCAAGCCAAGCCAAGCCAAGCCAAGCCAAACCAAACCAAGCCAAACCAAACCAAACCAAGCCAAGCCAAGCCAAGCCAATCGAATCCAATCCAATGCCCCTCGCGAGAAAGTGCTCGCTATCGGAGAGGAGAGGGGGTGAGCGGCGGAGAGCGCAGCTGGCGCGGCGAGGAGAATGGGGGAGGGGTGGACGCCGACAACGCCGGATGGATGCAAGGACAAGGCGAGTGAATGAGATGCGTTCGCATCTAAAATCAACGCTCCCACACGAATTTTTTTAGGGAGCACCCGACATACTCCAGACATGTCTAACTCCAACTTCCTATGCGGCATGCCGGCATGGGGGAAGGAAACTACAGGAGGGACCGTCACGGGACAAGCTTGAAACCTACCCAGCTCCCTGTTGTGTTACCTAGTCATAAAAAATATAACAGAGAACTCACGAAAAAAAAACGCACTATAGTCAAGTGACAGGCAAGTGGTAGTAGTTTTTTGCGCCTCAAGCGGTCACCAATCCTAACTGTATATTACGCGCCGCGTACGTGCGTGCCAATTCAATGCCGTGTGCGGCGAGCGCTGCGCGGCTTGTAAATCCGAGACGCGCAGATGAAAATGCCAACAAAGTTGTCGTACGCACCTGTCCCATACGCACCGCGCCTTGGCCATAAAGTGTCGCGTGCCGACGCGCACACCTGTTTTATAAAGCAATTAATATTCCAGGTAACTCATTCCATCGGCGTATTACGCAGGATTACAGCTCGAACAAAGGCCTTAAAGAAGCAGAGAGAATCCACCTCATACGGGCATTTGTAATAAGCCGCACTACGTTATCTCTGCCATACGTAAATACCGCTCCGCCATAGCGCTCAAGCAGAGTTCGCAAAAATTAATTGTCTCATTCACCGGATGTGCAGGATGGCGTTGCAGTTACCCCTCCCTCTGCCAGCTTGGAACAGCTGGGCATGTACACCACTGCAGAAAAAATAGTCAAGACCCACCGACTCAAACAACTTGAACGCCTATCGGCAACACCCACTGGTCAACAGATCATGCGTAGATAAAACCAGCGAGCTCCTCTAGTAGCTGATCTTAAAGTCCCTATTCCCCCATTCATGCACACCTCTGCATACGCCCTCTCCCACGCAGTTATAACCCAGTGGAAACCAACACACGCAGGGAACAACGAGCCCGGGCTTTGGCCGAGAAATGCCCCGTTAGGCGGAGCACGCTTTACGTAGACGCGGCAGACTACAGGCATCCCGACGCGCACGCTGTGTCGGCAGTCATCATCATCATCGTCGTTGTCGTCATCATCATAAGCCTGTTTGTGTCCACTGCAGGGCGAAATCCTCACCCAAACATCTCCAGCCACGCCCATCGAGTGCCCGGAGGCACATTGTGTAATTGTATAACCATTAGGAGGTTTTTAGCGAATGTACTCAACCAGTGTTGCCAAATCTTTGTTTGGTGAAGAAATTCCGTTTCGTGTCCCAGGGAGCCTCACTTAGCATGGTTGAACATATCTAGTACAGCTTCCCGTGGTATCCGGCAACGTTATGACCGGACCAGGCAGCATTTCGGACCTGGTAATGTGATGGAGGGCGGTTGCTGAGCATCGGTGTGCTCAGAAATTGTGATACCCTCCGTTGATGCTACTAAACTGTGACACATACTATACGACATGTGGCGGCAATATTCAGCCCTAATTTCCCACCCCCCAGCTCCCTCACAAAACGCACCCGTCATCCCGCAACAGCGGAGGAAGCGGCAATAACGCAACGACCAACCTCCACAATCATCATCTCTTATTCGAAAACGGCAATTCAGGACTTTTGCAGAGGTATCATCTCTCCTCAGGCGCTCAAAATTCTTATTCAAAATACCCCTTGCACACCCCGTGGAGCTGCTCTGGACTCCTACCCATACAGGGCTGGGGCAGCCAACGAAGCACCTCAAGAACTCACTGTCCGAGCAGGCCCAAGCGTCGTCCCCTTTCGCCCGATCGGTGCGAGGCAGCTTTCTTAGCCATGGGGAAATAACTGTGCATTACTGCCTCACCCTCCGCATATTCCAGCCCGCTCATCGTGTACCATCTCTCACTCTGAAGAACGCTTATGGCGCCTCATGCAAACAAAAACTTTGCCCTGTCGCGTTAAACTGCCCCTAATTCACCTCACCCTGTATGAATTCCCCAACTGTCCCGCATGTGGCTTGAAGGACACCGTCACTCATACCACGTGGGAAGGTAACAAAGATCCCTTCCCATTAATCCGTAACAGCGACCAATAGGCCGTACTGGGTATACCGCCGGCCCACAGATGCAGAAAAGTCTGACGTAACGGGTTGCCTTGGTCACCGGCAAGCTGCAACTACCGGTCACTCACTGCCCCCTTCTAATCATGACTTGCAATAAAGTTTATTTCATCTCTCTCTCTCTCTCTCTCTCTCTCTCTCTCTCTCTCTCTCTCTCTCTCTCTCTCTCTCTCTCTCTCTCTCTCTCTCTCTCTCTCTCTCTCTCTCTCTCTAACGTCTGCTAACTTCTTACTCTCCCCAGCAGAAAAGTTCCAAGCCTACCCCTCAATCTCCCTCCCTCCCTCCTTCCCTCCCTCAGGAGAACAGTAGCGGTTCCTCTTCGTCCTGCATTTCGAATCTTCATCTGCCGCCTGGCACCACGTCCGATGAAAGCTTTTTCCTCCTCTTCTTCCTCCTCATCTTCTTCTTCTCTTTGACCACGTTCTCTCCCCCTTCTCTGCCCAGGCGGTTACGAAACAGCGATTGCAGATGTTGCGGCGCTGCGTCGGAAACCGTGACGCACAGTTACGAAAACGGCAGAGCGCTCACGAGTGTGTGCATCTCTCTACAGAAAACTTGCCAAACCGGTGATTCACCGATGACGAACGCCTCGGATCTCGTCTTCCGAGCGTGATTCTAAAGTTTCCGCTTGTTTGGACGCCGACTGCGAGTTAACGAGACTCCAAAGGAAAAGCAGAGAGAGAGAGAGAAGGAGAGAGAAAGAGTCGATATCTAGAGCAACCCGTGGAGATGAGACGTGACAGAAATTTTAAAACAACCGCGACCAGCTCTTATTGTTTTCCGTTCTCGCCAAAACACCATCCGTAAAATTTTGGGTTTTAAACGACCTGGAAGGCTGTTTGCTGGCAATGAACTTAATAACACGACGCGTGCGCATTGCACCAAATACATTTCTTTTGATCTTTTTCTCTAGTTCAAATAAAAAATACTGCAGCACCTGCACTGTCACGCGGCCACTGACATCAGAACAGGTAGTGCCAGTACCACTTATCACATAAAAGAGCCTTGTGCACTGAATCGCAATGGTATGATCTTTTATAAGAAATTTATGACAGGCTTATAATTCTTCATATTCATAGATGTCAATACAGAAACATAACGACCATTCCGGAGAAAGCCTCAGGTGCAAGGGTCGATGAGAAGGCCTATCTTATATGTACAAGGTGTTCGCTGAGCGATCCTCGTGAGGCAGGCTCGAATATCGCTAGTATCGTCGCAGGTGCGAGATGACAAACACCTCGGCCGGGGTATCAGAAGAGAGCTGAAAGAGGCGATGACGTGGACGTGTCGATGCTGCTTGTGTGGGACCTGAGCCACGTTTGCCGCGTTGGTCGATGCCTTGCGACGCTTCCAAAGCGCGAAGGAGGCAAAAGACTTCACAGAAAAAAAAGAAAAAAAAAAGGCTGGAAAGGCTTCCCTAAAGAGCCACGGAAATATTTTCTTAAACTTCTTTAAAGATGCAAAAGGCGCTTAGAACGCGGTCAACGAGCGGGTCTAGTATTTATATTAGGTCACGAAGAAACATCTGAGCCAGAAATTGCTGCTCCATGCAGGTGAGATAAGTTTAAAGATTGCTCAAACTTTTTCTCCCTTTCACGAGTTCTACATTGTTTAGTGGCCTATGTGATGTCGTGAAGGGAACATGGTAGCTGTGGGCCGACTTTCCAGCATCTGCAGAAATAAGAGCATTCGATGGCCGCTTTCAATCATATTCCCAACATAAAGGGAGGCATAGACTGAGAAAGGCCTCATCTGCGTCTAACAAATTGTCTATCCGGGTAGGCGCTGCCGATAACTATTTTTCGCAGTCGCTCGAGACACGAAGAAAAAAGGGGCGTTATATCGTCCTTATGCCCGCGATTATAGATTCATACTCTCTCACCCAAGTCTAGTTTTAACAGTAAATCCCCGTCCCAGGTTCGTGAATGGACATTTCTTCAAAAAACCCCATCACGGTATTTTGTTGTGGTCGCAACGTCGAGGTTTCGATTCTTGGAAGCATCGGTCGGATTCACGATAGCGGGTAAACACCGTAATGCCGGCGTCCGCACAAAATTTGACACGCGTTAAAGCTGCTTGAGTGAACCAAATAGCTCGCGTGTTTTTTTTTTTTTTTTTCGACTCTCGGTAAGACCCAGATTTGAATACTGTAGAACGCGATCGCTTTTGACGCTGTTGCGTCATCGCCACAGTTGGCTGTACTTATGCCACCTTTTTTATATATTACCTATGCGTGCCGCTCCGCGGTACGCTGGACATCGCTAGCGAGAATAAACACGTTAGTGACGACATCTTTAAATAGATTATCCGGACGACACACACGGACTGTTTGTATCGAAAAGGGCGAAGCCCTTGCGAATAAAAGCGAAGAAAAGTAAGCGGCCAGCTTCGCGGAACCCGTGACTGGCACCGGGCCCAGAAGGCGCGGAACGGCCGAACACGTTCCTCACGTGAGTGCGACCGACGCCGGAGCGGCAATCGAGGAAGCGAGACCGGTCGAGCGACAACCACGACGGCACGCGCGGCGTCTTTTCTCCGCAAGTTGCAATAGCCGGCCGAACGCTTAAGACGCGAAAAACGCAGGTTCTTTATCTTACATTCACGTCTTCTCTGTCGCCGCGACGCGACGCGTAAAACGTGGGTACTGTGTCAAACGGTGTATCCTGCGACGTCACGCGCGCAGCAGTGAAATCACCGCTCTTCCACTTAAAAGAGTCAGTGTCACGGTGCTCGCCGAGCCAATACTGCAGGGCCTGCGCGGTTATATTTAGCAGAGCTTAGTGCGAATTCGCACCAATCTCGTTCGCGTTAATGCGATATCTCTTGGGGCGGTAATTCGATCGTTTTCGGAGGCAATACCGCGCACATCTTGTAGGTGCGTAGTATACGCGGACTTTCGCGAATATCAAAACCTTCAGGTTGCGCTGCTGAGCACGAAGTCGTGGGTTCAATTCCCGGCCGCGGCGGCCGCTTTTCCGATGGAGGCGCGAAACGCAAAAACGCCCGTGTGCACGAGGTTTTGGCGCACGTTAAAGATCCCCAGGTGGTCAAAATTAATCCGGAGCCTTCCAATACGGTGCGCCTCCTCGCCTGCGTTTCGTCGGCGCGTCAAACCCTACACGCAATCAATCAATCAATTACAATCAACCACTATCAATCATTCAATATTTCAACCAATCAATTTATCAACGAAAGCCTTCAGGGACAGTCACCTTTTGGTCCAGTCGCGCGCACCCGAAACAGGAACGGAAGAAACAGCAGCATGGAACTTCTGCGCAGGCTCGCAACAGCCCAAAAAGAGCATGGTTGGTCCGTGCTACATATCTTGGCGGCTCGTTTCTGTTATCGCGATATTTGTATACGCCAAGCTTTGAAACGCGTGTACTCTCGCGGGTTGCCTGACAAGAGCAGCGTCGTAGACGCCGAACCTGCGTGCCTGTAGAAGACACGCGCCGCCCGCTCGAATAGCCCATTCAGCGTCTCAATAAAGCTAGCCATTGTGACGAAATGGGATAAGTCATCAGCAAAGCGTTGCACCACCTTAGCCTTCTTCGGAACGTTCTCCTTCTGCATTTAGCTTTCCCTGGTCTTTGTATCTGCACCGCCTGAAACTTGGCCACGCGATTTTACGAGGTACTTTAGCGCTTTGATCCATAATGCCTAAAGTGACGTCAAAGTCTGCGGACGTTCTTTTTTTTTTTTTTTTTGTGCCGCATCTTGCTCCAAAGGTGTTTCCCGACTATAGGAAGACCCCTCAAAAGCACGGGTTCAACTGGCTTTAAGGTTCAACTGGTTTTTTTTTAAAATCAGTGACACATTGTCTTTACTCATTGGCTCCTCTCACTGACACATTGGATGTTTTAGTGTAAAATTGCCTTTTCGTAACAAGCGTTTATTCAATTAATCAATTTTACTGCATACGGTCTGGAATGGCCGCAGTGGCGAGACTCGTTTGCATTCATCAAGTTCGTGCATCGCCCAATTTGGTTTATCCCGCTACGTATATGCAACAAAGACATTGATCAAATATGAATGAAATTGCCAATTAGATAAAAAAATATAAACTTGTGTGTTGAAATAATCAACAGTTTCAATAAATAGCAGCTTCCCTTCATGCTGAAATTCCCAGTACCGCTGCGTGGCCGTCACTTGGAGAAAGAAGATTGGCTAAAACTAGATCAAGCGGCTGATCAAATGAAGTCTCAATCGATCGATTGCAATCAAAAGTTAAAAATCACTCAGTCAAGTAACTCCAAGTAAAAATGCTTTCAATCAATTCTTTATGCATAACGTCGTGACCTTGTCAAGTGGTGCTTGTCTCAGCTTTTTACCCTGGCCGCCATCGCTTTTGTAATGGCCGTGTCCAAAGCATAGAGTTTCTCACTATGGTCCAGAGTGCCGTCCGACGGTATTATAAGCACTCCACTATATCGACGTCCCCCGGCGCTTTGTAGCAAAATTGCCGCGTCTGGCACTACATCCCTCTAGATAGCATAAAGCTAGGCAACCTAACCTGAACATAATATACCATGACCTAATGTACACAAAGAAATAATTTAAAAAACCAAAAATAACCTAAGCCATAAAAATCATAGTTCAATTTAAAGACAAAAACAACCTAGGCAACAGCCGCTCACGAACTACCGTCCTTGGGATAAAAAAACTTAGATGGATCCTCTACACCACAACGGCAACCACTTTCGCCTGTACTAGCCAAGTCTTAAATATTCGAATGTCGTCGGACGTCACTCTAGGCAATGCGTTTTGTAATTTAAAGAACAAATTTCTTCTTCTCCCTATTCTTACGCTGAAATTAACATCTCGCCATGTGCGGTAAATCCCTATTTTTTTCATTGTTCTTGAGTTAATGTTACGTAATTTCTCGCAGCTTAGTTTCGACTTTAGGAGAAGTTCCGCTATAGAAGCTTCAGTCCCTTCGAAATGCCGGATACCCCGTACGAAGCGAAGTTTGCCGTCAGCGACGGTTTCCGCTGCAGCACTCAATCGAGATAGCACACCGGAAAGCTAGTTCCGACAGCGAACAGTGAGCAAATCTTCCGCGGTGGCAACAGACCATCTGCCGCCGAGCAAAACGCAGCACTGTAAGCATACGCTGAAGTTCTCATTCAGACTTCATTCTTAGTTTTTACTTCGTGGTGCTTCCTGTGCGCCCGATGAATTGAAGAAAAAAAAAGCCTGATTTGCTCCCTTAACTCACACTCATTATGGGAGAAAACTGCATCCAGTCCCACCGGTATCACAGCGCAGCCCGAGCTCCGAACACGTCATGGGAAAGCTCAGTACTTTCCTACGGTTGGGTGACAGAAAAGGATTGATTGATTGATTGATTGATTGATTGATTGATTGATTGATTGATTGATTGATTGATTGATTGATTGATTGATTGATTGATTGATTGATTGATTGATTGATTGATTGATTGATTCTAGGGCTTAATAACGCTGCGACGCTACACAGGCGATGAGGCGCGCTGTAGTGGAGGGCTCGGGATTAGTTTTGTCCACCTGGGGATCTTTAACGTGCGCTGAAATCTCGTACACACGGCGTTTTCGCTTTTCGCCTCCATCGGAAAAGCGGCCGCCGCTAGCGGGAATCGTACCCGCGCCCTCGTACTCAGCAGCTCAACCCCTTAGCCACTGAACCACCGCGGCGGGTCAGAAAAAGAATTCCCCAACCAGAAACGCCTCTCTCCTGCGTATACCGCCTCTTACTACGTCAACTGACTTCGTTATAAGCGATAGTTCGTTAAATGTGGATATGTTGCAGTGCATCGGTGACCATAAAGCAAGATTTCGCATAAAGCGAGATTTCGAATAAAGTGATTTCGGTATAGCGAATGTTTAATTTTCGCGTGCAAGAAAGCTAGAAATATCAATAAGGACTCGAACTCGTACCTGTTTACTATGAGGCGGCATATTGTTGCTACGCAAAGGAATGCCAACTCAAATCCTTCCGGCCAGGCAAGCTGTCGAATATTGCGGACGGGGAACACACGAACGAAGGGAATGGCGAAGGAGGAAGCCAATCGAGGGGAAGGCAAAGGTGCGGTTGAGGACTTCCACGTCGACGTCAACGACGTGCGGACGCTCGTAATCCCGTGGCCGCTCCACATCCCGCTGCCGGCAATCCGCCCGGAAAGCAAGGAACAGAAGCTCCGACCGGGAGGTTCACGTCTGTTGCCACAAACGAGAGAGTCACCCTGCGGCCAAGCAAACCAGCGCAACGAAGCAGACGCCCTCAGGCCGCCTTCTGCCAGGGGTGGAAAGACATCGACTAAGGAGAGCTGTGCAGATTGGCCTCCCCTTCCCACACACGCACAACATACTCAACAAAATGACGAGTTGCAGGCACTCCGAAAAGAGAAAAATACTCTTAGAGCGCGCTTAGCAGTAATGCAAGCACGCATTAAGGAACTCACAAATAAAAACACTCAGCAGCACGGTATGATTCAGTCCAACACGAAATCTTCCCCCTGCAAGCCCAGCCGCGGCAACATGGGCAAGTGCAACCACATCTGCCACCTTCTCTGGGGGACATCTACCAGTAAATCATACAAGAGTTTAGAGCCTTTCAAGAAGAAACACAAGCTCAGCTCCAGAACACATAGCAAAAATTCACAGAAATGGGAGAACAAATTGCAGAAAACAGAAGATACATCCAAACGGCCATCACCGCGACACGCAGAGAAATGCAGGGAAGGAAAAAAAGACTCATGAAGCCAAGATCTGTGCCAGGAGGCTGGTATATACAGACTCCATGTGCCACACGCCTTTAAGTTAAGCGTATGGCCGTGGAACTGCCGGGGCTACGGGCGTGAACGATCTGCCCTAAGCCTCTATATCTCTCAACAAGGCAGACCCCGGCAGCCATTCTCCTACAAGAACTCTATGTGACGCCTATCAAGTTAAAGTATTACATAACATACCAACAAGATCAGTGCACGGCCACAGTAACGCGCAAACAATACACGGCCATTTCACAAGACTCATTGTGGACACATCACACTGTCATGCGACCATCCTTCCCATCAAGAGAAGTGCAGCCGGAATGCATATCCCCAACGTGTACAGCCCTCTTAAAGACCATAATCCGAAACTGGCTGAACTCATCAGAGGCTTCTTGGGGCGAGCTAAGAGGGAACCGGCCATTACTGGGGGCGACTTCAACGCCCCGCATCCCGGATGGGGATACCCTAGTACTACCCCCAAAGAGAGGAAATTGGAAGAGGCGATCAACCAGGAGGGCCTGACTCTCCTGACAGACATTGAATTTCCCACCAGGATGGGCAATAGTGTAAGTAGAGATATATACATGCCCAGACCTTACAAGGGTAAGAAACGTCAGAAGCCCAAACTGGAAAAATCTCGACCAACACCTAGGTAGTGATCACTATATCCTGATGACCGAATTCGGCAGTATTAGATGCAAAAGAAAAATTGGAGAAGCCAGAATCACTGAATGAGACAAATAGAGAGAAAGTAGAGTCAATGCGGCTATTTCTATACGAAGCACCGAAGAATGGACGAGAAACGTAATTGAAGAGATCAAGGCATGCACTAAAATCCTAAATACTATGGAGGATACCCCGGCTGTAGATTCCCGTCTCCTGCACATATTGGAATCTAGAAGAGCCCTCACAAGGCGGTGGAAGAGACAGAAACATAATAAGAGGTTGAAGAGGAGAATAGAAGTGCTCAATCGAGAAGTGGAGAGCTGCGCCATCAGCATAACGAAACAAAACTGGAGTACACTGTGTGATCAAATTCGAGGAAAATTAAGCGTGTCGAAAAATTGGAAGCTGTTAAGGGCCTTGATAGACCCGAACGGGACGTGAACGGCCACTCAAGAACGCCTCAACAAACTTATACATCTAACAGAATGGTCAGATGAAGATGTTATAAAGCCCTTATCAGACAAATACCTCTGTGCCGATTCCCCAGAAGATCAGCTCGAGTACGAAGGTGACCGAACGAAGAACTAGACAGACTGGTAACCACTGAAGAATTCAGAGCGGCACTAACACTCCTGAAGAAAACAGCAGCTCCTGGAGCGGACTGGACAAGTGTTCACCTTGAACGACGCCACAATCACTCAACTCGTGGAACACTTTAATCGGCAATATTGGGATCTGTGAATCGCGACACCAAGCTAGAAGAAAGCCGAAATCAGATTTATCCCGAAACCCAACAAGGCACTAAAGCTAGAAAGCCTGAAACCAATATCGCTTAGGGAACATATTGGAAAAGGTAATAAACACGAGGCTCACTAAACGTACTGAGAAGAACTCGCAATTGGCAAACTCGGAACATTCGGATTCCGGCGACTCATGTCCACCCGAGACATACTGCTGTGGGTGGACAAAGATCTCCTAGAGAAGCCAACCAGGGCCCAGAATAAGTGCATCCTAGCTCTCGACTTAATGGGAACGTTCGATAGTGTGCTGCACAGCAGTATACTCAAGGGGCTAACAGAGATCGGATGCGGGCAGAAGACTTACCGGTACATCAGAAGCTTTCTCACAACGCGGCAAGCTGCAATATGCCTGGACAACCTCAAATCGCAGCCGATAACACAAGGTTCCAGGGGTACTCCACAAGGTGCGGTTCTTTCGCCCCTTCTCTTCAACTCGGCTATGAGAGAATTCCCCGTTGCACTGGAAAACATTCCCGGGATTCGTCACGTCATATATGCAGACAATATCACGGTGTGGTGCAGAACAGGGAACGACGCAGTAGTGGGGAGAGCTTGCAAAGGGCCGCCGTTGTAGTTGATGACTATGCTAAAAGCAGGGGTTTCAATTCGCCTCGGAGAAGTCTGCTCTACTAATCTTAGAGAACACCAGAAGAGGAACAAGCGATAACATCGAAGTTCACATGAATGGTGAGCTGGTCCCTCAACCCAACTGTATCAAAATTCGGAGACAACACATTCCAGAAGGCATGGGAAATGGAGCTACGCTAAAAAAACTCGGGGCAGCAATAGAACAACTCCTCAGGATGATCAGAAGAATCAGGAATAAACGCCACAGGCTTGGTGAACGGGAGGCTACACGGCTAATAGAAAATTTTGTTGTATCGCGTATCATCTACGGGACGGCGTACCTCCTACTCACCAAGGTCGAGGTAGAAAAACTAAACATTCAAATTAAAAAAGCGTACAAGACGGCCCTGGGGATTCCAAACTTGACATCTACCATCAGACTTCTGGAGCTCGGTGTTTATAACACAGAGGAGGAGCAGTGGAAAGCTCAGAAGATAGGCCATATTAAGCGGCTCAACCAAACATCCAATGGAAAGTGCCTATTGGAGCAGCTAGGTATCACCATGCCCGGCGGGCAGCCAGAGCCGCTAGAAGATCTTGCCCTAGACGTGAGAGAAAAAATTACAATCAGTCTGATACCTAGGAATATGCACCCCATACATAACGCCCAGTAGAGAAGGGCCATGGCCGAGTCCCTGGGGCGATTACGGGACAATAACAGGAACCCCTCATATGTGGACGCCGCCGTACCTCAAAAGGGAAAGATGGTAGTGGCAGTTGCGACACCAGATGGAAGAGTTGTAAATTCGGCCACCCTAAAGACAAAAACCGCCACCCAAGGGGAAGAAGTAGCCCTCGCTCTATCCATCGCTTCCAACCCCAGGGCAATAATTTGAACTGATTCGCAAGAGGCCTGCAAAAACTTTATAGAGGGCAATGTCATCAAAAGCACTCACCAAATTCTTCGTACGGAGCCGCCGGAAAATGTGCTCATCACATGGACGCCAGGGCACACGGGTCAAAAGGGGAACGAAGCCACCGACGCCACAGCCCGAGGTCTTCTTATCCCGGCTCCTTGTACCAATCCCCGCCCTTGGAAATGGTGAGCGTAACCTTCGAACCTTGACCGAATATTTAAGCGTATTGAGACTAAACAGAAGAACATTTCCACTACCGGACAAAAGGCTCGCTGAAGAAGAATTACAGACCACACACTACCCACACTAGCTAAACTACACTCCTGGTGCCCCTATCTATATTATCCTTTTGCCCGCACTGCAGGGAGAGGGCGGACGTGTACCACACAGTATGGGCATGCCAGTACACACCAACAGTACACCCACTCACAAACACGCAAGGGAGCAGTGGGAGGCCACCCTGCGCAGCGATGACCCTGCCTGCCAGCGATGGCTGGTAGAGAGAGAGCCATAGCGGCGTTAGAGGCCAGTGGAATCCTGAAATTGGGACAGCCACCTTCTTTCCTCCTTTTTTCTTTCGAATAACGATGTTTTTAATCAATCAAGAGGTGGTGCAATTTGTTTGAATTTTTTCTCAACAAATTTGATTATGATGATGATGACTGTGATGGTGATGACGATGATGATTATGATTATGATGAATATGACGACGACGATGCATGATGTCGCCGGGCTTGGACGAAATACTGGAAATGGATAAATAATGTAAAAGCTTCCAACATAAAACTTCACATGGTGTACACCCAAGCATGGTGCCCCCTTCGGCAACGATGTGGCATTGTCGTCCCCCTGAGAGTGATGTGCAAAAAAAACAGACATTTCGAACCTTTGTCACCATTGTCTACGCGTATGCACCCCAACTTTGCACGCGTGGAAGCGTCTCGATGGAGGAGAAAAACTTCACCATCCCTTCTTAAAGAAAGTCGAGAGAAGCGCGAAGGATAGAAGTGAGTCGTATACCTTCGCTCTGAAAGTGCGTCCAATCGATCGCCAAACCTTCAAAGACCGAAAATCGCAAACGAAGAAGGAACCCATGCGACGATTTTTCGGGCACTATACGTAAACGCATCTACGAGTGATCTAAATGTATAACGATACGTGGTTCTAGGAGATAAAGGTATCCTATCCTGCTCCTCCTTCATGATCCATGCAGGTATTACCTTATCTGGAACCGCGCTGATTTTTCGCGATTTTCAAGTAACCGGTTTGACACAATGGAATCCCGGATTCACGTACGCGCCGTGTGTCCGGAGATCTTATCAGAGCTTTTCGGTCGACCAACCGGTCTATGGGGAGATGCTTTAGTTTTTCGACATGACGCCATCGGTCCCAATAAGAAAGCTTTCGCGTCAAGAGGATGGCATCCCGCGTGAAAACATTCCGCTGGCACTGCACTTCGCGGTACCACAGTGTTGTGGCCGATACCACGTGATCTATTTCTAGACTACCAGCGGCGTAAAGTAAGTATAGCTTTAGCAAAAGGCCGAACTGAAATCGATTAAGAACGTGCTCCTGCCAAGTTCCTTGGCAATTCTGCGTCGGGTTTTCTTTGCCGGTGATCACGCAGGGCACGACGCTGTTGCAGGAAAGAGAGCAGAAGGTGGGGATTGGAACTTGGGGGAGGGCAGCAGGATTACAAATGCGTGGGCAGAACGTAAAGCGGTGCCTCGCCCTACAATGAGATAACATTGAAAAATTAAAACGAGACCAAAAAAATAAAAGGGAAGTCTGGTTAAGTGCTCGTGTCACTGACGTCTTGGCAGTGAAGCTTAAATAGTCAGGGCCCATCTTGAAAATCTGATCCTGAAGTCTTGGTTCGCATTCGTTTCAACCGCGCACGTTTCTAGTGGGTATGAAGGGGCCACGAACACAAAGTACAAGTTCGTTTCATTCAAAAGACGGCATTCTTCAAACAACAGCTGATGCCCGTTTCAACGCTAACTTCAGGCAACTAAGCTAGATTTTAAGGAAATCAGATAAAGCAATGGTGACTCCTTTCTCTCCAGGTCCTTACGACGTCACAGGGACTCCTTCGTGCGTTAGTCGGCCGCTGATCGAACCCACCACCAATAAAACTGGCCACGCTATTGTAGATGCCCCTATAGTTTCGTTTTATCGCACCATTTGGATGCTAACACGCTGGCAGCTGTTTCTTGGACTTCCCTTAGTACGTCACCTTTGGCATTGTCAACCCTAAATTTCAGTTTTCCAGTATTTCTATGCTTCTAACAGCAGAGCTGTATAATTAAGCTTTTAGTTCCACCGTGTTACTAAAGAACTCAGCCCAGCCGAGCTCACGTGAGCGTACGTTTCGTCAGGAGCGACCGGCGTCATCCAGGCTAATATGTGGGCTTGCGCACGTGAGGGGCTCGCAAAAATATACCATGAAAAATTGGTCGCCATACCGCCCTCCGACAGTGGATGTCCAGCAAATTAAGCTGTTTGTAAACCACTACAAATGGTGATAGAGGAGGGTGTGACATGTCTAGTCGTCCATACAGGTATAGTCATCTAGTCATGTCTACTCGTGTAATCGTCTATCGTCGTTTGCGCTCGGCTGGTGTCACTAGGCTGATGTACAGAGTATCGGCACTCTTTCCTCCTATTGTCCCGTGCCGCCGCCATGATCCTTGGTCAGTCCTCAGTCCGTGACATTTGTTTACACTGCGACGGTTTATAGGCGCCGCCATTTTGTTGTTTGTGCGTTTTATGCGGTCAACTTTGGTAGGCTTAGCTTTTCCACCCTGCTCTGCGGCTGCGCGCGACTGACGTCGTTCCGAATGCGAATCAAAGATGACGCGTGTAACAGCGTTTCTGCTGCAGAAGTGTGTTCAAAGATGGGGCAAATCCTGCCTAGCCTGACGCACGCGCTCGGCGTCTTGGGCAAGAACTGCTATATTTAGTGACTCGACTCCGTCCTAGCGTTCAAAGATAGTCTGCAAACGTAATCTTTAGCAAGAGCACATGGTGAATGGTCCCATTTTTCACAGGCGCCTTGCCATCCATAATGCGGTTTCCATGTTTGTTTTGTGGTTTCCTTAAACGAATTCTGAGCTCTGTGCCGTATGCCTGATCAGCATGCGGCATGCACTTGGCGTCTTAGGCCTTGGCGCGTTGGCGTTTTTGCCCACGGTGATGAAACCATTGGGGGGTAGACGTATACAGCTTTGCTACAAAACTACCGAGCACGCACACGTGAACGTGCACCACGTGAGGAGTACCCGGCGTCGTCCAGTTCGACCTTCGAAAACACTCTGTCCAGCGTTCGATCTCTCGCGTGGTGTTATTCTCACCAGTTCACGTGCGTTTGCGCCTGAAGTGGGGAGAACTACGTCACTAAATAAGCTGCGCTTGAGAGTACTGTCACTTCGTGCACGCGGAAGCGTCTGGGGGCCATTTTGTTCCTGGCTTGCAGTGTTGCCATCTCTCCCAACGAAACCGCCGCTGGTTGTGACGGGCAGAGTGTGACCGGCCGCTCTCTAGCGTCCGCACAGCAAAGAGAGAGGAGAGGCGCCCCGAAACAAAATGGCTGCGCCCCTACGTAAACAAATATCACGTGGTGCCGACCGACCAATAAAAATCCTGGTGGCCCATGACAATGAGAGAAAAGAGTTGCGATACTCTAAAAGCATTTATTTAGACGCTAGGGAGAACAGGACAGCTCGCGCTACAGACGCCGAGTTCGCGAATCCGGTTGCCGCCGCTTCTAGCGAGTGCTAACGCGGTCAACTTGGGAGGCATGTGAAAGCCCGAGGATAAAACGATCCAGGCCTGCTAGTCATGGAGAACTTTCAGCGGCACGTTCGGAAATAAATGTGGTCTCCGACGAAGAGAGATGGACCGTCAGCTCCGCTGTTTCTCCTGCCTTGCACAGTCCAAGCTGCACCACTTTTTGTTAGAACGCAGACTTCAGTGCATGAATACGGTTAGTGAGTAGGCTAATACTTTTAAATTAAACAATGAAAGCTGTATTCTGTTTTCCGGGCTCCTGCTCCATTGTTGGTACGGAAAGGGACGCTGAAAATGTGGGCTTTCCGTATGCAGCCGTCAGCCGCGCACAGCGCGACTTTGCTCCAGGCGGTCGCTTTCTAAGCGAACACAAACACGGAAATCTGCTCCTGGTGTGTGCGAGCAGTCGGACCGTCTGAGCTTCTCTCGGCTGCGCTGACTGTGTCAGGCTGACTGTCTGCGCTGGCGCGCTGTGTCAACGAACCTAAGTGGCAAGCGTCAGGGCTTCCGTCTCGTCAGCCTGTTAATTGTTATCGAGTTCCTTGAGATAAAAGTTTCCCCAAGAATGATCTCATTGTTTTGTTTACCTTCGCCGTTCGTCATTCACGGCGAATTCTGCGCCGTTAGTTTATATTATCTTGCCCGTCATTTTATGGCTGTTTGTTACGCCTAACATAGAGTAAATTATTGATACACGTAAATTAATAGAATAAATGCCGACTAAATGTATTTCCCCCGGGTTTGCTTCAGCTGCGTGCTCCTTCTCGGCTGTTGCTCAACCTTGGAAGTTTTACGTTCTGAGCTATATAAACCCTACCAGAGCTTTATAAAAAGTTACGGCAACTGTAAGCGCGGCCTTGACGCGATTCGCCTTGCTTTCTTTGTACAGTAACAGCTGCGTATTAGAGGGTTATTGCGTTCCATAGCGCCCCCGTACGAGTGTGCGCGATTACCTTAACCCACCTTAACAGTGTTCCTGCTACAAGGCATGCCTGGGACCTGTACCGGTCCTGTACGGTTCACGACTGTCTATATAGGTGCGAGGTATACGGGACGGAATACTGCAGGGAAGTGCAACCATTTCGATTTTTCTGGAGCTGTTTGGAAACTCCAAGGTCACTCACAGGCCCCGTAAGTCTTCTCAACGGGTGACCCCACAAGGCAAACGCAACATGCAGACTCAAGGGTCCCCTGAAAGTGCCGAGAGTTTGGAACAGCTTGCCAAAGGAGCAACGTCACCATGCTTCAACTACTGCAACAAATCGCTGCAATCGTGCGCGCCATTTTCCTGATATGCGTTTACTTCGCCGTCGACGTCTTTCCAAAACCAACGCAGCTCGAACAGGTTCCGTCCAGCAGGCTTATGGAGGAAAGAGAGAATAAACTTTATTGTGTTTGCCAACTGTGATGCATATGGAGGAGGAATAAACTTTTATTGAACAGCAAAGTGGTGGCGCTGGGGGCACCCGCCTGGTGATAGGAATCCTGGAAAAAGAAAGCCCCTTGAACTTGACCCTTGATGCCAAAAACTAATTTTTTTCCCTAAGATTGTGAAAACGTTTTTATGGTCTAAAAGAACTTCCGACATCACAAATATGTAGAGTAAAAAAAAAGTATGGCTCATTAGGACGTACACAATGACCCACTGGACACTGGGAAACACTGGGCACTAGCTGCCCATAGATCAGTTGAACAAGAAAGTTATCTTGGTCAGCATGTTTTAGGGTTCAAGTGAAGGCAATAGCGTAAAGTTTTTTTTATTGCTATCACTTGTATTAACAACAAAATTGCATAATTCCGCTGACCTGTCACGCGCCCATTGAGCCCCCGGGCTCGATACGAAATGACACGCATAAACAAGATTTTTTTTAGCACACGGAAGTACGTGCTGTCCTCTTTTTTTAATTTCAGAAGGTCTGGGAACCTTCATCTGTCAACATGCAGGTGGTGTTAAATGTAAAAAAAAAAGTACAAGAATGGAATGGAATGGATGACCTTATTAGGAGGAGGCCAATAGGCCCTGTTGTGGGGCATGGGAAAAAAAGGGTAGGGGAAGATGGTTCATATGAGTCTTTTCGCTGCACTGTGAACGTCCACTGAGCACTATACGCACAATTGAAGTAGTGGCGAGGACACTCTAATACGACAATCATGACCCCCCCCCCCCCCCCCCAAAGTACGAGAGAAAAAATATTGTTTGAGTTGTTGCTCCGAGCAACATGAGCATCGAAGGGTTAACTAACACACGCAAGGAACAGCGAGCCACTCGCTTTCTCCGATAAGCTTAAAAACGGATACCGGTTTAGCTTCCCGGATCACGCATACGGACTCGCGATTGGGCGCTAATTGCATCAGCATCGAGTGTGTAGGGGTGACCGAGCCATTCCGTAAGAACTCCCAGCACCCGGGCCAATTAAGCGTTAAGACGGCCGAGATTGCGTGAGCGCAAAGGCGCTTAAACCAGCTCGCATGGGACCAGCTGAAGGGGGAAAAAGAATGCGCTTGACCCTGCAGCGTTAACTGCCACCGCCGACGCCAAGAACACGGCCAAGCGTGCAAGGCTGTAGTATCTCCGCCACGCGGGCAGCGTTTGTTGTTTCTTCGGCTTTTCTTCTTGGCACGGCGCCCGCAGGTGTTTCGTCTCGTCGCGGAAGAAGAAAGTAATGGTGACCCCCCGCCGCCGGTCGTTTGGCTGCCCGGGCACGCATATTCTCGGCACGCGCGGAAATCGGGGAAAGCAAAAATAAATGAGGAAAGGGGGAAGGAACGGGCGATGCTTACGCTTCTTCCTCCTCCGTCGTCGTCGTCGATAATTGTAAACAAGCAGCACAAATGCCACTTTCGCTTTGCTCAGTGGTTTCTGCGCGCGATCGCGCCGCTCCCCTCTACAGCAGAGCATGCGGCGGCACTCGTTAGTAACTCTGCTGTGATGATGCTGTCTGCCCGCGAAACTGCGCGAAATTCAAAACAATGGGGAACTAGCCAACATTTATCGTGAAATCTCCAAATGGAGCAACTACACGTGCGGCTTTGATGTCTTAAGCTGCGCATGCGCGTAGCTGTATGCGTCGTCGCGAGGATCGGAAACGATTTTTTTTTGTGCGGTCCATTAGCAGCATATTCAAGCGTGCTTATATCTGAAACCGCTTGGAAGTATCAGAATTGCCATTATGCATCAGTTGGAGGAGACGGGGAATGGGGGGTCTGCTATCGTAGTAAATGAAGCACTGAAATCGTACGCTTTTGATTGATTTTAGGGTTTAACGCGCCGACGCAACGCAGCCGATGAGGCGCGCCGTTGTGAAAGGCTCCGGATTAATTTTGACCACCTGGGGATTTTTAACGTGCGCCGAATTGTCGTACACACAGGCGTTTTTGTTTTTCTCCTTCATCAGAAAAGCGGCCGCCGCGGCCGGGAATCGAACCCGCGTCCTCGTGCTCAGCAGCGCAACGCCTTCCACTGAGCCACCGCGGCGGGTAAATCGTCCGGTTTTACATGAAGCATACATTCCTGCATTTGGATTAATTTGGGACGGTCGGTTATAGATTAACATCAATTTACTGTGTGCAGGACTTTCTGGTATTTCTCAGGAATGTTTAGTTAGTGGGTGCATATATTACAAGGCGGCGCATCTCAATCGTAGGTCCTTTCTACATCGCTGCATCCTCAACTTGCGTTCTTTTCTTCTTTTTATTCCTATTTTATGTAAGACAACTCCGAAAGCTTTTTTTTTTAATAGTCCCTAGGAACTCATTCGTTGCTATCCGAAACGTGCGTCTGCCGCAAATGACGCAAGCGTGGATATTGACCGAGCTGTGAATGATTAGCCAGTCCCCTTATCGGAATTACGGCCGGGTGCTTGCCGGTTAATCGCTCTTTTTCTGTGAGTTTTTCGCAAGCATTCTTTATCGACACATTGCCTCGACAAACCTTGGCCGATCCTCCGTCACTGGAATGCGTCACACTGGAAATTAAGGGAGAATGAAGAGGATGGGAGAGTACGCAGACGAAACTTCGGTAAGGTTGTTTCCTTCTTTGAACGCCTTCTTCCTGGACTGTCCTACTGAGTGAGTGTGAACCATCTGTCCCCGGCACCACCACTTCTGGAAGTATATTAGGAGTGAAGCCCGTTAGGGGTTGGGGCTGTTGGCGTCTCCTGTCGTCGTCGTAATCATTGTCTCATGTAGTCACGGTACTAAAACACCGGGACACTCGTTTACACCTCGCGCTAGAGATCTTCGTGCTTCAAAGACAAGGCACTTTTACAGATAAAGCTGTATACATCTACCCCCAACTGTTTCATCTCCGTTGGCATAAGCGCCAAGGCGCCAAGAATACACTTGTACACTGCATGCTTCGCCCCTCCCGCTAGCGGAGATCTTTTCTGTGTGTTTTCTTCAACATTTGGACCCTATGAGCTTACAAATGAAAAACTGAGCTTGTGACGCAAGTAACTAGCAATTTAATTAAGTCATCAGGCAATTACAATTTAAATTTACATCAGAAAATGTCTTTTCTCTGTTCAGGACAGAACGCTTTCATTTTCCTGCGCCCCTGAACCACGGTTTTATTCTACAAAGCACGCAAACATTTTCCATTGTATCCTCATCCGGGCGAACTGTGTTGCATTCTTCCGCGCACAAACGAATTATCTTTTGGCCCACCAGGTAAGAATACTTCTCTATGAAAAGGACGCACTTATCGTTTCTTCTTGTGAAAGTAAGCGCTATCATTGTCAGCAACGTGGACTTCTTTAAAGATTTATCTCTTGAGGAGGCGGAATAAACATCTCTATCTTTGACGAGTTGTGAGCAGATTCTTCGCGAGGCGAAGCCCTCAGTACAGGACCCCATTCTTAAGAGTACACACGACGCGACCGAGATTGGCATCTGGCTTGAAAACGAGCAAAGCGCCGGCCCAGTGATCAAGCAGAAATAATAAATAGAAAGAGAGAAATGCGTAAGTGTAAAACCCAAGGACGTCCCGCGTCTCCCCGAAGCTGCGTCAACTTGCTAGGACAACTGACGTTTAGGGCTTTCTTTTTTTTTTTTTTCATTTTGTGATACTGTTACACCGTTAATGACCCAACACGGTAAAGAGTTTCGTCATGTTTTGCGTGAGACTGCAGGCATAACTGTCTAGGCCGCCGGCCATAAGGAAATACGAGACGAGGTGCACTTTACGCCGCAGCGAATCCCTGTGCCCCGCGTATATGCGCATAGTCGGTTACAGTCTGCGAACTGATATGCGCACGCAGGAAGCATCCAGACTTGTTATTTTTTTCAGCAAAAACCGAGGGTTTATCACAGAGCTCAATCGAGCGCTCCTGAACGTGAAATAGATTGTCCTTAATGTTGCCACAGCTGCAAATAAAACCGCGGTGTTTCACCTTTTTGTTTTTTACAGCTGCTTTTCGCAGAGAAGGGGGCGCTAATTTTGTAATGTTGGTTGGCTACAACCTTAGCGTTAATTAGTCAGTGTATTACTGTCCGCGGTGCTAAAAAGAACATCCGAAGTGTTAGCGGGCTACTAAAAGTTCAATCTTGGATTCAGGGAAATGGGCCGTTGACACTGTAATTTCATTCTGGACGGCATTTACGAAAAAAAGCTTACCAGCAATAAGGAAGCAAATTTTATCCCTTTGCGTCAATAAGGGAGAAAATTTGCTCCATTACGGGCAATAAGGGAGCAAATGACCAGAGGGGTCAGATTTCGGAACTATCCTCCGCAGCCTCAACGAAGGCCAGATACTGTCCTGGCGCATGGTACTCAAAAATTCGGCGCGGGTGTTTTAAACGTAACTTTTCTATTATTTCTTTGACAGTTGTCCGTTTTTCATGGGCCTAGCACTGCCTACCTCAGGTATTTACGGATGATGCCGTTGTGTCTTACTGCCGCAGAATTTTAATCGACCCGGCCAGTTCTAGGCTCACGTGTTCATCTCCGTTCTCTCCAACACGTTTACGGAATAGCTTGGTCGAGGCACCCTGCCGATTTGTCAAAAAAAAAAAACAGTAAACCGGTGAAACTTGCCTTTCATAACCGCCGTAGACCACGGACAGCGCATACCATTGTACGAAACAAGCGAATAACAAAGAAACGGCGAAGGCAGCGGTAAGAGCCGGGCCCAGAACAATGAAGATATTACGTATCGACGACATTCGACGCCCTATCAGCTCCGGTGAGGGCGATCGCTGAGGCGAGCAATACCGCTAGTATCGCGCGCGCACTATCGTCGCGGGATTCGCAGTACACGCTCACCGCCGAGCTTCATTCAGTCCGGAGTGAGCCAAGTGCGCAAACGCACATCGTAGTCGGCACGTGCTTCGAAACCGGAAAGGCGGTGCTTCGAAACGTATCGCTTCCATCACGTGCCCGCGCGGCCGCCAATGAAGTCGGGGAGAGTGTTCTCATCTACGTGACGTGCCGCGCGACGCGGGGGAGAAGAGTAGACATCGCTCGGGAAACGCCAGAGGCTGTGCCAACCGGCCGTCGTTACGGAGAGCGCAGACAACACGCCGCTGGCGGAAGCGAGAGCGCGCTGCCCCAAGTCGTTCGTCGCTCCTGCGAAAGGGATGTGTTTAGCGAGTGACTGAACAGTGCCGTCGTTTCCCAATGCCTGCCGCCGCCGAGTTAGCGATGGACGGCGGCCTCTCGACGGTCGCTGCCGGCGCCTTCTCCTTCGAAGACCTGTCCCTGGACGCCCTGGGCACGGACCTGGACTCGCTCTTCTCCAGCGACAGCGGCAGCCTCGGCCACGACGACGACAGCAGCGCGACGGCCGCCGGCAGCTACGCCGACATGGTCATGCAGCTGCCCGAGTTCGGCATCTTCACCGAGCCCTGCTACCCGTTCTCCGAACCCTCCGGTAGCGGCCAGGGAGTCTGCTGCAGCGCGTGGCCCGCCGAAGACTGCGGCCGCGACCTCCAGAAGCCCGCCGACTTCAGCCCGGACTCGGGTTACGAAGACGCCGCTTCGGCCACGTCCTCTTCGCCGACTCCCGACGGCTTCCTCGAGGTGGACTGGTGCGACGAGCTGGCCACCGACGGCCTCGACGACTTCGTCGTGCTCGGCGTGGGACTGAAGACACTCATGTCCAGTTTCAGTGAAGGTGAATCCTTTTGCGGTTCTCTGCCTAGTCCCGCGCCGGTTCTGCCCGCGCCGCCGCCTCCACCGCTTACCCGAGGAAGACCGCCGAACCAGAGCTGGTTGCAGCCGCGACAACGGGCCGGGGGCCGCAAGCCCAAGGCGAGTGTGCTTCTGGACAACCAGCCGGCCGCAACGCGACGGCATGGCGGAGGACGGGCGCCGCAGCAGCCGAGTCCCGTTGCCGCTGAGGAAGAGAAGTTGTTTTGCTGTTCGTACCCAGGTTGCAGCAAGGTGTACTCCAAGAGTTCGCACCTGAAGGCGCACCTGCGCCGGCACACGGGGGAGAAGCCGTTCGCGTGCCAGTGGCCCGGCTGCGGCTGGCGGTTTTCGCGCTCGGACGAGCTGGCTCGCCACAAGCGCTCGCACTCGGGCATCAAGCCGTACCGCTGCCAGATCTGCGACAAGCGCTTCTCCCGCTCCGACCACCTGGCCAAGCACCTCAAGGTTCACCGGAGGGACAAGGTGGCCGCGCCGGGGGGAGCGCAGACCGCCCGGTCTCGGACCGCGCACGCATCGGCCATCGCTCGCGCCTGAAGACCCTCGCGTTCTCATCGCGCCATCGTCACCGACAACTTATACCGTTAATACTCTCGGACACCTACCTGTTAGAGCGGCCAAGCCGCGTGTTTCTTCCTCTATTTCTTCTTCTTTCGCGTATTTTGTCAAGTGCCAATCTCAGGACCCTTCGCCCCCCTCCGTCATTTTGTGTGTGCGGCGGCTTCCCGCTGGTCGGATTGAGTGAACTTGCGGGCGACAAGAATCACGTGACGCTTTGTGGGGACCACGGGGGGGCCTCAAGACACGACCCGGGGCTCTGAACTGGAATAAAGCGCCGTTGACTATTTCTTTTCGTTGCACATTGTACCCATGCGTGCCCTTGTCTTCGTTCGTTGGCCGTCTCCGACACGGCGCATATCGGCCGCGTGGTTGCCGCGCGGCAAAACGCAGCTCATTATCGGCCGGGCTGTCGTGCGACGCTATCCGTTGCCCCATTAGTCAGAGCGTCCGGAATTTGCCCTCCCGCCGGCCTCTCTCTCTCTCTCTGCCTGGCGGAAAAACTTCCGCGCGGATGCTGCGCCTCGGTCTAACCGAGGGTTCTCTTTTTTTCAACCGAATTCGTTCGAGCGGCGGTGCACAGTCAGCCAGGATTTCCGGAAGCTCTCGCTAGCGTAATGATGCGCCCATAGATCCCGTTAACAGCGGTCATTGCTTGCTCACTGGCTTCCGGTGAAAAGCCGATCACCAGCGCTGAACTTGTCCTACGTGGGGCTTTTACCGGCAGCAGCACTGACACGATATATTTATATTAACAGAACGACCAACAGGAATTATTTGACCGAACAGAAACGCTTAATTGATACACTAACTTTGGGTTGTGTTCTAGATCGTTCATATTGTTGCGCTCTTTTTATTACGAATCCTACGAAAAGACGACGCGTTTGAAAGTTCAGTGTGAGCTTCATAATTGTTAACGCCATTCCATCTAAATTTCAATTCGGTCCTGTCTCAGTTCGCTTCACGTTATCTGCCCAAGGCATTCAGGATTCCTCGCCGGTATTTTTCTTTACACTGTTACGTATGGTGAGGTGCGCCGTGGCATGCGCAAATGCGGAAAAAGAGGCACCATCAATGGGGGGAAAAAAGACATCACATCTGGTGCGAGTAAGCGAGCGCGGTTTGAAGAACGAGCCAGATACTGCCTCATAATCACGAACAGCGTGCTACCTGCTTCAAGCATGAGCCCACGTGACTAAAAGAAAAAACTAAGAAACTGGAACTCCCAGTCTACTTGCATAAATTTGTAGTAGTCCAATTAAATGTACCCCCCAATTATCGCTTTTTGTATTTCACAAGGAATGCATGCATATATTTCTTTACAAGATGAAAGGTCAGTGACCCCGTGTTTGGAGAAAAGTGGGGAGTACGGTATCATGTTGGAAAAGTGACCTCTAAGTAAACAGGAAGAATTGTACACGCGCCTCGAAACTGGTCGTTGATGATACACATGTTATTGCGTGTGTAATTGGATGCACCAAACCATGTCGCTAACGAAATATATTTCTATGCCGGACGTCATTTCTGTTGCGTCGCTAATGCGCGCGGTTGGGGGCAAGCTACGGCAATTTTCGCCACCAACATGCTCAAGGCAAAGATAATCTCTGTTCCGGCAAAGTTATCGAGCAGAAAGACTGTGTAAATGCGAATGGTGAGTTACAGCTGAAACCACGTTCCCCTTCCTTCTATCTCTTCGCTTTTTTCTATTTTTCTTTGTTTTGTTTTGCACTGGAGGTATCGCGTGGGGTTTTTTTTTTTCTTTTTTTAAAAAAGATTAGCTCGCTTACTGTCTAGGTCACTAATCGTTCCCCCTTCATCGTCAAAGTTTTCAGGATCCCTCCGAAGAAGAGTTGCCAAGCTGGATTTAGTAGAAAGTTGCGCACCACCACCTTTTTTTGTTTTTCTAATGGGAAGCATGTTTAAGCAACCAAAATTTTAAAACATTTTTTCTGCGTTTTAGCGTGGCGCCTCATACTTTGAAACAAGAATGTCACGCTTGCCTGTATAAGAAAAAAAAACACCATGTGTAACTGCGTCGATATCATACGCCCCAGTACGCACTAAATAGCTTTGTTTATAAGTACGAATAAGTCGTTAACTCCTCTCGACTAACCTAACCTAAACGTGATTTCTGTGCACGCAGCCTTAAGGCTGAGGTGGTCGAATATGACCGCATTTTTCGATCTAATTAATGCACCTGATCTTCAGACATGTAACGTCCCCTGTGGCCTGAAAGTGTAAATTGATTGATTGATTGATTGATTGATTGATTGATTGATTGATTGATTGATTGATTGATTGATTGATTGATTGATTGATTGATTGATTGATTGATTGATTGATTGATTGATTGATTGATTGATTGATTGATTGATTGATTGATTGATTGATTGATTGATTGATTGATTGATTGATTGATTGATTGATTGATTGATTGATTGATTGATTGATTGATTGATTGATTGATTGATTGATTGATTGATTGATTGATTGATTGATTGATTGATTGATTGATTGATTGATTGATTGATTGATTGATTGATTGATTGATTGATTGATTGATTGATTGATTGATTGATTGATTGATTGATTGATTGATTGATTGATTGATTGATTGATTGATTGATTGATTGATTGATTGATTGATTGATTGATTGATTGATTGATTGATTGATTGATTGATTGATTGATTGATTGATTGATTGATTGATTGATTGATTGATTGATTGATTGATTGATTGATTGATTGATTGATTGATTGATTGATTGATTGATTGATTGTAGAGTTTAACGCACCGACGCACCGCAGGCGATGAGGCGCGCCGTAGTTGGGAGCTCCGGAATAATTTAGACCACCTGGGGATCTTTAACATGGGCCGAAATCTCGTACACCTGGGCGTTTTTGCTTTTCGCCTTCACCCACCTCCCACCTTTCAGAGCCGAAGCGACCACACTCCGCCGGCTACAGACCAACTCCTACCCGCACTGTACCCTCCTCCACCATATCTACCCTACCCAGTATTATAGTACCTGCCACTTTTGCCCCCAGCCAGGCACCCTTTACCATCTGGTCTTGGAGTGCCAACAATCCCCATCCCTCACACCCAATCCCCGTCCCACGTACGAGCAGTGGGTGGACCGGCTGTCCAGCTCGGACGTCTCGACCCAGCGCATGCTGATAGAGAGGGCACGAGCAGCCAGAAAGGACCAGGGCATCCCGGACTAGCGGACGCCCCCCACCGGTGGTGCTTTCACCATCCTGCACCATTAAGCTCCAAATTAAAGATGTTTATCCTCTCTCTCTCTCCATCAGAAAAGCTGCCGCTGCGGCCGGGAATCGAACTAGCGTCCTTGGGCCATGCATTTCGAGTTTTTGGGACACATGACCACTCGAAGTTGTAGATGAAACGCACGTGGCGACACACCATCGTTCAAACGATGGCGATGATTCATGAAGGCGATAAAGTACCGTTGTTGTTGTCAGCGCCACTGCCGTAGGTTGGCGTTTGGTAGACGGTCCCGATGAACACACCGCCCGTCAGCAGTGCAGTACCAGAACATTTACTATCCCTTATTGAAGAAAGTTGAGAGAAGCGTGAAAGCTAAAAGTGCGCCCAACCTTCGCTGAAAGGGCGTCCAGTCGATCGTCAATCCTTCAAAGACACTATTCGCAAACGAAGAGGAAACCCATGCGACTATTTCTCGCGCACTACGTAAACGCATCTACGAACGATCTAAATGTATACCGATACATGGTCTGTGAAAAATGGTAGACTATTCGGCTCCTTCAAGTCATGATCGATGTGTTTATTATCGTATCTAGAACCTTCCCTTTTTCGAGATGTTCAAGTGACCGTTTTTACAGAGTGTCAGCCCGGTTTTGCGCATGCGCCGTGTATCGAGATATCTTATCAGAGCTTTCGGTGGACCAACCGTCTATGGGGAAACACGTTACTTTTTTAATAAAACGCCCTGGGTCCCACTAAGAAAGGTTTTGCTTTAAATTATTTAGGATTGCCTGGGATAGAACCCCGTTAGAACCACGAACTCTGCTTGAAAGCCACAGAGGTCAAGCGGCGAATCGTTTTGAGCTGTTGGTGAAAAGACGGGCGGAAGGTCGTTAGTGTAGAAGGGGAACCAGGAAATGGCGCTAGGTGCTTGCCGGAAGCGCCACTGCTGTGTCGTGAAGGAAACGAAATGCGACGTCCGGAGCAGTTCACCCTGCTATCCACAGTGCTCATTTCGAGCTTTACCATTTCTGAAATAAAGCAATAGGAAGGATTATACAATTGTAAAATTACCCGTCAGTTTCTTTCCCTTTTGTGACCGATCACCAGAGGTTGCCAATCTCTACAGCTTCTCTACACCCATCATTTTTCGCTGGTTCTACTATCCCCTTGAGCCACGTAGCTCAGTTGTTACGCCTCTGCACGCAGTATCTGTACGCATAAGCAACGCATAGTATATGCTTGCGTGGTGTCTTGTCACCCCTGGGGTCATGTCGCGTCACCAATGTTGTTCTTTCTACTTCCACTGAAGATCCGTGTGGTTTCATTTTGTAGCGTGAGCTACACTGGCCGAGGTTGAGCAGTTTCGAGTGGCTACTGGAGAGCCGTGCGGCGCATGCGCGAGGAACAGTGACGTCACACGGCGCACAGAACGTTGCTCGCTGCCCGGCGTCTCTCACACACCCCACGCGCCCAGCGTCCTCGCCGACCTCCGTTCCGCACGTGGCAGCCCGGTCCACTTGATGATCATGCGAGGGGTGGCCGGGTGTGCAACCGATGGCTCGTGCGTCGCAGCAACACCGGCGTGCGCCTGTGGAACCAGCTTAGCTTTGGGGCGATTGGTGACGCTGCGCCGGAGCCGCTTGATAAATATACATGTGTTGAATAATGCGTATACCGTGTGTGTATCATTGAAGCGGCAGTAAGCATGATAATCAAGCTAATCCTAGATAACCAGGAAAGCTGAGAATAACCAGCTGAACCTTAACTCACGCTACGTATATCCTGGCATAGCCGAACTAAGCCACTGGTAATTTTGTTATTGTTCTCATTCCTGCCATTCGCCACCTGGCCCACTTTTCAGAGCGTCGGTACATTGACATGCTCGAACGAGCAACGAATTTATTGAGCAGACGTTGTAATGATAGGGCGACTATTCTCCTTTGGGCGCAGTACCTCAGTCCAGGTAACTGTGATAGATGGCCGCTGCCATGGCTCGAGATACCGGAGTCTTGCAGCCTTCCAGCCGTGAGCTCTAAACGTCGCTTTCTTTCGAATCTCAAGATATACATCGCCAATCTACCTGCGCAGGAGGAGGTCCCCACCATTTTCCTGTTAAAGGCAGTTGTTCTGTTCGGTCCTCCAGCGTGGCACTGTCTTCCATAACGGTTCTAGGGATTTAGTTCCGAGTTTTAGTGGTTTTACTTCCGACGCCACGCTGCTTCAGGCTTTCTGCGCAGTGTTGAATTCTTATAGACGCAGTGCAAAACATGAACACAGGACAAAAAAATGGCAGCATTTTCACTCCGTGGATGATGGCGAGGGTGCGGAGTACGGGGACTCGAAATGACATCCAACATCCAGTGACAGCCGATTTGTGCCCCGGCCGTCATTCTATTTGAGCCGTGAGTTGCCCCTTGATTATTCCCTAAATGAAACTGCAACTCACGGCTCAAATCGGTTTTCGCTTGATGGTGGTGTGCGCACGGATGGACGCGGGCGGACATTGGGAGGTCCTAAGGTACTCCGCACCGTTACAGGTGAGGGAGTAAGCCGTTTGACTCTCGGATACTAACTCACGGTCGTAGCCCAATGGGTAAGCCGACTAACACTAACTCCTTTTGGGCTACCAGACACAGGCTCGAATCCTGCCGGTGCCTGTGTAACTTTTCGCGATTGTAAGTGCTATGCGCGCGGACGCAGACGGACATTGCGTGGTCCTAAGTTACTCCGCACGAGAGCAAGCCTTCGCGCTCATCTTCGTCTCTTCTTGTCCTGTGTCCATTTTTTGTTGTTGTTCTGCGCCTGTAATAGTGCTTCACCAACAAGCCCAACTTCACACTCTGGTGTTGGATGTGCGGGGCTAAAAATAGCAGCAGCCACGACGGCCGAGAAGGCCTCCCATCCGCGTCCTGAATGTCGGGGCTCAATCGGAAGCGTGCGTGCGCAGCTGTGGTTGCTCTCCCCAGCCGCAGGACACGCGGCTCGACCTTCACGCGTCCCAGTCACGCACCGCACTGTTTTGCCAGCGTTGCACGGGTGTTCTTTCGCAACAGACCTCCCTTTGCCGCCTGTCCGCTTCCAAGGCGGAGACTTTCGGTGAACGCTAGAGTCAGAAATCAAAAACAAAAAGACACATTTGAACAGCTTGTTTGCAGGGTTTAACGCTTCGCAAAAGGCCGCTGTCGAACGTGGGCTCGCGCGTGGTGTCACCAGACTCAAGGTGTTGCGAACTACTGTAAATGCATAACGTAATCTGTATAAGTCGCACGTTTGCAAACGCTGTGTGCTGTAGCGGCTGTTGGGTGCTAAGTCCGTAGCAGTGGCGCGGGTAGTGGTAGCTAAGAAGCTAAGGGCTTCTGTTGCATGCACCTCACTCGTTCGAAATCAGAGGTGACTTTCAAATACGACGGAGGCCACGTCCCATCGAAGAGTGCAGGTTTTGAGTGCCTCTAACGAGAGCCAACTGAACCGTAACTACAGCGAGGATACGCGTTGCCACGACGGCTGAGAACTCAGCGGATCAGTGAAACAAACATTTTTATGCTGAATATATCTCACTGGAGACTTTAAAGGCAAGATCTCTACCGAAGTCTCGGTCTTTGCCGTAGAGCTAGCACGAAGCTTTTCGTATACTGCCGCTGCCGTGGCGTTATGTGACTTAACCGTAGTGATCACGGGACAACTCTGACCCCTTCCCATACCAGCACATGTTTGGCGTGTTGCGGCCGCATTTTTGAGATACAGCCAGCTGACGTAGAGATGGTATAACTGTGAGCTCTGAAGTTGGGCTCACTGTTACAGACAAATACGTTGGCCACATGACGAGAAACCTCTCCCCAGGGACCTCGGTAGCCTGAATGGAAGAGATAAAAACACAAAGCCCTTCCACACGTCGCGTACACCCTTAAGAAATCTGTTTAATATCATTTCTTACGAAGCATATGTGGTCCTCCTGGCAAATCAAAAGAAGAGCCTCGGTCCGTCTAGCTCCAAATTTGAATGTATTACAGCGTTGGCTGATATAGGAAGCATGCCGGCTGTTCATCCTGTCCGCGTCACTGCAATCAATCATGGTTGAAGTGATCCCCCATTGGAGAATATGATAAGAATTTGTGCTAACAACAGTGATAATGTATGTCAATTTATGACGGAGGAGGCTGAAAGAACCTGCAAGGAAATTCCAAAGCTAAATTGATTTGATGGGGGGGGGGGGGGGGGGGTTAACGCGCTGACGCTACACGGGCGATGAAGCGCGCCGTAGTGGAGGGCTCAGGATTAATTTTGACAACCTGGGGATCTTTAACGTGCGCCGAAATCTCAAACATCTCAAACGCCGAAATCGCCCCATCAGAAAAGCGGTCGCCGTAGCCGGGAATCGAACCCTTGTCCTTGAGCTCGGAAGCGCAACGCCATTAGCCACAGCCACCGCGGCGGGTTGCCGAAGCTAATGATTTCACGTTATGTTCATGTAATCGCGCGGCCATGTGCGTTTTTGCTCACTCACATGAAAAAGCCGCGAAACCGAAGCCATAAACAGCTTTGCTGAATTAAAAAAAATCTCCATAAAATCGCGGCGCGCTGTCATCTCGTGCTGGTGCATTGGTCCCCCCTTCAATAAAAAAGACGAAAGGCATCTTTTTTTCCTCGCGTCCGGCGTGGAAATGATCACTGCGATATTTCACTGACGTCAGTGCTACTGTTGCTCACTGGTGACGTCTCTGAGGTTTTGCGTGAATGGAACATGTTATCGCAAAGAGCGCCGCAAAACAGCCTCCACCGCACGTGAGGAGCACGTTAATTTATACCGCGCAGTTAGTGACGCTTCTTTCGTCCGTACCGGCGGCATCTTCGCAACTTCTACCGGGCCACTCGGGACTCTCCTCTGGGGGTGCTATTCCGGAACACGTCCAAACTCGTGGTACCTTTATTGCGAGTAGAAAATATTGAAGCAGTAAGGAAGAGTCGGGAACGACCAGCTTGAGAACAACCGACAAAATCGTGTGTAAGATCATCATTTCCGCTATAGAGCCAATCCTTGTCATCATCGTGGTCATCATCGGGGATATGTGCCCGTAACCCGGGCACATACGCCCGAACTACTAGAACACATAGCTGAGGAAGCCTGTAATTATGAGTTGGGAATGCGAGAGCTTTAATGCCCAATTTAAGGGGTACTCATCCGATCATATTCCTATGGGAATTACGAATTCATGACTCACGGGCTTAAAAAGCACCGTGTGCCGCTTGGAAAGGTTTTACGGATTCATAAAAATGTTCCCAACAGCCTACTTTGCTTGTTTTAGAAATATTTCACTTCTCTACTCAGACAAAAAATAATCAAGAAACTCATTTTGGCTTATCCAGTTTCCACTAGATGGCGCTAATTGTCAAGCAACAAGAATTTTATTTTATTTCTTATTTCATTACAGAAATGACATATATCTCGAATAAGAAAACTAGGCCACTGTGAACATCGATATGTAACTGTGAAGCTTGTTGTGTTGGTGTACGGTGGTTTTTAAGTCCGTGGGCCATGAAGTAGTTGACAGGTGAGTCACCCTTTTAACAAAGCGAAGTGCTCCTTCAAACTTTGCGTTCCGAGTGGCGAGATTCCATTCCCTCGTCGGTACAAGCCAGGTATTTCCGGTGCGCACTCAACACCATCTATTGTTCGCTTGGAACATTCATTCTGCTCGGTTATGCAACTGCCAAAAAAGCTGCGCTTCTCTGCCTCAGTAGCCTAGGAGTAGAGTCATGGGTTTTGGAACGAACGCTCCGGGTTCGAGCCCCAGCGATGTCAATACTTTAAAGCGAAGCTTTCTGCGCCTCAGTGATCGCGATGTATACTTACGCAAAAACACACTGCAGGAAATCCATCTCTACACAATGGGTTTTCACAAAGGCACAGCTAAGTCGTGATGCTGTTCCAAAAAAAATACAGCGTCTCGAGAAAAGAAATGTTTCCCGTGGCACGAATCGAGCCTGGCTCCCTCGCGCTGTGGAGACGACGTCTATCCGATTGCGTCATTCCGATACGGTTTTAAACGTTCCATCATCGCATTCAGGCCCTTTGGGTTCGTTAGGCGGGCGTTTGCTACGGTCTTTGGCTGAATTGGAGTGGACTTTGGCAGTTTCACTTTCGGACAAGCGTGAATTTGGGACTTTGATTTGACTTCGTTTGCATTCTGAAAGTTTCGCGTGTTAACCATCTTCCTCTTAAGAGAGGGGTTTCAATTTTTTTCCTAGACGCGTCATTTTTTATTGTAGAATGTTCTTTTTGCTCAATTCTGTTTGTTATTTTTGTATATAAGTGTGGCTTGGTATCTTTGAGTTTAGTTTAGAGGTGGGGCCCGGTATATCAAGACGCTTAATAAACGTTCTGCATCGCACGGGAAGCTCCGGGCTTGTACTTATCTTGGAACGGAATATCGCTTCCGAGCAGCGTTCGCTGGGGGCCCATCTGGCTGCGCACTTCAACTCGCTTACTTCGACTGTGGTGTACGGCGTAGAAAGCCAAGAAGAGCGCTAGCCTCGTGTCGCTGCCACCGGACGGAGCATTCACATTCCATATCCCGTGGCCGGCCAACAGGGTGACTCGGTGAGCGGCGGTTCTGGCATTGAGGCACCACAGGGGCCAATTATGTACCTCTGGGCACGCTTGAACATATATCGAAGTGCCTGTTACATTCTGTTTAGACAAGCTTCGGTAGGCTGGTCTTGTGATGTAGTGTTTCTGATTCTAGTTAGCGATCATGCGAACCAGGTTCAAATCCCGCTGGCGGAGGTTCCTTTACTTCAAAGCTGTATATGGCTAGGATCCCAGTGTCTCGCGCCGGCGGCAACAATTTACCCAGCGGCGTACGTGTGCTCAGCCCGCAAAATAATTTATTAAGAACAACAACAAAAAAAAAACCGTCTCGGAGTCTCCAATTTTGATATAGGACGGGTTTTGTTGCCCCTGGAAAAGTTTTTTTCCAGCAATGCATTCGTGCTTGGATGTGAAGCCGACTTTCAGGAACCGGTGTAACCTTGTCCTTTGTAAGCTGGCTTTCTCGCATCGTGTGTGGCGAAGGGAAGCATATGGCCATTTATGGAGAGAGTGTGGATACAGCCCCATTGTATACTTCTACCCGTCGCGGTGGCTCAGTGGCTAAGGCGTTGCGCTGCTGAGCACGAAGTCCCGGGTTCGATTCCCGGCCGCGGTGGCCGCTTTTCTGATGGAGGCGAAAAGCAAAAATGCCCGTGTGTACGAGATTTCGGCGCACGCTAAAGATCCCCAGGTAGTCAAAATTAATCCTGAGCCCTCCACTACGGCGTGCCTCATTGCCCGCGTTTCGTCGGCGCATTAAACCCTACAATCAATCAATCATCGTACACTCCTCTCCACCGCCACCACCACCGCCTCTTTCCGGAGTCGTGTACACTCCTCTCCCCGCGTGGCGTCTTATCTCCCCCCTGCCATTGCGCAATACCACGCGCTCTTCGGCGGCCATCTGTGCGTTGCAACTGACCCTGGGCTGTGATTGGCGTAGCCGCACTATAATAAAACGTCATTGTCTTTAACCACCAATCGTGTGTGTCCGTAGTCTGTGACGGAGAGGTCGGGCCAATTCAATTTCGCAAATTCCGAATATAGGTTAACTACAACATAGCAAATCCAACGAGAGCGCCAGCTTCGCTAAACTTCCCCCTGCACAGGGTGGAAGGGCTCTGATTTTTTTTTAATTGTTTGTTTTACTTGACACATTTTTTTTATCACTCGTGTTGTTCATTGACGGCGCATTCGTGCATAATGAACGAAATTTCGGGCAGTTTTGCTGCCTTTAGGTCAATCCCTGCTCTTGTTTTGTACGTTTCAGCGGTTTAGTCCTTTTATGTCGCTTTTGACCATTGTTCTTGAATATTTTTGGATATTCGCTTAATTTTATCCGAGGCTAGGTGGTTTTTTGGTTCAGAATTTTTTTTTTAATTCGGTGGTTTGGTTCTTTAGGTCGGCTTCAACAGGCCAGTAGCTTCTCGAGCGAGGGCTAGCTGGAGTACGGGTAGTGCATGATTGCTTTGTTTTGTTGTCAACTGGGGCTGTTTTGCCTGTTTTAGGTCAGTTTTGACTGTTATTACTTCACTTAGGATGCCTTTTACGTTCTTCAGGCGTGTTTCTGCCCAAGCAGGCACGGGTCTCTACGGGGTATCAATTGTGAATACGCCAACGGACGCCGAACGGAACTCGTTCCAGCCATGCGAAATCTTCACTTGAACGGAAATAATGCCGAAACATGCCGTGAGCAGAACGAAACGCAGTGATGCTCCATGCGTGGACTGTTCTATGCGGGGACTGTTTGCGGCGTAGATTGGGGCCCAAAAAGGATCCTTGTTAGTTTTCAGGGAGTGTCAAATGATAGTGGCGCATACGCTGAAAACAGTCACGTGTTTCGCCATTTCCTGCGCCGGGTCACCTGCGCCTGGTCACCTACAGGCACATTATCGAGTCGGGTCTATTTGTTTCCCGTCGGCTGCAGGGCTGGGGCATTACGAACTAATGGGATTTTTCTACCTCAAAAACAGTCGCTTATCTATTTTGTCTATACTGTAATAAATTGTTGTAGTTGGTGGCAACTGCACTCAATTTGTTGCCGAACTGGGATGACGGAAACGGACCAGTATATAAAAGCGACAATATTTACAGCCAGAAAATGATCTCATTTTTACGTATCTGCAGCTCAAATTGCGGGCGTGGTTATTCTCGGGAACATTTTGACCTAGTTTCGCCTCAAAAGTTTTTATAGTCCCGCTGTCCACACCATACCATTCAAGTCTGTTTTGCTACTGCAAACTTTTGCTACCTTTCAAACTGTAGTTACTGAGAACTAATATTGATTAAGATGAAGTAAGATGAATGAGGGTGGATTTATGTCGACTAAGTGAATTAGGATGAAATAATGATTGTTTAGTGATCGTTACTAATGATTAGTAAAGTGGGATTAAGGTGCATTAAATGAAGGTAGATTACGATAAATTAAGACGAATGAAGGTGGGTTAAGGTAGAAATTTGGATCGTTAAAATGCATCCCAGAGGATTAAGATGGATTAAGGTGGATTTAGGTGAATTATGTTGGTGCTAAGGAGGATTAAGATGGTATAATAGCGAATTGAGTTAAGGTGAAACAAGGCAGAATAAGGTGGAATAAGATGTATTGAGAACGGTAAATTGGCGTGGCTACTATGTCGACGCGTGGACGTGTGTATAAAATTTACTCGTCCCGACAGTACTGAAGGCTTTTTCTACCTGAAAGCATGTAAGATGACTTAAGTGTGCCGAGATTTCTTTTGTGTGTGCACGTGTACCTTGTATTAATTTTATGATTAGTTAACGCACTTACCAATTTTGATCATTCCGGACGTGCGTCCCAGCGAATATATTATTCGCCGTTATTATCGCAACAACTTGTTATTTTCAAGCACGCGGTTTGAATACGCTTTTCTAAGGTAGCCTCTGCCAAGAATTTTAAACAAAAGCCCCATTAGGTTAGGCCTAATGTCGTGCCGCTGCGGCCGCTCCTCCCTGTGTTGCGCCAGCAGTTAGGACGCCGGCTCATATGCGCGTTCGCATCACATGCCGAGTCGAAGCCAATAAGGATGCCGTGTGTGTCTGTCCTCACTCCGTCCGTGTCCCTTTTTAGCGCAATCATTTTATTTACCAATAAGGACGTCAGGCCGGCGCACACCGCTTTCGCGGCCAATGCATACTCCCGTTCGCGACCACACGGAGCATCGCAGCCATTGAAGACGTTAGCAAGAAGTGTTCCTACCTTTGCAGCCAGCTGGAATTTTTCGCACAATCTTGCGGTTACGCTGATCAGGAGAGGGCGTTTTTTGTCCGCAACTGAACCAAATAATGCTTCAGGGATAATTGTCTGTGTTCAGGAGGAGAACTGTAGTAACTGCCATGTGGTGAATAACAACATCAATAGTATTGCTCAGATCGAAATACACAGTATCGAGGTGTTTCCGCCAGTGAGTCACTTGTGCGCTTATTGCAAGCAAGAAAGGGTTTTAGTAGTTTCTGTTCGAAAAGCAACATGCATTTAGCAGTGGAAGGCAAAACAGATCATGTAAAACAGACCCAAAAAGCTTAAATTCCGCGTGAAAAAGCAAGATACATCGGTAGTTCGTAGCATTAGCTACAGCCTCTGCATGTTTTAATTAAAAACCGGTACTACGCGTGCTACCTAGGAATGCAGCAGATTATTAATCTTAGTGTGTGTGTGTGTGTGTGTGTGTGTGTGTGTGTGTGTGTGTGTGTGTGTGTGTGTGTGTGTGTGTGTGTGTGTGTGTGTGTGTGTGTGTGTGTGTGTGTGTGTGTGTGTGTGTGTGCGTGTGTGCGTGCGTGCGTGTGTGTGTGTGCGTGTGTGCGTGTGTGCGTGCGTGTGCGTGTGCGTGAGTGTGTTTTCCTAAAGTGTGGCAACACATATGCTAAGTACTGAGCGACAATTAGAACACTGGGGGGGAGGGGGGGGGTAACCTCATCACCTATGACCATCGCTAATCGAATATGACAGACTGACAGTCACCCGCCGCGGTGGCTCAGTGGCTAAGGCGTTGCGCTGCTGAGCACGAGGTCGTGGGTTCGATTCCCGGCCGCGGCGGCCGCTTTTCTGATGGAGGCGAAAAGCAGAAACGCCCGTGTGTACGAGATTTCGGCGCACGATAAAGATCCCCAGGTGGTCAAAATTAATCCGGAGCCCTCCACTACGGCGCGCCTCATCGCCTGCGTTGCGTCGGCGCGTTAAACCCTACAATCAATCAATCAATCAGACTGACAGTCGCTCGCGACCCAGTGCACCCTGCGAAGACAGGCGTGAGCTCAAACTTTACTTATTCAATCCGTCGTACCATACCAAGTCAGCAGTCAACCATCCATCATTCGTTACAAAGGGATCGGAGTTTACCATCGCTTATACCATCATCATCATCATGATCATCATCATAAATGTAATTGACAGGACAACAGGGAATACATTGCATCCGTGTTCGATCCCTCTGCGTACAGGTAATCACAGCGTGTCAGTGTTACGTTAAAGTGGCTTTCTTCACACAAACCGAAAATAGGTTGTATGATCTAAAGCCTATGCGAGATATATGGCATGCTCAGATGCGTTGCTAGGAAATCGCCCTCGTATGCGACCTACTGGCGAAAGCAAGTTTTATTGAGACCTACTTCGTCCCGCAATCGCGCTCTATATTGAGCATACGATGCACACTCGCTAATTTTAGTCTCGCCTTCCATTACATCAGTGGCTCCCACGTAGACAAATTAGGGTCAGAACTCAATGTGGGCTGGTGATAACCGCTACACCGTGTGGCTTCTATCGGTCGCTGAGCTCAGCGATAAATGTCGTGCGATACACTTGTATATCCCCGTTGAAGCTCGCAGTATCTCGTGTGGCAAGATATTCCACTTAAGTGCAACTGTCTCCTCCGTAATCAAATTTCTAGGAGAGCGGAGGCTGCGGTAGAGAGAGGGGGGGGATTGTCTAATGAAGGGAAGGTCGTCTTGACGAAGTGCTCTGACCTGCTACCATCCGTTGAGAGGAGTAAAATGGAAGTAGAGGAGGGAAGAAGCGGTATAAAGATGGCGGAGGATGGTATTTATGTAAAAGGCGTCCATGATTACAGTCAACTGCTCCAGGTATGGACGCGTGACAGTCGTTGCAGGGCGGCGGGGTTTACATGCTTCCGAAACTCACACGCGAAGTCTTAACTATGCAGCAAGCAGTGCACTCTAGCTTTACGAATTGACGCTCCTTATTTGCCAGGGACCACTTCGTAATCACAAACCTCACAGGATAACTCTAAGAGGGAGCTTCACAGCATCCAGTACTTGCACGATTAACTCGTTGACTGCACCCGTATTGCCTTCCTTCACTTTGTGGTTTTCGCCGGCAACGGTTTCGTTAAAATTTCTCCAGGTGACTTTTATCCTGCTGTCCCGGTCGATGGGGAATCATTAAAGCGAAGTTGCATTTGCCTCTCTCGCGGCTTTTTGAGGCGATGCTACTGTTCCCTGACCAAATGCACCGCTGGGATCCAGACGGACGGCCTCTCCCCGTCCAGAAGGAACATCCTGTGTTTCTAACCGAACCTCCAGATGGTGCACTAGTCTTCGAGAATATCGGCCGCCGCCGCCGCCACGGTTCACTGTAGGCGCTTCAGTTTCTGCTTAATTATGTGGGTCTAGCGTCAGTAAATAAAGGCTTTTAGAGTATCGGCACTCTTTTCTCTCATTGTTATGTGCCACCAGGATTTTCATTGATCGGTCGGCACCCCGTGATATTTGTTTACATGTAGGCGCAGCCATTTTGTTTCTGGGCGCCTCTCCTCTCTCTCTCTCTGCTGCGCGGACGCTAGAGCGGCCGGTCACACTCTGCCCGTCACAACCGGCGGCGGTTTCGTTGGGAGAGATGGCAACACTGCAAGCCAGAAACAAAATGGCCCCCAGACGCTTCCGCGTGCACGAGGTGGCGGTACTCTTAATAAGCGTAGCTTATTTAGTGACGCTAGGTGGGTCCGAAGAGCATGCTGGCAAAGTATGCAAAAGGAGCACCTAAAGCACGTGGCAGCAAAATTGCTCAGCAACATTCCCGCAGCGTCCAGGACATCGAGACCAGAAAGAAGTGTCGCGCAAAACAGGAACGTCTTCGCTAGCAGCTAAACGTTCGCTAACAGTGAAACACGCCTGGTGGCATTGAAGGACGACGAGCCTCGTGGGAGCTACGCCCAGAAGCAGCCAACGGAACAAAAATGCCACATGCACTTTCGTCTCAACCCTGTTTTGTCACGACGCCCGTGCAATCACTTAAACCACGACGTAAACATTAGTGAATGGTTCGCTTTACATCGATTCCCCCATATGTGTGCGATACGCCAATTTTAATGCGGAAGCATTGCTCAACTGTGTGGTCAAAATCCGGCGTCCGTGGCACGCAAAATATGTCCGGCTGCTCAATCACTCGGTGTTGCCTAGTGTCGCTAGATAAGGTTACACAGTATCGGCACACTTTTCCCCTATTGTTCCATGCCGCCGCCGTGACCATTGGTCAGTTCGCATCACGTGACGTTTGTTTACACTGCGACGGTTCATGGGCACCGCCATTTTGTTGTTCATGCGTTTTGGTCGGTAAACTCTAGTAGGCTTAGCTTGTTCTCCCTGCTCTGCGGCTGCGCACGACTGGCGTAATTCCGAACGCGCATCAAACATAACGCGCTTCGCAGCATTTCAGCTGCAGAAGTGGGTCGGAAGCCGCCGTGCTGCTGCGTCTTCGGCAGTGTTGTTAACACGTGACCTCGTCAAAGTTAGCGCTAAGCCCGCAGAAGCGGCAACCTGGTTACACTGATAAACACCAAAATGTCCGCCGTTACTCACTTGCGTGCCTCAGTGACGGTGCTCTGTATCTTGTCTGTGACACTAGTGTTGCCTTCCCCGTGAAGCCCGGGCTCCTGGAGCGACGTTTTTGCCGGTACCTGCAGGCACGTTCACATCCCAGACGGTAGCCCCTTTATGCTTGCGCGCTTGCGGCGGCTGGACGAAACGCACAGGGGGCGGCTTACCACGTGGCGCAACACGGGACGCCAACGTTACGTCATTGTGACGTCATAACAACGTGACGTCACACGAGCATGGTAATTACGCAACTAGAATTAGGCGAGTTGCAAAGTATGCCCCGCTGAATGTCATCTTTGCTTGCTTGGCGATGTGATTGCGGGCGTGTGCTGAGTCAGTAAACGGAAGAAGCAAAAGGCAGATAAGGTGAAGGACGATGAAAAATCCGAGCCCTTCCGCTCTGGGAAGAGGAACTCCAGCGAAGCTGGCGCTCTAGTTAAATGTGCTATACTGGAGTATATTGAACTAAAATGACAGTGGCATGATTTCTGTGTCAAAGACTAAGGACACACACGATTGTTTTGTAGGGACAGTGACGTTTTATAGTACTGTGGCTACGCCAATCACAGCGCAGGTTCTACAGCGCCGCACAGATAACCGCCGAGGAGCTCGCGGCATTGTGCAATGGCAGGGCGAGATAGGTGGTGGCGGCGGTGGAACGGAGCATAAAGTGAAGCTGTAATCATACTCCCTCCATAGATGACCGTGCTTCACTGTGAAACACACAATGTGGGAAAGCCAGATAACACAGGCCAAGCTTACACCGATCTTCTTAAAGTCGGCTTTACCTCTAAACACAGATGCATTGCAGAAAACATATTTTTGCAGGGGCAATATAATACATTAATATATGAAGGCCCTGTTTTTAATTTAATGAGCATTTCCATATCCTGAACGCACGCCGCTGAGAGAGAGAGAATAAATACTTTTAATTCGTCGAGCAGAGGCTAATGTTATGGGCCTCCCCGTCAAAGGCATCCCTATACGCGGGTACAACTTAAGAACGGCAATGGAAGTTGCCGCTGTGCCTCGTCACCGCAACCGGATGTTAGTCCGCGTGACTCAAGTAGTGCGTTACTAGGAATATTTTGAACACGGCACGAGCCGTTTCCGTGACTTTTTGGACTTGATATGCTTATACACTACTGCACCGACGACAAGTAATGTGAGAAAAGGCAGAGAATGTCACGCATTCATTGCAAACTCCTTTCAAAACGCGCGCGCCAATTGACATCCTTGTCCGTCGCTTATAGTCCGGGATTCCTTGACTTCGGCTGGCTATCGTTGCCCGGGGCAGGTCGATCTGAATAACCGGGTACGGGCTGGCCAGGGAAGTAGGTGGGGTTGGTAAGTAAGGGCAAGTCTGGAGTGCGTTGGCACACCCATACTATGTGGTACAGGGTGCCAGGCTGCATAAAGGGAAGGTTGTGGGGTGGGGAAAATGAGGTAGATGTGGGTGGAATAGGGGTAGGTATTCGTCTGGAGCTGCCGCCAAGTTGTAGCGTCCTCTCGGGAGATGCGCCAGTGTGGCGGTGGCAGACTGCGGCGAGTTTGCCTGTAATGGGCTCGAATGTCTGCGTGGCCACTCAGTGGTGGGCAGGGTTGATCTTGAGGGTGGTTAGCGATTGGCCACCACCGGCACGGGGTCGGCGTATGAAATCGCTAGCCGCGGCGTGAGCCGCTTTAATGCCGGGGAAGACGGCGTGTCTAGGAGCCCAGACGATGTGGATGTCAGGGGTCGTCGAGCAATTTTCGAGGATGAGCTGGGCTGATGAAAAGATGCGGGCAATCTGGTAGTTTCGGCAGGCTGTCTGCGAGTCCGTGAGAATAGTGACTGGTGGTTCAGCGCGGGAAGTGGCGGCCAGGGCAACGGCTATTTCTTCAGCGACACCGATTGAGGTTGTGGTAGTAGTGGCGGCATTGATGCGTTGACCAGCATGCGTAACTACACAGGCTACGTGGCCGGCGTGCCCAGGGTAGCATATGAGTATTCTGCAATGTGACAATAATGCTTTCGCCATCACTACATTATTAGCAGTGCTTAACCGTACTTTTTAACAACGAAGCTGTTTAGCAAATCGCAATTTTTCGTGCCCGCAGTTTTTCGTGCCCGGGTGGCTGAGGCCTCTGTCAGGCCACGTTCGCCTTTAGACTCAGCCTCCCCTTAGTTTTTGCCAAGAAATAAAAAATCAAATAAAAAATACCAAGAAATTGCCGAGCGCGTGCACATAAGCGCGGGCCTCGCGGCTACAGCTCGGCAGTTCACATAACCAAGAAAATGCCTAGTGTTACGAATGAACCCGCCGCTGGGCTTTGTTTCAACACTCCACGGCTGTGCGGCGAAGCCTCCACTACGTGCGCCTTTCAAACAGCCCCCCCCCCCCCCCCCTGTCGGTGACTCACGCTTGCACGTGTCGACTTGTCTGGATCCCTGGCGCCTATCTATCGGCGTGATCAACCTTCGATGGCGTGTCGACGCAACACGTAGAGGCCTGCCCCAAGAACATAGAAGCCCCGCGTTCGCTGCAGAGACCTCCTCTCTCCCCTCTCTCGGACTCAGCGTGCGCCGCTACTACCGACTGCTCACGAACTCTGGAAAGAGTGTTGTGTGTGTCTGTGCCGTTCGTGTCGGGTGCACAATCTAGATGGAACGCTTGTTTCGACCGTTAGCGCTTTGGGTATAAATACGACCGCCCTCAAGCGCTATAATTCATTCCTGTTTGAGCAGTGAATCAATGCTGTCACTCTGCTCGAGTACTGTAGTATAACCTCGCCCGTCGGAGCATTGTTCTTTGTCTTCGGCTCACCTCTCGCTATGAAGTAAACAAGTTACGTTTTGCCTACGGCTTCTGGGCTTCTTCACGGCTGCAACATTGGCTGGCCGCTCGCTTCAAACCACGCTACCACACGTACGTCGGAGGCGACGGAGCTCAGCTCGGCTCGGCCTTCCCGTACGCAGCAACGGGTTGTCAACGGTGGGATAACAACGTACGCAACACTAGGGATAGTGTGTGCGTGCCTCGCGACGACCACCCAGCCTTCCCTACGAGCGTTTGTCAAGCCAAGAATGCCCACTTAGGAACATTGACGAAGATTGCGGCGACCGCTCGGCAGTTAAAGAAAAAAACAGGAAAATGCCGAGCGCTCATGTGTTCGTGCCTCGCGGCGACCGCAGAGCGTCCCCGGCGCTCGCTTGTCAAGCCAAGCATACCCACTTAGGGAGATTGGCCAAGATTGGCAAAAAAAAGTCTCCAGCGTTCGAAGTAATCGTGGCAACACTTGGTCGGAACGAGAAAGACGCGTCAAAGTGTACGCCCCTCCAAAGTGATGTCCAATGATTATCACTTCAAAAAAAAAAAAAAAGGAGGAAGCTCCAAGTTATAGCAACAACGATGGAGTAAAAGTCGTTGCGGCTGCGAAGAAAAGGAGAAAATCGGCTGCAGTCGTGGACGTAAACTTTCGTGACCGTTCGTGATGCGTACAGCTTCGCTACCTTGAAGTCTGACGCGTTTGTGTGAGCTTCTTTAATGTTTGTTCAAAAAAAGTTTGTTAGTATTCCACTGTGCGTCTCCATTGTTTGAGGGGAGTGGTCTGTCCATAAGGAGTTATCGCATTCGTCGAAAATTTGTAAAGAGTAGCGAAAAAATTCTAATTTGGGAGCTTCGTAATTCAGAGAAGGTCATTCATTGGGAGCACTGAAACAAACCGTCAGCGCACATTCCTGGCCGCTGTTGCATGGAGATGTTTCGGATAACTACATGTGCGATTCATCTGATGTCAGCGTGCAGTATTAGTCTACATTCTTTCTGAACAGCACAGCAGCGGCATACTAACCTTTTTGTTGCCCACTCTCACTTCTCTTTTTTTTTTTTTCCATGTGCTCTTACAGAATGTTGCCGGCTCTGGTTACAACTCACTCGGATCGAAGGAGTCGTCGTTGAAGAACGGCAGCCCGCAAACAAGGAAGCGAGTTAAAATTACGAGCGTAGTGACGAACAAGGCCACGCTACAGAGCTGCCAACGCGGCCGCCGATGCCAAGGCAGAGACAGTTCTCACATAGGACTAAACTGTCTCTCACACACGCGGTTCGGCGAGACGACCTGGCGGGGTATACCTCGTTGTTGACGTCGTTTAGCGTGAGTCAGTCGAGCGCCTCGTAGTCGCAGCCTGATTTACAATGACGACGGCGCCCGTGAATAGCAAGGACAAGCGACCTCTCGCTTGCCGCGCCAGCCCCCCCAACGGCGCTGGATGAATGTACCGCACCTGACGTTGGCAGTTGGCTCACGTCTGCGGTGACGACGAGGGGAGAGGGAAGCGAGCGCAGGGCTGTTAGTGTTTGCGAGCTTGAAATTCAAGACCGATCGGCGAGGACGTGATCGCGGCTCACCTCAAAAACACGCGCTGAACGGTCATTCCGGCCGCCGCCGGAGGGGACTACAAAATAGAGCACTTTGTTTTGTTTTGTTTGTTTGTTTTATACAGCGTACCCTTTTGCAATGACACTCAGCTGTTATCGCTCATACGCTAGCACCCGGCTGTAGAATGAGGTGTAGTTCGACTGACTCATATGTAATCGGAACTAGCTATGAGGGTTGTATTGCATCTTGGTTGCCTGGCGGGAAGAGCGGCCGCATCTGACATACTTTTAAGCAGCGCACGGGCTGATGAGATGGCCTGAATTAATACAGCCTTTGCAGATAGATCAGGTAGCCTTTGGGTGCGTTCCAGCTGTCCCTACTCCGTACAGAACTGCACTCACAAGTTGAGTGACCTGCGATTTCTTCTTGAGGGTAGTCTGAACTGGTCCTACTTTCGCTGTACAAAGGCATAAAAACACGTGCGGGAGTTGAACCCCGGGTGCCCAGGGTATCCTAGTACTACCCTTACCACAGCGGTAAGGCACCCTGCCAAAAGTGGAGGACAAGAGTTAGCCTGGTGTATGGTGTCAACTGATCAATAATTAACGACACGTGAGGACAGGTAATGACAAGTTAATTAATAATTGATTACTGGTTGATAGTAATAACTTATCAGGTGGTATTACTGTGGGTCAAGATGGATTAAGATAATTTCGGTTGGAATAACGTGGGTCAAGATGAATTGCGATGTATTTATAATGGATTAGTGATCGATTGTAAGAATTTTTAAGGTTGATTGATTGATTGATTGATTGATTGATTGATTGATTGATTGATTGATTGATTGATTGATTGATTGATTGATTGATTGATTGATTGATTGATTGATTGATTGATTGATTGATTGTAGGGTTTAACGCGCCGACGCATCGCAGGCGATGAGGCGCGCCGTATACAGTGGAGGGCTCCGGGTTAATTTTGACCACCTGGGGATCTTTAACGGGGACTCACCTGATCGCCACCCTTAGGGATTATTAATTCATTATCCACGGGAATAAAAACCATCGTGTACCTATAGGAAACATTTTACAAATACATATAGAAGTTCTTAACGTCCTAGCTTGTTTCTGTTACAAATACATCACTTCCTTACTGAGATAAAAAAAATTAACAAGAAACGCATTTTGGTCTATCCAGTTTTCACTAGGTGACGCTAGCTCTCAAGCAAGCAAGAGTTTTATTTATTTTTATTTCAGTACGGAAGTGAGATATCTCTAAAATAAGCAAACTAGGGCGTTGTGACCAGCGATGTGTATTTGTAAAGCTTTTCGTATTGGTGCACGATGGTTTTTTTTTTTTTAATCTGTTGGTGATGAAGTAGTAAATGCCATAGGAATATTGTTAACAGGTGAGTCCTTAAGAGTACCGCCAGTTCGTGCAACCAGAAGCGTCTGGGGCCATTTTGTTTCTGGCTTGCAGTGTTGCCATCTCTCCCAACGAAACCGCCGCCGGTTGTGACGGGCAGAGTGCGACCGGCCGCTCTATACTCGGTTACAACTTAAGAACGGCACCGAAGTTGCCGCTGTGCCTCATCACCGCAGCCGGATGTCACTCCGCGCAGCACAAGTAGCGCGTTACTGGGAATATTTTGAACATGGCACGAACCGTTTTTGTATCTTTCTGGACCTAATATGCTTATAAACTACTGCAGCGACGGCAAACAAACTACGTGAGAAAAGGCAGACGATATCACGCATTCGGGGCAGTCTCCTTTCAAAACGCGCGCGCCCGTTGACATCCGGGTCTGTCGCTTAGGCGGAGTGATACCGTACATGAGCTGGTGCCGTTCTTAACTTGTTCCCGAGTATAGCGTCCGGCAGCAGAGAGAGAGAGAGAGAGAGGCGCCCAGAAACTGAATGGCTGCGCCCACATGTAAACAAGTATCACGTGGTGCGGATCCACCAATGAAAATCCCGGCGGCACATAACAATGAGAGAAAAGAGTGCCGGTACTCTAAAAGCCTTTATTTAGTGACGCTCGCCATAAACGTGTGCCTAAATCTCGAACACACGGGCAGAATATTTAAGGTGGCGTCAAGGTAAATTAAGATGAAATAAGGTGAAATAAAATAAATATAACGAATTAACTTGCGGTTGAGGTGAATTCACAAGGAGTAAGATTAATTATGTTGAATTAAGGTGCATTGGGATGGATTAGGGACGGTAAAGTAGCACGGCTGTTGTGTCGACGAGCGGACGTATAGATAGACGGTGCCTGTCAGAATACTACGCCAAGCTTTCTCCTTCAAAGCACGTAAGCTGACTTAAGTGTACCGAGCAAATTCTTTTGGCGTGCTGAGGTGCATCCGGGGCCCGGAATTGGTCCAGAATCTTCACATTGCAAACAAATTGCATTGGTGATCAGTGAACGACCTTTAAATCCGAAATTTTCAAAATGAAGTGCGTCCGCAGCGTGGGCCGCAAATACGGCGTATAGGGAGGCAGTGCCTCCGGGCGCCGCAGAACACTCCATGAGGAACCCGCTGACGCGCAAGCCTGGATGACTCTCTATGATTGGCTTTAAGCTTGCTGCTGTGATTCTCACAGAGGATGAAGAGCATCATTTTATGGGCGGAGTCCATTGGGGGCTCTGGCTGTTGGCGTCTAATGTCGTCGTCGTAACCGTCGTCTCATATAGTCACGGTACTAAAACAGTGGGATACTCGTTTACGCCTCGCGCTGGAGCGCTTCGTGCTTCAAAGACAAGACACATTTACAGCAAAGCTGTATACCTCATCCCCCCAACGGTTTCATCTCCGTTGGCAGAATCGCCAAGGCGCCAAGAGTACACTTATACGTTGCATGCTTCGCTACTCCCCGGGTTGCACGTTAGTGAAGATGGCCCGGGTTTTTTTTTTTTTTTTTGCTTACTATTTGATGGAGAGGGATACTGCTTGATTTGATTGATTGACTGCAGGATTTAACGTGCAGGCGCAACGCAGGCGATGAGGCGCGTCGTAGTGGAGGGTTCCTGATTAATTTTCCTGCAGCAATCCGGCAACCCATGCATGGGTAACCGAAAGCTTATTGATGTGTATGCGGAAAAAGGATAACCTATATTAAAAAAAACTAAAAAACAACCATTCAACAATTCATTTTAACCACGTTATAAAAAATATCGCAACATTCTTAGCAGCTTACTTAAGCAAGCCAAAACAGCTATTACGAAGAAGCGCTTTCCCAAATTAAGTACAATGCTAAGAAAAAGTGGAAACTGTTTACTGACTTTTTTGAACCGTCGCCCACCAAGATCTCCGATACCCTTCGCGGCACTTTCGAACCCATGTCACGCACCTCACTCATTCTTTCTTCGCCCCGTTTCTTCTGAGGAAGTATACGTTACTATCACTCAGCTTAAAATTACAAGTCCCGACCTAGACAATATTTCTATGCGTCATTTAAGATTAGTTGCCCATCTCATTTCCGACCCTATCTGCCACATAATTAATTTTATATTCCATTCAGGCGCGTTCCCTAAAATCTTAAAACGATCGCAGATCATCCCTCTGTTCAAAAAAAGGTAACAAATTCCTAGTTCCCAATTACCAACCGATTTCGAGTCTGTCCTCTTTCAGCAAGTTAATAGAGAAATTATTCTGTAAAACGCTAAATAACTATTTAACAAAATTAAATTTAATAAATTCTTGCTAATTCGGTTTTCGCTCGGGCCGCTCTACCAGTCTCGCTTTAATCTTTTTACTCGACTTTGTCAAACATTCGTTAGATAAATCACTATTCGTTGGCCCAGTGTTTTTAGATTTTACAAAAGCTTTCGATACAATTAATCACGATATTCTATTTAGCAAGCTGCAGTTATATGGTGTATCCGGCCCCCCGTTAACCTTCCTGAAAAACTATTTACTTGATAGACAATACCAAGGTGTCCCGCAGGGGTCCATTATAGGTCCTTTGCTTTTCTTAATTTATATCAATTATCTGCCTGATATTGCTGGCTCATCTCATTGCGTCTTATACGCAGACGACACAACCGTTTCGATGTCTGACAAATGCTTAAGTTCCTTGACAGATAAATTAAATTCTGTTCTCATTAATATCTTGGATTGGTGCGGAAAGAACCATTTAATTGTTAATCCTAGTAAGACTAAATTTGTGATTTTTAGGTCAAGCCACAGACAGTTGCCGTTGGTCCCTTCCTTGTCGCTCGGTAATCCTTCAATTCCCCCTTGTGACTGCACTACATTCCTAGGTATCCACCTCGATTGTTGCCTTAAAGGAGCCATGGAGAGAAAATACAAGTTCGTTTAATTTGAAAGCACTAGGACTCAGTATCTCACTCAGCTCCATTAGAGCCACAAAAGGTGTTTTTTTAATGAAAAAAAAGCAAGAAGTAGTTAAAAACTTTCAAATTTTGCGCCACAGTGACGTGTTATGAGCAAGAATGACGTCATACGGGCGAACAATAAAATATAATTTTTAGTGCGTTAACTGCACGTTAGCATTCAAGTGATGCGGTCAAATGGAACTAGAGGCCCCATTACAGACGTCCAGTCATGTGTCGTCGCGACAGCTCGGTTAGGCGGCCGCCAATCACACAAAGAAGGTTCCGTGACGTCATAGAAAAGTTGCGGGAAATTGCCTAGGGGGTCGCCACGGCTTCACACGTTTTCTTTAATATCTCCATTATTTGTTCGAAGATTGCAATGATATTGGTATCATTTTTATCGGGACTAAGCAGTCTTTATAATAAACCCAACTTGTATTTTGTCTTCATGGCTCCTTTAAGTTTAACTATCACATAAACCACCCAGAAACAGCGACTGCGTTCGGCATTCGAGCACTATTCAAGGCTAAGAATTACCTTCCTACGCATACCTTGCTGTCACTCTGTTTTTCATTCATTCACAGCCACGTGAATTATGGTATCATTGCACGGGGCAACACTTATAAATACGTTTTTCACTCTGTTCAACACATCCAAAACCAAGCATTACGCATCATTTCAAATAGTACTGTTTATATAGTTCGACATTACTGCAACGCAAGTTTAATGTATTGTCAATCAACTGCCTGTTTCATTACAGCATTGCTGTGATGTTGATTAAATTAATTAACCACCAAGTCTCTTTTAAATTTATCAATAATCAGTATTTGCGTAATCCAAACCCCACTAGATTTGCCTGTCAACTAATTTTTTTAATGCCAACAGTTTACACTGACTACGGAAAAAGGAGTGCTCACTTCGATTTCTCTGTGGAACTGTGCACCTAAAATCTGGCTTGTCCCTATCGGCATTTAAAAAAAGCGCTAAAAGATCTTCTTTTGCAGAACTAGTATATTTCTTTGCAGTTCATTTATCCCTGTCTAAAAGTGAATTTTCGATATGTCTCATCACACTTTGTTTTAAACATATCACTTCATTAAGATTACTTTTATTTTTTTCGGGCAAGTGCTGTCCCTATTGCGCGAAATATTATGCATCCTGAACTTCTTAGTGTTTAGCATGTGTGTGTTTGTGTGTGTATAGCTATTGTATCTTTGCACAAGGTTTCTACCTACTGTATATTTATGATCTGATAATTATTTACCTTTACCATTGCATAAATTTTTCATCGCTGTTTCTTTAAGCGTCCATGCTTTGTAATTGCTCATCGAGGGTCCCGTGACAGTCATGGGACTTTGGACCCTAGTCTGTATATTTTAAGAATTGTACTTCTCTTCAACGGCAAAATAAACTTTACTTGACTTTTGACCACCTGGTGGTCTTTAACGCGCGCCGCAATCTCGTACACACGGACGTTTTTCTTTCCGCCTTCATCAGAAAAAGGGAGACTTCCTCTAAGAAACAAACGGTGTAAAATTCAACTTTGTAAAATAGGTTTTTACTAGAAAATGTCGCGCAAAGGTGAAAACGTTAATTCGGCCATCTCTTTCCCAGCTTCGTGTTTTTCGTGCCTCCATGATGTTGTGCGTTCGTGGCTGCGCTGGTAAAAGAAAGGAAACGGAGCGAGTGAAAGAACAATGTCGAGAACGATTTAAGTAAAGACATTCATTCTCGCATTTATCTCGATTAGGCCGTGGCATTCATCTGGACCGCTTTCCCATGTTTTAGATGCGAAGCATCTCATGCTCGGGGCTGTGTCCCTCCCTCCCTCGTTGTGGTTGTCCGCCGTCCGCCGTCCGCACTCTACTGCGCATGCGCGTCTCTTCAGCCCCGTCAGCGTTTGGGCTGACGACAGCGCAGGCCACTACAAAAAGAAATAGTTATGCGGCGCCCGGTTTCGATCCCATGACTCTCTGGCCGCAACGGGAGGTACGTGGCGCTCTTCCCACTGCGCTACAAACCGAGACAGGAGCATGTGCTACGAACGCGTCTTATGTCCTTCACTCATTCAAACTACGTCAAGAAGCTAATGATACAACGAGACAACAAGGCACGCGGAGCTGAACGTCAACGGAAACGACGAAATGAAAACTAATGGGAACTTCAGTCGACCCCATGGCTGTTTCGCATACTACTCACGGTTCCCCTTCGGGAAGATGGTGTAATTGGATTTTTTTTTTTTTCGGAATTCACAAGTTGAGGTCAAGGCATCGTCCTGAGAAAACAATCCTGACTGCAGGGAAGGAAGTTTTCGGTGCTTAAGTAATTTTAAGCGACTTCCCTGAAAGCATGTCTAACGCGTCACTCGATGCCCTCGATGGGTGTTATGGTGTATATTAAAAAAACTTTATTCCCCCTTCCCAAACAAAGTTGAGAGAAGCGCGAAAGCTTTTTCACATCAAAAGTGCGTGAAAAGGTCGTCAAAAACTTCTCTAAAAGTGCGTCCACGCTTCTCTGAATGTCTGTCCAATCAATAATCAAACCTTCAAAGACCGAAATCGCATACCAAGAACAGACCCGTGGGATGATTTCTCGCGCACTAAGTAAGCGCATCTCTACGACCGATCTAAATGTATGCCGATACGTGGTTTATGAGATAAACGTATACTTTTGCACTCATTCTTCGTGGTAGATGTGTGTATTGTCTTATCTGGAACCGTTCCTTATTCGTGATTTTTAAGTAACCCTTCTGACACAACGGGAGCCCGGTTTCACGCACGCGTCGTCTGCACAGAGATCTATCCGGGCTTTTCGGTCGACCAAGTGGTCTATGGAGAAACGCATTAGTTTTTTGACAGGAAGCCATCGGTCCCACTAAGAAAGCTTCCGCTTTAATAAAAGATCATGGGACCTCCATATTTTGACGCAAAGCTGGTAATATTGAACCCAAACATGTCATTCCACCAAAGCAGCTATGTATATCATTGAAGCCGATTCAAAGGTGCTCCGTAGGAACACATGGGGCGCGGGCACTTTGCTATTAGACTGCCTACATTGACCCTAGAAGTTGACCATTGTAGTTGCCCGGTACACAAAACGGCAGTTATCGCAAAGAGTAAATAAAAAAAATTAAAGCCGTTCCACTCAACGTGAAATCTGTCGTAAATGCAGAGCAGTGATTCGCCATAACGGCCTGTGGCACCGTTATCCGCTTACTGCTACTACCCATCACGCTCTTCGCCTCCCTGTCTCACTTCTCTCTTGATGAATTGAACGGAGGTTTGTCCAAAGCAGTTAAAATTTCCTGCCTTCGCAGTGCTCGCGCGCCCCCTGCCTGGAACGAACAGCGCGAGCGGTTCTCGCACGTGCCGGCAGTCCACAACGCGTTCGCAGTCCACAACGCGTTGTTTTAAGTGCACTTTATAAGCGACCCCAAACCATCCACCGCCGGCGGCGGCGTCGGCGTCCGCAGTGCTCCTCTATAAAGAAACAGCATCCGGCGCCAGGTTTCGATCCGCGGACTTTGCGGCCGCAGCGCGACGCTCTACCGATCAAGCCACGGACGCGACGGTGATATCAGTGTTGACGCGCCTTATATCTTTAACGCATTCAAACTACGTCGTCAGCGGCGTGCGTTGGCGACTCAGCGGCGTTATAGCGGCTTGATAACTGCGTGGTGTACACGTGATACAACAAACCCGATGGAAGAGATGGAAGAGAAGGCGGCGAGGCGGTGGGCTGCGGGGGCCGAGCGCAAGCGCCGCAAGCGGGCCGACAACCGTGCATTCGCACTTTCACATTCTCCCCCTCGGGGAAATGCGGGGGAATTTTTTTGGCGGTCCCATCTCCCCGCGAGGGGGACTCGAGTAAATGCGTCGCATAGGGGGTGGGTGTATTGCGTTAACGTTTAGTGTTTGGGGAGTTGGTGGTAGTGAATGCGTTGTATCAGCAGCTTCTTGACGTAGTTTGAATGAGTCAAGGATATAAGGCGCGTTCGTAGCCTCCCATTCTGTGTCGGCTTTGTGGCGCAGTGCATGGTAGAGCCCCATGTACATTGCGTTCCGCCCCGCAGGGTCGAGGGATCGAAACCAGGCGCCGGATAGTATTTTTTTTATATAGTGTAGGGGGAGGGGTGCGGACTACGACTACGGACGTCAACGCGGGTGACATTGTGAGTTACTGAAATGCTCTGCATTTAAAAATGGATTTGAATTTTTATGAGATTCGAACCCTGGTATCCAGAGTAGGAGTCCAGTAGCGTATGCTGCACGTTGATAGCAGTGGAACAAAAAGCGAGCAGCGCGGTCACGAGGCCTTCTGGACTAAGGAGGCTTCCCACACCCCTTCCCCTTCCCCTGTTGCTCCAATAAACGTTCACCACAACCAGGACCACCACCCTAAAGTGCAGAACACTTTAGGGACTCGCCTTGTCGTCGTAGCTCGCTCGCTGGACCCAAGTAGAGCCACACGGCGTACCGTCGTAGCGGCGTAACCTAGATGCTTCGAAAGCCAAGCGGTTTATATAGTCATAAGCGTTCGAAACTCGTAAACCACTGGCTCTTGTAATACATCTCTCCGTTGTTCAGCGCAAAGAAAACTGTAGTTGAGGCAAAATATACGTAATTAACCGGTAGCGCCCGCGTTCATTTACTTAGGAACGCTTGTTGGGTTGGTTTTTACGGTAGTAAGCGAAAAAAAGTGGCGGTGCAACGCCGGCAAGTGCGGGAGGAAAAGCAAGCACAAAGAAGAACAGAACTCCCGTTGGCGCAGTTTCAGGCAGGGGGAGCGCGAGCACTGCGAAGGTGGGAAATTTGAATTGCATTGGGTGGTAGCAGTGAGCGGATAACGGCGCTACAGCCCATTATGTCGAATCCGTGCTCTGCACTTCCGACAGGTTTTATATTGAGTGGAACGGCTTTAATTTTTACTGTTTCGTGCTTTTTGGAACATACCCACTTAGGACATTGGCCGGGAATCAGTTGGTTTGAGGGGCTAATGTGCCCACTTCACAAAAATGCGAAATTTAAACGTACAAGTCATGGAATAGTGCGTGACGCGCACGTAAACGTGATGGCGCGTGTGTGGGACAAGTGACCACCAGCCACGCAGAACCCTAATTCTAGGGAAGCTGTTGTGTGTGCCGGTCTTCTTTCTTTCGTATTTCGCGCCGTAAGACCAAGAAACGAAGAGAAAGAGAGAGAGCAAACATTTATTTCAAAAGCCTGGTTTAAGTGCGTTCGGTGACCGATAGCCGCAGCCTGCTGGTGTCTGTGGCAGCTCTTTCCGCGAGACCCTGCTGGGTTTGCAGGTCTGAGAGAGAGAGAGAGAGAGAGAGAGAGAGAGAGAGAGAGAGAAACTTTATTTGAGCCCCATTGGGCTAGTCTGGGTGACCGAGCTGCATAGCGCCTTCTCCCAGAGCTTGACTGAGGCGATCAAGGGAAAGGGGTCTTCAGAGCATGCCATATGAGATGGGCGAGTGTGTCTTCCGCACCATATGCAGGGCAATTAGGTGACGGATATCATCATCATCACCACCACCACCAGCCTATATACGCCCACTCCAGGGCAAAGGCCTCTCCCATTAATCTTCAATTATCCCGGTCCTGTGCTAATTGCGACCAGTTTATCCCCGCAAACGTCTTGGGATCCACTCCGTTGCCCTTAATGACCAACGGTTATCTTGTCTCCGCATTACATGCCCTGCATTACATTCGCATTACATGCCCATTTCTTCTTAATTTCTACTAGTATGTCATTAAAACGCGTTTGCTCCCTGACCCACTCCGCTCTCTTCTTGTCCCTTAATGTTACACCAACCATCTTCCGTTCCAGAACCCCTTTAGCGAGCCTTCATGTTTCTGCCCCGTAGGTAAGTGGCGGTAAAATGCAGCTGTCATGCTTTCTTCTTCAGGGGCAATGGTAGGCTGCCATTCATTATCTGGGAATGCCTGCCGAATGCACTCCACCCCATTCTTATCCTTCTAATTATCTCTGTCTCATGGTTGGGATCCGGGGTCACAACTTGGTGACGGATATAAATTCGGGTGAATATGTTGCAGTATGGAGCGACATGGCAGTGCGTCTGTCTGTAGTAGGCGCCACAGACGTTCTTCGGCTTTAGTAAGATCCCGATGTGTGGGCGGATACATTCGGCGGGAGAGGCGGTATTGTGTGGTGATTTCTTGATAGCTTAGTAAGCTGTCTCGGGCTGATCGGGCTCCTTGTAAGGGGACGAGGCTTGGTCCTGCTCGGGTCGTGAGCTCTCGAGCTGCTTTGTTGACCGCATCGTTACCCCCCCCCCCCCCCCCCCCCCCAACCCTGTATGGGGAGGGAGAAGATACGTAAACACGGTGTTACAGTAAGACTTTCGCCTTCAATGCACGTAAACAGACGGAAGTGCCCTGAAAAGCTTTTACGACCCCAGTTTGCGGCTCTGAAGCGCTCCCTCAAAAAAATTCTGGCCACGAATCGAATACTCCGTGCGGAATGCAAACACCCGAATTTCACTCGTTTGGCAATTAGTTTCCTATTCTAATGCATTTCGTCCATGATGGCACGCGTGCAGTGCTTTGGAAGTAAAGATCAGAATTTTTGAAAATACGCGGACTAAGCAAACGCTGTAAAAAGTGTTCAACCGGAAGGCTGCACCTGGCGCACTTGAATACAATGGTCGCAACAAAATTGTGCTGTATTTAATCTGAAGATCGCGGGATCCTAATGTTGTGGGATCTTGGTGGGTAGGGTGTACGTGGTGTCTCAGTTTCGCTTGACCAAACGGAAGCACATTAACGAACACAGCAAGCACGCCGACAGTAATTGCCGCCTGTATGACCATTTTTAAGTAAGTGGGCATTTGATTTTTGAGCGATTCGCTGTTTAAGTTGAAAAAGAAAGGGAAAAAATTGGCAGTTTTGCTCGATGAGTCGGAGGTCTGTGAAATTTTACGGCGGCCACGTCGAAAATTTTGTTCACGGCGTCTTACTTTTACTAGTTTTTCTACATCCATGCAAACGCATTTGAGAATAACGGGAACGTTGACGTTGCATTAGATTACTGGCACTTGCGGCGGTGAGTCGATATTTCTCTTGGCGCCTGAGTTACCCACTCATTGCGAACAGATGGCTGCACGTTCCGCATCGAATATGTTAATCCTTTGCTGCTGTCTGCCGCACTTAAATTCACCCCACAAGATACGAGATGTGGGTGTGTCCGCACGCCATCCGAGGAGACTTGAGCTGCATGTGGCTCGGGCAGCACGTTCCTGCAAATCCTCCGAAGTGGACGAAGGACCTCGCGTTACCCGTTCTGCAATAGACCCGATTGGGTGAGTGACAGCTGGACACACTCAGGTCCCACGTGAGTCAGAATACCAAGGTCTGGGCACTGGTACCATTTTTTCACAAAGCGCAGTGGGAGGTGTTTTTTTCTGCAAAGCTGAACGCGACCGCGTTCAGTTTGTCGCTCGTCCGATTTGTTGTCGCGCTTGAACCTGGTGAGTGGCTTCCGTTCAAGGAATATCCAGAGCTCTCCTGCATCCTCGTAGGTGTTAACGAAACGGCCATCGATGTGGCAGAGGACAGCTTCCGCCACTGCGACACCCACCGGAGGATCCTGACGTCACCATCGCAGCTCTTTGACAACCACGTAAACGCTTCGTACACCATGTTCAATGGTAAAAAGTGAATTGTGGCGACGGACGTAACCATTACCATCACAAGTGTCTACACCAGCTGCACAAGGTTACCGGAGGCAGATCTCCTGAAGAATATCCTGTTGGAATTTAACGCGACGATAGTCCCGTATCACTTCAGAGGGACCGGAATCGGCGAAGACCACATTTTATACAAAGTCCACAGAAAGGAAATCGACATCTCTGTGTTGCCTTCAGGACTTTTTGAATACGTCGGCGGCCTGATTGACGTCCGGGCTATCAGCGCCTACCGCTCAATCAATTGTTTGTCTCGCGAAAGCACAAAAGTTCCTCCACGGTTATTCCGCACCATCCTCTACTCTGGCCGTCTTCTGGTGGCGGTCATTGGCGGCGCTTTTGTGGTCCTTGGAATCTACTTGTGCCAAACACCGCTGTATCACACGAGCTTTGCCCGATGCGTGCTTTTTCTTGTTTCTATCTGCGTGTGACGTGGCTATCCAGCGCCACCCCCATGTCGCAGTAACAGGACTCGAATCCTTGTACTCTCCTGCGCGTTTGGCATGCTGTTTGTCTGCACATACCTGCAGTCTATCATAACGCCGGAAGTCAACGTCTCGACTTTAGAGAGGCCGATCAGAAACATCGACGACCTTGTTAAACAGGCCAGGGCGAAAAAAGTGCTTCCCTGCCTAGATCTGCCTTCTCCAGGGAACCGTTCCATTACGACTTTGACCACGGACATTGGCAAGACACCGAACAGCCTGCTCGTAAACTGCAGCAGCTGTACCAACACCCGTGATGGACAGGGTGGGAAATGTTTAAGGCGCGCTATGCTTGGGACGCACGTCTACATCACGAGATTAGATGTTTACACCGAATTGTCTATTCGCAAACTTGGAGTTCGCGCAAGTCAAGACAACTTCCGGTGCCTAAGAACTTCCCTCGCGGAGCGGCCCTGAAGAGAACAGTCACGAGGCTGCTGGAACACGGCCACGAGCAGCAGCATGACTTGATCATGCTGCGGAAACTAAAGCCGACGCTGCGGCTCGGTCGAACTTTGCACTCCGAAATCCCTGCAATGGCACCCGTAAGCTTCTGGGAAAACTTCTTTGTCTACATCAGCGGCGTACTGCTCGCCTGCATAACATTCCTGCTGAAGATATTCCCCGAAAGGATCTCGCACGGAAGTCGTTTCAGACGCGCAAATCAAGCCAAACACGGCGATGTTGCATATCTGAAGGACTGATGAATGATCAAAGAAGCTATATGTGTGTTCTTTCAAAGGTTTCAGGCCTTTTTACATTTAGTGCGCATTCAGAAAATTTGCTCGCGTATTTGTTCGACTAATGGCGAGGCTGAGTTATCCCGAAATTCACGGAGTACATCTATTTGTACGCTCCGCGTGCATTTTGATGGGGATCGATGGACCATTAAACAACTCACAAGGAATCATGCGGTAGAAATGTTTCCGGGCGACAGACGGTAACGAAGAAAAATTCATAGAAAGCCCGTATCGGATCATTGTGGCCTTGGTTTCATATAGTGTACTTTTTCTGTCTATTTGTATGGACGGCAGATGCATGTTATCAGGAAATCACGAAGTATTTTCAAATTATACGAATCTGCCACTCTCAACCAATGAATTTTTCTCGTTTTCTCGACGGTATTAGATCCTGCACCGAAGCAAGGTTGTGTCCGTACTTACGTAAACAACCACATGGAAGAGCATAATTGTACATCCGTACAATTGAAGTGATTTGCGCCGAATGACAGACACATGAAAGTGAAGATATAGGCGCAAATACAATGCGGCTGTTTAAGAAATCATTCGTACGTATCATCTAGCTTTCGCCTTCAAAGCACGTAAGCGAAGGTGCCACGAGGAATGTCTTGTTTTTTGTGAATTTTACAATGCGACTATGGCACGGGACAAAAACGGCAGTGGAGTAGCAACCAGTTTCGCGAATCTACCACTTCTGTGTACTGGGCTTCTTTACTACACTACACTGACATATAAGGAGACGACGTCAGCGACAGTGAATTCGGTGCGGTAACCGGAAGTTAAGCCACTTCTTAACGATGCACTTAATTGGTGATGTCACCTCAAATTATGGTGTCATGTTTTAAAGATCTCCACTGGTTCTATCTTCCACAAGGACACCTGTATTTAGCTGGACCCATTATTATTATTCGCATCAGCGCGCAGGTTGGGATCGCTTTGGAACTTTCCCTGTAACGTTGGCTTTGGGTGCGGTACGCGAGAATTTTTGATGACGTCACTTCCCGTTAAAGATGTGTATGAGTCCCCTCATTCGTACCTGCCAACTTTCGAGCCGATGGCCTTGCAACATCCTTGGTGTCCCTCCTCAGGTAGCCCCTTATCTACGGTATGCCCAGTGAGGTCACATGACTGATATGGCCGTGTTGGTTGGTTATTGAGAGGAACGCTTTAACTCGCAGTCACGTTTAAATTCATCACTATGACACTGAGAATTAGCTGCTCTTGTCGCTTTGGAGGCCGTGTGGTGATCGCGTAAGATTGTTCTGGAATTGTTCTGGACTGAAACCTAAAGAAAATTAGTTGTAATTGCACTGAATAAAAACACCACATAATAGCGGACGCTGAATATGTTGTCACGGTCCTTCAGGGTGACCCCAATGTCATTTTTAGCGTGAACCCATTGTAGAATAAAAAAAAAAAAAGCTCCCCGTCGGGGAATCGAACCCCGGTCTCCCGCGTGACAGGCGGGGATACTGACCACTATACTAACGAGGAGGACGGGTGGTGGGGCTATGTAGTAAAACTACATTTAAATTGACTCAGCCTTTTAATCATTTTGAATAGTCCTTAGGTTAGGTTAGGTTTTACTTTATTGATGCCTTCAAAAGTACTTATTGGAATATTGTGCAGCTTTGTACAGTATTCTTTACGGGTGAAGTTACTATAGCATAAGCCCTATATGCCCCATTATAAGGCCGACCTTCGAACTACCCCGGCGTCTAAACGAATGGTACAAAAACCCACGTGGCCCAATTAATAAATTCCAGAAGCGAACCAAACCATGTCAGCCATTTAAAGGCCTGATTAATGATGCCTAAGTTAATGAATGATCGATTAGTGATTGATAGCAATGATTAGTACGGTGCTATTTAGGTGGATTATAAAGAACTAGGGTCCAATAATCACTGATTAGTAATCGATGGCAGTTATCAGTAAGACGAAATAAGGCGGATAATGTAAGGATTGAGGTAGATTAAGGTTGAATTAAGAGATATTTAGGTACATTAATGTACATTAAGTTATCGATTAACACAAAGAGAATTAAGGTAGTGGAAGATGGATTGTAGTGGATTATTAATATTATTATTATTATTATTATTATTATTATTATTATTATTATTATTATTATTATTCTGGGCACGTAAATAAACATGATTGATTGATTGATTATTATTATTATATATAGTTGCCTGTTTTTGAAACTGTTTACTTATCATGCTTGTCTTATCATTTGTCTCTATACTCTTCTCATTGTTTTTGCCGTATTACTGTCAAACTTTGTTCTCTGCTTGTTGTGTATTCATTACAATAAGCTGAGCCACAAAGGCATCTTCTTTTTTTCTTTTTTATCTGTACCCAGGCTCCGCCTGTGGTTTATTTCTGTAATTTTCGCTACTTCAATTTGTGTGTGTCTTGTCGCTTGTTTGTTTCTTGCAATATGTTTCTTGTATTTTGTTTTCATGTAACTATCCGTGCGCCAGCACTCAGGCCTCTGGCTGTTCCTGGGCACGTAAATAAACATGATTGATTGATTGATTGATTGATTGATTGATTGATTGATTGATTGATTGATTGATTGATTGATTGATTGATTGATTGATTGATTGATTGATTGATTGATTGATTATTATTATTATTATTATTAAAATGGGAAATAGGGTGGATTAAGGGGATAAATGTGGATTAAGCAAGTTAAAGGTCAACTGCACTCAAATTTCACCTCGGCCAAATTCACTTCGAATTCCGTACAGTACGTACCACCAAACCAACTGGGACACGAGTGGTAGCGCCGTGAAATGCGTTATTAATTAGTTATCAGCGCCTAAAGTAGCTCCGTCGCAGGCGACGTTGCACCTGACTGGCGGGTCGCGCAAACAGCTATGAATAGGAAGTGACATTGCGGCCGGCCCTGCGCTTTTTCCTACGTCCAGGCAGGAGAAGCGGTCGAGCTCCGCTGGGCGCGTTTCTCCTAGGACTGCGGCAAGGGTGATGCGTTGCGCGCAGGTTTGCTCCTGGCGGCCGGCCGATTGCCGTTGCTTGCTCGCCGGCTGGGCCAGCTGGAACATCTTCAGCCTGGCCGTAACGGCCACGCTCTCCGAAATTTCGATTTCCAAATCTCCGATTTTTGATGGTCATTTTCGCCGCGGATACGCGTATTTCAGCTGTCATATTCTGTATCTTGCAGTTATTTAGGCAGACTATACGAAAATGAGGTTTTCAAGAGATCGAAATTTTTAGTGCTGTTTGCCTTTAATACGGATTATGGTGGGACTAAGGCTTCTTAAAGTGGATTATGGTATATTAAGGTGTATTAAGGCCGGTAAAGTAGCGTGGTTATTGGGTTGACGGGCGTATGTGTATGCAGAACGTCCCCCCACATAATAGTCTTCCAGGCTTTCAGCTTCAACGCACATAAGCAAACCTAGGTGTCCCGAGATATTTTTTTGTGTGCCAAGAGAGCACATTTTCTCAACATAGCGTTCATTATTGTACGAAGTACTTACACTCTTATTGGCGGATAATGACGTAAAACATGTCGATACTGTTTCGAACGGCTTTGCCAAAATTGGTCCGAACTAAGGGGAGCGCCATACCACTAGAAAAATGTCTCAGATATCGTTTTCAACACCGTTGATACAGATGTACCTAAGAGATCAGAACAATAATCTGGTTGAACAGGTCGCAAGACGGGAGGCCAAGGATGAATGAACGCAGACACTTTGCGGTTCATTTGTGTGGAATGTTTAAAGTGCATCTTCAGCAATATTTTAATGATGCAGTTGGTTTTGCCCTTCCGCGTACTATTAAAAAGCAGCCCATGCCATACATTAAGGCCCTGTAAGATAATGCATGGTTCAGTAACTTTCTTCTCCATAAACGTAGGAAAGACTTCACATTATCTTAGCAAACATGCGACACTCAACTTTTTGAATATACGTATCATCTGAGTGTTCCACGATAAGTAAATGATCATATGGATGCCAAGGCTAGCGGTGCACTAGAATAGTGCAGGTGCATTGTGCAGCTAGAATGAGTGAGTGAGTGAGTGAGTGAGTGAGTGAGTGAGTGAGTGAGTGAGTGAGTGAGTGAGTGAGTGAGTGAGTGAGTGAGTGAGTGAGTGAGTGAGTGAGTGAGTGAGTGAGTGAGTGAGTGAGTGAGTGAGTGAGTGAGTGAGTGAGTGAGTGAGTGAGTGAGTGAGTGAGTGAGTGAGTGAAATAGAAAGTGGGAAAGAAGTGGACTGGGGATATTTTGAACTAATTTGAGTTCACCAGCATACAACGCAGTCCGGGAGAGGGGGAGAAGGGGAGTGAAAGGGGATAGGTGAGAACAAATGGGGACAGAGAAAGAGGGATAGAAAGAAAGAGACAATGAGTGCGTAAGGCTGGCCCGCAGTCATTGGGCTACAGCCATTTCATGAAGTTAATCTTCTCGAGGAAGGACAGGACAAGCCGGAAGGCTTCCCTCCGGATGTAGTCGGGGCCCGTCGGGAAAAGCAAGTCCATCAGGGTGTGGCTAAGCAGCCGAGACGCTGGAGTGCGGCCCGAAGCACTGCTCTCGGGGCATCGTGCTGGCGGCAGGAGCAGAGCATGTGCTCCAGGGTTTCCGGCTCTGGGCAGTCAGCACATGTGGGTGATAACCGACTTCCTTGTCGGCGCAAGCGGGCTGCCACATTGCAGCAATCGAGCCGCATGCGGAGGAGTATGGAGCGGGCGTCCTGTCTGATGCGGCCAGGCAGGACCTGTGGAGCTTGGCCGCTGATGACTCGGGGGTCCGGGGGCATCGTCTCCACCTCCCGCGCCAGGATGAAACTGTCATTAGAAAGTACTTTATGGAACTTACGAAAGCATACTAAATTAGCTTTACATGATCATTTACAATTGCTACCTTTGAAAACAGAATAGCAAAACCTAAACTATTTATTAATTAATTAAACTAGCTGCGCATCTCGTTTATGCAAGCGGACTAAAATTCTTCCGGATTTAAACAGACAATGCGCATTACGGTTCTGCTCAAAGGCAGCTTGGTTTCCAAACCGGAGTGCCCGGACATTCAGGTGTCCATGAGCGTGGTCAAAAGGCATCTGGGGCAACCTAAGCGTGCACTCAGCTTGCACTTGCACTTTTCTCAGTCTGGCAATGAAAACTATACGTCTCCGCAATGCCCTGCACGCGACGCTCTTTTTAGTCTTGCCGAAAGAAGAAAGTTATTGATAGATAGACTCAGTAAGGCTGACATAGCGAATCCTTTTCAGGGTGAAGTATAGGCGCTGACCTCCCGCATCTAGAAGAAGATGCGCTGATAAGAGGTCTGCCACAACAAACTGTTACGTCAGGTCTTCTTATCCCGGTATTCTCGGGCCGATATGCGTGGAGAGTGTTCTTACCTATCCAAGAAGGCACTCAAGATTCTGCTACACTCTCGAACTGTTTGCTCTGTATGTCAGTGTTGTCCGTCCTTGTCCGCATTAAGTCGGAGATGCGAGGCAAGATCGACGTTTTTCTCCCCCATGGCTTCACCTTTCCTCTACTGAGGGGCATGTCGCATTCCTAGTGCCCAAAATGAAAACTACTGTTTGCACTAATCTTTAACTGCCAATAATTACTCACGTTTACTAGGAGAAAAAGCTTAGATTAATCAGATTCATTTTAGATTCATTTTGACTTAATCGACTCTTTTATTTCTTTTTCCGTCGCAGCTATGTTCACGATGGGCTCCGTGAGATCTCTCTGAACGGCCCATGAGGTATGTTGCAGTGATAACGTGAGAACAGCGGCTCCAATTGTCCAGTCGCTCGCATAGATTCGTGAAACTTGAGTTGTACAAAGGCAGTGCAGGCCGAAGTGCGAGAAATAAAATTAACTACTAAACTCTCACCTTAGTTAAAACATTTAAATGTGCACGAGTAATTTCGAGTATACTGCGCTCTGGGCAATTTTTCAGTTAGGCTTTTTTTTTTTTTTTGCGCAATGTTGCATTTCGTGGCGTACGTCTTTAACGGAGGCAGTGTAAAAACTTCTACAGGCCGAAGAAAACTTCAAGTGAGGGTTTTCGCACGTCGAAACCTTACTTGTACTTCGAGATACGCGTGGTGAACGTATATGGGTCCATTGTGAACCCATGTGAACCTACTTGACCGAACAGGGCCCAAAACCCCTTTAGCACAGGTGTATGGAGTTTCGGGGCTTTTGTGCTGTTAGGGCTTTTGTGCTGTCCGTCCGTCCGTCCATCCGTTCATCCTTCTGTCAATCGGTCGGTCCGTTCGTCCATCCGTCTAGCTCCCTCTCAGCAGGGCCGTCCTGACCGTCAGGCACTGGTACTGTGCCGTTTTGGCCGTTTAGGTACCCCTCGAGGAAGGTTCGGAGAACCTTCGCCTTCTCAAATATTTCAGGCTTCTGAACACCACCAAATGGTGCATCTTGTCGCCCTGTCTCCACCGCACCGTTGTGCCATTGAGGCCCCTCGGGTCAGCTGAACGCTGAAAGCTAACGATCCCTGCGCACGTTCTCCTATCCGGAACCAAGGCCATGCGCTTCGCCCTGTCCCTCCAAGGAAATGGTCGCAGCCTATAGGTGGTATTCATGGAAAAGTTTAACTGTCAATTTCTTCGTTTGACAATACTGGAAACGGCCACGGACTTGGCCGATGCGCCACGGACATAGCGCGGCTTATGCCCCTGCGCCCGCACGCCGAAGAAGAATACACCGGCGTGCGTCGTCTGTTCCGTTTGAACCCGATTTTCAACAGTGGTGTCAACAGAGATGTAATTAATCGCACTCACATTGGACTCGAGGCATTACTTTGTGTTCGGTGGGGTAGAGTTTGGAACGACCAACCCAAATAGTGTGCGTAGCACGGACAAGTGCCGCCATCCCGCGGAGCCTGACGTAACCAGTAGCGGCGCACTCACATGGTTGTCTGCATGCGTGCCTCGCCAGTGATCGAATACAAGCTATAGCCGCAGGGCAGGGCAGGCGTAAGAGAACTACTTGTCGACCGTTATCTCCAACGTTCGGCTGACTAAATTATCATTATCTTGCGTCAACCTACGGGAAGACAGTAGCATTGTAAACACCGTTTCATTCTAGTAGCACTAATATGTGCTAGAATGGTGGGGACCCGCTGAGGCGTTTCATATCAAGTGGGAAAGAGGCAGAACTCCCGATACCCCAATATCCTGCTTGGACGCCGGCCTGGATTAGAAAATACTGACTTATGTCTGTATTTTCAATGACAAAATCGCTGCTTCCCCAAGCTGCTGTAGTGCCGCATACGGCTAGGTCACCCCTCGTAGCCTGCTGATGTCTTCTGCAGCTAGCGCTCACGTGAAAGGTGAGATTAGGTAGCCCTTTTCTCTTGCCCTGAATACAATCTTGCAAATATTGTTGCTTTTCGTTGTTTTCTGCTGACTTTCTCGCCATCACCACGCACAAAGTGGTCACGCCGAATCAAGTGAGGTGCAGGAGGAATTATTACTTATTTGAGCAAGAGGGTATACTGTTGCGTATATTCCTCTTTGAAATTCAAGTAAGTTGCGTGGCTCTGCTTGTCAATGTTGACAGCGTAGCTCAAAACTTTCTCCTCGTTCACAAGGACGCAGAATGGGGCTAGTTAGTGATGTTTATTGAACTGCGCTACGCATACAAAGACACATAGGACGCTAACAGGACTGGGACGTGCAAAATACCGCGGCCAGCACGCAAAACAATACGGATTAGCCCTCGTCTTTGCGCGGGAACAATTTAACAACGTTTCGCGAACGAACGATTCGCCGTATACACCTGTTAAACTGCAGCGGTCGAAAATTCCCGCCACCGCACAGCGGACGCGAAAGGCAATTGCAGCCGCGTGTTTTCCCAAAGCCAGCCATGCCGTCAGCAGAAAACTTCCGCCACCGTGCAGCTATATACTACCGACGGCGCGCGTTCCCGCGGTCAGCCGTCCGGCATGCCTACGTGATCCCAGTAGCAGCGGGAGCTGATGTATCGAGGAGGGACGCACGGGCAGGCCTGGAACGTAACACCGATAAGGCGCGTTCCGGAGACAATGCGCGGCGCTGATTAGCAATCAGCCGATGATTTACCGATCAACTAGGCGCCGCGCCGGAGAGTGCCCGCTATCGCTGACGACACCGTCACGCGCGCGCGCTTGACCGAGACCGCACAACGACAAAACTATAAAAAAGAAAAGAAAAAAAAGAAGACGCGCGGCCGCGATTGCCTACCCATTTTTTGTTCTCTTCTGCCGCTACGTACTCCACAATCCGGTCAGGACAAAACGATAGGAGATAGTATGCCGGCCTGCCCATGGCTCGGTCATAGTTATCCTGCGAGGCACGCCGAGTGGAGGAGAAAAACAGTGGACGTACTCTGACAGGTTAAGTGGTGCGACAAGCAGTGCGAGACGATGTCGCGATGAGCGTCCGGCCTGACCAAAGTCAGTGAAATCGTGTTGTTTTGTCGCCGTCGCAGTGTATGCACAAGTTAAGAATTGCTCTCGCTAAGTATACTGTTGGTTGCGTCCTTTCGCAGTAACGTGCTCCAATGCAATGCACCGGTGTATACCCTCTTCAAATACCTGGAGAGTGTGCCGAACCCAAGCGATGTGTACGAATAATTCAACTTCGTAAAAATATCGAAGCACGGGGCAGAGTTGTATTGATCAGTTAAGACTGAAGAGGCTTAATTCAATCGATCAAGAAATTGGCGTGCCCTGGGCTTCAGCTCATTTGGGCATGCGGCTCAGTAGGAAGATGATGAAATTCTTGAAGACGAGGTCAAATTGAAGAGTTGGAGGCTTGGTTGCTGCAATGAGAAGAAGCAAAGGGTTTATGCAACTATCTACACTACACTACAGAGGTTATGGGGTAATAAAACAACAGCGTCAAACTAAAAAGACTAGCTCCAAGTGCACATAAATCATTTGAACACCTCAAAGTACAAGTTTAACTATTTTATATACGGGTACACATAAATCCCCGACGCGCGCGCCTCAAAGTGCAAGTTTTACTCCTTTAGCTACGGGTACACATGAATCCCCGCAGCGCGCGCCTCAAAGCCCAAGTTTAAATCTTTTACCTACGGGTACGCATAAATCCCCGCAGCAACATCGAAACAGAACCTACTTCCCTCCAGGATCCGCCTTGCAAGCGCGGGTGAGCACACATCTCCCAAGCTTAGACGACAACTCTTTTTGCTGCCGTCGTACAACGTTGTAAACCCTCTGTGTTTTTTCCAGTTGTCCATCAGCTTGCCTACTCGCACAAGCATGAACCCAGTAACTGTTGCACCGCGCAGGGTGCAATTCCTGCGCACAACGCGCGCCGGATCTCCATACGCGGCAAAACAACATGCCTCAGAGCGCGGTGTAATGTTCTGCCTACGATGCAGTCATGCAGTCAAGAACAAAGGTGACTTCCCTAAATACTTCCCATTTGCAGGTACAATCAGTCTGTACTGCACGTGAACCGCCGCAGTGAACGCGTCTGAGGTTGCAATAGCGCTGCAATAACCCTTTTTGTCGGCGCTCCCCTGCGTATTTCCGTGGCGGTATTCTCGTTTTGTCGATTGTGGAGTGTCCATTCCGAACGATTCCTGATTGGCTAAAGCCAGGCTACCCGGATGTGAAGCAGCGCAAGCAATGTGGGGCATAGGCTTCTGAGCATGCCATTGGTCAGAGGCCTCGCAAGTGAAACCCAGTCCCGACTGAAATGGACGCGACGTGGACATTTTAAGAAGTGCAGAGCACTTAAGGGGCACGCCTTGTTGTCGTAGCCCGTCCGCGGTCATAGACAACGAAGTCACGCGGTGTTACGCACCCAAACAGAGGGTTTGAAAAGTTATCCGCTTGTCCCTCGATTCCGCCTTCTGGCCAAAAGAGGACAGTTGAACAAGAGGTTCATATAAGCAGAACCGTACGAACCTCCTGGAACCGCTGGAACTTGTCAATATGTCCTCATTATTTGGCGCAAAAAAAAAAAAAAAAAAAACAGACTGTGGGTACATTTGAAGCAAAATATGTAATAAATTAGCAGTCCCCGCGTCCATTTTGCTAAAAATGCTCATTGGATTGGTTCTTACGATGGTAAGCGAAAAAAAGTGGCCGCCAACGGAAAAACGACGCGTTCCTCCCCCACTCCCGCCAATCTCCAGCGCCTAATCTGGCACTGCCTGAAGTTCGCGCGCTACAGAACCTTCAAGCCTCCTCCAAATGCAACCTCTCTTTACATCGAGCCTCGTACACTGGAACCCTTCATGCTGGCTTTAATTGCACGCTTTTCCCTAAAAAGCGGTCTAGCGCGAGCAGTCTAGAGTCGTGAGCCTGCTCTCCTCACCCCACGCGGCCTGTTCAGCCTTCTTAAGGAGCCCACCTGTTTTGGGTCGAACTGTGCGCATTTAAGATGTCCCAAGTTACAAACCCCCCACTTTCTACTTCCCCTTCCCCCACTTGACGTAGAGTCTTCCTGCCACAATAAAGGTTACCTCCTCCTCCTCCAAATGGCGCAGAAAGGCTCCAGCACGTACGAGGTGAAAGCAAGCACAAAAAGAACCGAACTCTCGCTCGTGCTGCTCCAGGTATGCAAAACAAGAAACAAGAAATGCTAGTAAAAGGATGCCAGCTGTCCCAGGAGAAGGCACGCAAACACTGCGAAGGCGGGAAAATTGAGTCACATTGAACAAACTTCCGTTCAATTAAGCATGAGAGGAGTGAGACAGAGAGGGGAAGGGCGCGATGAGAAAAGAGCGGAGAACGATGCCACACTGCTCTGCACTTCCGATGGCTTTCACGTTGAGTGGAACTGCTTTAGTTTTCTAAAGAGCGAAGCAAATCTTTAGCAACTCCTTAGCAAATCGCAATTTTTCGTGTTCGCAGTTAAAAATACCAAAAAATTGCCGAGCGCGCGCACGTCAGCGCAGGCCCCGCGGCTGCCGCCCGGCAGTTAACAAAACCAATAAAATGCCGACCGCTCGTACGTGCGTGCCTCGCGACGACCGCCCAGCGTCCCCTGCGCACGTTTGTCAAGCCGAGCATACCCACTTGGAGAGATTGGCCAAGATTGAGGCGACCGCCAGGTATTTAAAAGAACCAGGAAAATGCCGAGTGCTCGAGTGTGCGTGCCTCGCCCAGCGTCATCGTCACACGTTTGCAAGCCAAGCATACCTACTTGGGAGAGTGGCCAAGAGCGGCAAAAAACAAAACAAAACAAAACAAAAAACTCCAGCGTTCGCCGTTATCATGACAACACTTGTTCTGACTCAGAAAGACAGGTCATAGCGTACGCCCCTCCAAGGTGATGTAAATTTATCATCACTTCTAAAAAAAATGAAGGAAGCTCACGCTTATATAAAAAAAGTCCCCGCATTTCCCCGAGGGGAAGAATGTAAAAGTGCGAATGCACGAGTTGAATTTGCGCGGTTCGGTAATGTTCGCGAAAGAGAGATCACACACACACACACACACACAACTACAAAGAAAGAAAGATGCATTTATTCACAGACACCTATTTGTGTTGTCGTTGTACTTGATTGCTAGAGCGGATCTCAGCTTTGAAATTTCGTGTCAGTACTCCTTTAAGCGGGTGCATTAGCCCTTCTCACGCCCGATTCTTGGCCAATCCCCCACGTGGGTATGTGCCATGTCAGCGGCCAGGCAGCGCGCGCCCATCTCCCCCCGTTGCCAAGGAAGACGAGGAGATTCCTGGCCAATCCCCCACGTGGGTATGCTATGCGGACATCGCCGGTGGACGCAGGTTCAGGGTCGCTTAAGAAGTGCATTCGCACTTAAAACAACGATGGAGTACAGGTTGTTGCGGCAGCAGTGAAGGAGCAAATCGGCTGCAATCGTGGACGTGAACAATCGTGATGGTCGTGAACGTTGCGTACAGATTCGCTACCTTTGAGTCTTGCGCTTTAGTGTAAGCTTCCTTCATTTTTTGTTTGCGCTCCCTACTCCAACAGCTGACGCCGACCATCTATCATAAACCTGCGCAGAACTTCACACCGAAGGCGTGCAACACTTCCGGGGCACGAAGCTCAATCCTCGGGAACCCACAGATCTCCTGCTGTAGATGTCCCAAATTCGTTCTGCCTTTTGTGTGAGGAACGGGAGCAGTGCTACATTCGTGGACCCCAATCTCCCTCGCGGAAAAAAAAAATGAATCTGGTCTTATAAAACGACAGTGCCATCGTAGCTAATCCGCAGAACGTTAGCACGGCACGTCATTTGCTGTGTGGTAGCTGGTCGAGAACAAAGTCCAAGTAAGCACTGCAAACAGCTTCCGTACGCAAAGTGCTGAGTTCGCAGTGGCCTCGACTCATTGCACTCAGCCTCGGGAATTGTTTCACTGAGTCTTAGTATCGGTTCTCTCTTTCTCCATCTCATTTCCGGCATCCCTCACCCTTCTCCTGCCCTTACCACTCGACTTCTGATGTAGTGTGTCCTGTAGTGGATTGTATGTCTGACTTACGCAGAACCATTGTCCCAGACAGGACAGTTACACGGAATAGGACCGAAATTATGGAAGAATTCCTTTCATTATACCGTTGCCGGAAGAACGCTAACCCAGCATAGCAGGATGCATCCGCTAGGGAGATAGCCGGCTTGGATAACGTCCAAAATTACCCCCGACGCAAAGACACGAGGAAAGCAAGAAAACGGAAGATAAAACTGCGGTAAAACAAATCCTCACCTCAGGAAACACATACCTTGTTTAAGGATCCAGACGTCCGCAGTCGATCGAGTGGGCAGTGACGTAAGGGATCCGAATGGGTAACCATGAGCAGTGCAAATTTTGTTTATGCTCACATTCCAAGACGCACAAACGCAAGAACGAGCTGGGGTCGCGTAATTGTTGTTGTTGTTTTTGTTGTTGTTGTTCCTTTATTTGTGGCGCATACCCACTTGGTGTCGCTAGGCACGTGTCCACGTGCTACAAGCGGTGCGTGCGACAGACGAAGCAAGTTCAAATTAGGCCGGTCTATGTATACAACTGCACATGAGGAACGCCGTAGTGAAGGGTTCACTTGGATCACCTGGGGATATCTCATGATGCTGACGCGTTTCTGTTTTTCGCTTTAGTCCCAAAAGCAGCCGGAGCAGCGGAATCCAAGCCATGACATCGTGCTTAGCGGGCACCGTGCGCGGCGGAAACCATGTAAACAAATATCAGAGCAATGAGGGACTATGCTGTACGTATACGTATGTGTTTGCGAGGGAACGGTTAAAGAAGAGTAGGGACAGTTTCTTGATGCATATACTACGGGCAAGAAAATGAGAATGATAGAAGAAAAACGTGCAACAACACAGCTTCGCCCTTCTAACTAGTGCTTAATGAAAAAAAATCACTGCTTATATGCAATAACTATAACACAGATTGAATCCATCTATAAACCAAAAGAAACAGTTGGACGAGTGCAGATATTAACACGTGATGTGTTTTTTAAAGCAAAGCTAAACTTCTACCTCAACCAGCCAACGGTTCTTTCGTGACATGCGGGACAAGAAACTCCCAACACGGCTGGGGGGGGCGGAGGGCGCTTTTTACTCACGGAGCACTGTGTAGATGGCGCGGCGATAGGGCGCTATTACCCAGCGTTCCCCGTGCTCACCCCGTTGGGCGCGTCAGCGGGACCCTTCCGTCGGCTTTGTCGTCTGCTTCACCGACGATGATGGGCCTGTTTTGGCGCAGCTTCGCGTCCATTGCGGGCTTACTTCACACGGCTTGATTAACTTGCCCGACAGCACCTCTTGGGTAACTGACTCTGACTAACTCTGTCTGAAGGCCGGGGAGCCGTGCAGTAGCGCAGCCAATTGCGAGCTCGGCACCTCCTGACGTCACACGAAAACGCCACAGAAAATGGGCGAGCGTAAAGAGAGGAGGACAGCATTTTCGAATTGACCCGCCGCGGTGGCTCAGTGGCTAAGGCGTTGCGCTGCTGAGCACGAGGTCGCGGGTTCGATTCCCGGCCGCGGCGGCCGCTTTTCTGATGGAGGCGAAAAGCAAAAACGCCCGTGTGTGCGATATTTCGGCGCACGTTAAAGATCCCCAGGTGGTCAAAATTAATCCGGAGCCCTCCACTACGGCGCGCCTCATCGCCTGCGTTGCGTCGGCGCGTTAAAACCCTACAATCAATCAATCAATCAATCAATCAATCAATCAATCAATCAGCATTTTCGAATTAATTTTTCTACTAAATAAAATCGCGTAAACGCGCCCAGAGTGGTCGAAACATTCCTGGGGACTCCGGGCTACAATTTGCGCTAGTAATCCCGCAATGTTTACATATCACTTCAGTGTCCCTTTAAGGCCATTACTGGAAAAGAAAATTTGTTTAGGGATGAGGTGCAACACACTGGGGATGACCATTATTGGACCAATTTGGACCAGGTTAAAACTACACTGACTCAGCTGGAATAGTTTGTGAGAATAGCCCAGAACACACGAACACTTGTCAATAGTTTTTTCTTCTGCTGATAGTGACAACCTGTATTACCGTATTTTCGTGTGTATACCCGCACCCCCACTTTCCATCGTCGAATAAAAAATGTATCCCCGCGTATTGCCCACATATTTTATACATAACAGGATTCACCAAATCTACTACCAGGCAACATTACACATTTGTTTATGCGAAAGCACTTACCTAGCTGACTACGCAACTAGATGACTTGCTGCATACATTTTTTCAGGTTGGTATATTGTTGAGCTGTGTGTGCAAAATAAGCACTGTCAATGGGATAACAGTGGCTCAGTGGCTATTACTGCTGTTGGGGCATCACGGCCCAATGCGTATTGCGATGAAGCTGCACCAAAGGAAATACCTCGCATATAATCCACACCTCTACTTTACCCCTGAAATTTTTGCATTTTTGGTGCGGGTTATACACGCGAAAATACGGTACTCTAAGCTCTCCGGCACAGCACCCCAACAAATAATAATGTGTGGCAACAGATTAGGCTTAGCTGTCATAAGCCATAAGCTCACTCTACCCTAGTGGACAGGTGAGTGGCTAGATAAGGTTGCACTTCCACGAGCTGAGAAAATTTCACCTGCTTCCCCCATTTTTACTGCTACTTCAGACACCAACGCAACAGTCTCCGTGACACAACTTTATTCAATTCCTTTGTATGCTCCGCTAAAACGCTTTCAACTTCCGTCGGCGCAAAACGAGCTTATCCGTGCAAGTCTTTTACAAGGACAAAACGGACATTTTATATTACAAATAAAGAGGCACCACAGGAAAGAAGCAGAAGAGAACACAAATACTGATCTCACTCTCAAAAAAACGTGCACACAAGCTAAATTCCAAGGGCTTGCCACATCGCAATCACAGGTTAAAAAAAAAAAAAGAACGATCGAAACACACAACAGGTAAGTCAACCTAACACAGACATTGAGGTACTCCGCTTATCTGATGATGAGCATAGAACATAGCAGAACCAAGCAAAAACGGGAGGCCAAAGCAAAGTGAGCGAGATGGCAGGAATTGCCCAGCAAAAGAAAAACAGATCAAATGCACACTTTAACACAACCATAGCAACATCGCAGCTCTCTCGCTCTAGAAAGAGAGACGCTAATTAGGAGAAAAGTTAATTTGCATAAATTAAACAAGAAACAGCGGCAAAGGGATAGCGCACGTAGTAAAAAGGAGTAGCGGACTTTCACAAGAGGAGCTTGCGAGTACGTCTGGCGAAACTCCGGACCTAAGTTGAGGGGAATGATGACAGAGGCATGCACACGGTACAGGACTCGCTGCGGACTTCTCCGGTGACTAACAGAGCCGCCGCCGCTCGGCTAAACTCGCGCGCGGTCGCACTTTTGGCATCCCAGCGAGGTCACCCAGTCTGCCATTGCACATTTCAGCCCAAACTTTACTTCATTTGGGATTCGGCCGCCCCCTAATCACAGTCATTAAGCTACGTTGATGCAAATTGTAAGATCCTGTGGAATCTAATTCCCTTCTCGTTAAACCAAGTGAAAGACTCGAGCGACCGTGACCAATGCTCGCTTAGACAGACCTCCCGTATCTCTTCAATGAATCAGTGCCACTGTAGCAATGGCAGAATGGATGAGCTTGCTGCTGATAAGCCAAGCCAGCGTTATCTGCCACACGGTAATATACACAAACCGCTACACGACATCTATAGAATGGCTCAACCTCCGAGTCCAGGTACGAGCAATGCTGCAGATAAAAAAAAAAAGGTAAACAGTGCTAAAGCTTTGTTATTCTATGTTACACATCCGCGCTTCTTGTATGTGTTTCTGTGTGTGTACGCCGTTTTTTTATTCTCTGTACAAAACCGATAGCGTGGAGAAAAACGATGGCACTTGACAGTCCATTTCTTTTCTAGAAGGTCGATACTATGTACAGGCGGCAAAAAAAAAAGGAAAAAAGAAAAAAATTGTTTCTTATCTACAAGCAAGGTGTCGACCTTTCTCGGAATACAAAAGGGGGAACACTGTACACATAACAAAAAGCTCGGTATTAAGCATTGAAATTAGTCAACGAGCACAGCGGCAGTTGTACTTAAGGATCTGTGATTGGTGAACAAAACCTAACTAGCATCTAGTAGGGTGAAAGGGGAAGGGGCCGGGGGGGGGGGCATAAAAAACTAAGCACAGGGGAACAGTGCTAACCGCTCAAACCAGCATCCATTTCAATGCAGCCAGGTGCTAAACGAGGGCAAAATTAATCGCCACACCCTATTCCTTCACAGCTTCGCACGCTCCACTTTATCCAACACTACCAAGTATTGTAAGGCAAACGTGTGCCTTGTGTGACCCTTTAAGTGCTCGCAGAATGCATTTTGTTTCCGTCAGGTGCACGACAACTTATGACTTGACAGGGACAAGTCTTCACAACACAAAGTTTGAACTATTAACTTATCTGAAGCGTTTGACGCTGACAACTTTGCTCCAGGTGAGATGACTCACTAATTAAGGTAACACCCCCAAGTTGCGGTTCAATAAAATGGCACAAGAAACCACGGGGGTTAGAAAAAAATGTAACACCTCACAAGGCTTGCCAAGCTGTGCAACAAACCAAAACACAGGCAGTGGGCACTAAACAGCAAGGCCAGAACGTCTGCCTGGGCCTCGCTGATCGCTTCTTCCTTATCTGCCTAGGAGTCTCCGAGCCAGTACAAAACTGCGCTAATTAGAATGCACAGCAAGCTATGCACAGTGACTTGCTCCAATGACCGCACTACAGGAATAGCCACTTATCGCCTCTATCGGCTTATCGCTTGCTCAAAAATTGAGCCGAATTCTGAAGTAGTGGCCATGTAGCACACTTCACTTGCGGACAAAGCCGGATTTCTACTTGGCGAACAAGGTCATTCTGCCAAAAGCCTCCTACAAACACTGGCTCCCAACAGGCAACAGTGTGATCGATAAGTGTTTATTGAGTGTCCGCACGCTTCCACGCACACTTCTCAAAAGTAGCCACACTAAGCAAGTGAACCATAAGCCATCCCAAGCACAGATTGCTCCCGACCATCCCCCCCTCCCCCTCCAGAAAATTGCCCATTCACAACACTCGCGTGTGCTTCAATTGTGGTATCAAATTCATTCGACAAAGAAAGAAAAGTAACTGTAAGCAGCCAGCCTTTCCTGCACAGCACTACGCTCTCTGGACGCACAAGTTCCATCACAGTGCGTACACGCGTCACACCGCGCAACTATTCACACAAACGTGCGCAATCGTCAATCGCCGCAAAGGTAGTGCGCAAACGGGAACAAAAAATGGCAAAGGATGACAACCAGTTAGGCCTAACGGGAGGTAAGGTTTGTACTCACAAGGGAAAGGGCAAGAAGCGTCAGCTCGGCAAACACAGGCGGGGGAAAGAGTTCTTTTCTCCACGCTAAACGCACTAGAAGTGAAACACGTCGAAGCTGCCGTGCGGAATCTGTGAAACAAAAACACGTCTTCTTTGACGGCACGCCGACTTCTTCTCTGCTGCGACGCAATGGGTCACAACCGGAAACAACTATAAGACTCTGGTTGGCGGGGAGGCGATGAGGAAGTGGCGGCACGTAGGGTGCTGACGTCGCGAGTAGTCACTCCAAGTCACACGACGCGACCGGCTCTTCACGGAGTGTCGGCCGTGGCCGTGAAGTAGGAGAGGGTTGGGTAGAAGCCCATGAGGATGGCCAGAACGAGGATGCAGAGGGGAATTATGGAGCACGCTGACGTCTGCAAAAAGGGGGAGAGAGAGAAAAAGAATCATTCAAGACCTCCATTATTCTAGTAACTCCACAAATGAAATTCTTAGAACTGAGAAAGCCCGCTAATTAGATTTGATTGTAGGGTTTAAAGGAGTGCTGACACGAAATTCGCGTTACGTTTTTTTTTTGCTGCTATTGGTGCCTACCAGCCCACTAATCGTAGAATGGGACATTAGACGGTCGATCGCAGCGGAAACAACCCTTTACGGCGTCGTTTATTCATGTAATTTTCAGCTTCAACAAAACTAACGTCGAGCGGCCGCCATGACAGGAGGGTGTACGAGACGTCGTCATTCTTATCGCACCACTGCCGGTCTGGATGCGCGAGCGAGCGCACACGCTCGCCCAGACCGGAAAAGTCTTCCCAGGGTGTCTAGCAAATTGCCTAATTCAATTTCCCTGACTTTTCCATGTTTTCCATGACCATTTTTTTAAACGAAATTCCCTGACCTATACAACAGGCGTCATTCTGTAAAGCGGGTCCGTGAAGCATGTAAAAAGCGTAGAAAAAACAGTCTATCACTGGAAAAAAACACATTTGGTGCAGGTGCCCGAATTCTCAAAATGCACTTTGATTAAAGGGACCCTGCAACACTTGTCATCGACTACTAGTAATGTATTTTGGGATAAAGTCTATTGTCCCAGAAATCTCCTCCCGCAAGAATTATGAAAATCCGTTCACAATTAACGAAACTACGCGCGATGAGAAATCGCGCATAATCGTTCCCTCTCAACTCGACCGCGGGCAACGCGACGAAAGCTGCGCACTTTCTCCCGGAGAGGGGGGTGGCTCGCGGCGTTCTCTTCGGCGGCCTTCGATATATCCCATGCCGGGTAGTTTTCTCCTTTTCTCCGCAACGCGGAGGGGCCTATTTCCGGTCTGGTGCCACAAAAAAGCAGGCATGGGTGCCTGCTCGCAAGTGCGCGCTCGGGCTGGTAGGGCGTTTTTGAAGCAATAAACATTTGTAGTCGAGTTGTCCCGTTGAAAGGGAAGTATTGAGCTCATCACTCAAACTCCGCGCGCACTCAAAACACAAAAGAAACGACAAAACTGTGCCTATAGGTTCAGGCATAGAAGAGGTTCGTACACAGCGATGATGACGACGGAAATGGGAGAATCTACCCGCGAGGTTGACCAGTGACAGCCGATCGGGCAGCCATGGCCTATGTGACGTCCCTCAGGCCATGCATAATGAGGACAACTGAAGAGAGAGCAGTTTGTTTTTCCGCGTCTTTCACATCGATTTGCGCGCTCACCGCTTCACGTGCACGTGTAATATTTGGCTCAGGTATTCCTGGCAGTGTAATCTAAACGTTGCGCAGGTTTACTTGCACTGTTCAAAGAGTGTTGTAGGGTCCCTTTAACTTCAGTTTGTTTTGCCAGTTTGAGGTTTGCTTGCCTTCAGTTACGGCTTCGGAGTTTATTTCATCTTGCAGGATAGAAGCTTCAAGTTGCGCTTCAGCAAGCACCGTATGCTTTTTTTCTTGATTGTCCTGGCTCGACATGCAACGTGAACTGCATGGTGTGTTTGTGCACGCAATTCGGGTGCGCCGGCGTTGCGCGCGCGATTTTTTGACGCCCGCGCCGACGATTCGCGCGCGCGGCAGCTTCTGCCTCGCTCAGAAAATGACGCGCGGCAGTGGGAGGAGCCTGACGACTTGCGCCAATGGGGAGCCGCGCGCCTCATGGCGGCAGTTTCGAAGCTGTCGAGACAGCCGGCTGGCTCCGCCAGAGATGTTTAGGCTTACCACCGCGGGCAGGTATTGCATGGGCGCTCTCACTAGCGGCGCGGATGATGTTTTATAGTACCGCTTTCGCCCACATTATAAGCTCCTTTACCTCACAAGCAACTTTGTGCGTGCCTTGTGCGGCATTTTAAAGACCGTTTGGCTCCAAATTAGCTCCAAAGCATGGTGAACAGTGTGTAAGTGAACACCATCCATTTCTTTGTATGGAAATGAATATGAATTTCTAAACCGTTATATCATGTGATAAAGGTGGTGACATGTGTGCGCATGTGCTGGTGTAGGTATATTAGCATGCTCCCTTTTTCAATAAACTAATTGTGAGTCTGCACACGTCCTGTGTCTTCTTTTCCTTGTCCCGTCCGAATGCGCAGTTTTAAGTGTGAATATGAACCAACTAGCCCAACAACATGCTTTGCCCAGCTTCTTCTGTTGACAAACTTTGCCAGACAGTGGCACTTCGCTTTTCAGAAAACCAAAAGAGCACAACTTTGTTGACGCCTGGAAAGGTAGCACTGTTTTGCTTTGCGCAAGTGCGCCATTAAAAAGTGACGGTTTTGCTTTTCAAAATTGCAGAGAGCGAGCTACATGTGGCTCCAAACTCGTCGGCGCTATTCTCCCTTCCTCCACGTGGGCCAGCAACTTGGGCAATGATGGTTGCCTTTATCTTACAGCGATAAAAACTTCCGCTTTTGGGCTGGCGGAGGCATCTTATCGAGAGCAAACATGATGATCGCCACACACCCAGCAAACGCGCGCGCGTGCTGTTCAGCGGTAGTCGGCTAGCTAGCTCAAGCTTTGCCGCGAGTCACCATCCTGACCGAAATTGTCTCACCCCCTGGTGGTGTCACCACTGCGGGGCTGCCACCACAGCACCTGCTGCATGGCCATTTTTGTAAGCAAATACGGCAGCGACCATGCAAGTGCACTGTGGCAGTGAAGCTTACAAAAATGCATTCGAGCCCTTTTTTTGGACACTGTTATTAAGCTCGAATGGGTAGATAAAATGCCAACCGGACTCGCAGTGAATTTTGTTAATGCAAGTTCGCTGTCTAAAAAATTAGAGCCGTTCCACTCAATGTGAAAGCTGTCGGAAGTGCAGAGCAGTGGTTCACCATAACAGGCTGTAGCGCTGTTATTTGCTCACTGCTACCACCCAATGCAATTCAAATTTCCCGCCTTCGCAGTGCTCGTGCGCCCCCTGCCTGAAACTGCGCCAGCGGGAGGAGTACTGTTCTTTTTGTGCTTGCTTTTCCTCCCACACGTGGCGGCCTTGCACTGACACTTTTTTTTGGCTTATTTTCGTAAAAACCAACCTAGCGAGCATCCTAACTAAATGAACGTGGCCGCTGGCGGTTAGTTACGTATATTTTGCCTCAAATGTACCTGCAGTTTTCTTTGTGCTAAACAACGGGGAGATGCATGACAAGCGCCAGCGGTTCACGAGTTTCGAACGGTTATGACTATTTAAACCGCTCAGTTTTGGAGGCCTCTGGGTTACGCCGCGACGACAGCCACTACGACGGAATGCCGTGTGGCTCCACTTGGGTCCAGCGAGCGAGCTACGATGACAAGACAAGCCCCTAAAGTGCTCTGCACTTAAATATTACGTTGCTCAACTATATCAAATACATGGGCTTCTATGGACGTTCCCCGAGGATCCGAAAATAATTCGTTGCCGCGGGAATTCTGTAGTCGTGGGATTTCATTATTGCTAGGTTTTACTGTACAAAGTTTCCTTCACCAGCAGGCCTCGGTCTACTGATCGAACTTTTGGAACATCAGCCGCGCTACCAAAATTATGACCTGAACCCAGATTAACATAGCACATGCCATAATAAGATGACAGCCAACCTTCTACCACACAAATGGTGGCAAAAGGAAGCCACCAAAGAAAAATCCAATGTGCCTCCACTATTATAGGAGTTTGCTAAAGATTGAAAAAAAAAAATGAGGGACATTTATAATGTTCATATTATCAGAGCCACAAATTTACAGTAGGTGCACATTACGGGCATCGCAATAAGAGCATGTCCCTCCGATTTGAGCGTAACGCAAAAACTGTTCACGTACAGTAGAATCTCGATGATACGATTCTGGGTGATACGAATTTCGGGATGATACGAATTTCTGAAAAGTCCCGGCAAAATTGCATTGTTTGCAATGGGAAAAATTTCGGCTGTTACGAACGGACCTGCGCGGCCCGGCGGATGATACGAACGAGCCGGCGAAGCGCCCGACTGCCGAACAAGCAAGTGACGGCTCTCTCTCCCCATTTGTCACTCTTTTTTCTCCAGAAACGGCCGGGCTGTTGTTTTCTGCTCGCAAAAACGCGCCCCGCACGCCCCATGCGCGCCGCGAAACCTCTCGCACGCTGCGCGCGCCGCGGCCGGCGGCGGCAACATGGCGGCGGCTTCGGCCGCGAAGTGGCACGGCCGCTTGAGCGACTGCTTCTAGCCGCTCTTTAAAATGCCGCTCAAGGCAGACACGAAGTTTCTTGTGCAGTAAAGGACCTCATAACGTTGGCGAAAACGGTACTGTAAAACACCATCCGCGCCGCTAGTGAAAGCGCCCATAAAATATCTGCCGGAGTGCTAAGCCTAAACATCTCGGGCGGAGCCAGAGGGCTGTCTCGAGCGTTTCGCAAGTCGTCAGCGTCTTTTTCGGACCGAGGTAGGAGATACCGCGGGCGCGAAATCGTCATTGTGGCCGTGAAAATACAGCGCGCGCAAAGCCGAGGTGAGCGAATCGCGTGCGAAAACGCACCATGCGGTTCACGCTCGACTGTTGCGGCGTGTAGCGAGCTTGGACACCGGGAGTGAGGAGACAAGCGCGAAGCTAGGCGAAGCGTTACGCGCGCCAGAAAGGACTGCTTTGTGACGTGGGGGTTTGAAAAAAGCAGAAAAAAACACGGATTTGTTCACGCGAAAGTAAGAAAAGAAATAAACGAAAACTTTTTTCAGCGCTCAATTTTTTGGTCTGTGTTGGTTCATACGAATTTCGGATGATACGAATATTTTTCGCGGTCCCGCGAGATTCGTATCATCGAGATTCTACTGTATCGCAAAATGCAGCAAGGGCACCAAAACAAAAATGGCAAGGGTCATGGGGAAAGTTAAAGCACAAACAGTGATGCTCTTTCTGCCCTACAGGAGATACAGCGCCAAAAAGCTCATTCTGGGCTCGTGACAGTGTGTGGTGACAACGCCCCAGCTTAAGAATGCTATGAGCTTGGCTTAAATGCCTGCTCATGCTATAGCCCTCCTGATGAACACTGCCACTTCTGTTCTGATGACTGCGTTGTTCCGCCATGCCATACAGAACGCTAAAAACATGCTATACAGACCCCTAAATAACCAGAAGGTCCTCTGCTCATTCCCATGCCCACAGTAAATATGTTCTGAATGAACTATACGAATACTCCTTGTATGAAGGTAGAAGCTCTTTTCTGTAATGTGCCCCCTTTTAGACAAACAATTACTGCCCTGTTCCACACATGCAGTTGCCTCGTCGCTCAACAAACTCCCTCGACAACCCTTCCACTGTTTCCACCTGCCCCCAGTGTCGCAGTAGGCCGAGCGAACAACGCGCACACGTACCGTCTTGGACTGGTAGAGCAGCAGCTGGCGCTCTTCGTCGACGGCCCTGAGCTCCTGCTGCAGCTGGGCCTTCTCCAGGGCGCAGGCAGAGTACTTCTCCTTCAGCAGGGCCAGCTCCTCCACAGACTCCTGCAGCTGCGTGCGGGGAAGGGAAAACGAACAAGTCCTCACTTTTGAGTCTCCTTTTGCGCTTCGAAGGCGAGAAAGCCTGGTTGTTATCAAAGAGTCGGTTACTGCCTCTTTCTTCGCTTTCATTTCTTTGTCTTTTGACCAAAATTACTCCGACAGGCTGGTGCCACTTCGAGTGACAGCTTCCCCACATCCAGCTCTCCTGCGTGTTCACCTTTCGCGCAGAACACATCAAGCCAATTCTTGTTCCATTCTGGCAGGATGGCAGGTTAGCGCACTGGTAACGCATTCAGATCCCGCTCTGGCAACCAAGGTTCAAATCCCACACGAACCGAAATTTGTTTTTAACAGCACAATGTCTGTTCGCGATACCTGTCACACCAGGCGAAGGTACCCTGCTGGGCGGACAGATGGCATCCCCACCACGATGGCTGTCCAGCGTGCCTTTTGACGGCTGTCCAGTGCGCCGAGGTACCAAAAACTACCAAACCTCCGTGGGACAGCATCGAGGACGCCCATACCATGGCGACTAGCACTGTTTGTAGTGCCAGTCGCCGCAGTATGTATGTGGAGGTGGCTATTAGAGTGCCAAGGTCGCCGAAAACAACCGACGTAGTCAAACGAAAGGTTGCCGTGCACGATCGTGAGGGGCCATTCTTCACCGGCCGTGCAGCATCACTCTCTCCACCCACCTGGTGCCTGGTGTTCTGGGCCTCTTGCTGCAACTGGTCCAGCTGGTCCGGCCAGTCGTCCCCGTGGTCACCCGGCTTGGACGAGGGCGCGGACCGGACCCCCAGCTCCCCACAGCTGTCCCGCAGCCGCTGGCACTCCGTGAGCAGCTTGGCATTCTCCTCTCGCTGCCTGCAGTCAGAGGAGGACAACCAAGCATTTCATACGGGTTGAGAGGGCATGAAGGTCCAGCTGAACGCCCGAGACACCTTGCCTCCCGCTCACACAGTCAAAAGGCTTCGTAATATCGTCGTTTTGAGACACTGCTTTGCAATCCACCTGAATGCTTTCTTTCAAATGCAGAGTTTGCACAGGCTTCAACAGCAAAAAATTCAAGGGTTTTCAAGCACTTTCAAGGACCAGAGAATACATTGTCAAGGACCTCATCTAATTTTTTTTTATCTGGGATTATTCCTACTACAAATTTTTCAGCACAATGCAAAAATTGTCAGCGGACCAATACCTAAGAACATAAGGCACTCAAGTACAACATCAGGTACTCATTAAAGGAACTACTAACTCCAGTCTTCGTGTTGGTATGGCAGCCTCTCCAATCAACCAAATGTCAAATGTTCTCGCAATTCCCGCTTCATTTTTGTACGTGTCCTTGCTCATTTACAGCCTCCGAAAGGTGCACTTCCCAGGTTTGACAAACTTCAACTATGTCCCCGTTAAACACAACAGGAGCCTATGAGGCGCAGCCAAAGAAGCAATGAGCGAGTGTCCACAGGCTACAACAGAACAAAGACGCTAGTTAGCAGAACCCGGATTTCATTGGATTGTATCGTGACATGGATTGGATTGAGAAGTTCCTGCTCCCAATGCTGCCGCAACCGCAGCTCTAGGTGCAGGAATCCGCTGCCTATCCGCTGAATGTGTTGTAATTTTGTATACTGCACTGCAACTTAAAATCAATGACAAACAAATTATATTCGTGTGGAAAAGAAAGAGGCACTGATTATGATCGTGAAAAAAGCCAAGGGTTTTCGAGAACCGCTAAAAAAAATGAAGACCGCTAAATATCTCCGCTATTTGTTCTCAGTTTGCGATAAAACTGGTATCGTTATCGGGACAAAGAAAATCTTGTATTCTGTCTTTACGGCTGCTTTAAAGGGGCCGAGAAGAGATTTCAAAGGCGTACCATAAATTTCAGAAGCAATGAATTGTGAAAATTTTGCGGATTTATGTTCTTAGAAGGTTGTTCAAGCAGACAAAATTATTCAAACACAAATTTGTTTTCTCTTCACAACCCCTTTAAGATCCAGCTCTAATATTTTTCAGGTACTACATTCTTTGGTACTTATGGTACTTGTAGACTGCAAAAAAAAAGAGAGAGAGAGAGAGAGAGAGAGAGAGAGAGAGAGAGAGAGAGAGAGAGAGAGAGAGAGAGAGAGAGAGAGAGAGAGAGAGAGAGAGAGAGAGAGAGAGAGAGAGAGAGAGAGAGAGAGAGAGAGAGAGAGAGAGAGAGAGAGAGAGAGAGAGAACTGCCTTTTCGACGAATGTTCAGTTTTAAACAACAGTGACCCCCTAGAAGACAGTCAAAAGGTTCAGCGCTCACTTCGAGGCCTCGTCTTCGGCTGTGTGGAGGCGAGTGCGCAGCGCCTCGCACTCTTCCTGCAGGGCCTCCTGGGCCTGGTCAGGAACTGAGGACCGCTCCACGTTGGCGCGGTTGCGGAGCTCTTCCGTCAGGCTCCGAACTTTCTCTGCGGGCGTCCAACAGCACACGCAAGGTTTCGTTTCAAAAATGCAACCAAAAATTAGCTACAGAAAGATTACGTCACAATTCCATTTCAATGCATCGGACAAAAGAAAACCTTAATAGGCTAGCTCGAAGCTAAACAACAGCCCTTCGCCACAAAGGACACTATCATACTTATTATTATGACATATTGACGTAATAACTAAATTCTAGAAATGTGTTACAAGGAATGGCTACCCAGTGAAAGAAACCATGCTGAGGTTTAATGCACACAAAAATCTTTTGATCATGGCAAGAGACCACCGTAAGACCATTTCACAGAGTAAGCAAGAACAAAGAAACCGTACTCGAGAGCACAGTGCGTTAGCCGAACAGATAAGCAAAGCTAGTATCCATCTATGCTAACATTAATTCGATATTGCACAATGCTAGCCAGAAGGCACGATTACAGTATTAGCCTATCATTATACGCCCTCAAAGTCGGAGACAGCACTCTTACAAAGGACCACATAGACAATCCTTGTATTTGAAACAACCAGCCTTTGATAGCTCACTGGACTACATCTTGGCCCCCAAAAATATGGCCTACATGCACACACAAAAAAAGAAAGAAAGAAAAGGGGAGAAAAAGAGAAGAAAAGGAATCGAATACTGATGATGCTAACTTGGGACACTTGTGACACTATCATTCCTTGCCGAAACCCAAAGGCGCAGATGCTTGCACCACTTTTCATGCCCTTGAAGTCAAGTACCGCACAAAAATATGCTGTAGAGCTTTCTGCCTTCAATAGAGTGGAAAGTGCAGAAAGAGAAGGCCGTACAGATTCCTTGCCGTACAGAAAAGGCACACTCACTCCTCAGGTGCTCCGCCTCCGTCTGGTGCTGTTTGGCGCTATTCTGGGCCTCGTGAAGTTGCTCTGGAGAATTTTTTAAAGAAGAGGGGGAAGGCGTTAAAGAAACGCATGGGGGTTCACAATAGTGCACATCTAAACGAGGGCACTGTACTCCATGTTGCAGTGTATCCATATGATTTACGCTTGTTTAAAAACAAGAGGGGACTACAAAAAACACCCCCCACAGATGTGACCCCAACAAAATAGAGTCAATTGCACATTCAGGTATCTTTTGACTTCTCCAGTGTTGATAGGAAATGTCGTGTGAGGCTAAGAAAACTGTTCAAATGCCAGACCGAACACATAATAGTTGAGGATGTTCACAGTTAACTTTGTCAGCGCTTCAAATGTGCGCAACAAATTTAAAAGAACTAGCTTCTGGTAGCTTAAAAGTCATATTCTAACTGAAAAAAATATATATATATTGAAGAGCTTTCAAAATTTGCGCTGCAACACCTCCGGTGACGTAATACAGGGAAACAATCTGTATTTTCCAGTACTATGAATCCTGCTGAGTGCAATAACAGAACGTGCTGTTGGGCGAGTTGGTACATACTTAAATGGAAGGTTTAGCGCAAAAAAGACGAGGACGGTGGCAAGCGGGACAGGCGCTACTAACAACTGAGTTTATTTCGAAAAGCACAAACATATAAATAGCAGGCATGCACTGAAGAAAAAGAAAGGAAAGGGAAAACATTACACATCACGGTCATCTGGCGAACATCAGAAAAAAGTTTGTAGAAATGCACTTTCCTTATCATATATAGAAAGTGACGGTACACTTACGCACATGGGCCCTTTTCTTTTTATGAAAAAAGCCTCGGCAACCTCACGTGCGGTAGCATCTCTGCTCCTTTCGATTATTTTTGTTTTGTCCAGATTGGGTTTACAGATTGGGTTTACAGAATCACAATCTTTACAATGTTGTGGCAAGTGCGAACCAGTTCCATTTTTTATCGACAAGGCATGTTCTCTGAGGCGGTCATTAATGCACACAACCTTAAGAAGGTCGCTTCCAAGTACAGTATACCGGTTGTGTTTTCAGCGCCCTTGAAACTCGCCACGCTGTGCTCAAGAATAGCGCCAGAGATGAAACGCAAAAAATGCGAGAAGAAGCATGCCACGACGTTTATTAAGTGTGCCATTGGTGTTGTGTACGAGATTCCTCTGATTTGTGGTAAAGTGTACATCGGCCAAACCGGCCGATGCATTAATGACCGCCTCAGAGAACATGCCTTGTCGATAAAAAATGGAACTGGTTCGCACTTGCCACAACATTGTAAATATTGTGATTCTGTAAACCCAATCTGTAAACCCAATCTGGACAAAACAAAAATAATCGAAAGGAGCAGAGATGCTACCGCACGTGAGGTTGCCGAGGCTTTTTTCATAAAAAGAAAAGGGCCCATGTGCGTAAGTGTACCGTCACTTTCTATATATGATAAGGAAAGTGCATTTCTACAAACTTTTTTTCTGATGTTCGCCAGATGACCGTGATGTGTAATGTTTTCCCTTTCCTTTCTTTTTCTTCAGTGCATGCCTGCTATTTATATGTTTGTGCTTTTTGAAATAAACTCAGTTGTTAGTAGCGCCTGTCCCGTTTGCCACTGTCCTCGTCTTTTTTGCGCTAAACCTTCCATTTGAATGCAATAACAGAATCGGTTTTTTGATCTACTGCTTCAAACTAATTTTGCAGCTCATTAAACTTTAGTGTTTGAGATGGGCATTCAAAATAGTTCCTTGCCACTGGTGCCACCAAAGTTCAATGAGCTGCAAAATTAGCTCCAAGCGGTGCATCAAAACACAGATTCTTTTATTGCACTCAGCAGGGTTCATAGTACTCACAAATACAAAGATTACAGTTTTATGACTACCACTGCTTTGTTTTAAGCGGGGAGCCATATCCCCCCTTAAAACAAACTTGTCTCAGGCAGGCATACTAAAGCCCACAACGCACAAAAATTTCCACAATGGGGAAACCAACACCACTACCTACTGCTACTAAATAACAGGCTCATTAATCTCTTTCTAGCATTGGCTGAAGCAACCATACACACTCCTCCCCCGCTCCCCAGTAAAAAAAAAGATGCTGATAAAGACGGCCCACCATTGTAATAACACCACCACCACAATCAGATTCAGTTTTAATGCTGAAAGGAATGAAAAGACAAAGGACGAGACAAGCAGGAAGGGAGAACGTCCGACAAAAAAGCACGCAGCTTAATAGAAACAGCAGGAAAAGCAAAAATGGCAAACCAAACATACTCTTGACAGCCTCGGACGCAGCCTCAGTCCGACTCCGGGCTTTCCTCTCCTCCTCAAGCAGATCTGTGGTCGCACCGCAGTTGCGAGAAAACGAAACGAAAAGAAGCGAAACTCAAGGGGCGGGAGGGACAAAGCGGGGTACCCAAGGAAGGGCTGGTGGCAAGGAGCAGTTGCTCCATTAGCGGACTTCACTAGGAGAAATACCACAGTGGCAAAAGTGACAGACACACACACAGCTTTCAGATACAGCTAGAGCTTTTGGAACCAGATACAGAATAAATTAATCGGTTTCAGAGAAGAAGAAAGAAATAAAACAATAAAAGCACACAAGCCAAGTTCGACCACCTCCGACATGTTCACATGGCTTACCGAAACTTTAGCTGAATTTCCGCACCACACAAAGCTGTTCAACATTTGAAGTGCCTCCCCTTTTCCACCAATTTTCTGTGTGGCAAAGTTTCCTTCAGGGATTCTCCATGTTTTCTATTCGTCACTGCCTTGAGAATGCCAGATATCCCCCGTGTTTGAACCATTTCCCACAAGAGCCAGATGCAATAAACCGATGCGCTAAAACTCAAGTCTGCCTTGCTCAAAGGCTGTCAGAAACTGAGCTAGTAGGCAGATGCACACTCTCTGCAACACAAACTTCTGAAATGCTGGAGGACACAAGAATCTGCTTGGTGCTGCCATCCACTATATCACTTGATGTCTGATTGGGAAGTATATGATGCAGTCACTAAGCTCATAGATCATTCTGGCTTGATTGGCACTGTTCCAATTGCACTGCACATTCCTCAAAAGAACTGCATTTGAGCATGAGTCCAGGCTGAGCCATTTCTGCAGCAATTTATTTATGCTGCCCACAGTCAACCACACAGGTCTTGTATCTGTGAGACTGCTTCTTCACTGTCAGCTCCCTGTCATTTTAAGTTTTGCTCCACAAAAACTGCATTCAGTATGCTAAACCTAGTGTCCCCTTTGTCTATAAAATATCAAGAGAGTTTGACGTTGTACCTGCTTTCATAGCTAGCTCTGTGGTTCAGGGTTTGTTCACACCTGTTCCTGCCGCAGATTCTCGTAAATGTAGCAATACAGGCACATCGGCAGTCAAGTTTACACTGCCTTACACTCCTGCACTCTTCCTAGCTGTTTTGTAACTATCGTTTTGTTATTATTTTATATCCCACTGTCCTCTACTCCGCCACTCGCAAACACTGGTCAATAAACAATTGAGCCCCTGTCATCGCTGGGCATCAGTGAAAAATGCATTTTTTGGTGGAGTACGGTGCTTGCGGTATTCACGTAGTACCTTTGAAATAAACAGTTTGTTTTTGTACTTTCTCATTGTTATTTGTGTACATTTGTATCTCACTGACAAGTATTATGCCATTAAATCTGTGCACACTTGTTTTGTTCAATTCCGAGATATTTTGTCTGGCCTGCACTTGTTCCCTGCTTTTGCTGTATCCCTTTTTGCTTTGTCCTTACTAGCAATTTCTTTTAATTTTTTTTCTCTCTGCTGAGTCTTTTGCTGACACTGTCTGCCGTGCTTGGCTGTCTTATCTATGAAGCGAAGAACATGTTTCCTTCTCATTTTTTTGCATGCCGCACAGGCTATCTTACTTGATAGGGGTAGCGTTTCACCCTGTCATTACTATACTAGAATGTTCTGTGATCACCAGTGTTCTCAATCTAATTTAATGGTTAGGGAAAGAGTTACATGGAAAGATAAACGCTCGCAGGGCAAATGTGGCATTCATTCTGCCGATGATCATCTGTGCACGTCACTCTGTTGACGGCTTCTGTGACGCTCGTGCATTTTTAAAGTTCCTTGTGGAGCACAAGTTCGCTCCAATAAACCTTAAAGATGCCTGTATCATCCTTGGCTATGTGACAATATCAATTAATAGAGTAATTGATAATGAGGTTTAATGCACAGACACTACACAGGCAATGAGGTGCACCATAGTGGAGTGCTCTGGATTAATTTAGACCACCCGGGGATCTTTAACGCGCGCCCAAATCTCGAACAGACAGGTGTTTTCGCTTTTCACATCCATCAGAAAAGCGGCCTCTGTGGCCAGGAATTGAACCCTTAACCTTGGCCTCGTGGCAATATTAACATGACTGCACCCTACTCCTTAAAAGTAATAGAAACTGAAACACATTTCCCCCAAACACAAACGCCCTCTTGCCATCACGTGGCACCGACTCACTCTGGAGGCTACTGAGCTCCTCTTGGTCCAGCCTCCGGTGCCGCTCGTTGTCGGTCAACTGCTGGCGCTGGGCGTTGAACTGCTCTCGCAGCTCGCACAGCGCGTGCTCCGACTGAGATAGCTCCCCTGCACAAAAGCAAAGTATTTAGAATGCTACAACCCCACCTCCAGGATTTACGCCGCTTTTCTAAAAACAACAGCACGGCACGGGATCCTTGATTGAATTGACGATTTGCCACATGTCACAGAGCATGAATAATGGACAAACACATCACAGCCCCCGACAAGAATAGAACGATTCTTGAATGCAAACATGAATGAACAATAGATGTCACTCAAACAGATTTAGGGGAAATCCCCAAGGTGGAATAGGTTTCTGCGAAGGAAAGTTTGGCATCCACCTAAATGCAGCCATACTTCATTTCATTTCATTTCATTTATTCATCCTTAAGGGCCCGGAGGCATTACATAAGGCTACAAAAGAAAGCTATACAGCTTTCTCGTAAACTCCGCAGTTGAAGAAAAATTCGTCCTGGTCCAGGATTTGAACCTGGGACCACCGCTTAACCGGAGAAGTCGCTCTACCAACTGAGCTGACCAGGAGGCTAGTCGTTTGTAGCGTGAGAGCGAATCGATCAACAACTCGAAAGAAAGGACAAGTGTTAATCGACCAGATTTTGGGGAAATCCCCAAGGTGGAGTAAGTTTCTGCGAAGTAAAGTTTGGCATCTACCTAAATTTTTCTTCAACTGCGAAGTTTCCGAAAAAGCTGTACAGCTTTCCTTTGTAGCCATATGGCTGCATTTAGGTGGATGCCAAACTTTCCTTCGCAGATGTGTTACTATACGTGCGTGGTAGGCATAGGTCACCAAAGCTGCTTCCATCTTGATGGTTGCTGGTAGGTTTCAGTTGTAACAGTTTCGAAAGAAACTTGGTCTATTAGTTGTGCCCGTGTTGCAAGAGAGAGTTATGCGAGCAAAAGCATCAAGAATTTTTCAGATTCTACAAGGACATTGCAAAACTGTACCTGAAGAGTACCCCATTATTCACAATTCGCACATCGTACGGCAATGCATTATCGACTTGTTGAGCCAAACTCGAATTGTAATGTTAGAAATCCCTAACACGCATACTGTCAACGTTAAGCCTAACCTCAATTCACCCACATTTGCCAAGCGCGCCTCACACCGAGAGGAGAAGGCAAGTGCCATTTTAATTATAAACCCTCCCGCAAGCGAGCAGCCAATATATTTGAAAATTTGGGAAGTAATCCTGATCTTGTAGTCACAATTATGCACTTCAGGCCCAAGAATGCCAGATTATGCAGCCATAACAGTGTGATGATTCACCCTGGCAGGCAGGTTTCTAACCATAGACATCAATGCATGTCCATAAAAGGGAACCTAAAATCCACTCGGCCTTCCCCTTGTTTTCCAAACTGGGGAGACGTTCTTCGGTTATCTGATCTGGGCTTGTACGGCCCATGAACTACCTGGCCTTTCTAAACCAAACAGACACAAAGATCTCTGCCAGTGCAGGTATGGTGCAATTTTAGGCACTTGCCCCAGCAAGTCCCAAACATGATCACACGTGAAGGTTTGGTTAAAATGGCACAGTAAGAGTTCTCTCAAAGCAGTGAGTGACAGCTTTGTAAAGGGCAAACAATTAACACAATGCTTCAGGTCTTGCTTTTGCCATGGTCTTCGAGCCCTGGCGTCACTAAAATTATCCCAGCATGAACCATTTCCTACTTTCAGCAAGGAGTCCCACGTAAGCTCACACATTTTGCTTCTAACCAAATAACAAGACACTTAAATATCCCCCCCCCCCCCCCCCTTCCTGCTCCCAAGAAATACTCAGGTATTTTAAAAATCCCGATCGATCGTCATCATCAGCCAGCTAATGTCCATTGCAGGACGACGGCCTTCACTACAAACTTTGATCCGCTCCGTTCCTGCACCGTCCAAATCTATTCTTTGCCGCAAAATTTTCTCACCTCACCCCGTCAGCAAGTTCCATTTCCCACAAGATATCAGAGAGACATCCAGCAAGACATCTAGTAAGAGATCTAGCATGACATCTCGATGACATCCAGCAATACACCTGGAAAGACATCCAGCCCCACATCTGCTGAGACATCCAGCTACACGTCGAGCCCGATATCTAGTCAGACATCCAGCCAGACATCTATCGAGGCATCCAGCCAGACATCTATCGAGGCATCCAGCAACAGATTCAGCCAGGCATCTACTGAGATGTCCAGCTACACGTCCAGCCAGACGTATAGCCAGACATTTAGAGAGACATCTAGAATGACATTTGGCGAGACATGCAACGGGACATTTCACAGCAACCTAAAGGCAACACGAGTGTCAGCCCAGAAAAGGCAAGCAGACGATCTCTGAAGGGGCCAAAGCAGGCCAACGCTGAACGCACCTTGGAGCCGGACGATCTGGCACACTTGGTCCTGCACCTGCTTGCGCGCGCTGGACAGCTGGGCCACGAGGGCGGCCGTCTCCTCGGACGGCTCCTGAGGGGGAGCAGGGGGAGCGGGGGGCCGCTCCTCGACTTGCTTGGCCCTGAGCAGCTGCTGCTGCGCCTCTGCTCCACACCAAACGATCACAGCATGCTCTGATTAGCGCGCCAGAGAGGTCGGGGGAGCAGAACACGCCTCGCTTTCCACGAGGACACAATGACCAGCAACGGCAAATAAAAAAACAACAGAACAAGAGCCACTCTCGAAAAAAGTGATCCGATAACATTTTTTTTAATAACACAATACAAGTTTCCAAGCAGTGAAAAAAAATGCAAGCACTCTAATTTCAAACCTCTTCCAACGCACTATGACCACACCGCCTAATGTGGTTTAAAAGTCGAAACAAACAAAAAGGGAAAGGGGCATAGGCTACTTCTTTTTGCGCAAACAAGAGTACAGGTGTCAAAGGGGATGATGATACACTAACCTACCGCTGACATCTGACAGTACGATGACAGCCAGACCAAATGTGGAAGCTGTGGAGGCCTCACCAGGCGGCATTTGCCACGTTACCACCATGTCAAATTTACTTTTTGCAATGTGCTATTTTAGAATCAGTTATTAACCAAGCCTCAGAACACTACATAACAGCAAGGACTACAGAAAGCTGTGAGCTTTTTTCCCCCATTCTCACTTGCTTTCTTTCGAGCATATTGTAATACCAGCAAGTCTGAATCGCTCACTACACCCAACAGCAGCTTCCGATACACCATGTTCGTTAAAAGTATATTAAAGTTAAAAGTTAAAAGCACTCTGCGTAACTTGAAGACAAGGCGAGAAGCGCCGTACGCACCTTTCATGGCGGTGATCTCGAGCTGCGCTGCGTTCATCTTCTCCCGTGATTCAGACAACAGTTCTGGGAAACGCAGAAAGCCAGGGAGAGAAAGCGTTCAGAAAGTGGCTACGTCATGTTTATCTGCCGCAGCTGAAGGCACAATATACTGATAAAGACACTGCAGATTATGGGCTCGATTTATTTTTTTTGTCACTACAGCCCATTAGCCAAAATTTAAAACTAACCCACTAAACTCGGCCCAGATGTCACAAATACAAAGTGGCTAAAAAAATGACTGCTTGGTAAGGAATGTTAAGTCAGAACAGTTAGGCATGCAAGTTATAGGGTAAAGGCTATAAAAAAAACTTGGAGGGCAAAAATAAAAGGGTAAAACTTTTTAAACACATGCAAAGAAACATGCCGGCACACTTTTTAGTATTGGTTAGACGTGGTTTCAAGTATTTAAAAAACAGGATACTTTTCATGCAGGGTAGGCAATCAGCAAAAGCAGAATGGTGCGGTATTTCCAAATGAACACTTCTACGTCTCCCAGCCACCCACCCATCACCCTTTAGAAGTTGACGAAGAATTTAAGAGTGAAGATCGATATTCAGTCTATTACCGATACATACGTTGAATAGTTTAACAGATGGTTCGGCTGACTGTCCTTGAAGGAGCGGTCTGCACTATGAAAATTGCATTGGTACTATTAAAATCTCTACATTATTCCCTTTGGAAGCTGAGCAGAAAACAACACCAGACTACTATTAGGGGTATTAATAGGAACAAGCACGTCACTATCCTAACGATAAAATGAATGCTACCTTATGTCACCACAAAGAAGAAAGCTGGCAACTAACTGCTTCATCCTGAATAACATGTTACCGAATAAACATTTTTTCAGGACAGCAGGCTCAACTTTCCCCCTCTCCTCCCTGAGAGCTTCTGTTCACCCTTTCAAATGTGTTGCTGCCCAGTAATCAAACTTTTCAGTAATGCAAAAAAAAAAAACAGATCAAATTACAAAAACTAGTATGTAGAAAAAGTTAGGCTCTGGATGTAAAAGAAACATTGCTGTAATGTCCCTTTCTTAAGTTTGCCATTTTTTGTTTGACTGCGGCAAAACAGAGCCAATATTTAACCTTCGCAAGCTTCCTCTTATTCCAGCACATAAACAATACGAGACGAAAAAAGTGCAACATAAGCTAAAGACACGCTTCTCAGGGTTCAACAATCATCCATCGAGCTACAGCAACAACGCCACTGAATCCCACCAAGACAAGCCAGCAGCCTAGAACTACCAACAGTAGTCGTCGCCGCAGCGGACTGTGCATTGCCGAAGCCCGCACGCAAAGCCGAGCCAAGCCAAGCCAAGCCAGAGAATGCGTATACCAGTGTGGCCAGCCTAACCTTGCACCAGAACCAACATGCACGACTTCTGTCGCTCGAACAGACTTGCAAGTTCGCGGGTGTCTACAAGGTGGGGGAGGGGGGGTGAGGGGAGAGGGAGGGGGAGAGTGCAGGCAGCATTTCCACCACCCATCCAGTGCAGTGTCAGTGACAGGGGGGTGGGGGGTCGTGCCACAAATTGCGGGGAAAAACAAGGGGATAAGTACGGGTTAAAACAGGCAGAAGACAAACAACACATCACTCCACACACGGGATTCTAGTACATGCAAAACAGATTGACCGTTAGTGGCACAGAAAGACAGTACAGTGGTACACAAACAACACTCTACAAACTTACACATTTAAGCTGTTCACTCGTAACACTGTTTAAGTAACAACAAGGGGAATCTGGGTGCTTGTGGTCGTTGAAGAAACATTATTGGAGCCAAGATATTTTAAAATTAAATGGAAGGCGAAATTTTTTTCTAATTTGAGCTACCACCATTAAAATTGCTGCATGCTGATGGGGAAAACAAATGTTCGGATACTAGCAAAAATCGTTTTTAAATTTGCGATAATTTACTAAATAAAAGCTGTCGTGCTTTCAGAAAATACTGCTGGATTAGTACTTAAAATTTTCATGAAACCATAATACAGGAAAATAAAGGTGTGCAACGAGGGTTGTCTTAAACAACTAGCTCGTTGCCTATTTCAAAAAGCTATGCATGTTCAAAGTTTATGATTGAATAAAAAGACATTATTTACCATTGTGTTTTTGTTTCACAATTATTTTAGGAGAGCTGCAAGTGTGAAATTAGAAGTGTGAAACAACCATCACTCCACTTTTTGATACTGCCTATACTACCTTATTTGTTCGATTATAAGGCAGTGACGATTATTAGGCGAGGTTGTAGTTTGGAGAGTAAAAAAACTCTCCATGTATGTATGTATGTATGTATATATATATATACTATAGTATATATATATATATATACATATATATATATATAATATTATATACTGAGCTTCAAGTATAAGGCGGGGTATGACTTAAAGAGTATGGATCTTGGAAAGAAGCGTCGCCTTATATTCGAATATGCATGAACCTAATTTTGTTCCTAAAGTCCTAATTTTCCAGGGACCCAACGAAACCTTATGGAAACCTTATGGCACCATTTTGTCTATTGTTCCTCCAAAAATGACTAATTATCTTTAATTATCGTGGTAACTAATTGACCAACTGAAAAAATAGTGAAATATTTGGAATTAGTGGGAAAACAAACCAGCAAGACTGGCAGGTTTCACAGAGTTTACTTGAAAATTAAAAGGAGCTGTTTGAAGATTTTAAGAGCAGCGTCATCCCCCCTTAAAGGTATTTGCTGGCTGGAACGGCACTCAATGAGTTACCAAACGCTAGTTATTGCAAGCTGAACAAAGCTGTACTTTGTCTCAAAGGCCCCTTGAAACAGGCATGCATAGACACTGCTAGAAACTTCCCCATGTCAGTCAAAAAATAAAAAAAATAATAAAAAAAAAATAATAATAATAAAAAAAGAGTTCACCTCGGAGCTCTGCAACCTCAGCCTGCAGATCGTTGACGGAGGGCCGATTATCGTCTTTCACTTTATCTTCCAGACTGTGCAACTGTTCCAATTGTTCCTCCAGCTCGCAAACTTTGGCTGATGAGAAAAAGAAAAAAAGAAAAAGAAAGAGGTCATAATTAAATGTGCAAAGAAGTTTATCTGCAAGCACACTTGCAAGTTGAAATGCATGCCAGTAAAGGCTTTGGAAAGTTTGTAGTTATTAAAATGACAGAAAATTTATCCAACTTGTCCGCGCCGGTTACAACAAAATGCCCATTCCACGAACATTTATAAAATCCCCTGTTAAAACACCACTGGAGCAAACGCTAGTCGGTATCAATTCGATTAATTCCTGTACAGTGGCCCACGTACCACAAATTTGGCACTGTCTTAAAGTCCAACTGCACTCAAAATTTCGACCTCTTGAAAACCCTATTTCCATATAGTCTGCTTAAAAAGAAAGCAACATGCAAAATACAACAGCTGAAATACGCGCGTGGACGCCGCAAGCGGCCAGCAAAAATCGGCGATTTTGAAACCGAAACCGAGGAGAGCGCGGCCATTGCAGTGACGTTGCAGCCGTCCAGCGAGCGGCCGGACGGTCACCAGCTCGGGAGAAGGTCTGCGCGCAAGCCCTACGCGCGCACAGGGCAGCGGAGCTCGACCGGTTCTCCAGCTGCGTGGCTGGCCAGAGGAAGAAGTCCCCGTCGGCTGGAACGTCACAGGCGCGTCATGGCTGTTTACGCGATCCGCCGGCAGGTGCAGCGGGGTCTGCGGCGGAGCTTTTTTAAACGCTTCTGACTGGTTAACGAGGCGTTTCACGGGGCTACCACTTGTTGTCTAGCTGATTTCGGGGTACTTACTACGCATTAAAAATAAATTTGGTCGAGGTGAAATTTGAGTGCAGTTGGCCTTTAATTCCACACTTCTGTGGCCTCAATTAATGTGGCCTCAAATTATCGCATAGCGGGCTATGAACCGTGTAGCTGCAATAAGGCAGCAAAAAACAATACAGTTTAAGGTAAACGCACTTCAGAGTATCAAGTCCAATGTATTCAGCAAAAAAAAAAAAAAAAAAAATCATGCGTACCATAAAAAATACAGATTGTGTTAAACTTCTTGACAACAATCTTTTTAATTAAATTCCCCAAAACACTATTAACTAGACAAATATTACACAAGTGTTTTTTAAGAGGGGGTTTACATCAGAAAAACTGGAATGCCATTAAAAGCTGGGCCACAACTTCATTAAGCCATAGACGTCCACATTTCAACACGAAACATGCTTAATTAACCATGGTTTGGTGTGGTACAAATTAAGCAATGCATGTCGCGCTTAATTTAAACAAAAAAATCTACAGTAGCGCAACTCCCAAAACTTACCCTGAAGCTCGTTTGACAGCACGCTGTGTATTTTCTCCTCTTCTCGTAACGACTCCATGTTCGCTTTATGAAAAAGGGAGACAGAAAACGTAGCGTGCAACAGTCAACGGGAATTCAATCAATCAATACAATTACACGAATGCAACTCTCACAGGACAAACGAAGCTTACAGCTTAGGTTGATTTCCAGCTCCTTGCTTTCCGACAGCTCCGACTCTTTCTCAGGTTGAGTGGGAGACTCTGGAACGAAACCATCAAACGATGACAACCACTTCTTATGCTGGCCCACAAGACAAAAGGGATCGCAGCATTACTAAACTGTAAGCGTGGAAAAATATCCATGTTTTGAATTCTAATCAAATAACGACTTACCGAATGACTTTATTTAAAGTTTCTGGCCTTGCACATACTAAGCTCAGACAAGCACACTTCGTGAGGCATATTTTTTGGTTGCCCAACAAAATGTTAAAACAATAGCTCCTAAAACAATTTATTAATTTTTTAGTAAACTCTGTCAAATTTGTCTTGCTGCTTTTTTCCCCACTGATTTAAAATATATGCCCTTATGTTTTCGGTCAGTGAATTAGTTACCAAGATAATCAGAGATAGTTAGCCATTTTTGGAGGAACAGTTGATAGAACAGTGCTGGTCATAAAACTGTAATCTTTATATTTTCCAATAGTGTGAAGCCTGGCGAGTGCAATACGAAAATCAGCTTTTTGATACACAGCTTGTAACTAATTTCACAGCTCATTAAACTTTGGTGTTTGAAATGGGCATTCGAATTGGTTCCTTGCCATCGGTGCCACCAAAGTTTAATGAGCTGTATAATTAGTTCCAAGCTGTGCGTCAAAAACGGATTCTCTTATTGCACTCACCAGGGTTCATAGTGTTGGAGAATATAAAGATCACAGCTTTATGGCTAACACTGTTTTGTCTATTGTTCCTCCAAAAATGACTTGGTAACAAATTGCCTTACTCATCACAAATCGGAAACATTTCTTGCATCTTAAACATCTGCTTAGCAATTTCCAGAAATTTTTTTATTGCTTCAGAGTGCTTATTTTGTAACATGCTGCGGGAGAAGAACATGTTCACATGCCAGTCCTACACATCTATGTGTCGCACAAACACCATTAGCCACAATGGTAGAAAACTACGTCGGCAAAAGTACGACTGAAGACCAAGGCCACAAGTACCTTTTACAGATTCATCGGCGAGGCTCTTCTCGAAGCACAGCTTGCCGTCCGTGTCATCAGCATCTGCAAATACCGAAGAAAGTGACCCACGTTTTATCATTCCGAGTAGGAAGTCGCTGCTGACTAAGTTATCAGCAAGCGAAGGCGGCAAGGAAACCTGAAAGCCCTAGTACGCTAAACAAAATGTTGTCAGAAAGTTGCAACTGTTTTTAAATCTTAATCCTAGAACTGCAGAAACTAATAGCAAGAGCATGGACCAAGGTCAACCTAAAGCTGGAAGTTACCACAGAAAAAAACTACAGTCTATGCTAATTATAATGGACCCTGTTAATCCGCAAAAAAAAAAAAAAGAATTGTCTGCTGTATCTAAAGAATGCAATATCCAACCGGGAAGATGAGGGGGGGGGGGAGTGGGTGGGTGTAGTAAGGAAGTGTTATGTGGGAAGTGCAACCAGTACATATAAATGTACTGGTACATATACACACTGCGTATAAATGCTACGGAAGAATTATTCTTTCTACACGCCTGTAGCATCTCTGAAAACAATTGTTGAACATTGTTTCACAAGCATAGCACCGTTGCTTAGAAATGCCCTACCACATGCGGTCGAGTACGTAGATACAAACTAAGCCGAGCAAATAAAGTAAGAATGTAATAGGAGCTATTACTAGCCAGCTATAAAAATCAGCCGTGGCCAGCAGAATTAGCCAAGGGCCCTTCAGGCACTTTGAGACAAGGTACGTTGACCCGAGACGTTTCGCCAAACAATCACAGCTCGACGTTCTCCAAGGCTGCTTCCGCGCTTTTTGACGAGTGCATCCTGGTCAGTACAACAGCCAATATGAAATAATTTGACGAAGGCTGGCTGTGAAAACGAAAGTTGGGCCAGCTGGACTCCACACGGTCAGCGGCAGATTGCACGCAATAGAAAAGACCCATATCCCTAGTTGAGGCAATATTTACCTTTTTCCCATCGAACGGAATGGGAACGATGCAAATGTGGGAAGTGATGAAGTTCACTGAACCTGACCTCTTTGTTGCATAACAACCACATGCAATGACGGCCTTCAGGTGTGCTACTCTGCGTATTTGAAAACGCTGTTCCTCGATTTCACCAGAGTAGTGTTTTTGGTGGCGTCCTTGTTTCTGAGAGTTGAGTTGACCGGCTGCTTAGACAGGCCCGTTCTTCTGGCAATGTCAGCCCGTTTTTCGCCACGTTCGACAGCGTTAATTATGCCTAATTTATCCTACAGTAAAATATACTACCCTGCTGCTGGTCGCATTAAAAAAAAAAAAAAAAAACACTGCCACTGGCATTGGCTTGGCAACGCCGGCAACCTGTTTTATGCTGGAAAAAGGTAGCCAGACGTAGTAGTTCCCTAGTGAAAATCAACAAAGAAAAAGCATATTGGGTGCCGCCGCCGTAGAAGTCTGCTCTTCACGTTCAGTCCAAACAATTTTCGCCCAACATTTAGTGTCTTGTAGCCGGTAGTCTGTTATAGCCGGGACCATTATAATAAGCAAAGTGGATTCCATTTAAAAAGCATGGGGACCAAACAAAGAAACACAAATGGTCCGTCGTAACCGGAAATCCATTACTGCAAGATCCGCTGTAACGAGCATTGACTGTAGTTGCTCTCAGTTTACAAACAAACCACACTCTCATACTCCAGGCTGAAAGGAACACTCTAGACATCACTAAGACGCACAGAACTGAACATAATACAAGGTTTTGAGGTGGCATACCCTGATGGTTCGGCATGTTCTCCGAGTTCAGCACCGGCTCCAAGCTGTCTTCAATGTACTGGGCCTTCTTCACCTGATCGAAGCGAGCTGCAGGAAAGACACAGGGTATATGAGCCATCAAAGCGCAATCCCCCGGGTCACAACAGCAGCTCAAAGCCAAAGGCTGGAAGCAACCTGTACTTGCAAGACATTTTGAAATTCAAGCGTGGGCAGCAACTGTGCAGAGAAACTCACCTTTCATGGCCGCCAGCTGTTCCTTTGCAAAGTCATTGTCTGCCCGCAGAGACTCGATCTAGAGGAAAAGGAGAGGTGTGTCATTACATTGGCACGAATGCTAATGGTTTAATTCCACTTATTCAAAGTGCCCCACGCCAGAGTGTCCCACAGCTAAAACGCCCCACAGCTAAAGTGCTGTATAAAGATTTTATTCATTCACCCATTCATTTAAAGTGCAATGTAGTCACCTTTGCCGCAAGAACCAGCTCAGCTTTCTGAAGCTCCTGAATCTGATTCTCCAGAGCCGTCTTCTCCTCAGTCATGGCCTGATTCAGCTCCTCAGTTTCCTGCGCAAGAAAAGAAGATCCAATAGAAGTAACATTCCACACAGGACGTCCCCGTACAAAAGTTTGTTCCCCACAGACTCATGTGCTCGTGTCACGTCAATTCTATCATGTTAAAAAAAAAAAAAAAAAAAAACGGTGACAAATCACCTTGAGTTGCGTCTGCAACTGCGCGATTTCCTTCTGGTGCTTGTCGTTGCGGCCTGCAAGCGCACTGATCTCTTTCTGCGTCGTCTCGTAGACCTCTCGAAGCCGGGCACACTCCTCCTCCGTACTGGTAACCGTGTACTGTCGGGAAAAAAAAAAAAAAAAAAAAAAAAAAAAGGAAAGAAAGAAAATTTAGCAGTTCCACTCAGCGGGGAAGCTGTCAAGTGCAGAGCAGTGATGTGCGAAAGGGACTGTGCCAACCTCTCTTGAGTAGTTTCAGTATCAGCATGGCGTTGATACTGACAGTAGTTAAAGGAGGACACTGCAGCCCTGAAAAGGTCTATAAAGCCACACTGGACTGAGTTTCAATTACTTTCGGGTAATTAAAGGAGCCATGAGGACAAAATACAAGTTGAATTTATTAGAAAGACTGCTCAGTCTCGATAACAGTGATACCAATATCATCGCAATCCTCGAACAAATAACGGAGATATTAAAGAAAACTTGTGAAGCAGTCGCGACCCCCTAGCCAATTTCCCGCAACTTTTCTATGACATCACGGAACTTTGTTTGTGCGATTGGCGGCCACCTAACTGACCTGTCGCGACGACACATGACTGGACGTCTGTAATGGGGCCTCTAGTTCCATTTGACTGCATCACTTGAATGCTAACATGCAGTTAACGCACTGAAAATTATGTTTTACTCTTGGCCCATATGACGTCATTCTTGCTCATAACACGTCACTGTGGCGCAAAATTTGAAAGATTTTAAATACTTCTTGCTTTTTTTTTTTCGTTAAAAAAAACATCTTTTGTGGCTGTAATGGAGCTGAGTGAGATACTGAATCCGAGTTCTTTCAAATTAAACGAAGTTGTATTTTCTCTTCAAGATTTCTTTTCCTTATTTTGTGTTATTGTGTACTTATTTGTGGCCTAGCAAGGGCAGCCGCGCAGTGCAAAGATCGCCCCCAAAACTTTGCATATGAGAAACATGTGCCTCTGTGGCGCAATGGGATAGACATCAGCTTCATAACGCGAGGAACCAAGGCTCGATCCCAACCAGGGAAAGCGGTGATCTTTTCGAAGCCTCTGTGTTGGTGCGTGACGCCGTGTTACTGTAACTGTGGCTAGATACCGTGACCCAGAACAAGCCATGGCGACAAGCCGGGCCCCTGAAGTGCGCCACACTTCAAAGAAAGAAGGTAAAAAATGGCAGGCCCGTCGAAACAAAACAAAGGTGCTGCCCAACAAATGCAGATCAAACGTTACAGTATCAGCTTTTTACTCAGGATAAACATTTTTGAAGTGCATTTTGCTGAAAGGCTCCAGTTTGACCCACACAAGTTTGCATCCGTTTGAACATGCCCAAGTTTCAGTACGTGGGAGCCTGTGTATTTTGCCACTAAAATACTGCCACCGCAGTCAGGGACTGAACTTTGTCGTTGGCATCAAGAATGCTTCAGACATGCCAGCATCAGCCCTGCATTCAGTAGATGCATGCAACGGCACATGACAAAACTCAGCAGCTGCAATCACATCTCCCCCTCCAAAGAAAACGAAAAATAAGAAGCTACCCAGTGCTCCCTCACTCCCAAAGAACCACAGTTCAAGGCGACTCAAAGGGCTTCCACACCTGGCCCTTCGTACTACCACTTGTCAATTAATTCTTCTATCTCGCTCTTCTTTAACTCGCTCGCACGACTGAATTCACTCATGAATCAAAATAGCAAATTTTTTTTCGACAATTCAATTGACCAGATGAGCCTGAAATCAAATCAGGTTGCCGTTCGAGCCTGCAAGGCCTTTTCCAATTATTACGCACCCCTGTATTACAAACTGATTTACAAAGCGGCATTACAAATGCTGAGTTACAACTGCTGCAATACAAGCGCTGCAATACAAACGCTGCAATACAAACGCTGCATTAAAAACCGGCTCATGCTTAGCCGGGAGCATACCTCGAGTTCTTGAACCCTCCGGAGGGCCTCCAACTTCTCCTGGAGAACTTTCTTCAAAGACTCCTGCAAGTTGCAGACGAGAATAGCTCTCAGACCCAAGTCAATTAAGGAGAGGTAACACAAGAAACTCACCTTGGCGGTGTTCTCATATCTGCCCCGATCTTCATGTAGCCGGGTTATCTCTTCCCTGAGCTTATCATCGGTGGCGGTCTGCATAAGAACGGAAACAAACATGCATGCACGTCATAATTGTCATGCAGGCCAGCTTTACGACAAGTTAGAAAGCCCCATTCAGAACTACGCGACCTGAAAAACCATAGACCTAAACCAGAAATGAAAACTGGTCATCAGGTTCAGTGAAGCGTACACCAGCATCAAATTAAGGCTGAGGCAGCAGTAATTGTAAGACCTTTTAGTTTCTAAGAAGTACTTGCAACGATCGATGTGTTTGCAATGCTCCATTACGACTTTGTTATGCGGATAAGATTGGCCGAACATTGACCCACCAGACGACAATACCACTCGCTCTCTTTCACAACACCAGCCAAACAGTGGCGAAAAAAACACCAATGACTACGCTTGTTCTAGTTTTATTTTGGCATTTCCTGGTCCCTCCACCTAAAGAAAATAAGCTTATTGCAAAGCTCTCTGGGGCTGCACTAACAAATTATTCAGCTATCAGAACAAAGAGAGACTTGGCTTTGTTATTTTGCAACATGATGGGTGAATCTTCCAAGTTGGTGTCCCCAACACAGCACGTAACTGCCCAGAGCCAAGTTTTTCAATGAAGACTAAGTCAGTGATACTAGACCGAGCGTATGCTACTCCAGGACCATATGACACTTACTCTGAGACTAACATAGCCACACACTAAAGTTTTATAACAGCTATTCAGGGTCTTATAAGAGCAAACTACCGTATTTACTCGCATAATGATCGCACTCGCGTAATGATCGCACCCTTGAAGTCCGTCGTCAAAATATGACCTTTTTTTTTATTTCCCGCGCAATGATCGCACCCCTGAACTTGCCACAGCCGTATGTCGTTGTGTGTCAAGTCTATACTACGATGGTCCTGCTTACATCAGTTTCCTCCTCTTTCAAAGCGGACACGGCTACGTTATTGCCGCGGGCTTGATTATATTAGCGATATCGGCAAGCGTGCATGAGTTCTTTATTGGTGCGGAAGAAACTCTCACTAAATGATCTTACTGTACTCACAAAACATAAAAAAAAACGCGCTCGGCTTGCTGCGTCGGCAGCCGTGTCTTGATGTCCCACACTGTGACAGCAGCAGCCACTTATTGGTCGACCTGTTCTCACCTCACAGCAAACTCGTTCCGGCGCATTCCGTAATGAAAACACTGCATTTTGCATCATTCGGTGGTCAGTGGAGTTTTAATTATGTTTTTATTTGTTATGTTTATTATGTTCATGAGACTTATCGTAAACATTCTGACCTGCAACTTGCATTTTCTGCGCTGAAACCTTTTCCCGAAAAATTTACCTGCGTAATGATCGCACCCCTAACTTTGCATCATATTTTTGAGAAAAAAAAAGTGCGATCATTATGCGAGTAAACACGGTAGGGTCTTATAACAGCCAATCGGGGTCTCCCGAGAGCAAATTACAGTCATGGCAACAAATTAGTCTTATAACAGTGACGACAGTAGTACCTTAGCACAGGCTTGTAGCTGGGCCTCCAAGGTCTCGATCCTGTTCAGGAGTCGGTCTTCTTCAATCATTGCCTGCAGAAACAATGCACCTATTAGTACTATGTTGCCCATGGAAATTACAAAGTTTTATCTACAATGCTACAGTTAGTGGCCAGCTGGTAATGTGTGCTAACGTAGAACTTTGCTAGCCAAGGATGGAAAGACAACGCATTTATGAAAACAATGAAAGGCCGACACAGCTCATACTTCAACTTATTCCACACACAGTCAGTCTATAGACTGTGCAGTCTTTCTGACCAAGTTCAGTAGACTTCTATGCTCTGAAAAAAATATATATATATATAGAAGGAAAAAAGCCGCCTTCTGATTCAATTATCTTTTAGAACTGCAGAACAATTTCTATAGAACATTTATGCCCCAGCTTTTCTCGTACTACCAGGGTGTAATCTCAGCCCACCATCAATCAATGGTCCACAAGCCTCAACTTTTTATATTGTATTGCTTCCTGGAGCTATTGAAAACTACCTTGAAAGTTCCAATGGTTCGTTTAGTACGGACAGAAATTAACAGTCGAATTTATGATGGGGGGGGGGGGGGGGGGGAACCCCCCCACAGTCACTCACCTTCCAATTGTTCTCTGTTGCCTCCTGCGTACTCGTCAGCACCCTCGTGAGTGTGGCCATTTTGTTCTGAATTATTTGTTCCCTGTGCATGGCCTCCTGATGAACAAGAAGGAACGGAGTTAAAAACAAAACAAAGGAAAGAAGTTCAGTACAAGAACAACAACCCTCGTGCATACACAAAGGAAACAGAGCAAAAATATATTTACAAATGAGCCCACTGCCCACTGACACTCGCCACTACGGCCAGCAACCAGTAAACCCAGTGGCTGGAATTCCAAGTGTAATACGGCACACTACCTGGATGCACTGGGAGAGCTGGTAGAGTTCCTGAGTGGTGATGGCTGTGCCAGCTCCGGCAGGAACCAGGGCTGTAGACGGACTGCAAAATAAAACAGGACAGTTACAGTCATCCACCACTGGCGCATCAATCAGAGAACAAATGCAACTGTTTATTTTTTGACACTCATAAAATATGATAAAGAGAAGAAAAAAAAATCTGCATTTCGAGCCGAGACAGCGCTTTACAGTGCTTGTTAGCACTCCACAAACAATGCACAAACAAAAAACCACAGGCTGGAAAATTTATGTGGGTGGCTTTGCTCTAGGGAGAGTCAAAGACAGATTCAAGCTACCAGAAATCAGTCGCTTAGCTCCCACACACACCAACAGCCGTCCCTAAACTTTTCCCGGCTAACTGGCCGCTGCGCACCTCCACCCATTCTTCCAAAAAGCACCAACACTAACAATGCTTGCAAACCCCAAGCATTTCGCTAACTTCCATGCAAAATGCTTCAGGCTCTGGTAAACAGAAGATTTGCTCTCTCCACACCAAAGGAAAGTGAAAAATGAACCCTGAAACTACAAAGCAACCGGCATGGCGAACGTTTCAGTCCGAATCGAAAGAAACAGGTGTAGCCGGGTAAAACACATAGCGTGAGCAGTAGACAACATGTAATAACATGTGGATGTAAGTAACAGAGTAGGTAACGAGAGATAGAACGAGGAGTATAGGGAGGGGCAGTCTGCTAGCTGGAGGAACGAGTAACAAGAAAGTTCAGGGGGAAATAAACTGGTACCATCAGCATGGCAATGGTGAAATTTGAAGTCTTCAAGAGAAGTCTTCCTTTTTCAAAGGCTGTGTTCATCATTATCATAGTTGACCACTGATCCGAAGTCATCATTACAACCAATGAAAACAATGAATGATGAATTTTTCCCAAAGTGCACCTTTACGTTGGGCATTGTTTCACAGAAACGTAACATTTGCAGTTTTAACATATAGTACAACATGACATAACGCAATAGTGCTACGTGATTATAATGTAGATCCCAGCACATCAAAAATGTTGTATCAGAGAAAAAGAGGAGAGAATGAGAGGCCAGAAGTGAAGTACCTGGCCTTGGCTTCTTTCCCATCGGGCAGGAAAAGCCGCAGTGTAGCCACGATGCAGCCATGAGTCACTGCAAAGCAGAAAGAGTAAGGACAACTTGCAGTAGCCCCTAATTGCAATTCCTTGCACTGCGGTTGGCCAAAAGGATGAACCAGTACGAATCCATTTCTAAAAGCAGAAAAGCGCTCGATACTTACTGCAGGGAGGGCTTAAACAGGGAAAAAAAGTGTTACACTAAGTATAGTCGATTCACAGCAAAAGTAGGCAGCGTAGAAATGAATTGTGGCATAAATGAATGAGCTAGGCAAGTTTGCACCTTGTAAACATTCAGCAAATACTGTCACCAAGTCAGAGCTTCAAATTAAAGAAACATACAACTGTCTCACAGTCTCTGGTGCAGTCACTAGAAACCAGCATACGCGACGTGAATAAAAACAAAACACTACAGTACATGTTTTATCTAGATAAGAACATGCAGAACATGAAGTTTTAAATTTTAACACACAGGGGTGCCAACACTCTCACCAACTTTACAAGAAAATGAGATGAATTTAAAAGCAAAGCAGCAGTTCCTCTAGAAAACAATTTGAGAGAATTAAAACATGCGTATTCATCTGCTACAACACAATTTTGAATGCTAGAATACAGAAACGCACCCTTTTAACCGGAAAAAAGAGAAAGTCACTTCAGGACATTTCTCTCAATATTGCAGCCAAATGGTGACACCACGTTACCCCTACGAAGCAGCCGCTGCTTTTAAATGTCAAATGGCAGCTTTCGGACAGCCCTGAGCAAATTGCACGCCTTAATTGCATTTCCACAGTTCCGAACTTTGACGTTTTGACAGTAGCTGTGATCGCAAAAAGAGTGACTAATCCTGCCACTCTTTCGCGAAATATTTAACGCTCCTGTCAGTATTGAAAAGCACCGCCCATAGGACAGTGAACGAAAGAGAACTACGAGACCAACTTGGTCCATTTTGTAAGCGGCGATACACAGCTCGGCTTTGCTTCATTCACAAGTTACGCCTGCGTTGTCATAAAGGAAAAGAGCCGGTAGATATCTCCCTTGCAAACAAACGAAAAAGAAGGTTCTAAAATGCTTCATTAAGGAGGCACACTGGTCTTAAATAAAAAAAGTCCATTTTTACAGTTATGATGAAAATTGGGGGATGTATGCAGTTTTTCATTCTAATTGTAGATAATAAAATTTGTGTAAAATGAATATATTCAAGTTTATTTGAATTTTTATATTTGATTTTTTGGCAGCCCTTGTAAGAAAACTGCTGGAGGGATGCAGCTGAACAAGGTACCAGTGAACTGTGCACAAATCAAGGTGTGCAAGAAGACAAATTATCATTCTATCTGGTCTGTAGCAGATGCTATGGCCGTTTGAAGTCTTGGGTTTGGAAGGTGGAAGCGAGAAAAACCGGTTTAAGCCTTCCAGGCCGAAACTTTGAACGGTTGTAGCGATAACTTTAGTCTTATTGCACTCATTGATTTGTGCACAGTTCACTGTCATCTTGTTCAGCTGCATCCCTACATCAGTTCTTTTGCAAACACTGTCAAAAATCAAATAAAAATCCAAATAAATTGGAATATATTTGAAAAATTTTATATTTACAACCAGAATGAAGAAGAACTACATAAGTCGCCCAAATTTCATCATCACAACTGTAAAAATAAAGTTCTTGCTCAAAGACCCATGTGCCCGCTTAAAGGAGTACTGACACGAAATTTTCGTATCACCTTTTTTTCGCTGCTATGCGTGCCTACCAGCCCACTAATCATAGAATCACACATTAGACGGCCGAACACAGCATAAACATTCATTTACGGTGTCGTTTATTCGTGTCAGTTTCGGTTTCAACAAAACGAACGCCAAGCGGCCACCATGACAGGAGGTATCACGTGACGTCACCATTCTTGCCATATCGCTGCCGCTCTGGACGCGCGTGTGAGCGAGCACACGCGCTCGCCCAGGCCGGCCGAGGTCTTTACTTTCCCCACGCGACCGGGCAGCATGACGTCAGTCCCAAAACCATGATGTGTACACACGCCGGAGCAGCGCGCGCCAACCACAGCCAGCGCGTCGGCTCCGTCACGGGAGCCCCGACGTCGGCAGTTTGGGGCAAGTAGCAGACAATGTCATGCTGGCCACTCTGGGCTTTCTCGTGCGGGCAAAGATTAAAATAGATTTAAAATATGCTATACTGAATGGCTACTGTTGAAACTTGCAGGGAGGTATCTCCTGATAAAAAGGAAGCATTTTACATAGTTATATCTCCGCTTTGAAGTTTCGTGTCAGTACTCCTTTAAACAGCCATGCCACGGAGGAAAGAAGGCCTCACCTTTCCTGGAGTTTTCCACAACGTCCACCCCAAACTGTACAATGTCCCCGGAACAGACTTCCTGAGCTGGGGACTCCTCGGAGCCCTTGCTGAGGCGCTGGTTGTTGACAAATGTGCCGTTGCTGCTCTTGGTGTCTTGCAGGTAGAACTGGGAGGGGAGAGGGGAGAGACAGAAAAGGAAAAAAATTATTACAAAGATTCTAACCCAAGTCACAGGATCAAATGGGGGCCTGCTGCCGCCTCTGTGGCGTTTGCAAGTGATTCCTAGCTTTATTTTCCGGTTGCAGAACACAGCTTTAAATTTTTGTTTTAACTTTCAAGGTTATCCTGTGAATTTCAGGCTGCCCTCTAAAGGCAAAGGAGAGCTTCCAGTAATTATAAAAGTACAATCCAAAATCTGGGCGAGCATATTGAGAAGGACCCACTGGAGGCTACAATGTACAACTCAATGTACAACTCCACAACTCCTCTAAATGGCTAAGTGTGTTTGCTTTACTACTGATGGCTGCAAACAAACTTGGTTTAAAACAAACTCTGAAACAAGAACACCTTTGGCACTGCCACAAATGGGTGCAACTAGAGCACATAGGAAAGACATTGCCCTCAAACTTCAGGCCCACTTCCCCCTCGATGCGTCTATACACCTTTTCTCCAATTCCTTTTGCTTCCTCGTGTGTTCGCAGGGCAAGTCGGGAATTCCCTTTTTCGCCATCTTGAAAAGGATGTACCAAATTCCCTTTGGTGTCATTACCACCCAACAGGAGACTACTTTCGTCCACGACCAGACTTGACTTCTTCACCACTTTCCCAAGTTTCATTTTGAATGCACACACAAAATCACTGCACAGTCACTGACTGCAACTCCAGTCGAGAGAACGTAACCATCAGGCAGGTACCACCAGGCAGCAAACTGCAATAAACATGCACTGGGCAAGCCAAAATGCAGATATGTTCGTCCACGCCACTTTGCTAGCAAAAGAAATCTGAAGCTTAGAAAACCTGTCGGAATGTGCCAGTGAAATTTTTGAAGCCACATGCGATGCCAACGATTCAACTATTGCCACCAGCTGTGTAATTACAGGACAACTGAGCTGCCTGTACGGTACAACAGATGTCCCTGTGACGTGCCATCAATCATGAAGCGTATTTTTAGGAGATTCGGGCGGCACGTGCAAAGGGGCACCCTATTAGATGAAAGATTTAAGCTTAAAGCTGTTCGCTGCTGCTTTCTCGACATGGCTTGTGACTGTACTGAGACAGCGCTTTGCTACAACAGCTTGAGAGGGAAATAAAGGAGAACATGCACTTTGGATACGTGACAACTCCATTAAAACTGATCGCGTTTACAATTACAAAAATTTCTGCGGAATTAGAGAGCACGAACTGCGCACAACCCTATTTGCTCTCTTGCTTTGGGGAGAGAGAGGTGTTTTAAAACCCTTTCAAAATGGCTAAGAAAGGACGAGAGAAAATAAGCTTTAAAGCAATCAGCACATCGCTGTGAATCCTCAAGCCCCTCTTCAGTTCCTATGATGCAGACTCCAACTTGCCTATTTTTCCAACCTTATAAACGCCATGCCCGTATATTTTGCAGTTCAATATAACCCATATGTTAACCCTACGCACAATAACATTAAAACCCTGTGGCGAAGAAAACAACACACGGTGCAGATCAGTCAACAATAGGCAAGGCAAACTTGCAGTAAACCCAAAGCGGCTCGAAGGATAGCTCTTAAAAAATGGTGATGCATATCGCTACAAACCATGCACTGAATTTGTTTGTTTTTGCTTTTACCGCCCGGCTGTGTTATCTGTGTGCCAAGTGAAGCGAGTGTTCCACTCTTTCTTACGTCGCACGGGTTATCTCGTCTGATAGGGAGAATGTTTCGCCCTAGCCGAGAATAGTCCTCTCTTATTTACACTGTTCTCGGTGCAATTCGATGGTTCGAAAAAAATACCCGCGCTGAAAGATAAATGCCCGCATAGCAGACGCCGCGGCATTCGATTCACCGACACTCGCCTTTCGATTTGCCATATAGTAAAACCAGACAGAAACATGCCCTCATTGAGGTAGTTTGTCTTCTTAAACCATGGGCCCTAATTGAGACTCAAAATTTCAGAAACTGCAACAAGTGCCTTGTTTGAAGTCATACTTTTAAGCATGTCTAATTGAAGTACCTAGGTAGTTCCTTAATTGAGTTTGCAAGTTGTTATTCCATTCGCATTAATCATTCCCTCTTTCTGCCCCATTTGGAATGTCACAAGCATTTGAGGAATACGCTCAATGCACAATCATCCCAAGGAAGACCAAAATACAGCCCAGCTGCTGTTTACGCTTTCACCCAGTTTAGGTACACACCACCCACAGGTGCAGTTGGTCCCCAGCTTTTTTTTTTCATCAGCTTCTGAACTGCCTCCTAAAAGCCAGAATGAAATCCACATGTGGTCCAGAAACGTACAGTCGGCAAAATGCTAGTCTATAACACGCAAGCGTCATACTCCGGACTGCGTGGGAGACGCCTAGAGATAACGCCCAGTTTGAGACCACTAGAATGTGAGCATGTGCGACCCGCATCAGCGTGATGGCTGCTTCCCTCGTCACTGTGCCCGTCGCCTTGGCTTCCGTACCTTATTTCGCCTAAGAAGCACTGCCTGTGCAGCCATTCCGAGAAACAGTAGTGGAGATTAGAGATTGTTAGTACAACTACGTGCAATGCTTAATTTTCGCAGCGCCCTACGCAATTTAGAAAGTACGCAATTTAGAAAGGCATTTTTTTTTTTCAGTACGTGAGAAAACGAACAACAATCACCAAAAACGCATCGCTGCCGGTGTTCTATAGAGTGACTAGACATCGATCCATGATCGCTTAAGTATTGTGGCACTACCCCGTCAGCAGTGACGTGCAAAGCCGAGCGCAGAAACCTGATAGTGGTGCACGTGGTATTCATGCAGCGCATTGGCAGAACTGTGACGTAACGAACAGCTGTGCGCCAAAGCTAACGCAGACCATTTTGTATGGCGGGAGCACTTCTTGGTTGCCCATGAACTGCTCAGAACTGCTCCGTACTGTACTAACAAAAGAAATCCACCTGCTTGCGCTTTCCAAAAGCGTTAGGTAACGTTACGATTATTGCAGCTTGGCATTCAGTAAGCTCTATCAAAAAAGTGTGCTGACTTAGCACTGTGGTTAGTACACTTGACTGCGGCTCTGGCAACCAGGGTTCAAATCCTGGAGAAACCCAATTTATTTTTTGTTTAGAGCAGTGGCTATTTTGGAACCATTCGTGTTGGCAATGACAAATACGGCCACTTTTCCTCACGTTCGATGAGACACCTAATGCTTATGCCTGAATAAAGGAATAATGGCAAGATTTAAGTAGAGGAAGCTGTGTGGCAATCAGCAACATGCCCCAAACAGCAATGAGGAATGAGCTTCATGCGCCGTTCGCATGAAGTTCATCCGGATCACCCGGAGCGCTCCGGATCAATTTTTACCCCCTGGAGTTCTGTAATGTGTGCCAAAATCTCGACACACCAGCGCTTTCACTTTTTGTTTCCATCTGAAAAGCGGTCGCTGTGGCCGGGAATCGCACCTGCATCTTTGGGCTGAGCACCACAATGTTTCAGACGCTGAACCACCCCAACGGGTGAACAGCAGCGAGCGACGGGAGGAAGCGCCACGCACCTTTCCGGCCTCGTACCAGAGCAGGGCGTGGTTGCGCGAGAGCACCTTGCAGTCGAAGATGGCGTTGTTGGGCGCCTGCCGACAGCGGGCCACCGAGCGGCCCACCTTGGCCGGCTGGTCGAGGCTCAGCACTCGCTCGGGGAACGGGTGCGAGTTGGGACGGCACGTGAGCACCGCACGGGCCACCCCGGGCTTGAAGGGAGGGGCGGGGGCCACCCCCGCCTCACCCACAACAGCCGAGGGGGCAGGAGGGAGAGGGAGGTGGCCGTTGCTGTTGCCCACCACCACCAGGGGAGGCGTCACGTCCCCCGGGGTGGAGGTGGAGGAGGAGGAGGAGGAGACGGGGGACGGGCAGAGGGTGCCATTGTTGCCCTTCATGGGCTCCGCGTCGTCCGACGCCGAGCCGTTCTCGCCCGGGGTGGCCGTGGTGGCTGCAATGTCGGTCTCCACCTGCAAGTGCAGAAAAGGGGGAACAGAGTTACGAGGGTGTCCCTCTTCCGCAGTATTTGAGTATGCAGAAATGGATACTTTATAAAAATCACATCGTTCAGCTCTCTGAATTTTCTCCAGCGTTCACAATCCGTAAGGGACCCCAAGAGAGGCAGGACTTTTAAAAGCAGTCATACAAGCTCACGAGCACATACGAAGATCTAAATGCGCCACACGCAGTGCAACTGCAATCAGTCTTTGCCCTAATTCTTATCCCTTGGGCCTAAAAATGCTATAGCCTGTGACAGCCAGCTAGCTGTTGCAGTCTGTCGTGCTTTTAGGCCCGTGACGTACAGACCTGGACAGCTTAAAAAAGCTGGACACCTTGACAACACTACACAAAGCCTGCAACTCAACTTGTTTCTATTCCTGTGTGCTCACTACTGCGTTGAGCCATCAATAAAGCAAAGGGATCGGAGCCGACGGCATGCATCTTTCACTAGAAACAGATCCGCAACACATCAGCACCCTCCCGATCAATGCATTCTGGGATCATTAGTGGCGGCCCCCGCTCCCGCAAGACTGTTCGTATATGAGGAACAACAAAACCGCCACAGTTGCTAAACCCCAGAGAAAAAGACTCTAAATGCCAACAAGAGGAGACGTAGCACATTGCCCTTGAGAGGTCTGTATGTCTGGCCATGCTCCCGCTTCTAATTACAGCCCAATTCAATCCCCTCGACGAAAAAATCTACCGTTAAAAACGAAATGTCGGACTTGACTGTGCTGGTGGGGATGCAAAGGTAGACAGGAAAGAGTTTGGGATTATATGCCGCTAACCAGATGTCTGCCGTTACTTTTCAACTGAAGAGCATCAGTGGCCTCCACTTCTAATGGTGGTGCTTTTTAAACAACGCGTAAGTAATAGCTTGCGCACAGGTCTGTGCAACACTGAGAGGTCACTGAAGCTTGTGAGATTAGCCGAAGCCTCGCATACGGACAAGAGAAACACTTGTGATAGTGGAATGAAAAAAAAAAAAAAAAAAATGAGCGTCCAAGGCAGGGAAAGCGAGCTCAAGTGTCCTGTATACACTGCAATCTCGCCCACTATTTCGCACAATGATACCGCACCTGCTACTATCAAGGCGCACAATAAGTGCTACGAGAAAATTCCACTGACTCCCCCCCTCCCCCCAATCACCACACAGGGGCATCCTGTACCATTCAGTCTTTCAATGAACGAGTTCACATAATAGGAAATGCAAAGTGGGTGCAAATGGCCCATTCGAGGGGTCAGCAGGATATTTAGCTTCCTGCATAACGTAGCAACAGGGCTAGGTTCAGCTTTAGCATCCCCATCAGTGAAACGGAGAGTAGTTTATGCATACTTGAATGAAAACAGCACGCAAGCAGGACTGCGAAAGGCACTACACGGTGTCTCGTCGTTCCTGTCTGTATGCTAGTTTCCCCTTTAAGCATTGTGTAAAAGCACATTCAGCCTAACCGGCCCTGATTAAATTTGAATTTCACTGAGCACAAACGAGTAAGACGGTCATTAACAAACGGCTGACACTGAAAATTAAAACAGCTTTATAGGTGACTAGCACACGCGGATGAGTGCATTAAACAAGTCAGCATCAAAACGGAGAAATCTCTGCACAGGAACTCGGGTGGAGACCCTTTAGGTTGCAACATGTCCTGCACTTTTTTTTTAAGCTGAGAGCTTCAGACTTGTCTTTTTAAATTTAAGCACACAAGCAATCCATTCCTCGTGTAAACGTGTGAAGAACAAATCCAAAGTGAGAATTTTATCCTGTTACAAATCTCTGACGTTCTCCATGGCTTCACCTATCGCGGCATTTTTGAGAATTCTAGGGTGGGCAGCTTGGCATGCTTATGTAGTCTAAACGAAGGCAAAAGATGTGACCAGGCTCTGGCTCGAAAGCGGTTTCAACTAGTTCAAAGTCTGCGGCTTGCCAGCCAAGTTTGAGTGCCTGTCTTTGGCAACCCCGAACATTTGACTGCAACAACCTGTCTATGAACAGACCAATCACAGAACAAAAAACGACTCAGTGACAAAGGATCCCAACAAAATCTACAGGACTGCGTTTACGCATTTTGAATTGGGAATCTGTGGCAGCACCAAAGGCTGCGCACAACAATGCTGCATCAAAATTGAAGAACAAGCTGCGTACCACATCGCACAACACTGTGTGGCGAGCTTTCATCTCAAGCTCCTCAAGTTTCAACGGTGGACCAACCTGAACACTGCAGTCTTCATATGGAGTCACTGGAACTTGGAAACCAACGTGCTTCATAGTGGCAAGGGCAGTTATTGTAAACCAAAGGCTCAACCACAGAATTATTTGCTGTAATTAAGCTAGGTTGGCTACGAGGTCCTGTGCTCAAAATCATAACACAGCTGCAAGCCAATATGACTGAATTTGCTCTGCTTGAGATAGTGGGACGCATTTGACGACTGAACACCTGGCAACAGCGGAAGCGGCACTCTTCTAACGATACACGCTACTCAGGACTGTCGTTTCCGCTGGGCCGTCGTTTCAAAACCGATCTACGGTCCCAAGCTCAGCATTTCAAGCGGGGTTCAGAAAACCCAACGCTCCTTGTCATTTGACACAACTTCACGCTCGATGCGGGCGACGTTTTCGCACAGAGGCTTCGAAAATTAACAGAACTCGGCGTCAAAACTTGCCGCTATAACACTAACGACTGACACACGGAGGTTAACGGCAATTTACGTACGACGCAGAGCATCTCGGAACACTCAAAGCTCTTGGCGGCGAAGAATGTCGAGCTGAATCCGAGTCACACGATCACAGCAGACATCGCGCCCGGAAATCTGGTGTCGTCGACACATCGCTGTGCATTCAAGCGCACGACTGTGACCGATGGGCGGGTGTTGGGGAGCGGCTGACGGCCCCAACTGCATCCGTATTATGGGGGGTTCAGAGCCAGAGAACTTGGGCGGACACAGGCGTCGCCAAACGGAGTCAAACGCGCGTCAAGGCTACATGCCCATGTACCCGCCCTTGAAGACGCGATGCCACCGCTGTCACAATCAAGCGATACTACTGTTTGACAGCATTAAATGCCCCCACGGGTCGGCGCTCAAAACGCGCTACGCCCGCAAAGATAACTTCGGAACACAGCGCAAACCGCGTTCTTATTTTTTTTTTCTTTTTTTTTTTCGACGTTAGTCAGAGCGTTCCGCGAGTCTACGGTTCATTGCCCGTTTCGGCTTTATTTGCACAGCGACGCTGACTGCGGTGCCCCCGCCCCGAAAATAAGCAAATCAGCGTTTCACCCGCTAACGAATGGCTAACGTCGCTGTTTCGCCGGGCTCGCAAACCGTCATACAAAACGCCTTCCGCTAATCGAGAGACGCCGTTCGGGGCCTATCTCGACGCAAGATCTCCTGCGATTTAGCCGCAACCGAGTGAAAAAAGAAGCCGGAGTGATCGCGCGTGCTTACCTTAGGGGAATCCTTTCGGTAGACAACCATTAAACCAGCGACACCCGTAAAGTCATTTGTAGACTGCACTGTAGCTAGTAGCGAAACACAAGCACGTCGAAACCATGGTCACGGCACGAACGAAAGACATTTTTGTTTTTCTTTACAGAATACTGCTTCCCTCTGCACCAGCAGCGGAGATGGGCTTAAATAATCCACGGGAGGACGAGCGAGCTAGCCAAAACACATGATCAATCCCTTCCCGCTTGCAAGCATTGCGGCGAACCACAGGAATTTTCGGGCGCAGAGCGTGCTTGAAGGTGCCGGTGTCTTCCGCTTGTTTCTAGGGGTGCACGTAGGGTCAGGCGTCCAGATCGCGATGGACCCGGTGAAGACTAGGCAGGGAACGCTGCAATGTTCCACACACGGCACATGAGAGTCGTCGTCGAGGCAGGCCTACCTCGTTCCCGTAGGGGCAAGCAGTTTCTATAAAAAGCAGTCATCTGGAAGAATCGGACGGTAGTGGCCAGCGTAAATCGTCATTTGCCCGGTTCGAGAATACGCGGACTTGGAGAGAAAACGGACAAACAGCAGCAGACTCGGACGGGCCAGCGAACCGCACACACATACGCACACAGGTTTCTGGGATCCGATAATCGGGGCAAAAAAGGGGGAGGGGGAGGAAGGAGTGAAACAAGACCAAGTCGGAAAACCTCCTGCGGAAACCCGATGAGAGTGCTCGCCCAAAGCAAAGGCTGAGGTGCCCGCTCGGTTACTCTCGCCGCTCGCTCGCTGCTGCCGGCAGAGAGACAAAAATCGGTGCCGAAGAGATCGCCACCTGCTGGAAGTCGGATTCACTTCTTGGAGACGCAAATTCCAAGAACGTCCTCTCCCGACTGTCGGAGGCAGCGACTCGACAAAGAAAGCGGGACCGAAAGTGCCGAAAGTTTACAGTATTTTTCACCTCACCCCGAACAAGCACTTATGCATGCCGTTAAAGTATCGAAATTTTTCTGTGTGCGCGAGTAGCGCTTCAACAGCTATCGTGGAGAGAGAACGGCCCCAGCTTTTTTTTTTTATGTTCCTCGATCATCGATGCAATTAGAAAAGATCAAAGACTTCTTCCCTATTGTGTGCGTCCTTATATGTGGTTGTCGTCCTTGGACGCGAATTACTTTGACAGGCAGTACGTGGGGACACCTCCTCAGCTGTACGTGGCGGCACCTCACGCCACGTACAGCTTCCCCAGAATGAGAGTCCTCAATGGCTGTGATGAACGTGTTCTACTCACGCGCAGTCACGCTGGCCTGTCACGCGATATGGCGCCAGTGTCGTGCGCACTATAGGCTAAACGGTTTAGCCGCTGGCAACGTGCGATGTATAGTTTTACCCATGGAGCGACGAAGCAGTCAACGTCATCAGCGTCGGCGAATCGAATACAGCAGCGTTTGGCCGGCGAGCAGTTATTTCCTAGAAACAGTTCCCACGAGAAAATGTAGCTGGTCCCAGCTGGTTTATGGTTATAAATTCCCAGCTGGGACCAGCTGAGAATTTAACCTTAAACCAGCTGGGACCAGCTACATTTTCTCCTAAGTTTATGGAACAACCAAACTAGAGAGAATTACAGCATTCTACAGGTTTTCCCGCTCAATTTAATCCAATCGCCATACAATTTAATCCAAGCGCCAGCCAATTTAATCCAAGTGCCATCTAATTTAATCCAAACGCCATCGAATTTAATCCAGGTGCCAGCGAATTTAATCCAAGTGCCAACCAATTTAATCCAGCTTTTGGAAGGTTGTTCAGGGGTGTTTTGTGCGTCATTAGGCGAGCTTTGCGGGCTTTGATGTGCGTGATGTGATGAAAACGTGGTGCTCCTTGATGTCTTACGTGCGAAATGTCATGTGCGCGTAGCTCAATGGACATTTACTAACAACCGCAGATCAGGAGAGCGGTCTCGTTTGATCCGTAGGTGACGTGGGGTGATCGTCTGCGAGATCGTCAGATGTGTCGTCTGCTCGCGTATTGTTACCTCAGCAGATTTTTCAGCGTATTTTTACACGAGCAGACGACACTTCCGTCGCCAGCAGGCTATATTTCTGACGATCTCGCAGACGATACTATAATTCGGAAATATTGCCTAACACTGCATAAAATCATTGAATTATTGAAAATCAAAATGCAAAGGGCATTTATGTAATGTGTCTTTATCAAAGGAAATTCTGAGGGCATTGTTACACGAAGATGAGACAGTACTTCTGACATGTGTTATCGACGGTACTGTTGCAGACGATCAGCTCACAGAAATGATCTGCGCGTGTTGGTAAATGTATATTGAGGTGTTCGCATAAGACATTTTGCCCATAATGGATCAAGAAACACCACGTTTTCACGACACCACTCGCAACAAAGTCCGCAAAGCTGTGCCCAATTTCGCCCAAAACTCTCCTGAACATTCTTGCGGTACCTGGGTGAATTTTGATGGCGAAGGAATTAAAGTGGTTAGCGCTTGGATTAAATATTTTATGGACATTTGGATTAACCTGAGCCGGAAAACCTGTAGTTGCAGTCAGACTTGAGAGTGTTAAATAATCACTTAGACATCTCACCACTTTTACCCCCCCCCCCCCCTCGATTCTGCCGTTACCCGGTTATGGCCAAACGGATATGAAATAAGCCCCTTTGATTTACTCGTTTTCATGACACACGATCCGCACGTCTTATAAAATTGCATGTGGTCATAACGGCTATATGACTTGACCATGTAAAATTCTTTATTTAGTGGGTCTTTCACATTACAGCACACAAGGAAAAAGTGAACAGTCTTACGACACCTCGCGATATCTCGAGGTGAAATATGTAGCCATCGTACTGAATGTGGTTACATATTCTCCATGTTAATGGCAGCGCGAACTAACGAAACGTTGTGTCTGTCATACGTTGCACATTAAACGGGACTGATGTTCTCAATGGCCGTTTTAACGTTTATGGCAAGCGTCTCAGCTAGAAGCTTCAAGTCGCCACCATGCCCATAAACCTCAACTATCCGGGCTTTGTCGACATTTGGAACGGAGTTGTACTTTTTCTTGCCTTCACCCGACGCTTTCTTCGGTCTTCCTCGGGACAGTTTTTAACACCCGCAGGCCAGGACAGCGGTATTTTTAATCCGTCAGTGCCGTGTGGTGATCGTCTGCGAGTTTCTTAGACGTATCGTGTGTTCCGGTATTGTTACGCCACCCGACTTGCCAGCGTAGCGTAACTCGCGTCAGAGTTATCGTCTGCTCCTCACGTAACAATGCCTTAAAACATTTCGTTGGTAAAAACTCATTCATGATTTTCTGAAGTGTTAAGCAATATTTCTGAATTATAATATCGTCTGCGAGATCGTCAGAAATAACGCCTGCTGGCGGCAGAATTGTCGTCTACTCGCATGAAAATACGCTGGCAAATATGCTGGGGTAACAATACGCGAGCAGACGACTCATGACGATCTCGCAGACGATCACCCCACGCCACCTACGGATCAAACGAGACCGCTCTCCTGATCTGCGGTTGTTAGTAAATGTCCATTGAGCTACGCGCACATGACATTTCGCACGTAAGACATCAAGGAGCACCACGTTTTCATCACATCACGCGCATCAAAGCCCGCAAAGCTCGCCTAATGACGCACAAAACACTCCTGAACAACCTTCCAAAAGCTGGATTAAATTGGTTGGCACTTGGATTAAATTGGTTGGCACTTGGATTAAATTCGCTGGCACCTGGATTAAATTCGATGGCGTTTGTATTAAATTAGATAGCACTTGGATTAAATTGGCTGGCGTTTGGATTAAATTGTATGGCGATTGGATTAAATTGAGCGGGAAAACCTGTAGTCTATAGTCACGACCGGACCGGGCGAATCACTGCATGTATCAAAATTGGATAGCTTGCCCGGCATAGAAGAAAAAGCAACGAACACGAGCTTCACTTCGAAAACAGATAAGATGTCCTCGCGCTGCCAGAGGCTATAGACAAAACACAGAAGTAAACGCAAAGCAAAACAAAAGCAAAGCACAAAAGTAAAAGTAAAAGCAGAAGGGGTGGTTTGGGCCAATAGAAAGCCGTAAATAACCAAACTGCAACAAGATGAACATCAATGATCTGATCAATTGGCGGCATTCTGTAAAAAGGTATTCCATGAAACAGGCAGCTGAACTGCGTAATAAACAGACTCGGTTATTGATTGATTGGATTGACTGATTGTGAGGTTCAAAGCGCCGACGCTACGCAAGGGATGATGCGCGTCGTAGTGGAGGGCTCCGGATTAATTTTGACCATCTGGAGATCTTTGACGCGCGCCGAAATCTTCGAACACACGGGCGTTTTCGCCTGCATCAGAAAAGCGGCCTCCGCCGTCTCGGGTATTCGCCCCGAGCGCGAACACAGTCGGCCCCTGGCGGCGGCGGGACGAACCGCTCCTAGTGTGGATGGCGCTCTGCGTCGTCTGCTTTTTCACGTTGCGTGCGCCGCAAGACGCGTGCTGCACACGACAAAACAACCAATATGTGTGCTCGTTTGGCAGTAAGCAATGACATAGTTACCTCTGCTTGCGCATTTCCTCTAGAAACGCAATAATCAGCGGCCGTTGCGGGTTAATGCGCTGGTTTAATTCCACGAAACATCTTCGCCCTGGTCACCGCTTGAGTGTGAAACGTGTTATAAACATTGCTTCCACACATTGCACTTTTCTTGTTGAGTGCAGTCGTCTGCCGTTTCGGGAACGTCGAAGGGTGCTTTTTGAAGGTGGCGTGGTGATTATTTAAAGGATAAAAGTTTAGTACGCGAAACGGGTAAGAAGCGACAAGACCTGTGCATACGCGGGCAAATTCCACACCCTTGTAAAATTGCGCTGTGTCCTTATAGAAAGAAGAAACAAACAAAAACATTTACACTGCACACGACCCGTACGCTATCGCCCATACATTACCGGACGCGTATTTTACACCCGCAAGCGCCTGTGTGATCGTGTCCTTCCCGTACCTTTTCTAAAATAAATACCATTTTTGGACAGTCGTTGTTTACACTGAGGAGGAGGAATAAACATTTATTCAACTGTATCGAGTTGCTAATTTTACGTATTATATAAAATACGTTTCTATGAATGCGCAAGAGTATTTAGGGGGATTCTTCGGTAAAATTAAGCAGTTGTGAGTTTGCGTCTGTCATGTGGCATTTCGTGTGTCATGTTCCTATATATCATTTTCAAATCCGACATGAATCACCTTGTCCAGAAACGTGTCTCACTCAGCATAACCAAATGCCTAATATGGTACTGCCTTAACTTCTTAAGGTGGACCTAAGTTTAAAGAAAGATGAGAAAACGCGAAATATAATGCACGTTGTTGCCCACATGTGTGAGGGGTGTGTGTCATGGCTCGCTGTTTTTTTTTTTTTTTCCCACAATGCTTGCGTTCAATACAATTTTGAAAAAGGCGAGCCACAATTCCTGGACAATCCCTGAACAAAGGGGGGTTAATCAGTTTTAAAAATACGTACTGCTTTTTCACCGCTTCAGAACACAACGCCTAGTGTAGTTTCGATTGTAAGTAATACTGATAACCATAGTTTGGCTTTTCGCGTTACATGCGTTCTCTTCTCGCTGCTCTTGCAACGTTGGACCCCCTTCCCCCCCCCCCCCCCCTTTCTTCCCGAAAAAAAAAAAAAACTAAATGCACAGAATTTCATTTTTTAACCAATCCTCAAGAATTAAATATGCCAAGACAAAGGCGATATTCAGTTTACAAAACAAAGTAGTCACCGGGATCCCGTTGCGCTGATTCGCAACGAGAAATAAAAAGGAAATGCTTTACTACATCTGCAACAGCACAACATCATTTATTGCCATCTTTAGGGTTGGTAAGCGACCTTATATAAGCAAGAATGCAAACACATCTCGCTGTTGCAGGCACCTGTTAGATTTTAAAAGGAACGCAAATGGTCAACAGATTCGCGTAACAGAAAATTTGTGCTCACTGTGATGTCCCAGAAGCTTACACACTGTAAACCTGCGAAAACCTAGCTAAACATGAGATGATTGTACTGCGTGTGTTGACAATTCAATTCGCAAGTTCACTAGCGACGAAAGCCGTAAATAAGTGATCCGAAACCGTTATTCATCAAACCTTCCTTCAGAGTCGTTAAAATTTCATTTAAAAGACCCGTTAGAGCGGTTACATTTATATTTCTGCGCTGATCAAAATTCAGTAATTTTATGTTGCCTTTTGAACACACAAAAATATCGTAAGCTCTTAGAAAGAATTTCGGGGCAGTTAAGTAGTGTTACCATTTCAGGGCATCCCACAAATGCAAGAATGCGTCATGCTACCAGTGAAAGCGATTGAGATTGTCGTTGTAAACTGAATTTCAGAGATCGATGCTTCCTGATTTGTTTCTATTCATGCTTTTATTGAAGGCTCAAAGCCGTAGTCTGGAAAGATCGAGCTTGCTACGAGCCACAGCATACAAGTTCATTGTCACAATTACGGCCATTCTGAGATTCCCGATTAGTCGCCGCTTTTTTTTTTTTCGTAGTAATGAAAACTGACTGCCCTTCCATGCTATACATTGAACGTTGAGGAACCGAACTACAGCATACCACTCTTGTTTGCACCTTTCGTGCGCACATACGGCGGGGAAAAGGCACGAAGGGCGCCCACAGTGTGCATTCTTACGGGCCGCTCAGCGGAGCATCCACACTAGCAGCGTGACGCTGTCGCCACCTACATGTCGAGCTCGCGGCGAATAGAGTTATAGAACTATATGGTCTCGGGGTCACAAAAGGTATGTTTAATTCATTTTACAGCGAAGCTGTCATGCACGAAGTTCTTGCAAGATTGCGTGCGTCTATCGCGTCGCGTCGACAAAGGATCGTACGCGTTCGCTCCAGAGCTCATGTAGAATTCTCTGTAGCTCTTAGGTATCTTGGATATCTCGGAAAACATAAGGGAGTATGCAGCAAAAGGGAAATTTGGGCCAGTTGGTTCGGAATCATGATTTAAGAGCGCAGGGAACGAGACAAGGAGCAAAAAGACGATGAGCGCTGACTATTAGTAGAAAGACCCAGGATGAGCGCTGACTATCAACTGTTAGTCTAACTGACTAACTAACAGTTGTTAGTCAGCGCTCACCCCATGTGTTTCTGCTCCTCGTCTCGTTCTGATAAGGGAGTATGGTTACAGAAAGTGCTTCAAACACAGCGCAGAAAAAAGAAAAAAAAACGAAGTGACAATCTAGTTTGTCACTGTCTTCCATCCTCGTCTCTGCGCTGTTTTTGAAGTGTTAAATATGAGTGCTTAACTAGCCCAACATGACGACTAAGTACGCTAAGCGGCTGTCACTTTAGTTTTGTAGGCACGTACACCAAAACAAATTATACAATAATTTAGAGTTAATTCCAAGGAAGTTGTGCGCATGACGCCGCCTCCGACCAATGTAGTAGGTCACCAGACATAACTCAATATAACTAACTATCCTCCAACACACCTTTGCTGGTCTTCCATCTTGACAGTAGTGGAAGGGAGGTTCTAATTTTTTTATATAAACTGACTAGCTGGCTTTGTTACTGTAAAATGTTTCGTCACATTGGAGATTTGTTTTGCACAAGCACCACATGGATGCCTATTGCGGGCCGGAAGGAAAGGTCGCCCAGTATACGGACCACAAAAAATTTAAAAGAAAAACTACAAGGAATGTGAAGCCTTAATTATCCCCAACCGGCTGCAGCAGACATAGGTTTGTCGTTCTGTCGTAACAGGACCTATGAGTCACAGCGGCCCGGTGACACCTGCCAGCGAGACCTTGCACTACGACGGCTTGCTTGCCCGGGTATACGTAGCGCACATGCACAATATCCAGTTGAAACAGGACTGTTGCTACATTGGGGTACGCCTTAAAAAGGGGATCTCCACAACTGACTTGCATAGGCGGCAGCGACCCGCAAGAAAAAAAAAAAAATTGTTGTCCTTACACTATTGCGAAGATGGAAGACCAGCGAGGTTGTATGATGGCTGAATATTTGACCGAATAAAGACATTCCCCCAAATTCCTTTAAATTAACTCTGAATTATTACTCATATAATGTGTTTGGTTGCAGTTTTGATCAAATAAGAGTTACGGACGGAAATTCTGTAACGTTTACAACTCATCCCTGGGAACTAATTAAGTAAACTAAATTGGGCATAATGATATAGTAATTTTCGCGATTTATTTCTGTATAATTTTTTTTAAGGATACCTCTATTAGATTTAGAGCTACAGAGCGTTTTCCACTAGCTCTGGAGCGAACGAGTGCGATTCATTACATGCCCGGACACTTCATCGAACGCCGTTTCGTAGAATCCGCTTCATCGAAAGCCATTTAATCGAATATCTTCTCATCGAACGCCGTTTGATCGAAGCGGTTGAGACACGATGCGAAAGGTAATTAAGAGAACGATATCATCTTTTTGTCCTCCAAAGCCCACCCATCTAAGCATTTTAGTTGTGGCCGATGGGTTAAGAATTGTCGGGGACATGCTCCTTTAATTCGACAAAACGTCTCCTGCAACACACGGATTGTGATATTCGCTACGCCCCAAAGCTTAAAGGGGTAACAGCACATATTTTCAGGGTTAATATTACGCAGTTCGATTCCCTATCTCAACGGAATAAACACCCTGCCTGAAGTTTAATGGGCCGCGACGCGTGGGGCATTTTAATTTGACATGATTTATTGCGCCGACGGAACAGGCCGGCGAGCGGCACGGGGCGGAAAACGTGGCGGTTTAGCCGAGATTCGTCGACCTTTGGCGGGGACTCGTGACGTCACATTACATGCGCGGCTCGACAAGCGGCCGGCGCGGCACGGGCAGCGTTCACAAGCTGATACACACAGCCCATGCTAAATATGTCACCAGACGCCGAAATGGGCCTCTTGGTGAAGAAAACAGCAAATAAACGCTGGTATTCGAACCACCACGATTTCCTCCGCAGTTGTGGCCTGCCTCGTGGAGTGGTTGGGTAAACTTGCACCCGGGGCCCAGAAAATTTGTCACCCCCTCACATCTACAAAACAACTATTAATAATAAAACTAGTGTTATTGTTATTAATAATATTAATGTCTTCCATTGTTACCATATTAAGGCTGTTTCACACTTGCGACTGGAGCTATCAAAAGCGATTTCTGTCGCTCTTGTCGCTCGGCATCGCTCTCGTCGCGCGGCAAGAGCGATAGGTCTCGACAAATTATGTATCTTTCATTTAGATACCAATGTAAAAAAAGAACCTTTCAGATATTGAATGCGTGGACTTCGAAATGTTAATGCAAGCATGCATGCAATATATCAGAAAAGTAAGCAGCAAGATAAGAAGCCGTGTGTTGTTTAGGCAAACTAAACCATAATAGCTACATGATCTTGGTTTAGAGTACCCCAGACGCCGATTCGGGTGCAGATCTCGAATACACAACACCAATCTGTTCCGTGAATTAGGCATCGATAAAAATCCCAACAGTAAGGAGTATCGTGGTGTGTCGCTCGTGAGCACGAAAACACCGTTAGCAGCCGGAAAAGTGGCCAAAAGCTACTTGTGGCAGTACAGGGTGTAATGCGCCAAACCAAAGTGGGGTAGAGGAAAAGTGAAGGCTGATACGCGGCAGCGTGAGAGTACCTCATCTTACAGTTTATACCAAGTGAATGGATGCTTGCAAGAGCACTGGATGTGTGAGAGTCTCAGGCCTCGTCAGAAAACGACACTAAGGGGGTCGCCAGAGGCGTCCGGAAAGCTTTGCAGCCCGCTGTTGCCGCTGTGCCGACTAAATCGTGCAGAAGTCACGCGGGCCTGAAGGAGGGTGTCCGGCCTGCTCATTCACGCGCCGGCAATGGGCGGCGGCGTGAGAGCGGAGTTGTCAGTTGCCGCCGCTACTTTCGGCGGGGGCGCCACGCATCGGTGACAGCTCCCGCGGCGGTCGCTTCGGGGCGCCTACGGAATACCGACGGTTATCGTTCCTTTAAAGGAGTACTGACACGAAATTTTTATGTTACGTTTTTTTCGCTGCTATGCGTGCCTACCAGCCCACTAATCGTAGAATGACAGATTAGACGGTCGAGCGCAGCGTAAACATTAATTTACGGCGTCGTTTATTCGTGCCAGTTTCGGTTTCGACTGAAAAACGCCGAGCGGCCGCCATGACAGCATGTATAACATGACGTCACCATTCTTGCCGTATCGCTGCCTCTCTGGAAGCGCGCGCGAGCGAGCGCACGCGCGCGCCCAGACCGGCCGAGGTTTTCGCCGTCCCCACAGGCCCGGGCAGCATGACGTCAGTCCCAAAACCATGACGTGTACACACGCCCGAGCAGCGCGCGCCAACCACAGCCAGCGCGTCGGCTTCGTCACGGGAACCCCGACGTCGGCAGTTTGGGGCACGTAGCAGATGATGTCACGTCGGCCCGCTCTGGGCTTTCTCGTGCGGGCGAAGATTAAAATGGATTTTAAATATGTTTCGCTGAACGGTTGCTGTTGAAACTTGCTGGGAGATATCTCCTGATAAAAAGGAAGCGTTTTACATAGTTATCTCAGCTTTGAAATTTCGTGTCAGTACTCCTTTAAACGTCGTTCACTCGCGTTCTAACACACGTATCAGGGAAATAATAACACCACAATTTACGGCAAACATATGTCTTCAATGCTTAAGAATTTCATCTGTTTGATAGCGGTAATTCTTGTTCATGGTTTAAAAAGACGAGTGCGATGCGGCCGCTCCCGCAACCCAGTTCTCGCCATGTTCGGGAATATGACTGTACAACATGCTGCATCGCTAATTCGGTTTAAACACTGCCGCCCGTTTGTGCTGGAATATAAAACTCCATTACTGCTGCCATTCACCATGCTAATTGAAGGACAATTTTAAAACGGCCATGTTTTAACTTTCCCAAACACAGGCTCAACAGCCCCATCTCGTGTTTGAATTCAGGCACGTTAATTTTACTCCGAGCCAAATGTCCCGAAATGCCGTGAAATTGTAGGTCACATTTATTAGTAAACCGGTTATTTACTCGTTAAACAGGGACGTAAAATCCTTAGATGCACTGCGTACCTGATTGCTTTGTGTGAGAGAACACCTGTGTACTATCGGTATTGTGTTTGTGATTTGCTTTCTTCTTTCCATATTTCGTTTGAATCGTGGTTTGATTTCGCGTGTGCGGTCGAGTTTTCCGTATGTGTGAAATCTGATGTGGGAAGTCTGATAGGCCGCTTGGGTGGAGTTTCATAGTTTTAATAAAAACTGCTTGGCAGTAAGAATTTCTGTATTTTTGCGTGATTGTCTAGCATTTACGCTGCTTGTCGTTTTTTTTTTAATGAACAACACAGAATTAGCTCAGCTTCCAGTTTTAATAATCTGTACATGTTAACTCCAGGAGGGTGGAACCGGAATTAACGCGGGCAAGCAACACGGTTGGAAGGATTAATGCGGCTTGCAGCATCGCGCGTCGGCGACGGGCGAGGGCTTGGAAGCGAAGTGTACGGTTGCCGTTTGTACTGGCGGTGGGGTGCCACGTATCGGCACAGACTCCGGTTTGGGTGCGAAAAGCAGCAGCGGTGGGAGTGTTGAAGTTCGCGTGAGCGCTTTGAGCTTTTCGTTTCGCAGGATTTCATGAACCAAGCGTGTAATATAGCGTACTAGTGTGCTCCTTGCTATGAAATGCTCAAGGCGTGTGCTCAAGGCGTGTGCGTCGGCATCTCAAGTACGCAATCAATGGCAAGTGAGCACAATGGTTGCAGGAAATGAAACGATCGAACGTTCAATTTTGGGCCTAACTGTGAATGAAGAAAGAGATCAACCGCACTTACCGACAGAGGCAGACCCAATCCTGTACGCTCTCACGGACATGCAATCATGCGGCCAACGTAATTTTGAGACTCGAGAATACCAGACTTCGTTCGATCTGACAGGCTTTTTCGATAACACCAGGAGAAATGCCGCCGCCTTAAAATGAAAGCAAACAGACTAAACGAAAAACTACAAAAACTGCAAGAACGCTGCGACGAATTCCGCGAACAAGTGAAGAAGTTCGAGGAGGATCGCGCCGTTCAGGCAGCTTGACACAGCGGACAAATTTGTAAGCTCCTTTCAAACACCGTATTCCCGCACCTCGCAGACTGTCCGCTGATGTGGTGCGCCAGCAACAGGGACCCGTACCACTGTTACGAGCTGTGCGAAATGTTCTTGAAAGAGCTATTGAGGCCGCTAGCTCTTTGGAGAATGTACTGCAGCTTTCGCGAAAACATTTCTTGCCAAAGGTTTTCCGCTTGTAAAACGACTGCCGCGGAAACCGTAGGTTAAGATGACTTACATATTTTCTGACATACGCAATAAATCCCATTTTAAATGTTTAAATGTTTAAACCTTTTTATGTTCCAGCGATTTAATACAGTTTAATTTAACTTCCAGCTGTATATTACGTTGTGCGACTAGTGTAAATCAAAAAACGACTGCCGCCGTTTTACACAATTCCAACTGCATCCTGTACTCATTTCCGTGTTTTGGTTCCCATGTGAATAGTGTTCTTGTTGCAATAAATCAGTTCATAGTTGCGTTCGCTCTGTCCACTTCATTCCCGTGTCCTTCATCATTTTGTGTACCCTGTAACCTAACGCACAGTGTAACAATATTTCCAAAGCAAATGAACCTATGGACCCTAAAACGTATTAAGATTAGTCCAGTTTTCTTTGAAAACGCAGTTAAAGCAACGTGTGAAAATAGTCATTAACATTTCTCAAACGCGCATTGAGAAATGGCCGTGTACGACACAGCGTGAAACGTTTATGTGATTTTCACGTACGCGCAGGTTATAAGCTGTTACGTAATAAACAGAAATGCGGTTGCTCAGACTAGCTTGCAACGCCAAATATTATTCCTGAAAGCTTTGGGAAAGTCTTTAGAAAGAAATCCGCCTATTGCGCTTGACGTTAGCAATGCGCCACCTGCAAACGTCGCATGCGGTGCGCTAAAAGGAAAACAAATGCAGCGGTGAGCCTACTTCGGAAATACTAGTTAGTCCGTGACGCCTATATTCTGAGTTTCCGCGTCACGTATCACCGCATTTTGTAATAAATTATGAAGATGCTGACTTCGGCCGTCGGTGCAATCATGAACAACTTACACCGCATTGAAACCGTGACCACGGCCGGCAGCCGCCGCTCTTCTTTCACCGATGATTAGCGCTACGACTGACGCTGCGGCGGAAAGGGAAACTAACGCCGTCACCGGCGGAGAGCCGCGTTCGGCAGGCCGGACCTAGTTTCCATCGAGCGGCCGTGGTCCAGCCATGATAGGGATGTTTAAAGGCAACACATGCAAGACAAATAGTCACTCTATTCAGATAGATTTTCTTGTGTCTAGGAACACATCTCAAACAAATGAAGTTTGAAGGACCAGAGGCGGAGCCGCTGAGGAGAAAGAAGTCGTCCCAGCAAATAAACAGAAGTCGGACTGGCTTAAAAAAAGGTATTTCCAAATGCATATTGCGCAGGAAAAGTGGTATAATATGTGAAAGAAAATGACCGCCACAGAAATTCGGAGAAACCGCCTGCGCCTACAGGTTTGTCACTGAAGGCAGCCTCTGTGGCAGCAACTGCATGCTGGAAATTTCTCTACGTACAGGTGCCGTCAGAAGTAATTGGAGCACGAGAGCTGTGGTCGAATCGCATAGGAGCGCCGTGTAGCTGCACAGGCGATAAACGAAAGGAGCAGAACACACATGCGCGCCTACCGACGGTGAAAGCCTATCTAACTAGCCTATCGAAAGCCTAGCGAACGAATAAAAATTGACGGCATGATACGTACAGTGCTCACGGATTAATTAAACGCGACACTGCGAGCGCGTGGCCTGAGGTACATGCAGCGCCGCCCGTGGACGCCCGTGGAAGTTAGGTGTTGCATTGTGGTATACCACGAGGATGAGAGAGTTTTAACCGTAGGCTTGCTGCTTCCGGTTGCCAATAAGCAGGGCTGCGGTTCCCCTCAGCGACAGCGGTGCGCTGCGAGCCTGGAGCGCGTTTACCACCGCTCGGCGGCCCGCGCAGCCTCGTCTGCTCGCGCGCTCTTCTTACGCGTGCCTTCCGATGTGACAGAGACAACGTGCATGTAAGGCAGGGTCACGCTTATCGGAATAAAACGAGCGTCTGCACGAAGGAGTAGCCAACTTTATTCCATTAAAAAACAAAAAAAGAGGAGAGCCGACGAAGTACTAATGCACCGCACCGCACGCGAACGTGCCTGCATAGGCGTCTTTCCTTTTTTTTTAGTTTGCGTCCTGGAATAAAGTTTGCTGTTCCTTCGTATAGAAGTTTCTTTTATTCAGATGAGCGTGACTGTGCATTACATGAACATTACTGTGCCGCATTGGAAGGGCACGCGTAACAAGAGCGCGCGCACACGATGTCGCGAAATAGGCTGCGCGCACAGTCGGCCATGGAGGAAAGAAAAGCTCCGTCGGCGCACAAACGCGTTCCAGCGCTCCTAAAGTCCCTCTATTTTTTAAAGTAGGGACACTCTCCTCCCTTCGGCCGCTTTCCTCCTCGGATTTCACTCTCGCACCGGCCGGCGCGCTGCACACGGCACGCTTTGTCGCCCTGCGCTCTCGAGACGCTGCGATAGGGTCAATGGGATCGCGTGTTGCTCCGGCGTTTTTACGTGTTGTTATTAAAGCTGTCGCATGCAGACGTCACGATGGCTATGCAAAGGCCAGACGATTGTGATGTACAGGTTTTAACCTCTTCGCGAAGAAGTGGCGACGAGAAAAGCGACGACAAACACAGAATCCTGTTATTTTATTGCCAGGTACATTGCCACTCCGTTTGTTGCGTTTGTTTTAGTTTCGCTCTAGCTAACATTTTATATACTGAACCATGCTTAAAGTGCTTTTATTTACTATGAAGTTTCTTAGCGAACAATACATAATTAGGAATCACTATCTTCAGCAGCGTTTTGGTACTTTTTTATGTTTCTGTACCCACTCCCCTCTGTAATGTCAATTCGCCCGTGACGGTATTATTTATAAAAACAAATAAATACACGCTGATTAGAGCACTCTACGAAAACTCTTTATTTGTACTTCGTCTGTAATATAATTAGGACACCGTGCTGCATCCCCGAAATACTGGACATATAAATACATTTTTCGAAGACATATGCTCACGCGAAGGAAAGGCGCGTACATTACATTTTAGGATATATACATGCAGTTCAAGAAGACAATCAGAAAAGAACACGAACAAGAATGAACATATCTCTCTAACAAATTATGCACAAAATAACTTCACCGCACTGTCACCGAACCTCGCAACAGCCGCACGCATGCCAACACTTTTACTGCCGCATTTGCTACTTTTCATCGTAGCTACTTTTGCATCTTCATTCGTGACAAGCATTTGAACGCGGTGGGACTTTAGGAGCGCTGGAACGCGTTTGTGCGCCGACGGAGCTTTTCTTTCCTCCATGGCCGACTGTGCGCGCAGCCTATTAACAACACACGCAAAATGTCTTTCAGGGCCTTGCTGCAAGTGTGTGCGAATTTCGCATCTTTTGGCGGGAGGTTTTCGTTTCTTTGGAGCCGGCCGGTGGGAAAGCAAAGTTGGAACGGCGTTTGGTTTTAGCCTCTTTTTCCCATACTTCTTCAGTATGAATGGTTCGAATTGATCTTCAATAAAATGGAGGTGCAAAACAATAATACGATTATTGGAAACTGTGGCATCACCAACACTTCTCTGGTATTGGTTTTAAAACCTTCCGATCGGCGAAAAAGAAGAAAAGAACTGAATCATAGCCTCAATGTCCTCCTGTTGTGATGTGGAAGTTCATATATGAGCTCTAACCAGTACTTCACGAATGGACAACCCGTGTAAATATACAAAATACAAATTTAAATACCGAAATTCAAATATTGAAAAAAAAATACGTGTTGCTGAACATGATAACATATTAAAGTAAGCGGCTTTTTGTTTACTATCAAAAACAACTTCTTTACAGCATGTCTAAAACAAAATACAGCTGTACAGCAATTTTTAAAGACACGTGGGAAAAATTCTACCGAAATAGCACATCGTTACAGACCAATAGAGAGGGGACAATAAATGTATACATTTTTAATAAAAGTATCGTAAATCCGCTTTAGAGTTTCAATCGATGCAGAGGCGCGCATTTTACTGGACCTCACTTTGCGGTGTCCCGACCCGCTTCTCCATAAAAAAAGGGAAGCCTTGTTTAGCAAAAATTAAGAATAGCTGTGAAAGTGAAAGAGTGAGTTCACCAGATTCTGTCAACTCCTCGTGCACGCGCGAAAATACCGAAAATCGTAGCTACGTCGCACAAAGAAGTCCTTCTGGTATGCGCAAAGTATTTCCTTCCGATGTTGTGCAGCCACTGCTTCTTGCGCTGGACACCTCTTTTGACACTCAGAATGGTAAACAGCGAGATTCCTTTTTCACTTTTACCATTATATTTGTAGACGCAGCAGAACGGCATTGCGATTATGAACAAGCGCGAAGAAGCGCAAGCGCTCTGAAAGTCGCCGTGGCCACAGGGCGGCAAATGGCGTCCGGCGGAAAAAAAATAAAAATGCAAACAAGTTCGACACCCGCTTGACGGGCGGCGGAGATGTCACGGTGACGTTTGTTGACGTTTCCGCTCCCCGCAGCCAATTACGGCCCACGGAAGCCCCGTCGTCTCCCCTCCTGAGAGGGTGTGCGAGGAGGGCAGTGGCGGGTAAGGGAAACGGCGGCAAAGATCCAAGAAAGTCGCTACTTTCCCAAATAAAGGGGTTTTAAAGGCCAACTGCACTCAAATTTCACCTCGGCCAAATTTGTTTTTAATGCGTAGTAAGTACCCCCAAATAAGCTGAGACACAAGTGGTAGCCCCGTGAAACGCCTCGTTAATCAGTCAGAAGCGTTTAAAAAGGCTCCGCCGCAGACCACTCTGCACCTGCCGGCGGATCGCGTAAACAGCCATGACGCGCCTGTGACGTTCCAGCCTACGGTGGCTTTTTCCTCTGGCCAGCCACGCAGCGGGAGAACCGGTCGAGCTCTGCTGCCCCGTGCGCGCGTAGAGCTTGCGCGCAGACATTCTCCCGAACTGGTGACCGTCCGGCCGCTCGCTGGACGGCTGCAACGTCACTGCAATGGCCGCGCTCTCCTCGGTTTCGGTTTCAAAATCGCCGATTTTTGCTGGCCGCTTGCGGCGTCCACGTGCGTATTTCAGCTGTTGTATTTTGCATGTTGCTTTCTTTTTAAGCAGACTATACGGAAATAGGGTTTTCAAGAAGTCGAAATTTTGAGTGCAGTTGGCCTTTAAGCGCTCCAGGCTCGCAGCGCCCCACTGTCGCTGCGGGGAACCACAGTCCCGCTCATTGGCAATAGAGTCCCTAAATACCGTTCTGGTCACGAAACTTCTCCGTCACTCTATGGGAGAGCTTGATATGGTGCCAAGAACGGCCGCTACGCGGCGCAAGCTGTCTTAGGGGGGCCATCGCCCCGCTGCGCCCGGCGGAACGCACTGGCAGCGGCGGCAGCCCGAAGGCGTTGTGTGGAGGCAGCTCGGGGTATTCCTTCCACCAAAGTTTGTGCATCAGCGTCACGCGCACTTCATGTGCCAGTGCACCGCGTTCAAGGTTGACGGCATGAAAATTCGAATGCACAATGCCTAAGACGTGCTGTGTGACGGGCTGCAGCTCCGGATACCGAAGCAACAAGGAAAAGGCGTCGCTTTTTTTTTTTTTCCCATGCAGCGCCGAACTTCGAGAGAAATGGAAGAGAGCTATACCGCGGTTGGAAGCTGGCGGTTTCAACTTCGAAAGCAAGAATGTTCGGGTTTGCGAAAAGCATTTTGATGCTAGCGACGTTGTAAGAGCCGACGAGCACATCGTGAACGGGGTGGTCGTGTCGCTTCAGCGAGGGAGACAGAGGCTTCGGACGGATGCCGTTCCAAGGATTTTTTACGGGCTCCAGGCCTACCTGACAAAGCCTAAACCGCGTTCCCGGCCAGCGAAGAGGCGGCGCGAATTGTCTAAGCGGCGTATCATTAGCACCAAATTTAAGATTTATTGCATGCTTTAAATCATAACCGCCCCACCCCCCAGCATCCAAAAAATAAAAAAAAATGTATTATGTGGTGCCTCGGTTGTGGCAAAGGCGGCCGAGAAGCCAGCACTGGCATCAAAAGGAACTTCCAGATTAGGCTGTTGTACTTCCCTTCCCGGGGAAATCACGGGCTGTCGGCCAGTAATTAATAATGCTAGAAACAGTAAACACAAGGAAACGTCAAGCGGCGGGTGTCCCGTGTAAATTGCGTAGAAAAAAGGGATGAATCAAATGTTAGGCACGTGAAACTCGTTTTTAGAGCGGTCGCGAAAGCGCTCGGCTGCTATAACGGCGCCTTCGAAAGTCACCGCGTCAAGAAAGCGATCAGCGCTCACAAACATGCGTCCAAAACAACTGTGCATTTGGGTGTAAACTCAATTGAAAGATCTGGAATAAAACTTCTGGCTGGACCATTCACTTCATTTGAACTTGGGTAGCAGCGCGCGAGAGGCAAGCCGGATATAAACCAAAGTGATTGCTCCTGTACTACCCAGTCGTGTCTCATTCCGTTCACCCTCCTCCCCCTTTTGCAGCACTACCAGAATAAAAAGCTCACCTACCGCATCAAAATAATCGCCCTTTGGCCAGGCGCAAATATAAACACGATGTCGAGCAGATCTAGCAGTAGTTGCTCGCATCGGTAGCATGGTGCGTGAGCATCATCTTTCAACACTTGCGAACTATGATTTACCGCTTCGAAGCATCGTAAGTACGCATATAATTGGGCTATGAGGTAAATATTAACACAATGCGTTATCGCGTGGTGTGAGAACACTTTAAATGCGCTGCTGTTTATTAGGTAGGCCCGCACTCCCAAGCAAACTACGCGTGCGTTCCAAAGTAAACAGGTCTCATTCGTCGTCGACACTGGATCCCGTTTCGACTTATTTATCTGGTGGCATTGATGCGTTCAGAGACGTTTAAGAAAAGGTAACAGGAAGAACAGCACGCACATAATCGCGTCGAAACGTCGGCAGTAGTGCGCATACAAGCCCAGCACTGGCGGCGGCTTGTGGCCCCCCCTACGACGGGTGGCGCCCGCTAGCGAGAGATTTTGCCTCTATATCAACCTCCGGGCGGAGTTTCGTGACCAGAAAAGCATTGAAGGACTCTGGCAATAGTAAGCCTACGGTCAACACGCTCTCATCCTCGCGGTATACCACAATGCAACACCTAGCTTCCACGGGCGTCCACGGGCGGCGCTGCATGTACCGGAGGCCACGCGCTCGCAGTGTCGCGTTTCAATCCGTGAGCACTGTACATGTTTCAGGGCAGCCCTCGGACTCCCTCTAAAAAATCCAGCGACCGCCTCCTTGCACTGGGTGTTAAGTTCGGGCCCCCTCACCTATTAATTAAAACCGCCCGGAAATTAGATATCTTCCGCTGGGGCCCGGTTAGCTTGTTTACCTGAATAGTTTTAGGGGCGAAGCTCCTAAGGCCATGGGTCTGTCCATCCCTTGTGTCTCGTGGTACGTGACCGCCGCATGCTTTCGGAGATGTCGCAAAGTGGGCCGCGTTGCACGCGCAAGAACCGGCTGCAACCGGCAGCGCAAACTCGGCACCGCGAGCGCGAGCTTGTCTGTGTTCGCCAACGGAGGCGCGAGCGCACGTGCACTGCGAGGGGGAGATCACGCAAGAGATCACGCCACGAACGCAGGCAGTCGTTCTCGGAGATCGAACGAGACGCAAGGACCTTTGCTCGTTTCCTCTCGTCTTGTTCGGGCACAAGTTCGCCCTAAATAAAAGTTCTTTCTTTACCGTTGTGTCCCATCCTACGTGACAAATTGTGGTGGAGGTGCGGGGTAGTCCTCGATGGCGTGGGGTCTTTCACCAGGTCTGGGCCTGGGAGCATTGACTCCGAAAATAAAAGTTGATTTGTACAATGTACGCACACAGTCTTACGTCTTTCTTAATGATGTAATGGGCGAACTTTCACGGGAGAGTTACGGTTACCGATGATCTCCCCCTCTCGAGCTTCGCCCCACTTATCATTCATTCCGTGGATATGGCGTGATTTTTTTTGTTTTCACGACGGCCGAGCGGACTGGGTGTGAGGGGCGTAAGGGGAAACCGCGGAGGCTTTTGTTATTCCCCCCGTTTTTGTGTCCACCCGACGAGCTGAAAGCGATGTATAAGCTTTCGAAGAAGGATTTCCTTGCGAGGATCCCCGAAGCGGATCAAGAGGTCAAACATTGGGTCAGAGTTAGGAAGAGGTCACCAGACATTCTGCCTGTGATAGTTGCACTGCGCGAAGTTACTGGGCGAAGTTTGCGTTCGTCACGCGTGTGGAACTGGCGACGCGGCGGCTGGTATGCGTCAATAGGTAGACGGCCAAGCTTTGTTCGGCGCTCCACGTGTTAACAAAGGAAAGGAATTCTGGCGGCGCGGAGCACAAACATAGGCGTGCACGGTATGACAATACTTTAAGACGTGTCGCCCGAGAGCCTATTCCCGGAGTTGGGTCTGCTTTATGTTGGTTGGTTTTCATTTCTGTTATATTTGTGTTTTGCGGAACACCTTTGGGTTTCTCTACGAGAGTGAGAGAGGTGGGTCAAGGGATTATTTTGAACACACCTAGCTTTGTTTGCCACGGTGGCCAATCAGTGGCCTAGTGTGGGCTAATGAATGAGCCATCCTCACTCTGAAGTTGTGACGTCCCATTTGTGGGCGGGGTTTTGTTGGTAAAACCGAGAGTTTGGGTGTTTTCAGGGGGACGGGCAATTAACAAATAGTGAGGAACCTAGTGAATGCAAGAACACCATCCTGTTTTCGCGGCTGTTTGCATTTTTTAACATAAGAAGCAAAATGTTTTGGTTCAGAAATATTTCTTCAGCCAAACTGCAAAGAATGCGATAAGGATGTCTGTATCTTTCAGAAACACTTCACGAGGGATCAGTTTGAACCAGTAATTCTGTCACAAACTGGCCTCAAGAAACTCAAGCCAAATGCGGTTCTTTCCATATTTGCGCATCGGCCTCTTCCGAAAGAGCGCAAACCACCCCGCGGAAGGGTAAATTAAATGAAACCACCCCGCGAAAGGGTAAATAAAATCTACTTTCGATCTACTGAACTTTTGTGTATTTTATGAATGAATCGTTTGATTGTAGGGTTTAACATGCCGACGCAACGCAGGCGATGAGGCGCGCCGTAGTGGAGGGCTCCGGATTAATTTTGACCACCTGGGGATCTTTAACGTGCGCCGAAATCTCGTACACACGGGCGTTTTTGCTTTTCGACTCCATCAGAAAAGCGGCCTGAAATCGAACCCGCGACCTCGTGCTCAGCAGCGCAATATACACACGCCCCATTCTGGAAGTAGGCGTGCATGTGGGGCTCTGTTGTTCCCGGACCAACTCGAGCTCTGATAGCCCTCATATGAACTTTGAGGTGCTCTTCCACATTTATAAACTCAAGAAAAATTCCACATAGACCAGATTTTTCTATCTTGTGAAGCAGGCCCCAGATTAAATCGACCGTGAGTACTACAAACGCAGATTTCGATAGGCCGGCACGAAAGTGCAGTTGGCTCCCTCAAAACGTGGCATGATAGCTAAGGCACTGACCGATCACAAACTGTTCTTCCTACACATTATCTGCGAACACCGTTGTGAATTTACGCCTAGAACTGTCGCGTTTTAAGCAAGCACTTCAACGCGCCGCGCATACGAAACGAAACGGTCCGGCGGCGCGCTCCGCGGGAGTCGCTCACTAATGGCGGCCGAGAGAGGGGGGGCGAGGAGGAAACGGCGCGGGGAAGGGAGTTTGCGCTACCTTTGAAAAATACAGGGACCTTATGGCGCAGCAGCGACGCGCGCCTCACGAACGGTGCCGCCAACAGCGCTCCCGGCGGTCAAAGCATCCTCTGTAACAGCGGCGGCCAAAACCGCCGACAAAGGCACACTGATCATGTCAGGGTGGCCGCGCACGCGCACATGCACCCTATCTCGAACCCGGTATCACATCGTCGCCACCGATAGGCGTCGCCGGTGCAGTCCGCGGCACGCCGCTCGAGTGTTATAGACAGGGCTGTTGCCCTCTGTACCTGTCTTTTGCACTGTGCATTTTATTAGAAGATGAAAAATTTACCGTCATGTGCGCCTAAGTCATAACCAAAACGTTCATGAGCATAACCTATCGGAAGCGTACTCTGAACTTTTCGGTACGGTGACCGCAAACAAGAACTCTGCCGTGTAATAGGCGCACCGGATTCCGAATTTATTTAGGGGATGATGAGCCAGCTATGTATGGGCTAGGAGGCATTTCATTACAACGGGCTACGGTTGCATCTACACCGCTAGGGACTCCGTCCACAAAAGACCATCGAAGGCCGCGCACACGTTTCGCGCCTTCACGAGAACAAAATCAGCGCCGCGGCTTGGTTTCAAACTCAGCTGGGACCTAGAGCTCATCAAGGTTACGCAGTGGTTAGAACTGCAAGCCAAACGCAAGAGGAAAGAGTCAGACCTTGTTTACAGGCATCCATACTTCCGCTCCGGCGTTCACCCTGAACATCTTCGCCCGTTGTTTTTGAACAAAGGTCATGTACTTCGTCAACAGAGCATCTTGCATCGCGGGGGTCCAATCCTCTGTATCCATCCCTGTGCTGTCGTTAATAACGAAGGGCGTTTTCCTTGCTTGCTACCGAGCTACTTATTCCTCGCATGAAACACAAGCAATGGGCCTCTAGAAAATATCACCCGGAGACTGACTGCTGGGCTGCATTCGATGGGGGTCACGCATGCGTGACACGTGTAGCGACACGTCACTGCAAACCAATCTTACCCCCGGAGCCTTCTTGACAAGCTCTCGGAAGTTGCGTGCATGCCACCCCGTTCACTCGTCGCCTAATTGGCTCGGTCGGCCGGGCCGTGATGACGTTTGTTCAAACTTCCACCAGTCACAGGCACGCGATGTATATGGCCTGAGCAATCCGGCGTTTAGCAGTGCGCACTGACTGATCCAGCTTTATCTTGGAGGAACGGCTTTATCATTCACCAACATTCCGGACCGCTGTCGCATTTTCGTGGTACCGATATGAGCGCGACTATTTTGTACAAGGAACGGGTCGCGCGCGTCGCCCTGCGCTTCCCCAGCGCGCAGATGAAGGGGGTGGCGATGGTATAGATTGCAGTGATGGCATGCTGAAAAAACAGTTGGTCGCCATTCCGCCCCGCGAAAGTGGATGTCCAGAAAAGCTGTTTTAAACTACTACAAATGGTGATGGAGGAGGATATGAAATGTTTCTCGTAGTCTCGGCAGGCTTGTCGGTTGCGCTCGCTGTCGAGTGTCGGCTCTCTTTTCTCCTATAATTCCGTGTCGCTGCGATGATCATTGGTCAGTTCTCATCGCTTCATATTTGTTTGAACCGCGACGGTTCATGAGCGCTGCCATTTTGTTGCATATGCGTTTTAGTCGGTGAACTCTGGTAGGCTTAGCTTGCCCTCCCTGCTTTGTGGCTGCGCGCTACTGACGTCTTTTCGAACGCGAATCAAAGATAACACGTGTAACAGCATTTCAGCAGAAGAAGTGTGTCCAAAGACGCTGTTTTGCTGCATCTTCAGTACTGTTGTTACAAACGACCCCGTCGAAGTTAACGGTGAGGCCGTAGGTGCGGCACTCTCGCAACACTGATCAACCACAAAATGGCCGCCGTTACTGAATTGCGTGCCTCAGTGGCGGTACTCTATCTTACCTACTGACTCTACATTCGGCTTCTCTGGTGGCGAATTCTGGGGCGGTATTCCCGTGTTTTGTCCTTTTTGTGTCCCTTTCAAAATTGTCCCTTTTGAGCGAGCCCTGATTGGCTAAAAGCGAACACCCGGATGTGACGCCTTACAAGCACGGCGGAGCTATGAGCCGTGACTACTCGGAGCAGACGATTTGGAGTAGACGATTTTTCGTCGCCTTATTGTTGGTTCGCTCGCGGAACAAAAAACACATAAAAGATACTATGATACGATTTCACTTCTTTAAAATGCGTTTGCAAGACCAGTTACGGTATTTGAATCAAAGGCCCACTGCTTAACCGGAAGTGCGTCACGATGAAAGGGACGCAAAAGGGACGTTTTCAAAGGGGACAGTTACGAGAATACCGCCCCTGGTTCCTGCTTAGTCTTGGGCAAGAACTGCTCTATTTAGTGACACTAGTCCTGCCTAGCCTTGAAAGATAATCTACAAACATAATCTTAACCAGGAACACATGGTTTTGGGGGGTCCCACTGTTCACGGGCGCCTTACCGTCCGTGATGCGGTTTCGATGCTTATTTTGTAATTTCTCTAAATCGAGAGACAACCAATTTTTGTCGAGCATGTATATGTTCTCTAGATCATGTGAAAGCCAGCGCTTTATATAGTGGGCTAACCACGAGAAATTTATGAACAAATCGGCAGAGATAATTTTAATTTGGCACTAAACTTTCCGAAATCCGAAAGGTGGTGGCTTGTATAGCGTACAAACGTAACACTACAATACGTGTCCTGGTCACGTGATCTGCAACCCTTGCAACTACTGAAACTATTCACTTATCGAAAACCTTTAGCACAAGTATTTTTATCAGTTTAAATTTCGCATGCATTTTTAAACATTCTTTGAAAATTTTGAAGACACGCCGCCTGCTGCTGCGTCACCGCTGGGTTGCTCTCACCATGGCTGTCTGAACCTCCACGCCCAGAATCAACGGCAGCGTTCAGTGAACAGCCCCAGTAAAGGAGCTTCCTGCTTGTGTTGTGCGTTGTTTGACGACTCTGTCTTAATCAGCGGCGTTTCTTCCTTCGAAATATTAGTTTTCAGTCTCCAAAAACTCCAGATTAAAAAAAGAAGGTCGCGTCCGGGGCGAATCGAACTGCCGACCCCAACAACATGAAGACAGCATTTTACCTCTCGTCCATCCCAACAGAGGCGCCTTCGTGAAAAATATAGTATGTCATACTAGTCCATCAATACATACAGCTGGCTGCTTGTAGGGATTAAAAAACACATAAACGAATAAGAAAGCCCGCACTTCACAATTTTCTAGCAGGGGTCAAGTTTTCAAATACCGCTTTTCATTCCGCATACAGACAAAAGTAGGTTCCCACGCTACTGTATATCATGGTTGCCAGAATTATTGTTTGGGAGGACACTGCGGCTTGTAGATCTAAAAATTTCAATTGAAAAAGTTCTAGAGTGCTATGAGAAAAACCGTTTCGCGTTAATGTGTTTCAAGGTATGCTCTTTCATTTGGGATAGAGTACATATACTCAACAAAAATCGGCTGTCTGTCTCTTTAAACGAATTCTGAGCTGTATGCCCGATTAGCCTGACGCATTCGATCGTCACCTTAGGCCTTCGCGCCTTCGAGATTGTTTTTGCCCACGGCGATGAAACCATTGGCGGGTAGAGGTATACAGCTTTGCTATAAAAATTAAACCAAGTTCCACCAAGTGTGAAATCTTCTAAAACAGCGTAGCTGCGGTTCTCAATGGTGTCGGATCGAAAGTCAACGGGTGTTCGCCCGCCAACGCGGCACTGCCGTGGGCCCGCAAATTCCACGCTTCGCGCAAAGGAATCGGCAGGGAATGGCGCCTAGCAAGACCTGTAAAAAAATGGGCCCATCTCCCCGCGAGGGGGACTCGAGTAAATGCGTCGCATAGGGGGTGGGTGTATTGCGTTAACGTTTAGTGTTTGGGGGGTTGGTGCTCTCACGTGTACACCACGCAGCTCACGCCGCTAGCACGCCGCTGAGTCGCCAACGCACGCCGCTGACGACGTAGTTTGAATGAGTCAAGGATATACGGCGCTTTCGTAGCCTTTGATTCTGTGTCGGTTTTGTGGCGCAGTGGGTAGAGCACCATGTACCTCGCGTTCCACCCACAGGTAGTGAATGCGTTGTATCAGCAGCTTCTTGACGTAGTTTGAATGAGTCAAGGATATAAGGCGTGTTCGTAGCCTTTCATTCTGTGTCGGCTTTGTGGCGCAGTGGGTAGAGCACCATGTACCTTGCGTTCCTCCCGCAGGGTCGTGGGATCGAAACCAGGCGCCGGTAACTGTTATTTCTTTTTATAGTGTAGGGGAAGGCTGGCTGCTGCGGACGCCGACGCACGGGTGGCATGGTGAGTTATACAGATGCTCTGCATTTAAAAATTGGCTCCGATCCACGCCGTGAAGGTGGTTGGAAAGCAAAGCTGTAAACGACACCCACAACAATTGCCCATGTGACGTCACTTAAATTCACACACGTGGCTCTACAAAGAGTGAAACCAGAGATTCTGCCAGCCGTCACCTAGAATTCGCGGAGGTGGCATCACGAACGCAGCAGCGCCGGCCACGGCCGCGCTAGAGAGGCGGACGCCGCCACTGTAGCCCGGCCGTGCGCCGGCAGACAGAAAACGGAGAGGAGCGTCTTTCGATCTTAGATTCGCTCGGGCTTCATGATGAACACCGACCTTTACTGACGAGGGAGTACGCATTCCTCCCGACTTACACAATCTCCTACTCGTTCGGCCGATTCCCCGTAATATGCACCCGGAGCACAATGTTAAACGCCGTGAACATCGTGCATGCGTGCTCGCTCGTAAATACCCCATGGCCCCGACCACCGCATATGTGGACGCCGCTAGTTATCGCCACCACAATGCTTATGCAGTCCCCGCACTCTTCGACCCTAAAGCACCCCCTTACCAATCACTAACTATCGATAACGCGCTCCCCTGCCACTGCGGAAGAAGCGGCCATTGCACTTGCGCTCACTCACCGGCCTACCCCAACAATTGTTATCTCTGATTCGAAAACGGCCATTCGAAATTTTGCCCGGGGTAACATTTCCCTGCAGGCTCTCAAAATTCTTCTTCGAAATCTTCCCACCTCCCACGCAGAGCTGATTTGGACTCCAGCCCATGCGGGGCTGGAAGGAAATGAAGCGGCTAACCTTGCAGCTCGAGAGCTAACCGTCCGAGCTGAGTCAAGTCGCACCCCTTCCCATGGAGCCCAATCAGCCCGTGACAGCCTGTTAACTTTCCAGGAAATTAACTGCCACTACCGCCTCTCTCGCCGGCGCTTCCCCCCACCCCACTGGTCACTTTCTGTCGCAGAGGAACGATACTATCGCCTTCTCCAAACCAATACCCTCCCTTGTCGCGCCAGACTACATGCAATTTATCCCTCAGTATTTCCTTCTCCCCAATGCCCCGACTGCGGAGCCCCCGAAACAGTCTCTCATATCATTTGGCAATGCCCCCACAACGCATTCCCTCTCATCTCTTCTGAGGAGCACTGGGAGGCGGCGTTAGGCAGCTCGTACCCTCAAGTCCAGCGAGGACTTGCTGAAAGAGCAGCTCAGGTCACCGGCACCATCCAAGCGCTGGTCACCACTCGCCGTTAGTTCAACTGGTGCTCACACAAAGTTTTTTCTCTCTCGAAGGGTGAGACAGCGAAACCTAGCCATCCTGTTGTTCTAGCTCGGGGCTACACCACCGCGCGACACAAGCGTAGACACTGAAACAATTTGGCATGCGAGCTTAGTGAGTCCCCTTTATACCGATTAAAACTAGTTAGTTTAGTAAGGTTGAAAACTGCTCGAAAACTGAGGGATCTTTTGTAATCGCTATTTACCAGACCCAGTTGCTCCTGTCGCCTTTTTAATACCTCCTAAAACATGACTGAATTGGTATTCACCAATTTAGAAAACGGAGTCCCTTTCGTGGCAACCAGTGCGCTAAAGGTAGCGTTTCCCTAGCGGCAAGATGTTTGTATGGGGTATCTACATTTTGTTTTCGAGGCACCCGACATGAAGTAGTGGAACGCGATCAATTTAAATTGACTTGAGCAAACCTCTAGCGTGTTATCTTGGGAGGAACGAGACGGGGGAGGAACAGCGTGAGAGGAAAACGGGAAAGAGAACGGGGGCATTTATTTGACAGGGGCACCAGTCGGCTATCGTCTTTCGTCGACAGTTGGAACGAAATGAGCAGATACGCGGCCATTATTTATTCACCCTTTGAGGAGACTGCAAAGCGTATTCCATCACACTGTGCGGGGGTCAAATTATTTCTACGAAACCACTGAAACAAGATTTCTCGGGGTACTTTAGTGTAGTTTTTAAAGTGCTTACGTTTTTATGTGTTCTTTATTTACGATACTTACCAATGACTTCTTAAGTGCTTTATTGTATCTGCGTATTTCTTGGTTTTTGTTTCTTCATCTTGGAACGGCTCACTGAAGGCTCCTTTACCGCGACATCGTGTTCGCATTTTTTTCTTGCCTTGCGTAAATTTCTAGTTCTCCTTCAAGTCGCCAGTCGCATCGAAGGGAATTAAAGGGGCAGGTGATCTTAATTACATTGACAACAATGGTCGTGGTTGATGACAACAGTGACGATGACGACGACGACGATGACGATTACGACGCCTGCGAAGACGACAAGGATGATGATAATGATGATGGTATGTGAGTTTCCCCGTAAAAAATAGGGAAAATGAGGGAAGCGCACATTAATGCGTAAGAGTTGAAGGTAGCGACGCTGTACGCAACCTTAACGACCATCACGATGGTTTAAGTCCACGATTACAGCCGATTTGGTTCGTTTGCGCAGCCCCAACGACCTTTACTCCATCAGTGTTGCTTAAGTGTGGGCTCCCTCATCTTTTTAGAAGTAATAATCATTGGACCTCACTTTGGAGGGTCGTAAGCTATGACCTGTCTTTCTCGTTCCAGGCGAGTGTTGCCATGATTACAGCGAACGCTGGAGATTTTTTTTTGTGACCAATCTTTGCCAATTTCCTAAGTGAGTATGCTTGGCTTGCAAACGTGCGCCAATGATGCTGGTCGGACACCGCGAGGCACGCACACACAAGCGTTTGACATTTTCTTGTTTTTCAACTGCCTGGCTATCGCCGAAATTTTGGACAATCTCTCTAAGTGGGTATGCTCGGCTTGACAAACATGCGTAGAAGACGATTGGAGGTCATTGCGAGGCACGCACACATGAGCGCTAGGAAGTTCCTTGGTTTTGTTATCTGTCCGGCGGTCGCTGCGAGGCCCGCGCTCACGTGCGCGGGTTCGGCAATTTCTTGGTATTTTTCACCGCGTGAGCCAAAAATTACGATTTGTTTAAGACCTTCGCTCTTATTATCAATAGAGCCAAGGCCACTAAAACAATTGTTGGAGCTTATAAATTTATCTTATTTTCCGGAAAAGAGAATCCTCCTATTAACGCTGTCTTCGCGTAGGGCATTAAAAAGAATCCCAATGTTAGCAATTATTAGTTAAATGTGAATTGGGTTACGTCCGGAGGGAAAAAATGACGATTGTGAGCTAGCGAGCACAACATGGCAAGAATAAACTTCCCGATGCTATATTCAGTAATAATCCATTTTGATTACACATGCCCTAAAAAGTGTGACTAAAAACGTGCACAGGTACCAAGAGCAGGATTCTTCCAAGGGTCACCAATTGGCACAAAGAAATGATGTCCTGTACCACTTAGGATGTAATCCGTAATTTTGCTTTTTGATGACTTCCTAAAATGACCTACTACCACCAAACTTCAGGACACTTTTCTTTTATTTTTGGTGCGACATGCAGTCATCATCGTTACCATAGGCGCAGAGGTAGAATCGTGCTCTCGTGCTTCACTTGAATCTGAAGACGAAGCTTAGAAAAAGGGCTTGTGGCACCCGCCATTTCGTCCTCGGCTTGCGTTCTTTTCCCCAGTCAGCCCCACATTGCGATCCCAACCGGTTGCAACCCGTCTCATCACCAACGAGTGCCAGCCATGGACATGGAGACGGCCGGCACCAGTGACGAAGGCGAGTAATATTTGGTAACAGAGTTACCCGAGCCCTTCCTTTTGAGATGCTTTGTGTGAGGGTAGAACTCTCTACCGTGGCTGCGGTCTAGCAGGGCAAGCGAAATTTTACATAGTACTAGCTATAGGATGTTGGTATTCTCCATATACCATCGCGATAGGGAGTCGCGAGTCAGCCAATACGGGTCCTGTCTCGACCGTGATAGTGCAACTCTGCCCCCGCCTTTATATCACTAAGCAAATGTATTACCTTGTAGAGCAGGGTGTTTTTGTGCCGAGAAGGATGCGACAAATCCGGTGGAGAGAAATCGCGTCGATTTGGGGACGGACACAAAACATTTATGTTCACTGGACAAAGGCAGGATGAAATGCAGAAACTAAAGTATAAACAGTCAGCTCTAAATTATTATGCTCTAATTCATTATGATCTAAACACGTGTGTTTGTTTCTATTTATTGTTTGAGGAATGTGTTATTCCTTCACCCATTTGTCATGTAACGCAGGAAGCACGCGTGCGTAATTTTGTTTGTTGCTGTAATTAACGGTTTCGCTGTTCATTACTGCTGCTGCTGCTCGTCTGACCGGGGCCTGAAGGCTAGTGAAGCCGTCATGACGGCTTTTTCTGCAGCTCCTCTGTCTCTGTATGTTTTGAGGCAGAAAATAAACATTATTATTATTATTATTAGCTCCAAGGAGGTTATATAAAAACTTCCGGAGTGGAGATGGCTCTAGAAAACTGACGCCAACGGCTGCCGTCTTGCAATGGGCAAAAAACTAGCTCCGTCGTTCGGTAAAAGTTTAGTGTGTGGAGTTATATTACGCGTGTGGACATGGATTACCATTACCGGCCTATTTCGTTGTTTGGGATTAGAGAGGGACCGAGAGTCATTGTGTGGGACCGAATAAAAAAGCACTGACAATTGGTCTACTCCCTAATCAGAAATTTGCATTCAGCGTGAAGTGCAGTCTTCTAGGACACGGATCATATATCTGCTGCGTCTTAGGAAGCGATCGGGAAAGCACGACGGAGCGCGATACTCTGCCCTTACCTCGCAGCGCGCCGCCGCCGCCGCCGAGTATGTTGCTGCAAATTGGTTTGAACATCCCGCGGAAATGTCACGTGGTTCGAATGAGCTGCGAACGGAAGTGTGAAAGGGAGGGTGCTCATCGGCGGAAGCGACACATCGCAAAAATGCGAGGCGTAGGCAGTAACAGAGATGACGCCATAGCAGCACGTGTTGCCTTCCCCCTCTCGCTTTCAGCAATGGCTCGTCTTCGCTTTCTTTCCGGCTTCGCCGAGTCGTTCACCTACTTGCTTACGGGGATATCAACGCCGCCGCCGCCATGAAATCCCTGTACTGGGCGCCATAGGGCAGCGCACTAAATAGTTGCTGCGAGCCTAGTTTTGGCAGAATAGTAAATGGGGACTGGTACCGAGGCAGTAGATGAGCTCAGGGTCAAACCTTCCATCGAAGTAACTTGCAAATATGTGGACTCATGACAGGGGGTCTGTGGTTTCGTGAAACATCGTTGTCACTAACGAAGGAAGTTGTCATTCTTCTGTGCCACGAGAAGGACGATGCCGCGTCGTTCTTAACAGCCGTCCGCTCAACTCCTTCGTCATGCCAGGAACGTAATATCAGCACTCCTCCTGGTTACTATGCTCGGTCACCGAACGGGGAGGATAGCCCGTCCCTGTCTGTCATGAGAAGCGGTAGCTTCTCCTCGTAACGCCACTCACTCACCCCCAGGAGGAGGCTGTCCAAACCCATGGTTATACTGAGTTGTGGTCAAGCTGACTATTACCTCGATGATGCGTCGTAACATGTGTGGTCAAAATTTTCCTGGAATACTGACCCACATAACATACTAGGATGAAACTAATCTCGCATGCGGCACCTTCAGCCAAGTCTAATTTCTCCCGGCGCTACCGTGTGCAGGAGCACTCGGACGACAACACGCCTTGGATCCGCAGACTGTGTACAGCCTGCGGGCGTTCACTTACACCGACCCCTTCGATGACGGCGGGGGGTTCTGCAGCCCCGCGAACCTTGCGCTCCTCTTGCCAATCTACCTGCTGCCGAACCTGTTCCTCCGAGCCCCGGTACGAGCGCATGGTGCACGTGCTCAGAGACCGCGGCTAGGCCTCACCACAGCAAGCTGAGAGGACATGTAAAAACGAAAGGAGGGTGGAAGAAACGTTTGGGGACATATCGGTACCGTCCCATTTTCTTCATATCATGTGCCCGTATACTGCGTTTGTCAACACCCATGTAAACGGGCACCCACACGCATTTCAGTAAAAAAACGATGGGAGGCGGATTATCTTCTTGTAGGCAGGCATCCTGGCATCTCTGGAAATACCGTTAGATAGGACATCGCGGTCCCCCCTAAGGCAGACTAAAGAGATCGCCCTGTTTACATGCAATGTTTTCTCCCCTGCCACTTTATTATGAAGTGTCTGATCGAGCTCTTGCCTTGACTCCACTCCACAACAGCATGAATAAGGGCCGCTTGTAAATCTCAGAGGGGTCGGATTTGTAATCCCGTAGTTGATGTCCTCACGACAGCGGCGAGTGGATCGCAGTGTTTACTTCGAACGTACCGACGTGCGTACGGATGTACGAACAAAATTTTTTGGTTGTAGCGATGCAGGCACAAAAATTATACGGATGACTCGAAATGAGCTTCTGCGGGTCTGGAACGATTGCGTAACGTTGCACAATGGTTATCAGCTAAGCAAATATTTCTTGACGTGTCACGCACAATGATTTAGGTCTGGCATCAAAGTGTATATAATTGTATCTTGGTTCATGACAGAATTTTGACGATGCTGAACCAACCAACAATATAATGTTCAAAACAAAAATGCAAAGCATCCACATGAGAGGTGCTGTTGTGTACCGCCGTTGTTCCTTTACGACCAAAGGTGCACGTTACATGGAGAATGAGCATCCAGCTACAAACCGAATCACCTCTCACCTGCATGTAGGACATACTCTTCAACGCCCTTCTCTCGATGCTCGTCTCTCAATGCTCTCGCAGTACGGCCAGTGTCTGTACTGCCTTGAGCTGCCCTTGCTCCTGTGCGCTTTCAACACGCTGCCCAAGCCGGCCACTGCGCTCGTCCACCTCGTCACCGTGCCCTTATTCGGTCTGCTGCCACCCAGCCAAGTCGCCGAGCGGTACCTGTCCGTACGTACTTACGCACAAGCTCTTCTCACTCCTTTCGAAGGCCTTTACCAACAGTGCCTTTGAGACGAGAAGGAAAACGTGGACGGTCAGGGCATGGACCTTTGTAGCTTTCGAAAGGACTCACAAGGGAGTGGGACCTGTACCACAAGCAGATTAAACTGAACCTGAAAACGCACCCTCCCACAACGCCCTTGGGAGAAATGTCGCAGCGCCTGCCTAGGCGCTTGATTCATTGGTATGGTTGAGTGCAGTCGGGATGCTGAACGTAATGTTTCTCGAAAGTGCGACCTACTAACAGCGACGCGCATTCCAGAAGCATCATGATACACCAACTTGCGGAGAGCAACCACCCTTGCATTGCCCGTAATTGTGATGCCATATAGAGGGACAGGTTTCTGGTTCTCCATACTTAAGAGGGACTCACCTGAACACATTTATATATGTCATACGAATTTATGACCCACTGGCTGCAATAGAATCGTATACCAGTACGAAAACATTTTCATGTTAATCAAAATCTCCCTGATGGCGCAGTTTGCTTCGTTTGGTAATATATCACATCCTGATTGATACAAAAAATAAACAAGAAACACATTTTTGTTGATCTACGTTTCACTAGATGTCGCTAGTTGTCTCGCAAGAGGGAGTTTTATGTCTGTATTTCAGTACAGAAAGGACTTTTATGTAAGTAAACTAGGCCGTTTTGAACATTGATGTCCATTTGTAAAACCTTTTTATTGGTGCCCGATGGTTTTCAAACCTGTTGGTCATGAAGTCGTCAGTCCCCTAGGAATGGTAACAGGTGAGTCCCTCTTAAGTAGGCCGAACAGCACGCGTTTTGGACGGAGAGAGAACCTTACTAGCAACGTTTAAGCCGAACCCATTTGCTTAAAATATAAAGAACCCTCCGTATTTACGTGAATACAGCCAATTCACTCCTCGGCAAGGGGCAGCAGTACGGGTAAAGACAAAAATAATAAAGCTTGTAAGATGTGGGTCAACCAGTAGAATAATCGGATCCAACAGTTTTGTGATGTGTGGCTTATATTATTTTAGATTCCGTTGATGTTGATTCTATCACTGAGACTTTTTTTTTGCTCAGAACGCACAAGGCACACAATCTAAGCTGGTTCACTACAAGTGAAGAAGAATGTACGTAAACGAAGGTGACGTGCCTAGGTCAGTGTGTAATAAACCAAGCTGGTTCACTTCAGAAGAATGTACCTAAACGAAGGTGACGTGCCTAGGTCAGTGTGTAATAAACAAAAATTTAGTCCGAAGCCCAAACCTGCAGCTGATAAGGTCATCTTTGCGTTAGATCATTCCTAAAACGATATTTCACGACCCCAGCGAACCCGGATTGAACCCCGCCACGTTATGTCTGACCGGCCCACGTGTACAGTGCCCCCAGTTCCTACCTGATACTCCTTTCACTCCGCGCTCCTCAGGTCGAAGTTCTGGCAGCCGCCCTGGCGCTCTTCCTTGTAGTGGGCCTGGACAACTGGAGCAAGCTCGTGGCGTGCACGGCGCACACCGTCTGCGCACGCTACGGCCTGCGACGCGGGCAGCTCTTCCTGAAGGTGTGCGCGCTGAGCTTCGCGTACGCACTGATCGTCCCGGACACCGTGGTCGCAGTGACGCTTGTCTACTTCCTGGACCGAGTCTGTTCCACCATCTACAAGGAAGACATGGACCGACCTTTCGCGAGTGCCGCGCGCGCCTCGTCACTTCAGGCCTCACAGTCACCCTTGCACCTCGACTCGGTATCTCAGCCTTCTTTGGCCCGGTTGGAGAACGAGGCGCTATTAGACCGTATCACCGATGCTGTGGACTCCCGAAAGATGACGGACAGCAAAAAGCTCCACCTTAGCGGTCCCCTGACAACGACGAGCGCTGTCGACTGTGGGGCTTCCGACACCACCGCGGTCACCAGCGCAACTCAAGGCGCCCGAGAGGTGCGTGCGAGCGGATCTACCGGTACATTTTTAACAGGCCTCTAGGACGGCCACCTTTTTTAGACCGTGCAAATTTCTCATTTGATTGTATGTTTTCAGATTTGTTTTGCATTGGCCCGGTTTGGTAATATTGCATCAATTCGTTTTTCCCTCACTGTGCCAGTAATGGTTGCTTTTCTGCTTTAGTGAAGCAACGCTACCAGCAGCGCATTTTCACCCGTTCAAGCGCCGTTTTCTTTATCTAAGGATCTCATACTTTCACGTGGAGAAAATTGCTATTGACTTCCTCAGCGGTATCAACAAATCTTCCACACCTAGCTTTTAAAGCGCCACGACAACATACCGGCTAGCTTATTTACAAGGAACTAGTATTTGGCAACTCAGGCACACCCAAAGCGCTAGTATAACGTTTTCATTTACCCCCCAAAAACAAGAAATAGAGAAAAAACCTTTAAACGTCGGGCTACATGACATCAGCAGTGATACGATAAAGGGAGAACTAAAAACATAGTTACGAGTGCGTTATATGCCCGTTATTATTCAAACGAAACAATCGAACGAAACTACCGGCACCACTGCTATCGCAAAGTCGCGTTTCCTGAAGGTGGAATGGGCTGGAGGCCGCCACTTACGCAAAGAAGGTTCTGTGACGTCATAGCAGCAGTGGCTGCCATGGCTTCGTCTGGTTTCCTTACAATATAAATTAGAAGTTTCCTGCTAGGGTTAAAATTATGGCATTATTCTCATCGGGACACAGCAGTTATTTTCGAAAACCGAACTTGTATTTTCTTCTGGTCCTGTTCCATTCGCGAAGACGTCCCCGAACCGGGTTCCCTCTCCTCCGTCATGCGTGGTAACGTGCTGGTCGAGCGGCCAGCAAAGGAGCCGAAGACAAACTTAAGTTCTTTACTGTATGGCGAGAGATGAGCCGAAGCAATGCAGTAACAATACCGTTCCGTGCGAGGTTACAGTATAGAACTCGATCAGTGCACCATCATGGATTCACTGCTCCAAAACGAATAAATTTTGCGCTCGGAGGTACCCCGTATATTATGCTCGACGCGCTGATTGTCGAACAGTTTTCATATGCTTTATGCATATGGCTCAAACATACTGCAGACACTCAACACGCTTTCCAGAGTTTATGAAGGGCCGGGAGCAGCGGCGATCATTGAGCCTGATAGCGAGAGAGAGAGAGAGAGAGAGAGAGAGAGAGAGAGAGAGAGAGAGAGAGAGAGAGAGAGAGAGAGAGAGAGAGAGAGAAAGAGAGAGAGAGAGAGAGAGAGAGAGAGAGAGAGAGAGAAGAGAGAGAGAGAGAGAGAGAGAGAGAGAGAGAGAGAGAGGAGAGAGAGAGAGAGAGAGAGAGAGAGAGAGGAAATATCGGCTGTGGCGTCCACCCCGCCGGGGCAAGTTTCAACTTGAACCGTTGGCTACGCTGCAATGGCTACGCTGCAACGCCAGCGAGCCGCCCACGACCCTGCCACACGTAGCGGTAGGTTGTGCCACAAGGCACGGGAGCACTGCTTGCAACTTGCAGTACGTGCGAAGAGTACGGTCAATCGTAACCGCCCCTTGATTTCGGTTAAACGCTTTGATGCTCTCGCTTCGTCCCCCTCGAATCATGCAACAAAGTTTTCAAGCTCGCTCTCATTCATGAACGTTCAAAGCTGAAAGTAAACGATACAATGAACTCGCAATGTTGCAATTACAACTCACACAAGTTAGACTGCCCCCTCAACTTGCACTTCGCAAGGAAATCACGTTTGCGATAGTTTTGTCAACCCTTGTGTGATTAAGTGGACAGTTTAATTCGTCTTTTATCGGTCATTATCAGAGTGATGACGTAGTTGCCATGTCATCTTCGTGAATTCTATGCGATCACCGTTACATCAACCTCGCATATGTTTAACAAAATCGCATAGACTATGTGGCTGCCTAAAAATTAAGAGCGAAGTGAATCCAAATTTATTGTCGTCATGTATTTGATTTACCCCAAATACTTGGCAAGTATTTTCCTGCCGGCACTCCTGCATGGCGCATACCGAAATTACCGAAGAATTCAGTGGCACGTTCCTTGACATGGCCTAAGTCATGTGATAATACTCTATGTTGTAATATATGGGCTTTTTGTAGAATCCGTACATCGAAATGTTCAGTAACACGCTTTCACTGAAAAATCTGGAGAAATTAGGAGAATTTTCTACTAATGCCTAGCTTTGTTATGCCGTCCTTCTATAGTGGGAATTCTTCAGGGGCATTCTTTTTTTACTTTTTTTAATTCTGTCCCAGAAATATATCCATTTACGCTATTAAAACGATTAGAAGGGTTGCTTCCGCTAAAGCTGCATTTTTGTGTAAATGAAGGGTGTTAAACGGTTCACCATATTCGCTATTTTTGGTATTTGCCTTATTTGTTGGTTTTTCGGAATTCTGTTTGACCAATTATCTCCATTTACGCTATTAGAAAGTATAAAAGTAGAAATTTCGCGAAATCTGCAGTTCTAGTAGAAAAGAAGTGCGTTTCATGGTGTGTCAGTTCAGTACTTTTTGCTTTTCTCCTTTCTGGATTATCAAGTTTGTTCGACCGATTATATTCATATACGCTATCATAAATATTGCTGGTGTAACTTCAGCGATAACTGCATTTTCGCTGAAATGCAGGGCATCCCACAGTTCGCGATTTTCGTTATTGATTTAAATTTCTCTATTTTTTGGTTCCTTAAAATTCTGATTAACCAATTATCTCTATTTACACTCACATAAGGAATAAAGGTAAACTTCTGCAAAATCAGCATTATTTTTGAAATGTAAGGCGTTATACGTTTTGTCATTTTCGAAATTTTGTTCCACAACCTATCGCATTTATGGTGGAACTTCCACGAAATCTGCATTTTTGCTGATATGCAGGGCGTTACAAAGATCTGTATTTTAGTACTTTTTATACTTTTCTGTCTTAATTTTTGGTTTTTCGAAATTGTTCTACCAATTATCCCTAATTACGCTCACATAACGAATTGCAGTTGAAACTTCCGCGAAATAAGCGTTATTGTAGAAATGCACGGCGCTACACGGTTCGCCATTTTCTATAAATTTCCATAGGTTATTCATTCTTTAATTTTAAAAATTTCGTTAGACCAAATATGTCCATTTACGCTATTATAACGATCCCATTTGGAACTTCTGCGAAGTACGCATTATTATGGAATTGCATAGCGTTACACGGTCCTGACTGTGGCTGTACTCGGCAAAGAATGCTACGAATAAAAGTTATCTTCCTGGCCCGTCAACACCTCCCGTAACTGCGGTCCTAGTGAGAGTCATCCCCAGGCATTATACTATATTAGGGATGACATCGAAATTCAGAGTGACTGGGATACCATCAAATATGTACACTCTTTATAAAAATTTTCTAACCCGCCGCGGTGGCTCAGTGGCTAAGGCGCTGCGCTGCTGAGCACGAGGTCGCGGGTTCGATTCCCGGTCATGGCAGCCGCGTTTCTGATGGAGGCGAAAAGCAAAAACGCCCGTGTGTACGAGATTTCGCCGCACGTTAAAGACCCCCAGGTGGTCAAAATTAATCCGCAGCCCTCCACTACGGCGTGCCTCATCGCCTGCGTTGCGTCGGCGCGTTAACCCCTACAATCAATCAACAAAAATTTTCTAGACCAAACCTAAGCCTTCTCGACCACAAAGATTCAAAAATATATTTTACCTTAAATGTGGGAAATATATTTTATGTCAGTAAAAAAGAAAGGTGTATTCCCAAAATTTCCGGCACAAAAAACTTCAGCTGTGCTCATTACGTAACCGTGTACCTTGCATTTTTTTCTGCCTGCGCATTTTCGGTTTGGCCTAGAAAATTTTGACAAGAAAAGTAGGGAAGCTTTTTTGCTCGCACATAAATCAATATCATATTCTGGGATTTAATCTAATCCAAAGAGTATGGTCGCAGACTAGCAAGAAGTTTAATGCGGATGTCCTAAGAGGGTTAGAATAGCTGACGTCGAGTCACAAAATTTCCTGCCGGAACCTGCCCTAATATTTTCTACACTATGAACTTGAGCAGTGGCAAATATCTTGTCCCACGTCTATCGCCCTTTCCAGATCTGCACACACCTTTTGGACGAGAAGAGGTTTAACTGCAAAGGCTTAGCGTGTTGACATTAAGCAGGTTATTATGGATGCCGACAAGCCCACTCACAAATACTGGCACATTAGACACTCGTAGTAGTTACAACTCGCAACACATGAAAGAAGAAAGAAAATGGACACAAGATACGTGGCTTAGACGAAAATGCGCGTGTACTGGAAGCCGCGGCCCCCCAGCGCAAGCGGCTCCCGTGAGACTAGGCTTTTAAGTGCGAATGCACTTCTTAAGCGAGCCTGAAGCGTCCGCCGCCGTCCGCATAGCAACAGCTGCGGGTGCGCGCGCTCCTCGTCTTCCTTGGCAACGGGGGGAGATGGGCGCGCGCTGCCTGGCCGCTGACATGGCACATACCCACGTGGGGGATTGGCCAGGAATCGGGCGTGAGAAGGGCTAATGCACCCGCTTAAAGGAGTACTGACACGAAATTTCAAAGCTGAGATCCGCTCTAGCAATCAAGTACAACGACAACACAAATAGGTGTCGGTGAATAAATGCATCTTTCTTTCTTTGTAGTTGGGTGTGTGTGTGTGATCTCTCTTTCGCGAACATTACCGAACCGCGCAAATTCAACTCATGCATTCGCACTTTCACATTCTTCCCCTCGGGGAAATGCGGGGAATTTTTTCCTTTCTCTCCGGTCTGCCGCCGGTTTGACGACAGTGCGCCTTTGTGGAAGACGCGTATTTGGCGACGTCGCCGATGGCTTACTACTGGGGTCATTCCCCCACTCTCTTCAACGGTTGCCGTCGGGGGAGGCATAACTTGTCCGGCCGACTCCTGGGATTAGTCCTGGCACCGTTGCCGTCTGCTCGCTTGGGGGCCTTTTTCCTCCCTCTTTTGAAGGACGCAGGAGTTCCCCTTCTTTCCCTCGTCGGGAGACGCTCTCAGTGTACGCATCTTTTGAAAATAAACAGTCTTGTCTTGAAACTGCAAAGCAGCTCCAGGTCTGCTTTCTCGCCTCCTTCAGCAGCCGACATTCCGGGCTGCTACACGTGAAGGGACTGGCAGCAAAAGGGACTACCTAGGTAACTAAACATCCACACCAAGGAACAAGATGGAGATATTACGAATCTTAGTAGCGATGATTAACAAGGAAATATAGTTCAGAGGAAAGAAGAAATATTGTGTGGCGACATAAAAGTGGATGGAAGAATTTGAGAGAGCTTCAGGCAGTGGGTGTAGCCCGAAAGAACCCATTCCCGTTTGACCCCTTCCCGTTTAAACCCATTCCCGAAACGCCCTTCCCGCTTGACCCGTCCCGTGTGCGCCCGTTCCCGAAACGACCTTCCCGTTTGGGCGCTTCCTGTTTCAGCCCGTTCCCAAAACGCCCTTCCCGTTAAAACCCGCTCCCAAAGCGCCCTTCTCATTTGAACCCGCATCGTTGCAACCCATTTGAATTTCTGAAAATATGCTTTACCGTCTTCGAAACTGTTCCCCAAAATGGGCTTACAAGCAACGGGTCATGCACTAAAAACTTGTATGCACCAAATTTCCCGGAATCGACCGATATTTCCGGCCGATAAAAGTTTCCGAATGCCTTAGGCCGATTCTACCCTCTTGACACAAAATTTGTAGCGGCGAAAGTGTACTATAAAGATACCCAATATTTTGAGTAATGCACGTATTGAATTTTTCTGCAGTTGGTGTTCGTACGTGCGGCTGAAGTTTATTTATCAGCCACTCTTATGCTCATTGTTTGGAGCGTAGCTTCGTCTTCGGGTTCGATAGATCTATAGATCAAAGATGTCCGTAAAAGATACTTTACAAAAGGCAAAAACATGTGCAGAAATCTGAGAATTGGCCACTAATGCCTTTCCTACGTGAGTAATCGGCAGATTTTTTGTATTTATTTACCCATACTTTACGGCCTAGTCGGGCTCATGCAGGAGTGAACATAAAAACACATCAGTATTGGTTGGCGTAGTTTAAAAACGCCCCACACAAATAAGTAAAAGACATAAATATGTAATAGACGGACGGAACAAGGATATGCATTCGTAATGTATTCCAATTTTAAAACACGACGATTCAACCACAGCACATATTTACAATACATGGGGAAAATTCTTCTAACGATACCGAGTTCACTGTTCGTTCAGTTAACTTGTTCCAGTAAGAAATTGCACGAGGAAACAAAAAGAACTTTCGAATAGTAATTCAGCTGATTGGCTGCCTAATGGTCTTACTATGATGTCTTCTCGCTGAACGCCTGAAAGGCCCTTGGAGGTAGTATTCCCGCGACAATTTTAAGTTTCTGTAGTAAAGAAAATTTAGGCTAGAGACAACCCTGCGCGGCTTAAGTTTCTGAAGGTTTGCCCTATTATGCAAATTGAGTACGCTAGAGTGACGGGAATAAATAGAATCAATAAAGCGCAAAGCTAAGTTTATAATTTTCGCCGCTTCTCATGACTGCGATTTTTTATAGCCAGATGTGGCATATGTATCCAGATACATAGGGTTACTTTATTTTTATACATCTTTTTTATCTTTTATAGTTTTCATCTGTTTATTTTCGACATTGATGTACACTTGCGCTATTATATAGATTAAATGTGTTAGTCCACCAAATACGTTCTTTTTTCAAAGTGAGGGTGTTTTTGCGATGTTTTATTTGTGCTTCCGCGGCGCTTTTCTGGGCTTTTTGATTTTATTGTTTTTTGGTTTGTTAATTTAAAAGATGTGTTTATTGGTATAACGAATTGTAACCAAATGTCGTCAGCTCTAGATTCAAAAAGTGAAGCCCAGGTTTGAAAAGCAGTCAAGGACTCTGGATGTACTGAGCATGCTATGGCAGCGGCTGGGAACAAACGGAAATAAATGAAAAACAATGTGAAAAGGTTTTTTATAACGTGTCATAAACTGGGTGCGTTATTCCGGGAACGGGCTAAATAGGAAAATATGAAACGGGAAGGTTTTTTCTCCCCGGGTTGAAATGGGAAGGAACAAACGGGAAGGTTGAAATGGAATGGGTTCAAAAGGGAACGGGCCAAGTGGGAAAGGGCGAAACAGGAAGGTCGTTTTGCGCCGGATTGAAACGGGAGGGAACAAGCGGGAGGGGTGAAATGGGAATGGGTTCAAACGGGAACCTCCCCAGGCAGTAGCAGACATCAACAGAATCATTGACTATGATGGCCGTGTCCTCTGGCATCACAGGACGAAACATGATGACGACTACCACTACTATGACGACGATTAGGATGATGATTGTTGTGGTGGTTTGGCTCGTGGTGGAAGAGGGTGGGAGCCGTGAATAGCTGTGGTGAGGACTGCTATATTGTATTGTGCCCTCGCAGGTTGACTTGGCAACGGTGACTTCCATTCCCGCCGATGCCAATGCCAATGAATCTTCCCACGAGCATAACATCGCTAAGGAAGATACGGAGGAGAGCAGAGCCACGCATGCACAAGCTGGGTCGTTGATCGGTGCAACCGCCAAACAAAGCTACATGAACCAAGCCCCACCAGCTTTTCGTGACGAACGGTCCTTCCGTTTCGCGCTGGGCAAAAACGAAGGTACGCTTCCCTAGTTCTAACCGTTTCACGCCTGAACGTTTCCTGCTTTTTTACAAAAAATGTGGGGATGTTCAAATGCGTACAATAATGTCATACATACTGTAAAACAAGCTTGATTTGAAAATCTCCTAGACAGTCATTCACGCACTACAACAAAAGTTAATTCAAACGTGCAATTTGATCAGCCAATGCAGCCACGAATGCAGCGACCGGTATTCTGAAAGTAGTGGGTTCCGGTCCCACACAGGGGTTAGGTATTTCTCCAATTGCGTTTTCATTTCGATATATAACGTACGTAAACACGAAAAACTGATGAATTCCTTCCCGTTCGCCTTCGTTGGCGTCCTTGACTGCTGGCTTTCATTTCTGTGTTTAATATACGAGCTCCTCATTCACAATTCTAACTAATATACTAATATCTATATATATATATATATATATATATATATATATATATATATATATATATATATATATATATTAAGAAACTCGTGCACTAACTCGAACATAGCAATGTCGTTCTCAACACCCTGTAATAACTAGGGACAATTTTGCTTGTTTTGTTTCAGACGCATTCAACGCAATTAACCCATTCTCCCCTCTGGAGAAACAAGCAACACACATGGAAACCACAGGCATGGTACCAAATACGCAACAGCCCTCACAAAGTAACCCTCACGGCTCTCCGACAACGATGTCTGGAGGCAGGATTGACAGTGGGCTTACGCCACGTACACATATATCCGAACCAGAGCCGCTTCAGAAACCCACGGATAACGGACGTTCGTTCCCGCTACCCGAACGCGGGATGCACTTCTCGCGCAAGTTCAGTATCGCGGACGCCCTGGATCGCAGGCATAGCTCCACGTCTTCGTTCAACAGGCAAGAGGAACAGCTGAAGGCGTCAGAGGACCTGGAAGTTGGAGGCACTTCTGGCGCTCGCAGCAGCTCCTGTGAGTCAACAACGGTTACCGAGAGAGATCATGCTTTAAATATTGGAAAGTCGTCTAGGCGCACAGAACCGGCGGAATCGGCAGGAAAGATGGCACAAGAAGCCTCGGCACAGGATGTGAAATTGGTAAACTCTACAGAGACTGCTGATAGGGCTATTCCGGATGGTAGAGTATATACAGTAGGTACCGCCGATCGGGATGATGGGGTCCATCCAGAATACTTGCCAGCATCAGTGAAATCAAGCGAAGTGACTGGAAGCTCGTCGGAGCATCCTCGGAATAAAGATGAACTACATATGCAAAGGTTCGATTCCCAACTCACCAGAAAACCAGGAGCAGGTTTTGTGCTGGAAGCGTCATCCCTTGACACCGCATCATCCAGCGCGAGCTCCCGTGATGATCGGTCGTTGAAATCCCGCTCTACATCCGAAGGCACGCCGATGCCAGGAACGGACTCAGACATCTGGACGCGGAAGTCCGGTGCACCCAATTCAAATGGTCTTGATCCCACATCAAAAACGGCAGCGCCAGGAGCTACATCCAACAGTAGCACACTGAGCCCAATGCTCGACCTTTCTGCATCCGATCTGGAACTCCTGAAAGACAAGCCCAGATACCATCCGACAGGTGTCACCAAGAGAAAAGCGTCTGTAAACAAGCGGTTTCCCTACTTTACAACAGACTCTGTAGAATTCCAGGAAGAAATAAGCAAAGGATATGATGGAAATGCTGTCAGGTTTCCGAGCAAAGACTATGACGTGAAAGTAGAAAAGAAAGGTCGGGTGAAAGTGAATAACGAAGAGCACTTGAAGCGAGTAACGACTGACGGAAAGTATGGTCAGTGCCAAGTTCAATGCAAGCTTAGCGACAGCAATGTGGAGGTTGTCCAGACAGAGCGCAAAAATATTCACGAGCACGTTGACAGCAATGCTGGCAGCGAAGGCAGAGAGATCGGTAAGAACGCCTGCCTCATCCGTCGGAAATATTCTCCTACCAAGATGAAAACAGAGAGAGACACGGGAAGCGATGACAAAAAATTATCGGGAAAGACACGCACCAAGAAAGGCCGAGACCCCAGCAGCAAGAAAGGAAGTCGTACGAAAAAGATGACCGCTGACGCACCTTCACTCATTGCCGGCAATGAACCTACGCATACAAAAGAAACAATGGAGCTGGAACGAAGGCCATTCGAAGCTTCTCCTTTGGCCAATGATTATTGTGACGCCTCCGTAGCTTCTTTTCCTCGTGATACTGGCGCACATCAAGAGGCTCGTGGCTTTCAGGACGTCGCTCTAGATGTGAAAAAAGAACCGAGTGTTCTCGGAAAGTCACCACCCAGTTTAAGGGCTGAGTCACTGGACTCTGTTAAGGAATTGTGCGAGCTTCGCCACGGGTTGTGCAATGAGAACGCGATTCAGATTCCGCTTCCGTCACAGCTGCTGGACAGCCCAAAGACAGAGGCACCCACGGCGGCGCCTCCAATGAAGTGTGAGCGTGAAAGAGAAGGCACCGAAAGTGCAAAGAAGAAAACGCATCTGAAATCCAGCAAGTCTTCCAGCTCGTCTACCAAAAGCGCACGGCGTAACAGCTGCAAAGCGAGCAAGGGCTCGAGAAAAAGGAAAAGGATCATCGCTGACGCAACTTCACGGATTTCCGGCAATCAATCTACTGATACCAAAGAAACCATGCAGCAGGAAAAAATTCCATTCGAAACTTCTCCTTTCGCGATTTATCATTGTGAAGCCTCCATAGCTCCTCTGCCTCCTGATACTGGCGCCCATCAAGAGGCTTCTGGCTTTCAGGACGTCGCTCTCGACGTAGAAAGAGAACCGACTTTCACCGCAAAGTCATCACCCAGTTCAATGGCCGAGTCGCTGGACTCTGTTAAAGAATCGCGGGAGCTTCACCATAGATTGCGCAATAAGAACGCGGTTCAGCTTCCGCCGCACCTTGTGGAGAGCACAAAGCCAGAGGCACCCCAGGCGCTATCTGCAACGAAGTGTGAATGTGACACAGAAGATGCCAAAAGCGTAAAGAAGAAAACGGCTAAGAAATCCAGCAAGTCTTCCAGCTCGTCTACCAAAAGCGGAGGGCGTAACAGCTGCAAAGCGAGCAAGGGCTCGAGGAAAGCCACAAAGACCACACCGCCCACTGAAGTCCAGATTGAGAAGGGTGGGAGTGAAGTGGGCGGAATGCCCCAGGCCTGTCGCCCGAATGACCCTAAAAAAGCGAAGGTAGGGGAGATAACCCCTGATAACAAAAAACTACGGGCAGAAGACGATAGCAAGATGGCCTTGCTGCGTCGACCCCCAAGCATTGACGACGCTCAAGCAATGCAACCACTTGAAGTTAAGGAACCAGCAAAGTCCGAAATTGATAAACAACGGAAACACAAAGGCGTGTTCGAAGGCGCGATAGGGCTTCAGGTCCTGCCTGTTGAGGATGCACTAGAGCAGATGCGACCTAAAGCAGCTGACGTGCTTGAAAAAGCGGAGGCACCTAATATACTCCACTTACCAACAACCAAGGGACCTCCCGCCTACATTGCTCCTGGGACTGTACAAAGTGCCAGTGCTTCATTTTCGCATACCTCAGGCATTATGAACCGTGGCTTAACGGGAAGCGGGACCGGGGTATCTTTCGAAATAGGCATTAGCAAACCCAATAAGGATGACAGCAAGGTTACTGTGGAAAAAGCGGTGAGTGTAGCCAAAATTATTTACCTTCATGATGGTGCCTACGTCGCCTTTAAAGGCACCAATCGAACTTTTTGCAGACCGTGGCCTTAACACCTTCAGATAAGGCGTGTACGAGTGCACGGCTGCGGAGGCGGCCGACTATACTTAAGACCTCGGGTGCGATGTTGGCCGCGACTCGATCGGTTCGACATCACTCAGCGGTAGACTTCGGGACTACAAGGTTCACCGTTATCAGGTATAGTGTTAAAATCCGTGGTTTATAGGATTCGTGTCAGTTAAGCCACAGCTTCCAAACCGTCCTTGCTACATATAGGTCGCTCTGCCCGGATTCCGAAGTGAACTGTGTCCGGTTTTTGCTTGAGATCATCATCGTCATCATCATCATTATCATCACAGCCTATGTACGCCTACTGCAGGGCAAAGGCCTCTACACATTATTCTCATATTACCCCGGTCTTGTGCTAACTGCGACCAATTTATTCCCGCAAACTTCTGGATCTCATCTGCCCATCTAACTTTCTGCCGCCCCCTGCAACGCTTGCCTTTTCTAGGGATCCACTCTGTTACCCTTAATGACCAGCGGTTATCTTGCGTTCGCATTACATGCCTTGCCCATGTTCATTTCTTCTTCTTAATTTCTACTAATATGTCCTTAACACGCGTTTGTTTCTTGACCCGCTCTGCTCTCTTCTTGTCCTTTAATGCTACACCTATCATTTGCCGCTCTATTGCCCGCTGAGTCGTTCTGAATTTAAGTTGAACCCTCTTAGCGTCTGCGTAATTTGAAAGTAGCATTCTGGCACGCCCTATAATGCAGATGAGCCATTCAGTAGCTGCAGAAAAAAAATAAAGGTAAGGAATGTTTGGGCTGTTAGTATTTATTTATTTGTTTTTTATTTCTACCTATTTTTATAACGATTTAAACAGTTCCCAGAGCAGGCTATACAGAGAAATTTAATACTGATTACGCCGAAAGCGCAACTACGCCGGCATCAGGGTATAGGACATGTAATGGCACTGTCATATGGGCTGGCTAAGAGTTCGGCAGGATGTTTCACTGCAGCAGGTCTACCCTATAGTTCATTGCAAAAAACGTATTTGCAGAGATGTCTTACCATGTGTTTTCTATAGCCACATATCTTTTTAACATTACGGCCAACATTATTTTGCCTTTTTTAATTCTCTGTCCTCGTTACTTCACATCATACTGAAATGTAGATAAAACACACGGATTCTTGTTTTTTTTTGTGGTTATGCAGAAACTTTTTCCTTCGGAGGTATGTATACCTCAACCATCCTTTGCAGTTCTTTTACCTACTTGCTGAACAAGACAAAGGTGTTTTTTATGTCCATTTTTTCGCTTTAGCTTATAAAGAATCCACCTCTGATTGGTCGTGGCTAGCACTTAGGGTTGTAGAGATCGCGTAATTATGTGAATAATCTTAATTACACTGCAGGCTCGATGCGGTGTGTACATTATTTCAATGAGTAAGAAAAATTGTTGAGCCTAAAATAGATCCCTGCGGTACTCCCGAGTAAACGCTGTTTGCGAAACTGTGACCCATGTAAAGATGTGGCGTTTTCCTGTGACGCTGCAGGAAAATACATGCTTTTAGGGACATTTTTTACCTCAAAGTGTTTTATGGTTGGGTATAGCAATACCTCAGCCACGTCATATCAATCACAGAAATCGCATCACCTGTAAAAGTTGCACTGAAGCGGCTCTGCTAGATATCGAGCCCACGATCACTCTGCCCGCAACGGGAGGTGCGAGACACTCTGCCAACCAGGCATTTAACTCACGCGAATTCAGCTCTATGAGTGCGGCTTATGTCCTTCCCTATATCAATCTTCATTCAGATGGGGCTACCGCCTATGCGAGGCGAACCGAAGTAGTGTGTCGCGACAATAATGCGCGCCTATAGTGTGCGTTACTGCTACGGGTGTGATGGCCCCGCGTAGGAAAAACAGTCAACGGCGCCGACTGCCGAATGTGTCGCTCATTATTGCTTTGGTGCGACGAGAGACACCAGCGGGAAGCGGAACGCGTTAACGCATTCACGGCTCAAGCTGCGATCTCTGTCTATCGCATTCCACAAGCTGAGTTCGTCGCAACGCAACCGTATGCCGTACACGCCACGGAGCAGGACCGAAGTGATGGCACCTTTGCCGAAGTGACCCGCGATCAGGATTTAGCTCTCGAAGCACTCCAAGAAGATAGCTGCAGACCCGCAAATAATGCTCCTTTCGCTGCAGCGCAGCGGGAATTCACCAAACGATTCGCTGACAACCAGTTCGGTTTCGTTCACACGGTTTGCGAGCGCCTGTGGTTTCAGTCGGGTTTACGCAAAGCTCCGGCGCGTGTAATCCAGTGCTTAATGTTGATGAGTCTAGGGGTGCCATACCGAATCCCGATCAAAAATATAAACAGGGATGTGCAAGTGCATATCGATAGACTTTAAACATTCAACTGCCACTGTGAAGGTTCGTTTTAATTTCGTATTTTACTGGTTTCTCTGAAAAAGAGATCAACCCAATTTTTTTCTCGTTCTCCAAGAAAAGCTTAACTGTCGAAAATCCGGCTGCATTTCCATCTCTCTGAAGTGCACATCGGCATTGCTTTTCAGGTTTCACATTTGCTTTCGAAGGTGCAGATTATGTTATCGCTGGCCTCGCGTTGTACATTTTAAAGGGCGCGAACGTACCGAGCTTATATAATTTACAAAGACATTACAAAGAGGAAAAGGGCAAATGTTGGGCCAGAAAGTCTTCATAGAAGAGTGTTGTTGCATGAAAAACCTAATGAAAAATCAAAAGTGTATTTGGTATATTCGATAAGCTGCGCCACCAAATTACAGCACAGCTGCTTATTTTCTTGTGGATATCTACATGATTATTCCGTGTTGCTATCGCGCTTTTTGCGGGAATGTCTCTTTGGCAGCCTCGGTTTCCAGTGTCCATGCCAATATTGAAGTTGAAGCAAGCCAGCTACGCGAAATTTTCCAAAAGTAACAAGCGCTTCTAATCGTGGACCCTTGCACGAAGAGGGACTCGTACAAGACAATCTCAAATGCACAACTCTAACAGTTACATGTAAAACTATGATTGTTATAAGTGGTAGTTAGCCTGTGTTGGGCATTTTATTACCCAGAATTTCCGATTAGTAGCCATCTTAAATTTCTAAAATCTGGGTCCAATACATCTTACGTTAGCGCCAGGCAAGTTGAAACTTTTATTTCCTGAAGTTTGTGAATAACGCCTCATAAATGAGAACCTTTAGTATGGGGCAAGCTGTTATTATTAGGGTACGGCAAACGCTGTTCGCAGCCCAGAGCACAAGTTGTCGCGAGGTTGGTCACATCCATTGGCAAGGGAACGCACCTCAGCATCGACGCTGTCGTCAACTTGGGACGTCAACACAGAGAAGCCCAGGCGCTCTTCGCTGTCGCACATTATGCGTCGGCGCGGATCCTCAGCCTTCGAGGAAAGTTTCTCGCGAAGCACTTTCCGACCGTATACTACAGGTGAGCTCGCAGTGCTACCACGGCCTGGAACTTTTTAAAGCGGAGCGGATCCATATCTCACTTGTGGTGTCCGTCCGCACCACGAACGTAATACAGAAAAGCTAACTTTCTCTCACGGTGATGACGATCATGGGTGAAGTGAATGGGAAAAGGCAACTGCTTAACGCTGTACGAGTCGAATGTGAGGCTTTCTTGTTATGAAACCACCTTCTATCGGAATGAGTGCTTCCAATACTGCGGTCGAAGCAGTTTAAATTTGGAGAGGGCTGCTTGGACGCACAAAATAATGCAATCCTCCGTGTAACGATGGCGTTGGTTGAAGACGGAGCTTTCTTTGCGCGAAATCAAATGGCAAAGTGTCAAAGTCAAAGCTGCTGAAATCAAAAATCCAAATGGCGTGCGACTTAAAGGCAAAGCTCAGCGAGTCATACTCCAAATAGCCTGCGAGTCAAAGTCAAAACTCGGACGACAACCAAGGAATCCCTCACGACAAAACTTCAACCATAGTAGTCGTAAGAAGGGATTCATAAATACTTTTGGCTTAATACAGCGCTCAGGGTGGTCACATAAAAACTGTTGCTTCTGGTGTTTTATTTATTTATTTATTTATTACGATAGTCTCAATGCCTCTAGGCGTTGCGGAGGGGTGTGGGTAGGTAAGCAGTGTTTGATATGGCTGTCTTGAAAAGAATAGGGGAACGTTAATGCTGCCGACGATGCAGGGAGCTGGTTACATTCCTACAAATTTTTGTACAAGAGAATTGAAATACAAACTTTTGGCGGCAGGACGGCACTTCACTTTTGACTTAGTGATTATTGCGGGAGGAAACATATGAAACAACATAAGAAGGCCACCCCAGAGGTCAGGAATAGTAAAATAAGTTGTATTAAAAACACAAACAAGAGTTTGTTGTTCATACTTTTCAAAAGTAAGGAAGATGCACATGCATTTTGATTGTACGTATTATAGATGCACGAAAGTAACTGAAGACAGAAACCGGGCAGCACGAATCTGAATGATTTCAAATAAATTCTACAACGAAATGCACATCGGCCTATTCCTAGAGAATACTTCTCATTAACCGTCGTAGTAAATCATTACACCTATACGACCGGAAGTACACACTTAAGCTTAGGGAAAATGCTATTCGGTACACCATCTGCATACCTCTCAAAGATTGAAATCAGTACTTGGCGCACGTTCGCTTCAATATTCGCTGCACGCAACATTGTTCGACATTATCTACGACGCGATGGGCAGGCATTCCGCACGAACCAGCTCTGAACAGCAGCCCTTGCTTTTTTAAGCTTAGTACCTTCCTTGACCGCAGCTGAGAATAATCCCTTAGCGACATTTGACCTTGTGCCCTTGGATAAGGGCACAGGGTCAAATGTGAGGATAATGTCAAAACAGTCTCGTGAGGATAAGGCCAACACAGCTCTAGCCTCCGAGCCTTGTATTGTCGTCTTCGGTACCTATGGCACAGGTATGGTATCCGCAAGCGCTAAATGTCGCCATTTACCAGCCATCCCCAAAGCCGTCCAGGTAGAAATTACTCAAAGACTCTTCGCTTGTTGTCTCTTCGATGGAACTGACCTGGTCAAAGTTATCGTCGCCGTTCATGAAGGCATACCTCTCAGTAGAATTGTACTTTCGCTTTGTCATGATTTAATTTTTACTGGACCGGACAAATTATTTCCCCTCTGTTGTGCATCGTTAGGTGACCGCGATACTTATGACTGTGAGATTGTGAGAGGATTGGCTTCAAAGCGGTAGGCAGTGAGGTCGAAGCTTCTATCTGACATATCTGCACGCAAGTGGCGCTATGCGAAGTATACACTTCTCGCTTTTTCGCCTTTAAATCTTGCCATGGTTCCGACTTGAGTGCGCATGCGCTCTCGACTGCGATTATCGACTGCTGCATCGACATCAGCGCTGGAACTGATAAATGATAAAAGGGCTACCCTCATGTCAAAAGAGCTGATATGTTTGCAGAGGACGTGGTCCAAAAATTTCGCGGTTCAATTACACGGCGAGTCAAGCCTTTGTTATGTCGAACTTCCTGGCACGGGCTTGCAATCTGAAGAATCTGCGCAGAATATGAAAACGTTTTCATGGTAAGGACGATAAGGGATAAACATGCCAAGTCAACCACATTAACTGTCGACACTCGTGGCAAAAAAAACACCAATTATTATCGTATTTTTCAACCATTAGGATTTGCTCCTCCCGTCTTCGGTCCTTTCAAGAAAAACCCTGCCTTTTTTTTTTCAGGTTCCCAGACGACGTATGGTCCTAGCATGAGCACGAAACGGTAAGAAGTAATGAATAAGGTGATGATGATGATGGTTTGAATTTAATGGCGCAAAGCCAAAAAGGGCAAAGAGCGCCAGAGACAGTTATTTCATGACACAGACGTACAGTTAAACACTAAATTGTCTAAGTAAAAACGAAAGGGTAGCGAATCGATGATGATGGCTGGTGTATAGGGCCAGGATGATTATGCATGATATGAAAGGAGCTGTAAAAACGTGACGTGTAAAAACTGAAAAACACGCTTGTTAGAAAACATTGGGTTGTCAGGGAAGTGTGATGGCCAAGAAGTGCGATGGGTGTAGCGGGATGTGTTGTCTGTACAGTTCAGGAAAAGGTTTGCGTCGTGTCGTGCCGAGCGCCTTGCATTGAATGAGTATGTGAACTACGGATAGGGTCTTTCCGCACCTGCTGCACTGGGGTCTTAAAGATCCCGTGAGCAGATACGAGTGCGTCGCATGGGTGTGCCCTATCTGTAGCCTAGCTAAGGCGACTTCCGTGGGGGTAGTTATCAGGTTTTGGGATTGTCATTGTCGGAAGGGGTGGAAAGGATACTTCGGTGCGGCCCCTTTTAGGGGGCCGATCATTGGGTTTACGGAATTTAGAAAAAAAGATCATACAGCATGTATAGAAGCAGGAGACGGGGGTACTTTCTTCGCTCGGGTTGCCCTGATACCGAGAGAAGTTCCGGAGCTCCCTGCCTGGTAAACAGACAGGGAGCCCATCAGCCGGAGCTTTACCTGGGCTCCAAAGGCCACCGTTTGTGGTTTCTGCCCTTCACCTTACAACTAGAGCCAGGGTAGATCACAGCGTGAGTAGGGGGGCTCGGGGTCCGCGGTGTCCCCAATACCGTCACCAAGATTACTCAAGGTGCCCCGTGCGGGGGAATAACGAATGTCGTGCCCGTGTGTAAAGTGCATTCAACTTGCTTCTGGTAGAGTTATGCAAATAAAATATTCGTAACCCTAAATCTTTACCTCGAAAAAAAAGTCTTGCATTTGTTCCGTATGGAAATCAGAAGGCTAAACAGACCATTGATCATCGCAGTGTGCGCAAGGACGTGCACACCGCATTTCTACTTGGCCCGTCGCTCGTGGCCACTCTGGGCGGAATGTGCAACTTCTTTCACGTAGGCGCACGCGAGCGGGCGCTCAAGCACGTCTCAACCACGTGAGTATGCATTCGGTATTGTTTTTGCCCAAGACAAAAAATCATCATCCTTTATGTAGGCAGGGATTTAAATGTACAAAGTTCACCAAAGGCAATGTTCGGTCATTGACTGCAAAACAGCGCAATTCAAACTTGAGGTTACAGAAGCTATGGAACCCTAGGGTAACCAAAGGTAACTGATGGGCCGTATCATCTGGGCGGAGGCACGAATTTTTGTGATGGTCTCGAGCGGGGCAATATAATACCCATTGTGTCCTAAGAATTAGGTTTGGTTTGTCTGGGTTCTATTACCCCTCCAAAAGTCTGAAGCATTTCCGGAACATTTTTTTCTAGCTTAAAAAAGCTTAACATGCGGATGCACGCTTATTGCTTTTTCGCCTGCAGATTTTTCTGTCTTTACCCCATAGACCTATTTTCATATACTGCAATCCTATAGTCAAGAAAAGGGCAACAACCCAGCCTGATTGGGTCTCTGCTCCTGGTGGACGAATGGGGCGAGCGTAAACTTGGAGTTGCGAATGGATGCAGTGTGTCCATCTGTCCCTAATGTCCTCTCTCTTCGAGCTAGAAGCTGGCTCTTCCCAGGACATTGTTAAAACGAGAATGGTTTAGCTTCGAGCAATGGCGTGGCCACGAAGGCGATGGCTGCAATGAGGGCGGTTTATTTAAGTGCAGAAGTGACGTCAATTCACCCCCGTCCCTATATCTGTTACGCAGCATGCGCTTTCGCCCCTTTCTCTCTCAATCTTCCTAGAATATTATAATTCTTTATTCGGAATGGGGGACTCAAGGTATAACAACTGCATTTTCTCGATTGCTCGTCTTCTACTACAGTTGGCTTCTTTGCCAAACAGAAAACGTACGTATGACTCTGCACATTCGAAACTGGTCAAAAAAGGAATTGAGAATCTTTGCTTTAAAATTGTCTTGTTAAGTCATGTTTATTTGATGCGCTCAAGCTTCATGGACCAGGTTAATCGCCTGATTAATACAGGTTGCCCTAGACATCCATTAACTACAGGTACCGAAGGTTTGTTGAAGAAAATGAAGGCTAGGCAATAAAAATGATGGTAATAACAAAGGAAAAAGGAAGACTGCAGTATTGCCATGCATACATAAGGTATGGGATAATCTAAAAGGAATTGCTTAACCTGCCGATGTGTTGTTTTTTCTGCTCCTGATAAACTTTCGAGATAGACACGTAAATAGTGACTTCCCTCCGGTTTGTAGGAAAAACCACCAATGACAATTCATTTCATGTGCCACAAACGTAGTTTACAGCAACCCTGTATTGTGTGCAAGAGAATATATTGGGGAAGCGGGGAGATTTGTTAACAACAGGATAAAGGAAAACCATTACAACATTGTAAAAGTGCAAAACGGTCCTCTAGGAATACATTTTAGAGACTGTGCGGAGTGCGAGCGTATCTTAAATGGTACCGCAATATTGCATCAAAATACGCATAAAGTGATAAGAGAAATTATTGAGGCTCATAAGAAAGCAAAGAGGGGAGAAAAGTGTGTAAGCGTCCCTTCTGTCCCGCTATCAGCAAAAGGAATCACCTCTCTAGGCAGTGTTTATGCACATAGCGCCCGTTATGTCATGGCGAATTTGTTATTTTGTTGTCACCTGTTATGCTTCGATCTAGTTGTTTCCTTCATTTGTGCTGTACTTATATACCAGTCGTCACAGGAGTAAACTTCAATTGTTAGTAAGCGCCTGTGTGTTCGGCTGCCCCTATCGTAATTGTTTCTTGCTTGCGCTGTGGATTTCAAGACTAGGAAACAATAATTAAGGCCCGTTTAGACAGGTCTGTCAAACTCACCCTTATCTAAGCAACGGTGCCCAGAAGTTTATACTTGACGCTTCTGTTTGTTGTATGTCGCCCAAGGTGACATTATCTGTCGCAGGCAGCGTGGGAACTACCGACAACCATGACGTTTGTCCTTTGGAGAGAAGGTAGCGCGCTGGGGCCTCTTCTCTTTCGAGGCGTTTCTATCTCTCGTAGAAAAAAACCACGACCGATGACGAGAATTTGTTGATTATAGGCAGTGCCAAGGCAGGAACTTTAGTAATAGGTGGTGTCACTGTATACCTTATTCGTTGCAGGAAGGACCGGACGAACTTACTGGTGACTGGTATCACTTGGGTTATTGTGACGCTGCCGGCAGTCTTTACGGTGGCAGCAACGTGCAGCGGCGTCGTCTGGCTGCTCTACGTGAAGCCCCAGTAAGCTCGGTCCTCCCTATCTCTCTATACCCGTCTAGTTATGACACCACTGTGAGCCTCAGGAATGCATATGAATTGTCATTGCATTCATGACGAAAAGTTCCACCTGTGAAATAAAACGTCACGTCTTCAGTGCAAATCCGAAGTTATCGCCTCGTAAGAAAAAAAATCCCGTGCATCTCCCTTAACATAAAATCTGGGGAGAGTCGAAGCATGCAGTGTGTAAGTGTAGTCGTGGCGCCATGGCGTTTTTCCCCATGGAGATGAAACCGTAACGTGAGACCTGCGGAAAGGCGTAGCATGCAGTGCATTAGAGTATTCTTGGCTCCTTGGAGTTTTCGCCCACGGAAATGAAACTGTTGGTGGCAGAGGTATACAGCTTTGCTGTAAGTCTCCTGTCTTTGAAGCAGGAAGCGGTCTAGTGCGAGACGTTGGAAAACTAGTGTACCGGAGCGTTCCTTTAGTTCGCGTTACGTTCTAGTCCGAGGCGCCGGAAAGCAAGTGTGCCACTGTTGTAGTACGGTGACTACATGATACAACTACGATGGAGAGGACGATGACATGAGACGCTGACAGCCAGAGCCCCTAAGGGGCATTGCCCATAAAAGGATGTCAACCAGTTAGTTTAGAACCCCCAGGGGTGTTTTCGTGAGTTTTACGCTAACAAAAATTACGAGGTTTAAATTAAAGTTTCGCCAGTGTAGTCGAAAGGGGGAAATTGCTCTAGGATTAAAATGCGACTAAGTTTGATGAGGTTATGGCGTTAGCAGGAATTTGTAAAAAAGAAGTGAGACCATATTGCAAACGTTCACTCGATGCACCCTTCCTTGACCCTGCCCGGCGGAAAGTATTTGAATAGAATAACAGACAGACAGACAGACAGCCAGACAGACAGACGGACGGACGGACGGACAGACAGACAGACAGACAGACAGACAGACAGACAGACAGACAGACAGACAGACAGACAGACATACAGACAGACGGACGGCCAGACAGACGGACGGACGGACAAAATGATCGTATTCAGTATTACAAGAAATAATACATATCTTTAATAATTGTGGAAACAATGGCTGTGAAAATTAAACTATTCTAGCGAAAAATGCAAGGTCTTCGTGGAACGACCCTCTAACGTTCAACATCTCCTGACTGCATTTCAATATGCGGGCTGCGCGGGAAGTCATGCACACTAATTGATAAGACATCGCGTTTCGTCGTCCCAGTCTTCTCATGTAGAGATGCTACTTTCATTTCCAGTACCATTCCTCGGCGCGTCACATCGTTCCAAACAGACACGTTCGGAGTCGACGGAAGACGCGAATGAAGCTTTGCTTTAAAAGCGTGAACAAGAGACAAAGTTAAAACAAGTTCGTTTTATCATCGTCGTCTTACATTTCGAAGTAAGCCGAAATATGAATGTGTAAGGTGGCCAGGGAGAGGGGCTGAATGGCTCCAGAAAGGGGAGTTACAGCGGCTGGGGTCGCTCTGTTGGTCAGAAGCATCATGTAGGTGTTGAAGTACTCGTCACTAGAAATACCAGGCTGTGCATCGTACTTCAGCGCACTCACGTTTGCCAGTCGGAGGAATTAAAGACAACTGTGACTTCCTAATAAACCTTCCATGTCGAGATATTGCTTGGTTGTGGGTCATGCGCGCTTTCTTGACAGTGTTTTTATCGGTGCAAGTTAAAAACGCACCCGACTTTTCTGTGGAAGCACCTGCTGCCTACCTTCTTGGACTACGCGTATGTGAGATGAAGCCTTAGTAAAGGAGTTACTTTCGCAGGAGGCGCAGGGAAACATGTATGCGCCGACCTGGCGTTTGGTCCAACGTTCTGCACCTAGCGCCAACGTCGTAAAACGCTACTAAATACTTGACATACACCGAGTATGAGGTTGCTTTGCCGCCGCTCAGCTAAGCGTTCGGGCTGTCTAAGTTTAAGCTTGAACATAGACCTAACAGGGTCCATCAAGCAGAGCGCTTAGTCATAGTAATGGAGGAAATGAAAAAAAAAAAAAAAAACACACAGTGAGGAGGATTATGACGATGCTTCCATGTCCACATCTTAAACCACGCAAGTGTTAGACCTCCTCGTTAACTTGAATGAAGCTTGCCGAAACTAACATTTGTGGGTATTAGACACTCTCCATAAAGCTGTTATAGGTTAAGTAATTTAAATCCATTGCTGAGGGTGAATCAATAGGAGGGGCAAGCACAAAAATCTTCGCGACTACGATGAACCCGGTGTGCGTACCCTACATTCCAGCTAAGTGTTACATATCCACGGCATAGAACGCACCCGATGCGGTGCATTGGACAACTCTTGATAAGGAAGAAAGTATGTTGCGTGCGAATGTTTCGGGATTGGCGCAGTTGTAATTGTGTTTTTTTTTATCTGAGCACACATTGTACATTGTAACCAACAGCCAAAGCTTCCCAAACCCAGACTGAGTTCCCTGTATGATTTGTTGTGCAGCGAACCGCAGCCCCTCTCGTCGTTGAATGAGCGCGTCATGAGCGCTGCCGAAGCAAGGAGGGCTCAACAAACTACCCCAAGGTCAGTAGTGGTAGCAGCTTTTATGACACCGCGTGCTGCCCTTTAGCTAATGTTGACTCATCCGCTATCGTTGCTCAGTTGTCTGAGTCGCTGATCTGTCAAATGTTAAAAAGATAGAAAATGGTGTACGACATATTCCACAACGTGCGCTGCATTAGAAGAAATGAAACAAAGAAAAACGCGTGCATTAGTAATCTCTCCCGCAGACCATGCTGGCCTTCCACTTTCGTTGAGGCGGCGTGGCAGCGGCATTAGTTTTTCAGCGAAAGTAGCTGCAGTGATTCTGACGTCGATGTTGTCGGCTGTAGTCGAGAACTGCAGAAGATTGGTCGCGGAACATGGTCTATAGAAACGCTTTCGCGACCTCATCTAACAATGCCGTCAAGGATCCTGCGCGGCCTTTTAGAGCGTCAGCTCTTAAGCGCCCGCCCCTGTGGTTTCGTGGCACCATCGTCGCCCAATGTAACCGAGCGAACGAAGAGGACAGTAAAGGAAGATGAGATAGAGCGAGCAGGAAGCCGAGGAGGCAAGAATAGAAAGTAAGAGGGGATAAGCAGCATGCCGATGCCGCGCAAGACCTGTGGCAAAGCCACGACTGGGCGTCTAGCGGTGCTCGAGAAAGGAGGCGCAAAACCAGGCATCTATGAAAAGCGTCTTGTTCCTTCAAGCTTAAAAAAGCGCGGAAGCCCCGTACGCGCTGCGTGCTGCACGTGCATGGGTCCTTCGTCGTCCTCTTCTTTGCGTGGCTCATCCGAACGACGTGCTATTTGCGCGGCAGGTTCAAAGACGATTTACAACATGCTCGGGCCGGGCGATGCGCTGCGGGATAACGGCAGAATAGCGCGCACCGTCGTGCATTCGCTGATCACGCGATTATTAGATGCGACGCTGAGAGCATCTTTTGTCGGCGGCCATGTCCTTCCTGCGTGCGTCCGTCGTTGTTGTCCGCACCGCTGTGCCACTCCACCTCTCGCCGTGATAGCGCGCCCTCTCCCCCAACATCTGTGGCGCGCGCAGTGCGGCGCGCTCTCTCACTCCGCCGGTGGGCGGCGCTGCGGTCGGCGCAAGCGCGCTGTGCGCATGTGCAGCGCCCTCTCTCTCTGCGGTCTCCTCTCCTTCGGGCGCGCTGCACATATAAGCGGAGTGCCGTGCTCCGGCCGGTCTCTCAGTCGACGGTCGTCCGCGCGACGCTTGCTCTCTCTCTCGCATTATCCGACGATTGCTCACGCAATTCGAGTAATCGACCCAACGGAAGCGCACAATGGAACCCCCTTCAGCGTCGCATCACACCAGGGTTCCCGCGAGGGGAGGTGGGCGCAATTTTTTCATGAGACGCAGCAACTGTGCGCCGTCGCAGAAGACTGCAGTTCTCACCGCGCTGAAATTTTGCATTAGGGAGTGTCGTTATCGTCAGGAAATTTTGTTTCTTTTCAGAGGGGCTTACTATGCCTGTACCGCGTACGCTGTCATCTTCGCCATTGCTTATGCGCCTTCACTGTTACTGGGAGTCGAACCACGGTGAGAAACGCTTTTATCCCTAGCTCTGCCATTTGCGGAAATCTCGTCCAGCGTGCGAAGAAATACGAGCGAGAAAATGACTAAACAGCCCCGAGCCAGCAAGAAAGAGGCGACGTATCCGCAAACGGCTGGCTCAGTGTTCGCGCGTATGTTAAATTAACGCCTCGTTAAAGTCTCGCTCTCTGTGGGACGCGTATGCCGGAATTGGCGTCTTTGGTTCAACCCCTAAATTCGACATCAGCGTGAAAGTAATGGAAAGTAATCAGCGTGATGTTGTAATGGATGAAGCAGGACCACCACGAGTTGATTGAACTTCATTTCATGTTTTGGATTAGGCAAGGATGGCACTATTGTTCTAAAAACAGGGCCATGTTGGACCTTGGCTAAGCTATTGGATCAGAATTACGGATCGAAGCATTTTATGGGTTTTCACACCGCAGAGATAGAACTATCGGTCTAAAAGTTGGAGGGCGCTTAAGAATATGGGTTATTTTTAAAATACCGAAGAAGTAAACTTTCGTTCAAGTTATGCGGAATTAGCATCGCTTAAGGTCTCATGACAGACTGGACATCAGGAATATGTGTTAGTAAATCTATTTATCTGAGCTTGGAACAAATTACATGCTGCATGAATGTCTTAGATAGCCTTAGATAACCTTGCTAACCAATGACCGTGTACCCAGGCAACCTGTTTACTGAGTAGATATCGATGTGTCCGAATTAAACCTCTCTGTTGATATGCGTTCTGCAAATGCAGGATAGCGCTCCTCGGCGCGTTGGTGTGGCTCGTGCTGGTGACGAGTATATTGACGCCATTACTGCGCGTGACTTTCGACTTCGTCCGCAGCATCTGGCAACAGCTACCGTGGGGTGTCGTGCTCTTCCTCGGAGCCACACAGGTCGCCTCCTGCCTGTTGCAGGTGAGCTGTTTTAACTGTAACCCGCTGTTCAGACCAACCTCGAAGCAGCGAGAAACCTACTAAGAACGATGAACGACGTTTGGCGGCTTCCAGTCAGCCGTCAGCGTCGAAAAGAAAGCCACATCACACGGATATGTGGGTATCGACGTTAAAGGAAACTTGTGATGGTGTTTGCATCATCAATAATGACAGGGCTCTGAACTGTTACATGGATTTCAAATGCAAACACTGGAATTCATTGCAGAAGTATTGTGGCGAAACTGGGTCGAGACGAATGTGCGGGCAATATTTTAATATAAAAGCTGTTTAATGTTTTAGTTCCACCGTCATGTGTTACCAGAAAACTCAGCCCAGCCAAGCGCACGTGAACGTGCGCCCAGTGCGGAGCTCACGGCATCGTTAAGGCTTGCGCGCGTCTTGCACCATGTGGGGAACTGGTAAAAAATGCCAAGAAAAGAAAAAGCGAGCGCACGTGAGCGTGCGCCTTGTCAAGAGTACCTAGCGTAGTCAAGCTCGACCTTCGAGGATAGTCTGCCCAAAATTCCCGGCCTGACATCTCGTGCGCTTTTTTCTGCCAGTTCACGTGCGTTAAATGGACGGACAACCGATTTTTGTCGAGTATATATTCTCTATCCCAAATGAAAGGGCATCACTTAAAACACCTTGACGAGAAACGGTTTTGCTGATAACGCTTTAGAACTTTTTAAATCGAAATTTTTAGATCTACGAGCCGTATGTGTCCCTCCCAAAAATAATGCTGGCAACCATGACAGAGTAGCTCGGCAACAAACTTTTGTCTGTATGCGAAATAAAAAAACGATATTTAAAAACTTGTCCCCAGCTAAAAAAAATTGAATGGAAGGCTTTCCTGTTCCTTTATGTGTGTTTTTAATGCAATGGTCTATTTTGCATGAATGCGCCATCTGTTGGGATAGACGATAGGTAGAATCTGGCTTCACGTTGTGGAGGTGGGAAGTTCGATTCTCCCCGGGCGCGACGTTTTTTTTTTTTTTTTTTGAAGCCGCCGTTGGCGTATTTGGAAACTGAAATCAAATATTTTGGCAGAACAAACGCCTCTGACTCAGGCAAAATCATCAAAGCTGCTTCACTGGGTTTGTTTAGTGAACGCTGCCGTTGATTCTGGGCATGGGGGCTCAGCTAGCCACACTGAGAGCACCCCAGCGATGGTGGGCGGCGTGTTTTTAAAAATTTCAAAATGTTTAGAAATACATATACAATTTAACCTTGTACAGATACTTGTGTTAAAAGGTTTTCAATACGTAAATAAACGTTTCAGCAGTTACAGTAGCTGCTAGGTTTGCAGGTCACGTGACAGGGACACATATTGTAGTGTCAAGCTTCGGCACTACGAACCGCCACCCTTCCGATTTCAGGAAGTTTGCTGCCAAATTAAAATTATTTCCCCCAATTTTTTTGGAAATTGCTTGTGGTTACCGGGCTATTTAAAACGCTGGCTTTCATACGAGCTAGAGAACATATACGCGACAAAAATCGGTTGTCTGTCCCTTTAAAGCCTGAACTGGCCCGCACAGACGCCGAGTTTGCGAAGTCGGTTGCCGTAGCGCGGTCTATCCTGCGAGAGATCTGAAAGGCTGTGGGAAAACTATCCTGGCCTGCCAGTCATAGAGAACTTTTAGTGGCACGTTCTGAAATTCATGCAACGTGCAAAAGTCGGGTGTGCGACGAAGGGAGAGGGGCCGCCAGCAACGCTGTCCCTCCAACCTTGCACCACAAGTGCTAGCTGGGCTAATTCTTGTTTCTCTAGTCGCTGCTTGTCTTTGCGCTGATGACGCTTATCGTCTTTCATTGTCGCCATCAGTCGCCTTGGATCACGTCTTCGAGCTGAGATACCCAACGTAATATCACTGTCAGCACCACGTGTCACTGCGTAGCGAAAGCGTTCCTGCTCATAATGACGCCTCTTTCGGGACTGGATGCCCTGGACTCTGGGGGAACGCAGTCGAGCCTTCTGCATACGTAGCCAGCGCAATATTCAGATGTCAGCTCCAACCACCACAGCAAAGCAGCAGCTGAAAAATAATCCTCGGTGACGACAGCTGATATTCGCGGGAAGAGGGCCATCTAATGGATTCGTCAGAAACCCGGTCGGAGGGAAACCCAGATGCTTCTTCTCGGAAAACGGATGGGGTGGAGCCGCCAAAGAGCCGGCAGCGCATTCGGCCAGGGAACAGCAGCAGCACTATTATCACAAGAAAAGCCCTGCGGGGAAGCAAATGGGGCTTCACTTTAATGGCCGAGAATGTGTACTTCAGATAAGAGACTTAACCAGATGGAGGAGAGCAGCAGTCGAACGCCCTACAATATATTTTACTAGGATACCCAAAAGTGGCAGTGTTCCTTTCGGTAAAATTCCTTCCTTCCGGTAACCCGTAGCCCCCCCCCCCTCTCCTAAAAGTATTTGGCTATGGCCCTGGTTCCGCTGACAACGAATAGGAACACTTCTGTCATTGTGAGACGCTTTCGTCCTGTATTTCACGTAAACAGACAGACAACAGCTGTTACTGGTTCGCAGATGGGTGAAAGTGCACAGCAACGTTTTCATTTTGATATGCAGGAGTACAAACTGGTGAACAAGCTCTTCAAGCTAATGCCGGACTCGTTCTGGGAGCGTCAAAGCTCACCGGGGGTTCAGGCCTTACTGGCGCTTTTCACGACCGTCATGGCCGAGATTATGGACAAGCGGGCGCTCACCGAGGTCATGGCACCCATTTTGCGGCACGTTGTGAGTTCCGAATGTGCGCACAGAATCGAGCAGGCTATATCGATAACTTCCTGGCGTTTAGGATGCTAAAATGTCTGGCCTTTCAGCACTACTACGCGCACAGATGCCAGCTTGTCCCAGTACATGAAACGAGTCTTGTGCCCTTAATTGTTATCGCACAAAAGAGGCAGAGGGAGAAAAGTGATTGTAATAATAACTTTATTTATGGAAAGAAGGCAGGAAGGCCTGGAGGAGGGAATGGAGGGAATAGCGGAAGAAAGAATACTTCAGCAAGTCATGAGAACCCGTAAAAGGTCAGTGTTCAACATCTATAGTTCACTTACCAATGACATGTTCCCGTGCCCTTTTTCACAGGAGCTGGCATTGGTGGAGTGTTCACTGTCAGGTTCACATGGGTTATTTAGAGAAGCAGTCATGAGGATAGTCGGTTCAGACCGTTACACTAGCTTGCACAAGCCGTTCGCAAATGCGTATTCGACGATCGCCTCAAGAAGGGAGGGATACGTTCTCACTCGCCACAGGTGATCTTCTGCCGCCGGTGGCAAAAGAATTGTTAGCAGTCTCTCCCAACTAGTAATGAAATTAGCACATTTCAAGAGTAAATGAACAAGTTCGGCGTCCAATGGCTGTTACCGTGACGCTAATGTATTATGTGTGTTTGTATTGCCTGTCGTGAATTCAGTCAGCCTGATTACTTTGCATTTTTTTATAAGGAGAACAGCGCAGCTTCATATTTGGTGCAGAGAATACTTCCAAGAATTGCTTCTGAATGAATTCATACTCCTAACCTGTTTTTTGACCGTGTGTGGGTTTTTGTGCACGTGCGTGTCTTGCGTGAGAGCTTGTGCGTGTGTTTTTCGTGTGCATGTGTGTGCGCTCCCCAGTGTGGGTATACTGTGACGAAACAAACATGCCTAAAAAGAAAATCAGCCTACAGAAATGGTTGTACGAGTGCTCCAGAGAGGAAATCGTTTCATACTGCAGGCAAAACTGATCGTTTCTCAACTTATGCGTCAGTCTATCTCCAAAGCATCGGCTGCGCATCTGTTCGCGTCACTGCAAATGTCGTCGTAAAGCCACAGTCTTCTGCCGTCACTGTCACATGACTGCCTCTCGAGTATCATCCGCCAAACTCTCCCGCTGTACCCTCCTGTCTCGATCCACCAATTGATGGTTTTTTTAATTCAGTTTTGTGCATTCGCACTGCTAGCGCATCATCTTTGATAATACTTAGACTTAGCGCTCGGGTTAAGAGCACGAGCCATGGGCGCGAGCTTTGTTCGTAGTTTGTGGTTGATGATGATGATAAATTATTTTATTATACTCGGTTACAACTAAAAAACGGCACCACCTCATGTAGTATATCACTCCGCCAAAGCGCCGGGCCCGTTGCGTCCGTGCGAGCGCGTTTTGAAAGGAGTTTGCTATGAATGCGTGATATCGTCTGCCTTGTCTCACGCAATTTGTTTGTCGTCACTGGAGTCATTTATAAGCATATTAAGTCCAAAAAATCACGGGAACGGCTCACGCCATGTGCAAAATATTCCCAGCAACGCCCTACTTTCTCCGCGCGGAGAAACATCCGGCTACGGTGATAAGGCACAGCGGCAACTTCCGGTGCCGTTCTTAAGTTGTCACCGAGTATAGGAAGGGGAGGACCGAAGGTCGCTGGAGGGCGAAGAGGGGGAATAGGGAGGTCATATTTCTAGGGACCATAAAATCACGCTCGCCAGGCCACTAGCAACGCCAAAGTGGGCTACGGTCACCAGGTGTTGAGGATGTTCGAGAATGTCCCTATGTATACAATGCTTCTATATCTGAATTTTGAAAAACATTATGGTTCCGTTTATGAATATGAAAAGCGGTCAAAAGGTTGTTTTCAACGTGTTTTTGTAGTTTGCTCTGGCAAAAGTTGAGCCCGCACCTACTTTTAATGAAAGGAACACAGCAAACACCAGTTATGTATTGCCGTTCATCCGCAAATAAGACTTCTATTATATTATTGCTGAAGCATGTTGACGAATATGGAGTACATTTCTAGATTTATCATACTGAAAATGCTTTCCATAATTAAAGGTCCCCCTTTAGAATTTTTTAAAACTGAATGGAGCGACAGATGGACGAACGGATAGATGGATGGACAGACAGACAGACAGACAGGCAGACAGAGAGACAGACATTGTCCCGTGTGAGAAGCCCATGTTTGTTACTAAGCTTATGGGGTCTAAATGTTAAGGAAAGCACACAAAAGCAGCTTTTTGGAGGGGAAGAAAATGCAGGGCTGATAGGGTTAAACAGGATGACGCACCTTTTTTAATTCGTGCGCGCTATTACCCACCGCGGAAAGACAACGGCACATCCATGAAGAAACTGCATGGGCACATCGATGATACGAAATGGCGTCTTCAGCTATCTAGTACTTACTGCACTCTTCCGAACTCGCCCCCTCTGCAGGCCGAGGTGAAGGGAGTGTACCCCGCGTACTTCGCGGTCCCGGTGATCATGGGGGCCTCGAGCAATGTCGTCATGCCGGCCTCTGTGCATCTGGCTCTCCTCCACGAGCTGGCCCGCGTGCCCTTCTGGATCCTGGTATGTATTTGCTACGTGTGGGGCGTGGTGATACGCTTTTTGAAGCAATACATTCCGCAAAAGTTCTATTTTACAGAGGCGTATTTTAATGCGTAGCATTTTTGCCAAGCACCGGCCCAGCAAGGTCCGTGTAGCACGCTGCATTCCAATAAAATGCAAATTTGGCGGAAGTAAAGCCTTAAGCGTTATAATCGTGTAAATGGAGGTAATTCGTCGGACAGGATTTTGAAAAGTCAAGAGATAATAAAAATTGCAAACTAAAATTTTCCACCGCACATAATCAAAAATTGGCGTTTTACGCATATCCCCAACAAACCTAAGTCCGCCAAATGACGTTCCAAATACGAATAAAATATGGCGACAATGGTGAACCATGTGACACCCTGTATTTCCACAAAAATGCGGATTTCGCGGAAGTAACACTTCTAAGCGTTATAATAGGGTAAGCAAACATAATTGGTCAAACAAAATCTTGAATAAGAAAAAGAGTGAAAAATTTCGTGGCGAAATCACAATTATGCATCTTATACGTCCCCCCCCCCCGCCAAAAAAAAGAGAAGAATAATGAAAAAAGTTCAGCAAGTGAACGTTAAAAAAACGTTCAGAAAACCAACTCTCCACTGCGCCTTGCATATTCGAAAAACAATAGCGAAGTAAAACAAAACAAGAACAATAAAATAATGCAACGCCTTCCCTTACTTATAGCCCAAATTGGCTGTAGGGCGCTCACACTTTAGACAAGCGGGATAAGAATGCTTTGCATCCGTCGATAATTTTCTTAATTTATGCAGTTTTTTCTCAGGGGAGTTCCTCTGATGGCAGCTAACCCTTGTTCCACACGATAAAAGTCTAACGATCAGGTTCATCTCCTGTATCATTGGTTGGTGGACGGGCTGTTCGGCTTGTGTGATGACATCTTTTCGTTGATGTCCTAGTGGGTGCATGCATGTTTTTGCAAGTGGTACCTTGAGAATAACTAGTCATTTGGAATGTCATTCTGTCGAGTACAAATATCTACTGGATGATCGCGTGCCTTTTTAGTGCGTTAAAAATTCTAACTGCCGTATTTCGCCACAGTGGTGTGTCCCGAGCTTGTGTTAAATGATGTTTTAGCGGAAACAATAAACCTTATGGAAGTAATGGCTCACGGGGACGATGTCCGCTAATAACGTAACTTGTTCTTTTTACTTTACTTCACGTAGGAAACTGAAGTCCATATTACAACCTTCCTTATTCGTATTCGGGACATAAGTTACGTTCCTTCACTAGTCGAAAGTACAGGTGCAGTATAACGCATCCTCTTTTCTGCCCGTTCCATAAGCTTAGTAACCCGCCGCGGTGCCTCAGTGGCTAAGGCATTGCGCTGCTGAGCACGATGACGCGGGTTCGATTCCCGGCCTCGGCGGCCGCTTTAGTGATGGAGGCGAAAAGCAAAAACGCCCTTGTGCACGAGATTTCGGCGCACGTTAAAGATCCCCAGGTGGTCAAAATTAATCCGGAGACATCCACTACGGCGCGCCTCATCGCCTGCGTTGCTTCGGCGAGTTAAAATCAGTCAATCGTAAGCTTAGTACAATGAGAAACAGAACTGAATTGTTGCTTTGGAAAGTAAACTGGCGAAGAGTTCTGCTCCGCAGGCATGCAAATGTTGTTGTTCCGTCTGGCCATGAATATGTTTAGTCGCGTTTGAGTCTCGTGTCATAGTCGTGTGTGCAAGTTGCTGTCGAATGTAGGGACACTTGATTCGTCAAGATGTCGTCTAGTGCAGCTTTTTAAATGCGGAGCATTTCTTAGTCGCACGATGTCGCGCTTCGGCGTCGGCGCCGTCCACACGCTCACTGCGCATGCGCGTCGCGTCGAGGCGCAGGTGCGCGTCTCTCCCCCGTACCCTGCTCGCTCTCAACAACAGGTGCGGCGGTGCGGGAGGAGCGCGTGTACCCCGTGCGCTCCGTCGCTCTCAACAACAGCTGCGGCGGTGTGGGGGGAGCGCGTCTGTGCGCGCATGCGTCGTAGCTACCCGTGCGCTGCGTCGCGCTCAACAGTAACGGCGGCAGGGCGTGTACACGTGATAACGGCGTGGTGGGTGCGTGGAAAGTTCGCGCGCTTGTGTACGGAAGAGTGCGCATGCGCGTCTCTCCCCCGTACTCCTCTCCCTCGAACGCGGGCGGTGTGTATATAAGCGGCGGAGCGCGCATTAGGAATTCAGTCAAGGGCGTATTTGCTTGGCCTTCGCTTGACTTGACGCTTTGCTTGACTCGAGTAGATGCGATGGAAGCAACGTCTTCACCAGTTACGCAATCGCACGACCGCTCCTCAAAGACCCCTTGACAGTGCACTTTAGCGACCACAAAGCAGTCATCCTCTCCGTCCAATACAACGACGGCACCAAGCAACAAAGACAGACTTTAACTTTACACTCCTTGCCTTCGCTTCTCCTTCATTCAATAAATAAGAATAATAAAGACGAAATAACGATTAAGCATTCCCAAACCATACCCAATTACGCAACATTCACGCGATACCCCCACCACTCTGCGACGCATTTACTCGAGTTCCCTCCGTGGGAAGATGCGGGCGGGTTTTTTGTGACTGCCCCCTCCTTTTATGCTAAAGAAAATTTTGATTTCATTTTTTTGATATTCTAATCAAAGTACATTGCTCTATCACCTTTGCAGCTTCTGCTGGGCCTGATCCTTAAGATGATTCTCGTGAGCTTGGCCATCGCGACCGTCCACATCGCGGATAAGGCTGGCTTCCTCGCCCCGCCTACGCTTCCAGAATGAACTGGCACCCTGCGAGGAGAACTACGTGTTGATATATTTTTCGTTTTGTTCATTATGGCATTTGTATTTTATATCTAATTTGTATCCACGAACGGAATAATTGCGTGTGAATGGTAAAAGAGACTGCGTATGTTTACTTTCTAAATCAGGATATTGCCTACTGAGGGCATCTTTAATGCTTTACCTGATGGACTTAGTGGAGTTCCTGTAAGTTGTAATAAATTGACTACGATGGCGCCATGTGCGCGAAATGAGCGAGATTGAGGATTAACGCGTTCTCGACGTGGCGCCCTGTTTGTGGCACGGCCTCCCATCGGGCTTCCTGTGCGGTGTCGCACACTTCAATCATCGAACCGTTCACTTGACCACAACACCTCCAGCATGGCGATGGCAAGAATGTTAACGTGTACGCCCGGTGCCAAACATTACCAAAAAACGATACCTGATCGTACGGGCATGTCGTCAGCCGACATGCGCTCTATTGTTGGCACCGTTTTGCTGGGTAATTGCACAGGTGAAAGCCAGCAAAGGGTAGCGTGCTCCAAAGGTTTCTAGTTTCCTTAGGTATTTGAGACCGCAGCTCCGTGCCTCTCATGTGCAATAGGCAATGTCCTTGCATGGCTACCTACGTGTAGTAAGTGAGTGAGTGAGAGAAAATGACTTTATTAAATGCCTGCAACAGGCGTAGTGTTGCCACTACGCTCCGACGAAGCCACTCGTGGGTCCTTTGGCCACTCTACTTGATGGTCACCGTCGCTACTCACTGCGGTGGTGGTCGCCCTGTTCCCCGAGGGAGGATGACGTGTTAATGCTTTCACTCTGATGCTGCCGTTAGAGAGCCGGCAGGATCTGCTGGACAGCTGAAAGTTGGTCCTCCTTGCTGTAACTTCGCGTGACGTCTTGATACCACGGCCGGAGGTCGGTCCTGGTTGAAGCCTCTACTGGTCTCGCCTCACAGTCCCGCAATCAATGGGCAGCAGTCGCTCTGGCGTTGTTGCACAACATACGCGTGTCGTCTGGGTACCGTTCTCGTGAGATGTACCGCATTATGGCCGGGGTCAGTAACGAATTGGTCTGCAGTTGTCTGAATATTGATGCTTGCTCCCAATTTAGCTCGGGGTGTGGCGGTACCATCACCCTTCTATTGTTTGTGTAATACCTACGCGTAAAGAAGAGGTTCGGCGTGACGGTTTTACTCGCGCTTGTGAAATGGTAAAGAGGAGACCAAGGAGATATTAAAGGTATAAAAATGTTCATTCGGGTGCGTAGAATTACTACTGGCTGTAAGTGTGCGTCTTACTCGCGCTTGTGAAATGGTAAAGAGGAGACCAAGGAGATATTAAATGTATAGAAATGTTCATTCGGGTGCGTAGAATTACTACTGGCTGTAAGTGTGCGTCTTAAATGTGCAAAGCCGTCGCGTGCACCAGTGACAGTTATCCGGTGTCCTGAGAGGACCAATGCAACTGAAGGGTTGTGATGGTAAAACTTCATGCACACTTAGGGGAGAACGAAGATGTGGGAGTGTTCATATGCAGAAAGCGTACGCGTAAAGCTGCATCGTCATTGGTGCAAAGCACCCTTCGGTTCTTCTTACAGTGAAAGTTCCTGAGAAAAAAGAGCAATTTCTTTCCACTCCTGAATGTTTCTTCCTGTCTCTGAAGTGGCGTTGTCAGTGTGTGTCTCCCATGCCGGTACAATTTCTAAAAGGCGTATTCCCTTCTGGGACAGAATGCGTAATCCACAATGTGTGTCAGGTCATCGGCAATGTATCCCGGAAGTGCGGGTTGCTGGATGCAAAACTACCAGTGCCCATAATGCACCAACGAGGGGAGACATTCTTTGCCGTGCAAAATTTACTCGTGCAATTTCTAGAAATTACTTGAAGCCACATGAAATTGTGCGGGATTGCTCGGTATTCATGAGTGGGGCTGAGTTTTTTCCGTTCAAAACTACCCATTTGAGGCGTGGTGTGATTGCGCTTGCCAGGCCTCTGACAAAAAACATGACGGAAACCAACACCCCACCCTGCTTGTGTGATGTCACATTCGAGTTGTCTGCTGTCAGCCGATCGAGGCCCGTTCTAAATGGGCACTTCGAAATGAATGAACCGGAAACACCTCCCCAAAAGGGTTAGCAACGGAAGTGTCGAGGTTTCTAGAAGCGCCCGTTAGCATGTATTGATAGCCATCTGTATATTTTTCCGACATTCAATCGTTTAGGTGCTCGGAAAGGTTGTCACAAAAGTCATTTCGCAAGCTAAATTGCTCAAAATACTCGTGCAGTAATCATTACCGACGATTGTTTAAAGGGGAGACATTCTTTGCCGTGCAAAATTTACTCGCGCAGTTTCTAGAAAGTGTCTTCAAGTGAAATTGTACGAAATTGCTTCGAATTTCAACAAACTACTCGATATGTGCTCGAATAAAGTTGCTTTGAATTTCTACATGCTACTAAATGTCTGCAAATGAAATTGTACGGATTTGCTCTGAATTTTTACAACCTACTTAAATGTCTTGAAATGAAATTGTACGTAAATGCTTCGAATTTACACGAACTGCTGGAAATGTTTTCGAACTATAATTGCTTGGAACGAACTGCGTTATTTACTTGGGGTAATCAAAAATGGTGCGTGGGTGTGTGCGCGCATGCGCGTTTGCGTGTGTGGCCACCCGTGAGTCCAGGAGAGGGGCGTCAGGGGCTTGCGTACAGGGGACGTAAATGCCCATAGACTAAAAAAGTTGGTTTGGAAGGGCACTTACATTATTCTTGCGGCCTTGCGTTTCCTGATTTTTACGCGAAAATGATGTATAATTAAACAGCCAGAGATGTATAATTAAACGGGGATTTTTGGAAGCACTGTTTCAGAAAAACGTGCACAATGCCCCTGGAAACAGCGGCTGCTCATAACGCTCTTTCGGACGCGCCTCAATGACGCGGCATGAGGCTTTGTGATCATCCGGGACAAGCGACCTGGTGGGCATCCGTACAGATCTCTCTCGCTGCCCGCCCCCTACAGCCGGGCGCACCTTCCGGTCAACGAGGCGACTGCACAATTTTTGAGTAGCCCGGCGTGGCAGTGTTTCCACTTGGTCATGCCGAATGTGTTTGCTATGGGCGACCGTTTTTTTTAATAAGCGAAAACATTTCCCAATCCCTCCGAATTACAAAATTTCCCAGCCGTATAACCTTCACCTAACTGAATCGCTGTACTGCCTGCCAGTCCCTTGACCCACTCGGCGACCACCAAAACGCCGGCCACCATCGTCAACTAACTGCGTTCACAAATAAGTTTCTTTCCTCTTCACGAGTTTGTTTTCTATCTAGGGTAAAAGCAATCCAACGTACAGTCAAGAACAGATAAAACGCGAACACGAGAATACGAACCAAAACACACCCATAGCGCGATTTCTTTCTTTGCAGGTCATATCGACGCGCGGCTTAATTACATTGACGAATAAAGGAGATGTGGGCTTTGCAATATACCAAAATGGTGCCTTTATTTTTATTCTATGAACAGCATTTTTCAATTTTGCGGGTTATGGTTCATATTTGTACGCTCGCATTCCCTTTGCCCTTGACTGTACGCTCCTCATTCGAAGAACTCTGGTAGTATCAGTTACGTAAGGATGTTTCACCACTGATAAGCATGTGGTTTCTTTTTCGGTGAATAATGCCCACTTCTATGAGCCATGCGGCCGTTGGAGTAGCAGTTCCCATCTATGAATTTTCATGCGCTTTTTTTTTGGCCGGAGAGTTGAATCGAGTGACCATCACGACAGACAAATAAGTGTGTTAAGGTTGCCCAGAAAAGGCTGTTCTTCAATAACTGTACAAAAATCACGGAATTAATCAGTGTTTATTTGGAGGGAACGTTTTCTCTTTTAAGTGCGAATGCACTTCTTAAGCGAGCCTGAAGCGTCCGCCGCCGTCCGCATAGCAACAGCTGCGAGTGCGCGCGCTCCTCGTCTTCCTTGGCAACGGGGGGAGATGGGCGCGCGCTGCCTGGCCGCTGACATGGCACATACCCACGTGGGGGATTGGCCAGGAATCTCCTCGTCTTCCTTGGCAACGGGGGGAGATGGGCGCGCACTACCTGGCCGCTGACATGGCACATACCCATGTGGGGGATTGGCCAGGAATCGGGCGTGAGAAGGGCTAATGCACCCGCTTAAAGGAGTACTGACACGAAATTTCAAAGCTGAGATCCGCTCTAGCAATCAAGTACAACGACAACACAAATAGGTGTCTGTGAATAAATGCATCTTTATTTCTTTGTAGTTGTGTGTGTGTGTGTGTGTGATCTCTCTTTCGCGAACATTACCGAACCGCGCAAATTCAACTCGTGCATTCGCACTTTCACATTCTTCCCCTCGGGGAAATGCGGGGAAATTTTTCACTGTAACTGTCAATAAGTGGACAAAACATACACCCCAGAAACGGGAAAAGGCATGCTCACACACAGTACAGGTTCACTTCCGAACGGGCTTTTGGTTTTATTGCGTAAGCGTTCAAGATTCATAATTGCAATTTGAGAAACTCAATCGTTGCAATAGTGTAAATGTAAAGAATAGTTCCGTGGCGGCGCCACACATGACACGAATATAAGGTGGTGGCAGTGTGCCATATATACACAATGAAAGCCGTGCAATAGCACGCGCCAGCTGCCCGCCCTACCTGGCTACGTCTTCGTCTTCGTCGGAGGTTAAGCCAACGGCGTCGTGCTGCACCGGTGTCTTCGTCCTGGTCATGTGACAATATCAAAAGTAAAATAGAATAAAAAACAAATATACGGTCAACCCAACACAAAATTCGCTAAGTTTGGCTATTGGTAGACAAATCTGGCAACCATCGTCTGTCAAAAAAAATTTTCAAGGTATGAAAACGAACTCATGAAGTCGCAAGTCTCTCTTATCCGGCGTCCTCACATGATTAACTTCAAAATCAAGAGAGAACAGACGACGCCTAGTTCAAACCCGCCACTTCCTGTACGCAGCGAGCGCCACCTTCTCGGTCGTTTCGAACACCCTTAACAACCGCTAAAACCAACCGCCTTTCGGCGTCGGTAGCCTATAGGGGTACAATTCTGGATTTTTGTGTCAGCGACCTAGGTCCACGCCACGGCCTTCTCACAAGCCCCGATACCCATGATTACTTTTTCCGTCAAAAATATTTTCACTCAATTCTACGCATTCTTGTAAAAATTGGTGGTTTCGAATCTTTTACAATGGTTTAGAACCAGAGCATGGCATATCAACGTTTTATTATATTAGGAACTGACCTGAAGTGCCTGTCTTGTAGCCATCTTGGAGCGGAGTATCGCACCAAGGAAACAGAAGGTAGGTGAAACGGAGAAGCAGAGGAAGTATGCTTGCGAATTACAAGAACAGTTTCAAACGTTTTGCAGGATTTCGTTTACATTCTGAACACTCTAGGGAACATCGCGGCTGGCACTCGGCATTGGAACTTTCTGTATAACCCGCTGCAATATTCTGGCTCTCTTTACGCGAGCCCAAATCTCCGAGCAACCATACTCACCGGCACGCATCCCCCACCACTGCCATCAAGTGTTTCGCTTGGAATGATCCTATTCTTTTACGCAGTGTCTAGAGTGCCGTCCGACGGCACTCTAGCTGATCGCTGCAGGCATGGCTAGAGTGCCGTCCGACGACATTCAAATATTTAACACTACGCTAGCAGCAGCCAAAGCGTCTGTCGTTGTTGTGTACAATAAAGAAAAAAAAAGTCGTTGTTGTGCAGAGGGTTCGTCTTAGCTTCTTGATCCCAAGGTCGGTGGTTCGAGACCGGCTCTTGCCTCGGTTGTTATTTTTTCATCTCTAAACTGAGCTATAATTTTTATGCCTTAGGTTAGTTTTGGTGTTTTAAATTATTTGTTTGTGTGCGTTAGGTTTTATTATGTTATGTTTAGGTTAGGTTGCCTAGCTTTAACAGAACGCCGGTGGATGTCGATACAGTGGAGTGCTTATAACACCGCCGGACGGCAGTCTAGACACGGCCATTCTTTTATGCAACTGCTAAGAGGGCTCCGCTGTTACACTTCCGGATCCTAGAGGTACAACCGTGCGGTTTGAAACGAACACAACAAGTACTACCCCAATCTCTGCCAAACTTTTTTGACCAGGAGCCGCAATTATTTCGCAAACTGTGTACCTCAATCCCGCGCGTTTTGTTCGTAACTAAAAGGAGTATGGTATCTTTTAGGCTGGTTTAATAGAGGTGGGGCGAGTTTGTTTAGCGTTTTGCATCACACCTAAAGGGCCGGGCTTATCCGTTTCTTAAAACACAATGTCACTTCCGCAATACACCAAAGCTGACATGGCCCACATTGTAGTTTACGTAAAGCGTCCCCGAAGAGAAATGCGCTCTCTCAAGATGGCACGGCCTGGGAGAGTCTTAAAATGCCGCGCCAGTCAGTTTATACGCCCTGTAGCGATGCAACATGCAGGAGTGTAATGTAATTGTTATTTTCGCTTTAAACTGTGCGAAAAGAACAATGACATCCAGTACCATTCATGAATACCGGTGCCCTTCGATCTTGCTACATCAACCATAATGTGGCTCAAAGAACTATGCCGGACACTCCGAGTCACTCAAAAGCCTCCGCCGAAGTGTGTATGGTACCAATGTTTTGGTGAGGGCACTTGAACATAAATATTGCTACATTTACTGCGACTGGTTTATCCCGCTTTCCCCATCCCTTTCCCTCCCATACTCACGGGGCTTTTTAAGTGCGAATGCACTTCTTAAGCGAGCCTGAAGCGTCCGCCACCGTCCGCATAGCAACAGCTGCGGGTGCGCGCGCTCCTCGTCTTCCTTGGCAACGGGGGGAGATGGGCGCGCGCTGCCTGGCCGCTGACATGGCACATACCCACGTGGGGGATTGGCCAGGAATCTCCTCGTCTTCCTTGGCAACGGGGGGAGATGGGCGCGCGCTGCCTGGCCGCTGACATGGCACATACCCACGTGGGGGATTGGCCAGGAATCGGGCGTGAGAAGGGCTAATGCACCCGCTTAAAGGAGTACTGACACGAAATTTCAAAGCTGAGATCCGCTCTAGCAATCAAGTACAACGACAACACAAATAGGTGTCTGTGAATAAATGCATCTTTCTTTCTTTGTAGTTGTGTGTGTGTGTGTGATCTCTCTTTCGCGAACATTACCGAACCGCGCAAATTCAACTCGTGCATTCGCACTTTCACATTCTTCCCCTCGGGGAAATGCGGGGAATTTTTAGACTCCTCTCTGTATAAAGTAATGCATTTTTCTCGGGGAATTGCAGTGAAAGGAAAACTAAATGCTAGCCAGTGACGGTGCTGCTTACTGCCCACCAACACTGGCCCGTCTTTATTCCCATCTTAATGAGCATGAAGGCTTTTCATCTGAATCATTCACCTGTGTGAGTCCACTGTGACTAAACCGGATTACCGCTCCCTGCAAGCACAGCTGCGGTGTACCTTTAGAAACCCAGCGATGGCCACTGTACGAATAATATGCTCTCACACTAAATGCTGGACCCTGCAACTGGAGCATAGAAAAAGACAACAAGTGCTGTCTACCTTGATATCGAATAGGTTTACAACAACGGCCACAATAATCGGGTGAGTCATACTGCAACTCTCCTTTTAGATTAATAAAGGAATGTAAATTCTGAAGTTGATTTGCAGGATGGCAGTGAGGAAGCGGGTAATGTGTATTTTTGCTACATCAAATAGTAAACAAAACATTACGGCTGCAAGCGCGTATAATTTTTACTTAAGCGGCAGTTTCAGAAGCGATTGACAGAATGATACCAGACATTGATAATATGCGCCAACTTTATGTGCCACTATGACGATATCTTGCAGTGATAATTGTTAACCCAATAAAAAACACAACCGTCCAGTCAGTGCTTCTGTTGGCAGAATTTCGTCTAAAAAGTGCATTTAAATAGGGTACCGTCTACATTTTAAATGTACCCACTGGAAGAGGCACAAAGAAAGTAATTGCACGAACCAACTAGCCCTGCCCCATTCAATATTACTAAGGGATTCACCTGGTCGCTCATGTTTTATGTATCCTAATGTAATCGAGTTGACGACCACGTACAAATATCTTGGTCTTCATTTCAGAAATGATTTAACATGTCACCACCGCTGTAATCTCATCCTTGCCTCAGCAACCACTCTTTAGGAATACTCAGGCGTAATCTAAAACAAGTTCTATCTCATGTAAAAAGACTTGCATACGTCATCCTTATTCGTCCAAAAATAGAATACGCCTTATAAATCTGCGATCCTCATCAAGATTATATCACAAATAATTTCGAGTCATTACAGAACCGTGCTTTTCGCTTCATCTTTTCTGATTTATCTTGGCTGAATCAGCCATTTTAAACAAACTTTTGCTCACAGAGACATTTACTGGATGTTTGTGTGTCTTTTGATGGCGTTAACGAGTCTCACCGCCAGATTTCGCCCCATTGATGAGTAACGTGAGACACCGTTCTCGTCTCAAATGATGCCTTGGCATATTATATAGTCGCTTCTCAAGCAACCGCTTGGGCAAGTAATGGCTAATGGCTTCATAAAATGATACATGCTTGCAACAGCGTCCTTCCTTTTTAATTTGACGTAGCAAAAAGAAAAGCACAACGTCCGCTTCCTCACTCGCATTATGGCAGTAAACTTCGACAGCTGTGTTCGTTTAAAGGAGCCATGAAGACAAAATACAAGTTGGGTTTATTAAAAAGACGGCTTAGTCCCGATAACAATGATACCAATATCATCACTATCGTCGAAAAAATAATTTAGATATTAAAGAAAACGTGTGAAGCAGTCGCGACCCCCTAGCCAATTTCCCGCAACTTTTCTATGACGTCACGGAACCTTGTTAGTGCGATTGGCGGCTGCCAAACTGACCTGTCGCGACGACACATGACTGGACGTCTTTAATGGGGCCTCTAGTTCCATTTGACCGCATCACTTGAATGCTAACGTGCAGTAACGCACTGAAAGTTATGTTTTATTGTTGGCCCGTATGACGTCATTCTTGCTCATAACACGCCACTGTGGCGCAAAATTTGAAAGTTTTTAAGTACTTCTTGCTTTTTTTTCGTTAAAAACATCTTTTGTGGCTAAAATGGAGCTAAGTGTGATACTGAATCCTTGTTCTTTCAAATTAAACGAAGTTGTATTTTCTCTTCATGGCTGGTTTGAGCAGATAAAGGTAGGGGAAAAACAACCTCCGAAATTCACCATCGTCATGAGCTTATACTCATTACACGGTGGCATAAACAAGAAGCGCATCACGTGGAAGACAGATAAAAGCCATTTGAAGGCGAAACGCCCCTCCAGCGGCCAGATGCCAGAGCTCTTCGACAATGCGAAGCGAAACAAGGCGTCGCACACATTCAGCTTGCATTATGTTGTCCGATTCACAACCTACAAATGGCTGTAGGTGCACTCGGATGCTTAATTTCCGTTGCAGGGGAAAATTCCACCGCCGTACTGTGTGTTCACTTGTAAATGGCACTGCACGAGACCATAGTCCTAACGCACCAAATCAAAATGTCTCAGAACGGGAGCCTTATCAAACCAGATTGGAGCACGTACATCAGGAAAATTATCGCTTGAATGCACACAGCAGAATGGTGCGAAGAATTTCGGTTTCACAAACCATGCAGTCGATTTCACGCCGATCGCATTAATTAATCGCGACTGTTTAAATGAGCGGTTCGGCTCATGGTTAGGCTGTTGTTTAATGAGCGGTTTGGCTTTACAGGTCCGTATTGGCGCCGTCAGCCTTATGCACTTTCTGCAACGAGTGCGAACACTTTAACCAATACCCTGATTTTTAGACCTCATGGCTCGGTCCCACGCCCTTGGGGTTGTTATCGCAGTGCAAGCCCTCGTTTCAGTCGAGGCTGTTGACGTGTCATCGGGAAAAAGGACACCATGGTGAAGTGGTGTACTATATGTATTATGTCAACCCTAAGAGTGAACGCGTGCAAGCTGCCGGTCGCACACGGATTCGCCTTCTATAATGCGCGTTGTTGGGACTGGGCCATCTCCCCTCAGTCACCACTGTTGCGACGGGCCATCCGAGCGCAGTCACCGGTGTAGCGACGTTGCCTTGCTCCTTCCGCTATCGGCGCAGAGCAGAGCAGAGCGATGAAGTTCTCGAGCCGACGAAGAGTTGAAGCAACATTTATATACAGTATGTGCAAGGGTAACAAAAGCGTTCCATGGCTCGCACAGAGGTGACAGCACGTCTCAACTCGGTGCCTCCGATTCGCAAGCGGCTGTGCGAATGCTAGCGGCAGGAAGAATACCACTTGCACTTAGAAAGGTACTTCCAGAATCCCTCGAGAAAGTTCACAACATTACGTGGACCCCCGGACACGAGGGACTGCCGGGTAACGAGGCGGCGAACAGGCGAGCGTGCGACTTCTCTCACCACCCCCCTGTGACTGACGCCTTACGATACCCAAGCACCACTACGTACGGGGAATACCTACAAAATACCAGAAAAGAGCGGGCTACATATCCAATCCCGCATCGCGAACTAACAGCAAGTGAAGCCCAGATGCTACGTAAGATTCAAACAAACACCTTCATACATAAATCTCGCTGGGCGAAGATTTTCCAACAACGGCACCCTGACTACACGGAAGACTGCAGGCTATGCGGAGAGACTGCTACCCTCTTCCATGCCACGTGGGCCTGCCCACACCTCTGGGCAGGGGCCGAACACCAAAAGAACCCGCCACTGACTTCCCGTGAATCATGGGAGGCCGCTCTCGCCAGCCCCGACTTACAGGTCCAAAAGGACCTAATCAGCCGGGCGAAGACGGGAGCAGAAGCCACTGGAGCCCTGGACAAAGGGTTCCACCTATGATTCTTTCCTCTTTTTCTCCCCTTCCCCTTTCCTCCATCTTTCCTTCAATAAAGTTTATTCAGTCATTCAGTGCCTCCGAAAAGTGGCGCGCTCGCTGTGCTTCCGGGCCGGTTTTATACCCCTGGGGGTCCGTTGCAGCCGCGAGCGGTTTGAATCGCTCCAATCAGGACTCTCGCTGGCCGAAGTTTGAATCCCACGAATGGAGGCGAAGCGGTGGCGTCAGCCGAGCCGCGGCGACGGCGAAAGGGAAGGCGACACAGCGGCGCCGTCTCGAGGCATGTAGACGCGTGTGTGTCGCGAGCCATTCGACCGGGGCATGATTCAGCCCAGCCGTTGAGAAAGGGAAAGGAGAGGCGACTCTGCGGCGCCTTTAACCCTTTCGGCCCAGATTTTGTATTTTAGAAAAAAACAATCTTTTCTGTGTGTTTTCTTAAATTTCAGGGTCCCATAAGCCCCCAAACCAAAAAAAAAAGAGCTTGAAGTGCAAGTAATTAGATATACAATAATTAATTAGGACCTCTGGCAATTAAAACTTTTTTGTGGAGCAGAGAACACTTTTGCGTGTTTTCCTTAACTTTATGGCAATATGAACCTACAAACAAAAAATAAGCTTCGTAATGCATGTATTTATAGATTTACAAGCTTGGGGAAAAAACCTCGAAAAGCCATTTTTTTTCGCCTAAATGTCGTAATGTCGTCTTCACCTGAGCTCCTCCTCCGTCTCGTGGAGCTCCACCAAATTGAAACAGCCGTGATATCTTATGCAATAGGCATCAATTATGAGCAATTTTGGTTTCGTGCTCTATGCTGGAGGAACTTCTGTTATGGCGTCAATTGACACCACAAAGGCCGAAAGGCTTAAGTTGGGGCACGTCTGCCGCGCGCGGTTTGGGCCCGCCGCTCGGGCACAACAGAGTGCACAGTGGTGTGTGCTACTGTCCACTTCCTCTCCTTCTTGTGACACCACGTTAATATTTAAAGAGGGATGGTATTCTCGCTGATATGATACGAAGTCTCCTGATTGCACGGGAAGCAAACAGTAAGCATTTGACAAGTCGCGCACTTTTCCGGCGTATTCTATCAATTCTTACAGCTTGCCACCCGCAGAGTGGTGAAAGAAACGCAAGAGGCTCGGGCGGTGGACAAGGACGAAGTGTTTTTATTACATGGGAAGCAGCACAGTCTTTGTGATGGCTGCCGCTTTTCAGCGCAGCCTGACCTGGTCGAGCACGTGTCGTATCGAGTTGAGCCTCGGGAAGGTGTGGTTCTTCTGGCAGATGCCCTCGTAGTCCTCGTAGTCCACGTAGTACGCGGCGACGCACACGCTCGGGTTCACCTTGAGCGCCAGCCGCATCTGGGGGAACGCAACGCGTCAGACCATGCTCAGCCTTATTGCGTTCTCCCCATTGTACAGGACACTTTAAGTAATTAAACAGAGCAAAGAGACAGGACAGTTCTCAGAAAGGCGTAGGAACAATGACATCCAAGAGCTGTATCATCAGTTTTGTTTGTGAAAGGGGCCATAAAGACAAAATATAAGTTTGGTACATTACAGGTTGCTTTGTCCTGATAAGAATGGTACCAGTTGTATCACAAACTTCACAAAAATATGCAAGATATTAAAGAAATTTCAGGCAGCCGGGCTGTATATGTTGACATGACATGTACAGCTTCTGGAGCGGGCACAGGGATCAGACGTTGGAGTAGCCCTTGTTTTCAGCTTTATATGAGCAGGAATCTCCTTAAACCTGCCCCTGCAGGCGACTTCCGGCGGTTCTTCAGGCAACTTGAACCGCACCCCAGTCTGCCACGAAACATTTCGGGGGGGGGGGGGGGGGGAAGCACGTGCCTGATGTGCCCCCCCCCCTGGCCGCGCCCCTGCTTCGGAGTAGGAGCCGACTGCATGAATACAGATTGTTGGGCTAGTTAGGGTTGAATTGTTGAAAAATGTTTAGCGCATGCGCACACGGACAAAAAACAGAAGACACACCGCGGAGCTCTCCCTGGTGTCTTCTCTTTTTTTTATTTGTCATTCACTATTAATTTTCAACACCGCCGTCGTCAATCGGCGCGTCGCCAGCGATGGAATAAGAGTTAACCTATTACGAGTAATGCGGATCTTACATCACGTGACAGGTGCATGTGACGGCACGTGAGTACAACTGAGCCCTCCTGCCACGGAGAACTGTGATTCTGCGTAAGCTCTGGCAGACGCACAGCCCCCAGCGCTGATTTGCGTGAAACACTGCCATTGTCTTGAACTGCTAATACGACTACGCTGGTCGGCTTAGGAGGCGTAGGGGTATAATAGCGGGTTCTAACACGATTGGTCTGAGGTTCAGCCGGAGCACATGTTGAATTTCGTTTAATGACCGCGGATATTTTAAGACAAGACTTACTTTTGGGTCGATTCTCCGCAATAATTTAAACAGTAAGGATGGTTTCATTTCTTTTAGGTGGGTTTAACCTTCAAAAACGTTTAATTCTTTTTTAGGCGATGCTACAGTTATGACGCGATACTACAAGTACGACGCAAGTGAGGTGCGTCCAGACTAGCAATGTGTCCTCAGCCACGAAGAACCCCCATACTTGGAAAGCGGTGTCGTGAAGGCCGCCAGAATGCCTGCAGAAATAATTTGCGATACTAACAACAAAAGCGAAAACAAGGAAGCATTACGTAGCAGTAAATGAGTATTTAATAGGTATCGCCAGGCGTTTGCATTCACAGCACGTAAGCAGACTTAAGGGCAGGGAAAAAAATGGTGCTTTTTTCACTGCAGATTATTTCAATAGAAAAATGGACCCAAATGTCAGAGCATGGTTTTCACCGCGTTTTGGCCGGCGCGACGAACACGGCAACTGAATTAATTGCTGTGAATAATTCTTGCACACCAAATTGGTTACCAGAATGAATATAAAACGGTCGCGTATCTGCTTGCTTCGCTGCAAATGACGCCGAAAGACTCTGCCACGTACCGCCTTCTGCTGTCTGCTCCCCTTGACAGCTGCGTTTCTTGTAATGAACCCAATAGAGTTTGTTCTGTTCGCCTCCCTTTTCTCCAGCTCGCGCAGCTCGCGTCGCATCTACCTCTTTGTTTCTGTTGTGCTTGGAACAGTTCCAACTCTCATCTCTTGTTTTGGGGTATGACTTTTATCTTGCTGCCATTCGACACCGTTTTTAATGCATTGTTTTTCATTCCCTACCATAACGAGTGGTAGAATTAAGAGAACGCTGGTACTACCGGGTATGTAGCGATATTTTACGTCAAACATTGCTGAGGTTTTCTTTGCTCTGAACAATGTGGGCAAGCATTAGCCATGCCAGTTCGCCTATATACGCGCAAGCATTTTTTCTACTGTCTTTTGGCCGGTCGCTTGCATCGTGTGACGGACGAATGGACGGACGGGCAGCCAGCCAGAGAGAGACGTACGGACGGATGGCCAGACAGACGAACATAGATGGACGGATGGACAGACAGACACAGACAGAACGACAGACAGACAGACAGATAAATGGACAGACAGACGCACACAGACGGGTGGGCAGACAGGCGCAGACAGACGGATGGATGGATGGATGGATGGACAGACAGACAGACAGACAGACAGACAGACAGACAGACAGACAGACAGACAGACAGACAGACAGACAGATGAATGGACAGACACACGGACACAGGCGGATGGACAGACAGACAGACAGACAGACAGACAGACAGACAGACAGAAGGACGGACGGCAAAATTTGCGCGTTTGGGTAGCACAAAAAAGATTATCGTTATAAAAGTTATGTTTAGGGTTGCGCTAGCAGTCTATCGCCTCTTGTGCCCCGTTTTCCTGCGTTGGCCGTACTAGTAATGACCCAGGAACAAACTGGCCAAAAGTACCGCGCCTTGAGGCAGGTATTGCGGCTAAAGCGAAGGTGGCAAACGGAAACGTACCATCTTGGTAATGCTGTCCGGCGTGAGGTAAGACTGCCACTGCCTGGAACGGAAGTGATACGCTGCGATGGCCCGGTCGTCTACGATGGGTCCCACCCAGTCTTCTCTCGTACACGTCTGCGCATGTGCAACATCCGATGTCTTCAGGAAACGTCTGTCACTCTCATAGACAAACATTCACCATCGTTGCGCTTTTTCACTGCGAGCGCATGCATGGTATGGCCAGATTCTACAGCCCCTATTATTAAAAGAATTGCACGATTTTTTTTCTACGTAAATGCAGAACGAATGTCGATATCGGCAACAGATTTTATTGTTATCCTCTTTTGAATACGCGTAGGAAGTCGCAAAAGGTGTGAAACTCCGAGCGATAAGTTTAAAGCTTGCATTTGGTTACCTGTAGGCACTGGAAATTCGCTGTCGATTCGCTCTGCTGTGTAGTGAATTTGGAGCGAAAAATTTTTTTGTACTAATGGGATCCTTGTACAAGCCAGTATGAACACTGATTCTGAGTGATAAGCGCAGTAGGCACATTGCTGCACCCCCCCCCCCTCCCTGCAAGAATGATAATAATCTTGGGAAATTTACGCACCGATTCACCGAATTTAAACAAGCAATATTCATCAGCTGGTCCAATAAATCGGCTGTAAATTTAGTCTACCATAATTCTTAGTTGTTTTACAGTTATAATCATTAACAAACATTTATATCTAACTGCCTCCAACATCCACTGACTGATTTTTTTGTCTGCCAACAGTGACAATCGGTAGTTAGGGATTAGCCGAGATATTTCCTTTCAGGAGCAATGCATGTTTAGCTGCCGCTGGTAAGTTGCATAATCTGGAGATTCTCTGCAAACATGAAAATTTTGTTAGCAGAAAAATATCCCTGACCAGATACCATTTATCGGTAATATGAATAAACTTTATTTGGGAAGTAGTTGCGTACGCTGAGCTGCTGCTTGGGTTATTATTGTTCTGGCGCAACATGTAGAAGATTAGCTGTGATATCCGTTCTGTAGGTGGGTAAAATGTGCTGTAATTTGTTATTAAGGTCCATGACACCTGGTGCAGGAGGCAAACAATAAATGTGAGAGCAGCCATAGCAGTTGTACGGCTTACCCATGCGACAGCGATTATAGGAAGGCTCTGGTTACATAACCACGCGAAATGAACCGAATGCCGTGAAAATTTTAGCGAGATGGCCCACCCATCGAACTTTTCCTGCCGCATAAGCGATTTTTTGTAGCGAAAGCTACACTACGCTACCGCGGGCAGTCTTCGCGCGGTGACCAGTTTTGATCTGAGATCTATAGGTAAAAGTACACCCCCTTCCGCAAGCGCCCGGCACGGAGCAGTGGCCCGATGGCGGGGAGAGATAGGCGAGGAAGGAAAGGAGATGTGCGCGGGACCCGTGTCGCCACCTGGCGGAGGAAGGCCAGGAGGCCCCAGCCGCAGCGAAAAGCGCGCGCCACGAAGGAAGGCCAGGAGGCCACGCGCGGCCCAGAGCCGTGTGCGATGGAGGAAGACGAACATCCAGTTGTGGTCACTTCTACAGCGGCGAGGCTTAAACGACGCCGAGTATTAATCGCAAACAGCGTATTCATTGCAAGCATGTCTGTATATCATTGCGAAACCACATTTCGACCACACCTCGACAATAGGCCTAGCCAGGGCCGTGAAGTTTTTGCTATCAGCTAGGGTTTCCCATAGCTATACCACAGCATTTTTTTTTCACTCATTCAACCTGGGCCGCCACGTAGAATTACCGAGAGTGAAAGAGCTCACGCGCAGGCCTAGTTACGGGTGACATCTAGCAATCGTGGATTCAAAACGGCGCGCGTGCTTACTGCATCGTGTTGGGGGATCAGTGACACAGACTCGGGAGTGCAAGGTGGACGGCGCGGACTGCTCGGCGTACCTCGAGTACAGTGCTGAAGTCTGATAATGCTGCCTCGGGCTACTTATGGAAAGCGGCGGAGTTCCATGTCCACGTAGCGAAACCTCAGAACAATAGCGTGTATACTTTTCGCTTTAATAAAACCTTTATCATTTGCCAGTTGAATTTCCTGCAAGCGAACCCTGCACCATACAGTTGGATGCGGAAGGCAACAGAGATGGGGTCGCAGTCGTATACGTGCCTTGCTGTATGACAGGAGCGTTTCGTTGTCGCACGGCGCGCCCACGTTGGTGCTCTCGGAGGTGAGCGAGTAGTGCAGGGCCGCCATGCTGATCGAGAAGCAGACGTTGGGGGGAGGCACGCCGTCACTTTGCAGCTGCTTGATCCACTCGACGGCCGTCACCTAAGAAACGCCGCGCGGGGGAAGGATGGGGCTTGAGATTGGTGTTGAGGGGGGCGCATTGGATGACCCACTTTTGTCGACCACATCAGCGGTAAATGAATGACACCAAATAATGGCAGGCCAATAAAGCATGGGCAGACCAATAAGACCGAAATGGCCCGCAGATGAGAATTCGTAGTTCTGTGTGTGCTTAAATAATAAATTACATGCACGCACACACGCACGAACAGCCACCTTCACACACACTCACCCGCTAGCTCGCTCCCTCGCTCTCAGCCGCTAGCTCGCTTATTCGCTCTCTCACTCGCTCACCCACTCACCCGCCCAACTCACTCACTCACTCACTCACTCACTCACTCACTCACTCACTCACTCACTCACTCACTCACTCACTCACTCACTCACTCACTCACTCACTCACTCACTCACTCACTCACTCACTCACTCACTCACTCACTCACTCACTCACTCACTCACTCACTCACTCACTCACTCACTCACTCACTCACTCACTCACTCACTCACTCACTCACTCCATCTCCCACTCGCTGACCCATCAACTCACTCCCCCGCTCACCCGCGCATTCACTCACGCACTCGCTAACTTACCTGTTCCCCCGATCACTCCCTCACTTACTCAACCACCCACACACCCACCGACACACTCACTCAACCTCACTGAAGTAGCTTTCTATCGATGCCTATGGCTGTCGGAAACTAACGACCTTAATTGAACAAAGTATATTAGCATCGTAACTCTTGAGGGTTATAGAAACTATATTTCCGCGAAGCGCCAAATGAACGAGCAATACACAGCTAATCTGGGCTCATGCCCACGCCGGCCTGGCCGGGAACGAATCCGCGCACGGCGCAGCTCAAGGATTCACCGACCAAGCGGACGTCCATCTGGACTAGGATTTCGTCTCGCTTTCAGGCAGGGACAGACTCGTGTCCTACAGGGATATTACCCCGTAAATTTTGATCTCCACCGCAAACGGGTTGCCGAAATTTTCGGTAAGAAATGGAAAGGCGAGTGCTTCGTTCCATCCCCTACACAGCTAATCTGGGCTCATGCCCACGCCGGCCTGGCCGGGAACGAATCCGCGCACGGCGCAGCTCAAGGATTCACCGACCAAGCGGACGTCCATCTGGACTAGGATTTCGTCTCGCTTTCAGGCAGGGACAGACTCGTGTCCTACAGGGATATTACCAACCACCATTGGCTGACCCAGGCCCGCCTCCCAGCCGCGCCTTCCTCCCTAGCTAAACGCCGAACCGTGGTCTGGCGACTCCTCCAGACAGACACACATCCAAGCCCGATTGTCTACAGCTGCTGTTCCCCCTCCCCCCCCCCCCTCCCCCCAGAGTGCCCCAGATGCCAGCGACCAGCGGACCTAGCACACATGCTATGATAATGTTCGCAGGCAGCCACACTATAGGTCGCAATGTTAACGCCAGCGAGCAGCGGGAAACCGTACTGCACAGCTCCAGCCCGCAGGATCAACTCTGGGCCGTCCAACTGGCCGGAAATGCTGCCAGAGCCCAGGGGCCTCTGGCGGACGCGTAGGAACTACACTTGGAATGTAATACCCGTAGGATCAACTCTGGGCCATCCAACTGGCCGAAAATGCTGCCAGAGCCCAGGGGCCTCTGGCGGACGCGTAGGAACTACACTTGGAACTTAATAAAGTTTTATTATCTCTCTATAGAGCTGTCAATATTTCATTAGGAGAAAATCAGTGATTCAAATCTTTTCCCACAAGCTATCCTGAATAGAGTACAAAAACACTTTTCGCTTCATATACGACAGCTAGAGAAGAACAGTAGTGACGGAACTGTTAGTTGGGGCCAACTTGCCTTCTCTGTCACAGGAAAACCATGCTGCGTTTAAAATTTCTATATCAAAATGTTAATGAACGCTACAACATAGATTTCGACCGAAGAGTTACTTCGTCTCTTGCCGCACTTGCCAAAGCCGTGAGCCAACATAACTCCTACCCGTACCTGAAACAAATGCTTCGTATGCATTTTTCTTGGAAGTGCTTTGACGGCTTAGAATTGCCAAACTAACAATAGAGTCACTAAGCAACCTTTAGCATTATTTGCTGCCAAAGGGAAATATTTATTTTGGGTATTTATTTTAAACCTATTTTTAACTCTAACTTTATTTTTAACTTGTATCAAAGTGCTAGCGATGTTCTGTCGCCATCTTCTTACCGTGTGTTTCTACGCTTTTCTTCCCTTTTTGTACCGACCTGCAAAGTCGCTTCAAGAGACATCGGAAATGAACAGAATAAATAAATAAATTTCTAAGTTTATTCTGCTTTCCACTAATATGTTAAACGGAACGGGATGTTACTGTCCCCCTCCTAAAATCATTTCCCCTCTGTTTTGTTCTCTCAATGGTGCAAGGGCCTGCGCATTTTATTTTTTCATTTGTGTTTTTTCCCGTTAATTGGTGGCTTACGTTTTCACGGTGACGTGTCTTTTCTCCCAAGCTTTCTTCCGAAAGTTTAATACAATTCGGATTCAGTGTCTCTCACGCAGACTACTAGGGTTATTTAGCCGTTTATTTCACGGACACCGTTCATGCGTTAACCTCTTTGCAACCTAAAACTTCATGTAGACTGCCTCCATAAAACACAAAACAGTATCTTCACAATCGTGAGGCATTTAAACATTGCTGCTCGGCAACGATTTCTATCGTTAAAGCCAACTGCACTTAAAATTTCGACCTCTTAAAAACCCTATTTTCCTATCGTTTGACTAAAAAGATTGCCTATTACGGAACAAATATGCGGAAGCGATCAACAAAAGTCGGCGATTTTGAGAACACAATTGAGAAGAGCGAGGCCATACAGGCCGGGATGAAGTGGCGTAGCCACCGGACACCAGCTCGGGAGCAAGAGTACGCACTACCACTTCGCGCACGCGTGGCAGCCCTGAAAGCGACGCGCCCAGTGGAGCGCAATCTGCTGTCCAGCTTCCTGGCTAGCCGGTTGCCAAGCGCCCGGCCGGCGGGAATGTCACTTCCGCTTCATGGCTCTTTCCGCGATCGCACTGCAGACGCATGCAGCGTCATCTACGATACATCTGTATTAAACGCTTCGAGGGTGGTATTCTCGCGTTTTGCACGTTTTGTGCCCGTTCCAAAAGTGTCCCTTTTGAGCAAGCCCTGATTGGCTAAATGTGAACATCCGGATGTGACGTCATGCAAGCACGGCGGAGCTATGAGCCGTGGTTTGTCGGAGCAGACGATTTTTGGTCGCCTTGTTGTTGGTTCGCTGGTGGAACAATAAACAAATAAAAGATAGTTTAAAATAGGTTTCGTCGTTTATAATGTGTTTACAGGAACAAGTCCCCCCAAACCCCGCCTATCACTGGAAGTACGTCACAATAAAACGGACGCAAAACGGACAAACACGAGAATACCGCCCCTGACGAAAATTTCGGTGCAGTCGGCTTCTCGACAAAGCTGATGATGAGAGCAGTCTTTTTGAATTGCCTCCAGGGACGGTATTGTCGTGTTTGTCGATTTTAAGAACGTCCGTTTTGCGTCCCTTGAATTGTGACGTACACCCAGTTGTAGGCGGGCTTTAGGTTAACTTTTGCGCAACTGTTCTTGTAAACGCATATCAAACGACTAAACCTATTTTAAACTATCTTTTACGTGTTTATTGTTCCACCAGTGAACCGATGACAAGGCGACGAAAAATCGTCTGCTCCAAATCGTGTGCTCCGAGAAGCCGCGGCTCATAGCTCGGCCGTGCTTGCATGGCGTCACATCCGGCTGTTCGCTTTTAGCCAATGAGGGTTTGCTCCAAAAGGACACTTTTGAAACTGACGCAAAAGGGACAAAACACGAGAATACCGCCCCAGAACCGTGTTTCCCTGCATGGTCCAGACAACGCGGCGGCTCCCTTGGTGGTTGCAGACATTTGAAGGGCGCGGTGCTCACCACTGGCAGGGTGTCCGCTTTGTCGCTGTACTCCCTGAAGGAAGTGGGCACAAGGGCGCTACAGGTGGATGTGTGCCCCATGTGGTGCGTCTCCAGGATGGTGTAGTCGACGATCCTGCAGGTATCACGGTGTCACACGAACACCCGGCATAGCATCCGCCTTGTTCTAACCTCACAGGAACATGCATCCACTTCTCTTATCTGATCTTCATTTATATTTTGACTGCTACTAAAAGCAGATGTTAACGTGATACTAAAGACCTACGGAACGCTGAGAACAAAGCGGTGCCTTATACCGGTGACCGTTTGCTTTCTTTTTTTCTGCAGCACGAATTGCTACAAACACATGAATTACTATAACTAACTAAACCGTGTGATTTATTAGTTCTAACGGTCCAGCTTCGTTTTTTTGGTGAAGCCAGTTTTGCGCTGAAACCATGGGTAATAAAATTGCATATTCATCATCATAATCATCATCACCAGGGTATCTACGCCCACTGCCGGGTAAAAGGCCTCTCCAATTAATCCCAAATTACCCCGGTCCTGCGCTAACTGCGACCAATTTATCCCCGTAAACTTCTTGATCTCCGCAAACTTCTTGATCCATTTTCGGTTCTTTTGTGACACCTCGCGCTTATATTGTAAATAAATAAAACTCTTCGGTGTTATTTTATGTGAACATAGTATAAGAAACGAACCTCCGTGGAGGAGTTATGTAGGTATCGAAATTTAGACATGCCTCTTTTTTTCGTTACGCGCAATAGAGCCGTAGTATGAGCAGCAGTACATTTGGAGGGCTTCGGGCAGGCAGGGAAAGTTACCGACCTCGAAATTTTGAAAAGTGCCGAAGCACGCGGAATAAAATGCAGAATTGTGCACATAGGTTCGTGACAAAAACGGTAATGAAGTTATTCGAGTGTGATTTTTCTCCTTGCCAGCAGCAGCGACATATATACGTCGAGAAATTTTTTTTGATAATGAATTGTGAATATTTCTTTGTGCCAGTCCCTTAATCTTTAAAAAAACCAGTACTGCTGCTGCACTTAACCAGTATTTATCGAAAAAAGTACTCAGCAGAGGTTTTATTTTTGGCCGCATTCTTGCCGTTATTTACAAGCAAAAAATATTGTCAGGCACACTGCCGACAAGAAAGGTAACTCACTTTGCAATCTTCAGCACGTCCTGTAGCAACTCCGCCGAATTTGTCCTGAAGTCCCTCACTTGGACGCCATACATGAGAATCAGCGATCTCGGCCGATTCTCCTTGAACGACTCGTGAAATTTCTGCGCGAATTAGAACTTCGGTGTGAAGTGTCAAATGGTAAGGGGTCCTCCACACTTTGATGAATTGAGCGATCGAGGGACTTATTGACTGAATCTCTGACTGAAAGATTGATTAGCTCGTTGAAAATTCGTTCATTGGTTGACTGATGGATTGTATAAAGTTCAAGAATGCTTTTGTTGCATTCATTGCAAGCAGCAGAATATACTATTATGAGCAATATGAAAGGCAACACAGGAACGCGTAGAAAACACCATCAGACCCACCTATGCGTGATTCGCAGCGGCCACCGTCGCAAACAAAGTGGAAAGGGGGACGCTGTTCTAACAACTGTTCCAATTCCCGCCGTGCGTCTTATCGGCTGTCGCACCATACCATATTATCGGCGGAATGACGTAAGCTACTGCTTTGTAGAAGTGCCGGCGTAGTGGGAATGCCAACAGTTAGTGGAAGAGCGTTCTCCTTTCCCTCTCTGTTTTTCACAGCGCCATCCGCGTATGGCTCCGAGCCTGTTTCGAGGCTGTTTGCCACGCGTTCCTGTGTTCCATTTCATATCGCTCATAATAGTGCAACACGCAGTGTCCCTCTCGAAAGCCTTGTAATGCTCACAGGCCGTCCAGGACAGCGACATGAACATAAAACCATATCCGTATGTCCAATGCAGGAGCGACATAAAAGTAAGTGCTCCGGGACAGAATGGTTCATGAAGAGGAGAGAAGGAGGCAAGAGGTGTGTAGACACCCATTCATAACTTACTCAACTTCCTTGTTACAACAGGACTAGCACTGCGTTTGCAGCCATCGAGTCACCGAGCCATCGAACGTAATATAGACTATCCCCCACTCTCCTGCCGCTCTTCTCTTCCCCCTTCTCTCATCCTATCCTTTGAAGCCCCAATCCCCTTCCCTAGACTGGGTTGTATGAGGGTGAACTCCCCGTTGAGTTCAACGACATCCACAGGCCTTTTATCTTCCCTCTTCTGTTAATACATCACCACCACCCACCCCCCCTTCATAACGCCCCCGAGAGACCACCCACCTCGAGCATCTTGAGCAGGGTGGGCATGGTGTCGCTGACCACCTGCAGGTCGAGGAAGGCCAGCCCGTCCACCTTGTGCTTGGTGAGCCACGCCGTGGTGGTGATGACGAAGTGCGACAGCTGCAGCGGGTCCTTCCACTTCCCTATGCACTCACGGATGTCGTCCTGGCTCACGGCCACCAGGTGGTTCCCGGAGCCCTGCTCGGCCATCTGCGTGAACAGCTCGAAGCCCGATCCTGCGTACCCGCCCACCGCGCCGCCAACTCTTTATTGCGCGGTCCGCGGTGCACAAACAAAAGACTGCAGAAGCTCCCAAATGAGAATTCTCGCGCAAATAAATGCTCATATCCGCTCTACTATACACGGGGCACCTTTAAATTCGGCTTCACTACTAAGCAAGCACACATGCATGCTGTGGAGACATTTTAGGAGCCCTAAATATTCTGTGAAACTGTAGTTGGATAGGCCCCGGAGCCGGAACGACATTTAATAAAATGAAAGCCGTTCCACTCAATGTGAAAGCTGTCGGAAGTGCAGAGCAGTGATTCGCCACAATGGGCTGTAGCACCGTTATGCGCTCACTGGTGCCACCCAATGCAACTCAAATTTCCCGCCTCCGCAGTGCTCGCGCACCCCCTGCCTGGAACTGAGCCAGCGGGAATTCTGTTCTTTTTGTGCTTGCTTTTCCTCCCGCACGTGCCGGCGTTGCACTGCCGACGCAACGCAGGCGATGAGGCGCGCCGTAGTGGAGGGCTCCGGATTATTTTGGTCACCTGGGGATCTTTAACATCTCGTACACACGGGCGTTCTTGCTTTTCGCCTCCATCAGAAAAGCGGCCGCCGCGGCCGGTAATCGAACCCGCGACCTCGTGCTCAGCAGCGCAACGCCTTAGTCACTGAGCCACCGCGGTGGGTCCAGAAGCAGTTGCTACTTTCGCCTTTTGTAATATTTGTTAAAACACAACCGAATTGGTATTCACCAATTTAGAAAACTGAGTCCCATTCGTGGCAAGCGGTGCGCAAAAGGTAGCCTTTCTCTAGCGGCCAGATGTCTGTATGTGGTTCGTACATTTTGTTTTCCCGCCCTACCAACCAATCCTTAACGTATGTTTGCCGTACGACCACTTAATTCCGTCGGGTGCTGGTTACCCTGGAGGTGCTGTCGAACAAGTGAATCAAGCCGTGGGAAGACAGCGCGCAATGTACGCGAAGCTGCGCCAAAAGAGGCCCAAAACAACCGTCTCTAAAGCAGACGACAAAGCTGTACCGCCGACGCCGGCGAGAAGGCAAGTCCGCGTGGGGAACGCAGGGTAAATTCGCCGCGCCATCTACAGCGTGCTCCGTGAGCGAGACCCTCCGTCCCCATCTCCCTCCCCCAACCGCCTCTCCAGCCGCGTTGGGAGTTTCTTGACCCGCACGCCACGAAAGAACCGATGGCTGGTAGAGCTAGAAAGCTTTGCTTTAAAAACACAGTAATTATTCAAACTGACAATTTAATGGTAAACGTTATTTTAAAGGAGCATAATTTTTCATTTCTGTGCTTTTTAAAGTTATTTATTGCTTTCTCAACTGCGGTTTCTTGTTGAGATTGTTTCTGTGTCTGCGCAACTGCCTCTGCCGATTGCCGCTTGTGCGAACACTCCGGCACAACATAGGTCCTACCTGCAGTACTAAATTTGCAGTTGTCGCTCGGCCAACACCGCACTGTATGCCAAAACTACTCCAGTACCTGATCAAGTGGCCCTAAGTAATCCTTTCAAGCGTGCGTAAAGCCGTCGAAGCGAACTTTTAGCTCTTCTTTGCCGCCGGAAGACCGCAGGTGATGTGCAGCAGACACTGTGCAGGCGACAACGCATCTTGCTGACCACACGGTCGCATTTTTTTACTACTCTTGGTTCGAATGCATATAAAACACTTGCGTGGTGCAACTTCTTGGGCTTCTTCAGTACAACAAATTTATGTAAGCACCGAAATATTATATTTTTATTCAGTCGTGGTCGACGAACCCCGTTATATGGTTTATTTTGTCACCAACAGACGGAGCCACTGTACGGAAAATCCAAAACACTGGACCAATCGTGAGGCCACTTTTTGATGCATGGGGCCCATGGGGAGTTCCGAAACTCCTTTATCTAGTAACTCTAGGCACGGCTAGCATGGTGGGGCAGCCGCATGGCACCAAGAGCGCGGAGAGCGATTGGGGGCGAAAGCAGGCGAAAGCCAATTTAGGAGGAGGGGAACCGACCGGAAGTGCTCGGTTTCGGGCATTTTTTTCTGCCTGCTTGAGGGGTTACATGTGGCGGGCTCGAGCAGGGGGACCGATGCAGGGTGGTGCATGTTTGTTTTGTCCGCTGGAGCCATGACCACGAAAAAAACGGAAAAATCTGGATGTAGCGACGAAAGCGGAAGCAGGAAGCGGGCGCTGACTCTATTGCGGAAAAGAAGCAAGCGAATCTAAGACTTTTTTTATGTTAAAGTGCGGTGAGCGTCGCGCTGTGGTTGGAATTTTCTGTGCTGTGAAGAACAATTCCGTAAGCGACTACTTGTCACAGTCTCGGAAAGCCCTCTGATGTGCAGAGTTACCAGATAATCTTCGGACAGGCATATTTTATATATCAAATTGTCGATATGTCGAACTATTTCGCCATCCCCTTGGAGTTAGATTAATGCGTGTTGGATATGTCCGTGTTAAATACACAGTTGAGAAACTTCGCTTCAGAACCCCCCTGCTTCGTTGAAACTGAGGGGAAAGTGTATTGTCGCGGCACCTGGGGGACAAAACCTGTACTTTGCAATATATATTTACTTATTAACAAAAATTAATGAATTATAACTTGCTTTTCAACTTGCAAAACATAAAATGGTAATGTTTACTTATGTTACCACGATTTTTCTTTAATGACTTACAACAGCATCCTACTTCAGCCTTTTCTCGGCAGATGGCAGACTCGTGAACTTCCCCCAAGGTGCCCGAATTCACGCGCGGCAGAGAGTGCGTGTATCCAGGTACCCCACATGACCCTAGTATATATATATATATATATATATATATATATATATATATATATATATATATATATATATATATATATATATATATATATAGCGATATAGAGGAACTCTACCTGTCCCAAGCTTTCCCCTAGTTGGCCCCAGCGCCGCGGGCCGACGGCGGACCGGTGTCTGATGAATGGGGCCTATGCGGAGCTTCGCAACAGGTTTATATCTAGTAACTCCGGTGTTATAATTTATTGCGTCCCGTTGCGGCAACCGCAACGGAAGTTTCGTGTTACTTCGTGACTCGAACGGATACCCTTCTCGAAATCATCACTTACAATCCTCCCAGAACGGACTGACACACAGTAAGGAAGAGGTTGTCACTAACCGTTGGTCTTGGGCACAAGCAGGTCTTCCTGGCCGTTGTACGTGAGGTCCGTGTAGACGATGAAGTCGCACGTGCTTTCGGGGAACTGTTCCTTGACACTCGTCTTCTCCGACATCACACAGATAAGGTTGTGCGCTGCAAGTCACGCAGTCAACGGCATGACACATTGCAGGACCTTCCTCAAAATAATAGCAATTCAGCACACGTTCACTCCAACATTAATTGTACTAACCTTCGAACAAAAGCGTCGTTCAAGTGAAATTTTGCTCATTGAAATATTGCGGAAGCAAATCTTTCTAGTAAACTCTACGAAATTTTGGCCTTGTGAATTCTGCGCGTGAGCTTCCATTGTACAGATTAACACTGAAAGTTGTGTTTATTACGACGAATAAAAGGCAATATTTTGCTTTTTATACAGGCCTGGTTACCGAACATTCTACAGTGACTATGAGTCACATCATCTTATACATTGTAAAGAAACATGGTTTATCCATCTGTGGTTCTGCCCCGTCCTATTTAAGACAATAGCTGCAATCACTATTTGGGTAGAAGTCCTTCGATCCTTCTCCTGTATGATTTCGTGGCCGCAAATGTGGCATAAATAGGTGGTTTATGCGTCCTTTTGTAGATAGTATTCCCAGCTTTCTTTGCTCAATACCATTCAGTGAGTGCTATTTATTATTATGCTTTTTTGCGCTGAAAGCCGCGGACACAAGCATTTCTGTCCTTACAGCTTCATTTCCTTAGCTGAATTGCATTTTATTACCCTTCAAGATATACTTTTTGAGAGCTATGGTATGACGAGCGCTCCAAAGAAATATTGGGGCTGATACGATTGTTATGTACTGTCGTGGAAAGTGTTAACCACAGCTAAGATTGGGGGTCGGCCTGTGCACAGAGCGGCCGCTCGCGATAGCCACCAGCGCATTACAGAGGGCCGATAATCGACACACACGAGAATTTTTGCATTTTGCTTCAACAGCGCGTGCGCACAACCCTGCTCACTAGGCTGGCCGTAATTGTAAACATCCGCTGTTTCCATAAGGTGGCGCCTCATTCTTTGAGCACAAGTGAAAGTTTGAAGATTTAGTTAGGCATCTTAGAAAAAAGCTTGGAAAAGACGACGACGCCGAATAAAACGCGCTTTCGTCTAAGATGCCGCACCACTTGTGGTTTTTAACACTTTTGATGATTGTACACCATACAAACAGATCCTCTCAAATATTGCTTAGGAATTTTGTAAAAATGAGTAAGTAAGACAAAATTTTTGTCGATTATCATCCGTTCGAACGGACCGCAATGCAAAAAGAATTGTCGCCTCAACCTGCCATGTATCTTTTGTGCGTTATTTGTCAACCGGAAATGTCAATTTGAGAAGAAGTGTCTTTGGTTCATTTTAATCTGATTACTCTTCGGCAACCGAAAAAGCTTGAACCGGATGAAACACCTTAGAGTTCCTCGGAATGAGCCATGTGCACCAGGTTCCAAACGAGCACATCAAAAAGATATCATCAACAGGATGGAAACGTTATACTTTGATCTTGGCTTAGCACAAACCGCACGATTTGTCTCCCTTTATTGTTTTTTAAGCGTTAAAAATCAAGACCAACAGCGTTGATGCGGGAACCACACGTTAACAACGCATGTTGCGTTAAATTTGTAGGGCCAACATTCCTAATTTCGTTTTCATCACACGACAGGTTGTCATCCGTAACACTAAAGCTCATTCTATTCCCCATTGGATTTCACTGAAGCACCCCCGGGAATGAGGAGGCGAATATGGTATGTGGAGAAAAACTGAAAACAGTAAGCCTCTTTCTCCGCCTCTCAGTTATAATTAAACAGCGGCTGGAGAGGCATTCAATCCATAATACTTTTACGCCAAGTATTCGACCCTCCCATCCTTAGAAAGGGAAACTGGAGTGATGCCGGTAAGACCCGGGGTACAGCCAACCCCCGCGTTATCCCTTCGAACTTTTATTTGTTCCCCTATACCTCACACGCTCTATCCCTTCGGTTACGATGATGTGGCTTTATAAGAAACGGATGACACCACATGACGCACGATAAAATCAAGGCAGTTTTCTTAAGAGAAAGATTGTTAGAGCGAGTCTTTCTCCCATTCAACCTGAGTCAAAGCCAAGGTCCAGAATACCCTCCCCCGAAGTCCAAAGTCCAAACTTCAAAAGCCCAAAACCAACATTTAACGTCACACCACCAAATCCCAAAGCCGAAGTCCAACCCTGCTTTATGTATTTCATTATCATCATCATCGTGTGTACTGAGAAACTATATGTTGCGTATTACAAGAGGTCCGTTAGCTGTGCAAAGATATCCCATGTTATCTTATGTGGTGTGTAGTTAATATGAACCCTTTGGGAAACCCACTGTGTAAAGCTGGCTTTCCTGCAGTGTTTACCCGAGCTTCAACGCTATTAGTGTGGTGTATAAAGCTTCGCTTTAAAAGCTGCTGATAAGCAACAGTCAGTGCCATGGCTAAACTACAGCGGTCTTGAGGGGAAATTTTTCCAGTTCCTGTCTCATCGGGATGTCAGTGCACGCCACTGGTCCTCGAATGTTTAGAGAAAAATGATAGGAGAGACGAGGGGCAACCTTTTCCTCCAGCATGGCGGCGAAACATTCTGCGGGCGTGGCGGGCGGGCAGTCGGTTTCCGTCACGACAGGAGCCCAAATATGGTGGTATAAATTCGAATCAATCCTGGTCAAGTTGCCGCCATCGAGAGCGTTAAGTTCCTACGTTAGTTCCGCGAAATTTCGCGGATTTTCCACTAACTTACGTCCATGTTCCGCGTAGCCCTCCATTTGGCCACGACGGGAGCGGTAGATCCGCGGATGTTCCACTAACTTGTTCCCATGTTCCGCGCAGCCCTCTATTTTGCCACGACGGGAGCAGTAAAGTGGCGGGATCCGCGGATGTTCCACTAACTTACGCCCATGTTCTGCGTAGCCCTCCATTTTGCCACGACGGGAGCGGTAGATCCGCGGATGTTCCACTAACTTGTTCCCATGTTCCGCGCAGCCCTCCATTTTGCCACGACGGGAGCGGTAAAGTGGCGGGATCCGCGGATGTTCCACTAACTTACGCCCATGTTCCGCGTAGCCCTCCATTTTGCCACGACGGGGGCGGTAAAGTGGCGGAATCATTTTTATGGACCCAAAAGCGTTTCGAAACACAAGCTGAAGGCACTGTCGTGTCCTTACCTAGGGCGGGTCTCTCTTCCTGGGCAGGCTGACCGGGAGGAGGTGGAACTGAAATTGGGGCAAACATTAACCGATAAGTTCCGCGCAAACAGGGACAAGGCTTAGGAAAATTCTAGTTAAGATTGAGTTTTTACGTGCCGAATCTACATCTCGGTCATCAAGCGCGCCGTAATCATTTTAGACCCCTTTGGGACTTTCCCTTGTGCCGAAATGCGGACACACAAGTGTTCTTTGCTTTTCAACTGCATTAGAAAAATCGACGGCCGAGGCGTAGGGTCGAATCCGCAAAGTCGGGCTCAACACCTTTTCCAGAGATCCAGTACAAAGGGTAGTTTAAATTAGACGCCATGATCCTCTGGAAGTCTAACTTCAGAATCCTCACAACAATAGATGGCGTTTAATAGCGTGAAGACCAGATGTTACATCGCTCATATTACAATGTGAATAGAAAAAAATAAACAGATATCATCGCGGATGGTGTACTTTATAGGGAACTCAAGCAGTGCAATTTCAAGCCACTCAAGTGCAAATACGCGAAGAGTAATCTAGTGCAGCCGATCGCGTATGGCAAAAAGGGAGTGAAATCGCTAAGAACAACCCGTAGGCAAACATGTCAGAATTCGCTGTGGTTTTATTGTTGGTGCATCGTAAATATACGAGTCATAAGGTAGAAACTACTGAAACGGGATTTGCGATGGCTGTGAAAGCTCGTGCAAAACTACATAAATAAAACCAGTCAGGAGTCATCTCCGCTTACGACGAAAACCACACCGTTTTTCCCTGCCGAAAACTAGCCGAAAGCCCAATGCGCATGTGGACATTAAGCTTATGAGACGATCCCTGCTCAAACTACGCGACACAAAGCATGCTTTATCACTCTATCAAGTTGTGTAAAATGACGCGAGCCAATTACCTTCTCCTCCTGACCGGGCACGTGATTCTGAAAGCAAAGGGAAATTTCATTATCAACGGAACGTTCAACGGGTTGTAACCTTTGAACGACGTTACGCACTCAAAAAATCCGAACGAAATAAGCCAAGCCAATTACCTCCACCGGACCCTTCTCTTGACTCTGAAAGCAAATAAAAACTTAGTTAGGTTAACCCTTCCAAGTAGGTCCCACGTATCATAACTCGTAGACTACAACGCCAACATTTGACCTAGAAGGCGGGCACCGGATTACTCAATGCTACCTAGAGTATTGTCAAACACGCGCTGATCTCTGAAAGCTTGAATACATTTGTCTTTCCCAGGATTAAATCGTAAAGTCTGGTTTAAGTAAAAGCAGGGCAAACATTTGTGGCCGCAATTCTACTTCTTTTGGCCGTATGAAATCACCACGTGAATTCCGTGTCATAGATGTTTAGTGCGGCCATTTGCAACCCAAAACGGCCGAGATTAGGTCGGTTCGCGCTAAAAGATAACAGCACAGCACTCAGAAACATTGTGCCGTGTCAAGTGTTAAGTTCAAGGCACTCGCAAGAAAGCAAGAAAGGCTCAACATAACAAGTATAAACGAATAAAGGAAGACTACTACCAGCAAATTAAACACCTTGCCTTGGCCACAGATTCCCAAGAAAGCGCACGGGACCAAGGTCGATTAAAAAGATAAGATTTGCTCCTTTCCTTGCTTCCTTATAAAGTAAAAATAAACGGAACGAATAAAGGGAAAACTGTAAAATGGAAGAGCTCTCTGAACCAAAGGTACGCAGATTCCATTCTTTATGCTCATTGAGGAGATATTTCAGTGATTTTAAGAATATTCTGCTATACTTAAGTGCCTTATCTTAATTTATTTATCGAGAATCTACCGATTTTATCTTCGAAAGCAAAACATTTTGTAATTTTTAGTTCAATTTAATCCGAATTTCTCGCTTTTACAATGAGGCATTTCCATGCTATTGTTCCTTACATGGTCCTGGTCCCGTGCTTAGCGGCCTGAACAGCTGTTGCTTCCTTTGTTGTTGCAACTTTCCCAGTTTTCGCACTCTGATTCGGATGAGCTACCGTTACACCTGCCGTACCCGCACAGCTAAAGAAGATCTATTGTTGCTGATCTTCCAGCAATGTCGTGGGGACGACAACTGGCATGCTTTGTAGCTGAGTTCGAAACTGAATGCTGAAATCCGAAATCAACTGCAGCAACGTCGAATTTGTAGTAGAATAATGCATTTATATAAAAGCGATTTATTGTACCGCGCATCGCGCAATTTAAATAAATAAAACAAAATGATTAGCCGTATCGTCCGTGATGAGTGGAGGAAGTGGATGTAGGCCATTTTTCTGTACAGAACTTCCGAATACGATCCTCTTTTCTAAGGACTTTTCTCTATTTCCTCTATACACGCATCCAGTATAAGGAATGGGCACTCAACCGACTTATCGATTGAGTATCGATTATCTCACTAAACTCGCAGTTGGGTGCAGCGCAACCAAAGATAAAAAATGCCCGGTTTACAGAATGTCGCTGATAGTAGTTGTTTGTTATTTTTTTTTGCTCCCACAGCTAGTGAAATTGCTATAGCGCCCAAGTTTTTGTTTTTCTAAAACAGTTTTATTGGCCCCACCTCCATCACCCCGTTAACCTGCATACCTTAAAGATACCTGTACATTCATATCGCCCCGTAGCAAAGGACGACGCAGGTTTTTTCAAGGAACAAAATTTTGCTGTAGCGAGCTGGTGTTCCACTAAGTACTCAAAAAATGCCCAAGAGGCGAATGAGACGTCAACGAAATGACGCGCACAGACAATTGTGAGTGAATCCAATGCCGCGGCGTTTGCTCTGGGAGCATTTACCTTCGCGCGCTCTACTTTCTGGAACAGTCTAATTATACCGAGAACAAATAAAGCATTCTAGTCATGTGAAGACAGGCACAGCACTGCCTCTATCAAATAAGGTAATCTACGCGTCATACAAAAGAAAGAGACGGAAACACGTGCTTCCTTCGAAGACATATAAGACGCCGGGTGCAGTCAGACACTGGCAAAAAACACAGAAGTAAGCAAAATCAAAAGGCATGCATGTTCGCGCCAAATATTTCCTGCCACCCCAAAATCCATTAGCACGCAATTTTACACCACATTCATCAAAAGGGTGGATACGTTATGATCTTACAGTTGCGGGTTTAGATGCAAACTACCCAGTGAGCTTGCTGTAGAGAATGATAAACGTTTGCAGACAAACAAGGCAGAAGAAAGAAAAGAATTAAAACCGTTACACTCAACGTGAAAGCTTTCGCAAGTGCAGAGCAGTGATTCGCCATAATTGGCTGTAGCGCCGTTATCCGCTCACTGCTACCACCCACTGCATTGCAAATTTCCCGCCTTCGCAGTGCTCGCGCGGCCCATTGCTTAAATTGCGCCAGGTGGAGTTTTGTTCTTTTTGTGCTCACTTTTCCTCCCGCACGTGCCGGCGCTGCACTGCCACTTTTTTTCGCTTACTATCATAAAAAAAAAAAAAACCAAACGAGCGCTCTTAACTCCATTAACGTGGGCGCTGTCGGTTAATTACGTATGTTTTGCCTCAAATGTACCTACAGTTTTCTTTGCGCTAAACAACGGGGAGATGTAGGACAAGCGCCAGCGGTTCACGACTTTCAAACGCTTATGCTAAATAAACCGATCGGCTTCCGAAGCCTCTGGGTAACGCCGCGACGACAGCCGCTACGACGTAACGCCATGTGGCTATACTTGGGTCGAGCGAGCGAGCTACGACGACAAGCCCTAAAGTTCTCTGCACTTAAAAATGCGGCCCTGCACTCCGTACAGATGGTTAATCAGCGAAGCTGTAATGTGCGGCTCCTCCCGCACCGCCGCCGCTCCTGTCCGCCGTTGTCTCTTGAGCTGCGCTTCGCGCAGTATCTGGCTGCTCCCGCGGTCCGCCGGGAGGGGGGCTTTTTGGCTCCCTGCGATGCGCCGTTACCACCTGCCAGGGTCGTTAAATGCGAGAGTGTAGTTACGACATCTATAAACGCAGGCAATCCCTCTTATCTTACTTCTAACGCCTCTCGAGTCTGATTTTTGTGCGCATGCGTATGAGGCTGCGCAACAAGTGTTTTTTGCGCACACGGGACTGCGATGTTTTTTCGCAAAGCAATAGAAAGCTTCGCTTTAAAAACCGAAATGCTGACCTTTATTGGCTGGGGGTGGTGGTGGTCGTAGCTCAACCAAGTTGTTTACTGGACCTGGCGAGAGAGAGAGGAGAGAGAGTGAGAGAGAATACACAGTACTTTCAAGATGGAAAAGAAATGGGGGCAGATTCGCTGAGGGGCACACAGACTGGGCAAACCGCGAAGCTGGCGGTCCCGCCTAGCTCATTCTTGGTTCGGCTAAGTTTATACGCGGTTGTTTATTCTTGGAGACTCGGCCAAGTTTTCTGCGTGGTGTCATCGTTAGGCGGCAAAGAGCAATGGACACTCGGTCATTGAAGTATGTACAATGTACGCGCGCCCTACGGCTTTGCTGTGAAGCTCTAAGAGTAGCAGAGGGTGAAGCAGGACGAGCGTTCGCTCAAAATTTTAAAGCAAAGCTTCACTAGTTTCGTCGTGTGATTTCGTGGAGGATGCGCAAATTGCCTTTTGACCGGAGACACACGCCCGGCGACACACCCCTCGAAGCGCATCGCGTGATTCACCGGGACCGCTGTTGGCGCCTGCGCAAGCCAACAGCGGTCGCCACCGCCGCTGCGGCCGAGGCAGCCAACCACCCCCGCAGCCTCCCATGCATGCGGCGCTGGGTCGTTTCGGGCAACGTGATTTGTCTTGCGACCGGCGAAGAGGAAGGGTGCGTTTGCCATTGTTGTGACTTTCTCTTCATCAGCATCGTAGCAGACGACGCTAGTCATCATCATTTCTTTCTGCTGTTCACGAGCTGCCGCATGCTCTCGTGGCTGCGCCGGCTCGCACACGCTCTTCTAGTGGATTCCATTGAAGCCTTATCCTCTTCAGACTTGTCGCTCCGCTTTCTGAGCATCGCGCCGCAGCTGGTGGACCCAGAGGTCCAACAACCATGAATAAACGCCGCGTTCGCCCGCCTCCTTCTTTGAGCGTTGCATGGAACCGAACGGCTTTGAGACGTGGTCGCCAAGCGAAACCGAGACTCAACCAGACTAAGCCAAGCGTTTGCTTTGCATATCCAAGGTTAGCCGAGCTAAGCCGCAGCCATTTTTGAACACGTTCGTTGGCCACCATTCGGCTTGTGTGGTCTGGCGTGTGGTACGCCAATAAAAAGTTGATTAACGCTATCGCATCTTTACGTTCTGGCTTTTTTTTTTTACATTGACATTATTTTTTCTGTTTGCTCCGTCAAAACTGCAGCACTCGTCGCAACAAGTGATGGAGCGGCCACCCGAGACAAATACAGAAAGCCGTGCTTGTACAACTTGTATCCCGCCTCCTGCAGGTGGCGGTACGAGTCGCGCCCGAGCGCGACGAGGCAATGATACGGTAAAGACGCGGTGCCGGCGCACGCGCCGGCGTCATTGCTCGGAGAGGTTTTCCAGCGCACGTTCGCCGGCCCAACCACGAGCTTACAAAGCATCGCTGTAAAAAAAACATTTCTGTGGACGCAAGTGTTACAAATGAACCGTCAACCCTTTAGAGTGGCAGGTAGCGGCAATGCCCTCCGAAGCATGATACAAGCAAGGCATGCTGATATAGGCGATAATTTCTTTATACCTCCGGTATAAACCTGATGCCTAAAATGGAGCCAGGCAAAACGGGCCGTAGTTCTGTTCAAATTTGGTCTAGCTCGCTTTCGAGAGCGCTGTAGTACAAAATAACCTTTCAAGTGATGAAAAAAAGATTTCCAAATACACGATATCTTTGTTTTTTTAGCGAAACAATTTGCAGGATAGCTTCAACCATTGAGCGTTCCACTGACTGTTCTGAAAGTCTCAAGCTATCGTCTACATAAAACCTGTGACGTAATTATTGCGTTTAGAGAAAGCAGCACTTTGTCGCAGAGCCCGCACTGCTCCAACTATTGATTTTAATTGCATGCTGCACTCACGTAAGTTAGAAGCGTAAAGGAGGCAGCAACGATTCGATTACTTGGGTCAGGTACAGTGACATTGTGTATCAACCGAAATGCGCGCCAGCCGAGTGCCCTATTCAAGAGACGAAACGGTGGAATCCGCTCGCATCTTCGTAAGAGGGCGAATTCCTGAAAATGTCCGCGCAGTTAACTTTGTGTTTCGTTTTCAATTTTAAAGAGTGCCCGGGATCGCTTTATTAGCAGTCTTTGTTAGACTTTGCGGTTATTGTGCAATAACTTAACTCAGTGAAGTTGATTTGGAGATTATAAGTAAAGATACGGCAGTGTTTAGGTTTCCCGTAAGTCAAGCGGGGAAGAGGGGGCGGTCGTTAATACAGCGACGACCGGTATTTTGTCTTTGATTTTTGCACAGCATTAAAAAGAAAGAAAGTTCGCAGATATTTTTTTTTTCAGGATTAAAGGAAAACTGGCAGCCGAGAAAGCCTTTCCCAACCGAAGTATTAGAAAGCCTCGAAGGGCCCGCAATAATATAGAGCAAGAGAAATGCTTTTAAGAGGTTCTCGCCTTTTATGAGCGCCTGAGACATTTCGGCGAGCCTCGAAAATTTGGGGTGACAAAGACCCATGGAGTCGTCGTACTCAACGTAGTAGGCAGCTACGCAGGCCCGAGGAAACAGGGTGACAGCTCGTTCCACCTGCGACAACACAGCGCTCACGCCATGAGACATGCAATCAGGAAACCAACATTTCGATTTGTCATCCACACTTTTCTCCACTATAAAAAGTCAGGGTAATTAGCTTTGCGGCTGGAACGTTCATTCATTCAGCTGTATTTCCGATCCCTTCATATCCAGTGCCCTGCCGCGGGCGGCCACCTCTCGTTGCGGGCGAATTTTACTTCACGCTATGGAACACTTTTCTTCGGCCGAAGGAGTACCCTTTTTATCGGATAAATCACTCAAGAAAGTTGAAAGTGGATTGAACAACTGAACATACAAGGTTTTTCCCGTTTGTAATCTCCCTTACTGCGGACTCCCCTTTTTCAGCCTTCACCTCAATAAGTGTCTAGTTGCTGTGAAGCCCACTTTAAAAGCAAAGCGTAATTGTGATGGGTCTAGCAGGAGCCAAAATGAGTTGGTAAAAATATTATGGCTGCATTGAGTAGTTAAACCCCCTTTTATTTATGTTGTGATTGCTTAGTGGAAGCATCATGCATCAGTTCCCCTATAAAGAACTCCCGAAAGGAAAATATCGTGCGACATTTGCGGCCGCACAACCAAATTGCCCCGGTGAGTTCACAGGGGTTTGCGATGTGTTTTAATTTATGCCCATTTTATGGTTAGTAGTGACTTATTATTTATTCATGCAAACATTGCACAGGCCTTTCATGCTATCATCATCATTATAATTATTATTATCATCATCATCAGCAGCATGATCAGATCCATTGAAGGACGAAGGCCCCCCCAATTGACCTCCGCTCCTCCTGTCGTACCCTGCTCGGGTCCACATTTTACCCCGAAGTAAAATGTGGACCCGTGTTATTTGCTATTGCCCTTCCCCTCCTTCTGGACCAATCTCTTGGTATCCCCGCTAGCAATCCACCAATTCTCGCCCCGCTGACTGACCAGAGCATCGTCCATGCCCACGTGAGCATTTCCGCGGGGAGGAAGGCGTGAGGGAAGAGGTACTTTCCAACACGTTTTAAGTGGAATGCACTTCTTAAGCGAGCCTGAATCGTCCGCCGCCGTCGTCCGCATAGCAACAGCTGCGGGTGCGCGCGCTCCTCGTCTTCCTCCTCGTCTTCCCTAGCAACGGGGGGAGATGGGCGCCTCCTCTCCACTTCGGGCGGGAGAGCTCTCGCTCGCGTAGCGGGCGCTCCGCATTCCGACGCGTGAGGGCGCTCGTGTAGCCCTCGCCGTAACGGCGGGCGCTACTCTCCTCCTCTCTCCGCTCAGTGACTGCGGGTGTTGGGCGCCTCCTCTCCACTCCAAGATCACGATATCCACCGTAATCGCGCAATCAACAATCGTGCATTCGCACTTACACACTCTCCCCCTCGGGGAAGTGCGAGGGAATTTTTCTCGTTAAAAACGCTCGTAAATGGGCCTCAAGAACTCAATATCACCTATACGTATTCTCAACTTTATTCCTGTGCGGCATTAGACAATGTCTCTCTCTTGCCCCACGGTGCACGCTGATTGGGCGCCGGAGAAGTGCCGGTGGGAGGAGCAATCGCGCGCTTGCTGAGGCGGTGGCGCCCTCTGTTGCGTTGAACTGGATTTTACGCCAATAAATGAGACGGACTTGCCACCCAGAGTGCGATTAATCACCCTATTTTGATTTATTTTGCTCTAATCGGCCAGCATACGATTACAGCAAAATATAGTATCTGCGCTGATGTACGCCTTGCACTGTTGTCACGGCGCATATACTATACATTGCTCTTATCGCATTATGGGCCGCGTTATTCGCCAATTTTGCACATTTCGTAACGATCATTCGTCCGCGAGGATGGCTTGGTGGACTAGTTGGTTGGGCATCATGAAGGGGTTAACAGCGCACTAAGACGACGACAAACAAGGGAAAGAGAAGACAGGACAAACGTTGTCGTGTCCTGTCCACCGCTTGTCCTGTCTGCTCTTCCTTGTTTCGCCGTCTTAGTGCGTTCTTAACCCCTTCATTATAACTGGTCCTTCTGGAGTGTTGTGGAGAAGCCCACCTGCGGAGATTTTTAAAGGGTGTAGGTCTGCACACGCAAAAAAGGGGACAGTTAGCGCGTAACAGCTTCACTGTAAAAAGAGAAGTCGTAAGACAAGATTTTGACGCACCTTTTCGCGTATGGTTCCTTCTTCGTCGTACATTTGGTAGGCGTTCTTGTTCGACCGGAAGATCCCCAGGGCCCCTTCCACACGCACAGTGGAACTAAAGCCCTCCTTGTCGGAACACACCTGCGGAACATGCTTGGTTGCAGCCATGGACTTCGCCTCATATCGTTATCGTGTGAAAATATTGTCACGTAGCCAAGGACGACGCAGCTGTATTGAACGAAAAACAAGTTTATTGGAACAAGGTTGTGCCCCCTTATAACTCAAAGAATACACAGGCGGCGAAACAGCAGTCAACAAAGTGTTGTGCGCGACTGTGTCGGCGAATCAAATACCGCGGCGTCGATCTGCACTGCAGGCTTTTATCTTTCGGCACGAGTGCTTCTCGAACCGTCGATTTACACCCAGAACGTTGTAGACCAAAGAAGATTATTCTAGGCTAGTGACGTAAGGGCGAAACGCTCTCCTAATGAGAATGAGATAGCCCGTGCGGAATAAAAATAAAGAATGGAACACGCACTTCGCTTGGGACACAGATAACGCAGCCGGACGCGGCGGGGCAGTAAAAACAAACAAACAAACAAACAAACAAACAAACAAACAAACAAACAAACAAACAAACAAACAAACAAACAAACAAACAAACAAACAAACAAACAAACAAACAAACAAACAAACAAACAAACAAACAAACAAACAAACAAACAAACAAACAAACAAACAAACAAACAAACAAACAAACAAACAAACAAACAAACAAACAAACAAACAAACAAACAAACAAACAAACAAACAAACAAACAAACAAACAAACAAACAAACAAACAAACAAACAAACAAACAAACAAACAAACAAACAAACAAACAAACAAACAAACAAACAAACAAACAAACAAACAAACAAACAAACAAACAAACAAACAAACAAACAAACAAACAAACAAACAAACAAACAAACAAACAAACAAACAAACAAACAAACAAACAAACAAACAAACAAACAAACAAACAAACAAACAAACAAACAAACAAACAAACAAACAAACAAACAAACAAACAAACAAACAAACAAACAAACAAACAAACAAACAAACAAACAAACAAACAAACAAACAAACAAACAAACAAACAAACAAACAAACAAACAAACAAACAAACAAACAAACAAACAAACAAACAAACAAACAAACAAACAAACAAACAAACAAACAAACAAACAAACAAACAAACAAACAAACAAACAAACAAACAAACAAACAAACAAACAAACAAACAAACAAACAAACAAACAAACAAACAAACAAACAAACAAACAAACAAACAAACAAACAAACAAACAAACAAACAAACAAACAAACAAACAAACAAACAAACAAACAAACAAACAAACAAACAAACAAACAAACAAACAAACAAACAAACAAACAAACAAACAAACAAACAAACAAACAAACAAACAAACAAACAAACAAACAAACAAACAAACAAACAAACAAACAAACAAACAAACAAACAAACAAACAAACAAACAAACAAACAAACAAACAAACAAACAAACAAACAAACAAACAAACAAACAAACAAACAAACAAACAAACAAACAAACAAACAAACAACAAACAAACAAACAAACAAACAAACAAACAAACAAACAAACAAACAAACAAACAAACAAACAAACAAACAAACAAACAAACAAACAAACAAACAAACAAACAAACAAACAAACAAACAAACAAACAAACAAACAAACAAACAAACAAACAAACAAACAAACAAACAAACAAACAAACAAACAAACAAACAAACAAACAAACAAACAAACAAACAAACAAACAAACAAACAAACAAACAAACAAACAAACAAACAAACAAACAAACAAACAAACAAACAAACAAACAAACAAACAAACAAACAAACAAACAAACAAACAAACAAACAAACAAACAAACAAACAAACAAACAAACAAACAAACAAACAAACAAACAAACAAACAAACAAACAAACAAACAAACAAACAAACAAACAAACAAACAAACAAACAAACAAACAAACAAACAAACAAACAAACAAACAAACAAACAAACAAACAAACAAACAAACAAACAAACAAACAAACAAACAAACAAACAAACAAACAAACAAACAAACAAACAAACAAACAAACAAACAAACAAACAAACAAACAAACAAACAAACAAACAAACAAACAAACAAACAAACAAACAAACAAACAAACAAACAAACAAACAAACAAACAAACAAACAAACAAACAAACAAACAAACAAACAAACAAACAAACAAACAAACAAACAAACAAACAAACAAACAAACAAACAAACAAACAAACAAACAAACAAACAAACAAACAAACAAACAAACAAACAAACAAACAAACAAACAAACAAACAAACAAACAAACAAACAAACAAACAAACAAACAACAAACAAACAAACAAACAAACAAACAAACAAACAAACAAACAAACAAACAAACAAACAAACAAACAAACAAACAAACAAACAAACAAACAAACAAACAAACAAACAAACAAACAAACAAACAAACAAACAAACAAACAAACAAACAAACAAACAAACAAACAAACAAACAAACAAACAAACAAACAAACAAACAAACAAACAAACAAACAAACAAACAAACAAACAAACAAACAAACAAACAAACAAACAAACAAACAAACAAACAAACAAACAAACAAACAAACAAACAAACAAACAAACAAACAAACAAACAAACAAACAAACAAACAAACAAACAAACAAACAAACAAACAAACAAACAAACAAACAAACAAACAAACAAACAAACAAACAAACAAACAAACAAACAAACAAACAAACAAACAAACAAACAAACAAACAAACAAACAAACAAACAAACAAACAAACAAACAAACAAACAAACAAACAAACAAACAAACAAACAAACAAACAAACAAACAAACAAACAAACAAACAAACAAACAAACAAACAAACAAACAAACAAACAAACAAACAAACAAACAAACAAACAAACAAACAAACAAACAAACAAACAAACAAACAAACAAACAAACAAACAAACAAACAAACAAACAAACAAAAACAAAAAAAAACAAACAAACAAACAAACAAACAAACAAACAGACAGACAGACAGACAGACAGACAGACAGACAGACAGACAAACAAACAAACAAACAAACAAACAGACAGACAGACAGACAGACAAACAAACAAACAAACAAACAAACAGACAGACAGACAGACAGACAGACAGACAAACAAACAAACAGACAAACAAACAAACAAACAAACAAACAAACAAACAAACACAGTGCATGGTTCGCAGCATTATTGCCATAATTTTTTCCAACCCTTATATCATCATCGAAAAATTTGTACAGGTACTCAGTTTCCCTTCTGAAAGGGCGAACGAAATTTCAATCAAAAAGTCCTAGTGACTCAAGCTGGAAGAGTGACGTTTCTGTTACACAAGCAATACGTGCAAGCTACTAAAAATTAAAACCGATATAATGGCCAATTGAAAGCACTTTCTTAACCGTATTAGGCTATCTTGGTGCTTGCAAGGCGTTTTTTCTGTTTATTAGTAAGTCTATGCCTGAAGCTATGTTATTTAGTGGACCGGATCGCTTCCCTTTCTCGTATGCTGGGTGGCGTAAGCTCGCTGCTGACGTAGCTCATACGATCGAACGAGCTGTGAACTGCTCCCCCGTCGCTGTAGTACATCCTACTTATAGGTTTCATTGCAACCCAATTATCTTCGGATAAACCTACAAGTCTCAAATATACTTTCCAGCAAACGAAGACTTACGTCACGGTAGTTGGACCACCGCTCCGTCTTGCAAGTCAAGTCGTCCTCGCCTACTTTCTTCGTCTTGAAGTTTAGCACGGCCATATTGAAGGAGACGCACATGTGAGCCATCGTCTCATTCGGTACATGCAGAATCCGCATCCAAGCCAGAGCCGTGCGCTGAAAAAAAACGTCAAAAAGGCGACTTGAGTACAAGGTTAGGGCTACAGATAGAGAGGCTGATATTTCGTATATCAGCCCCGATATAATTTTATTAGGCCGTGCTACCATAGTCGAAACCTAACCCATGGCTGTGTCAGGCTTTGTAATGGCTGGGGTACATATCTGGGGTACAACGGCTGGGGTACATGGCTTGGGTACAACGAAACTCGGCCACAGAGTTTCATACTAATATATACAGGAGGGAAATATGGCGACACTGTCTAGGGGAGCCGCGCTTCGTCGAGCGTTCCGTCATGTACCGGGAAGCCACGTTCCACTTGCCTTTGGCATGGCTCATGCACAGGCTGAAAAGTTGGCTCTGGCTGCAAAAACGCAACAATATTACTGTGGAAGGTATTACTGAGATATTACTGAGCCTCCAAAAAGATTAATGTGCCAGTAATTATCTAGAAGCTTCATGCACAATGAAATGTTACCCTTTTTTTGTTGATTTTTGCTTCGAGACAAAAAAGAAGCCGTATGGCTAGCTAAACCAAGTAGCCGAGGAACGTCGCTAGCGGCAATGGCGCCGGCCACGACGGCCCACGACTGCAGCGACAGATTTCACTCTAGTATATATTAGTATGAAACTATGATCTCGGCGACACAGAATCGTGCTGCAGTGGGCCGATGTCCAGGCCATTCCGATCGCAGGATAAAAGTGACGAAACGTGCGAGGAGACAATATCGCGAGTGGAGCAGAACCAGTGAGGCTTGCGTCTTCGAGGAAGTACGGTGGCAGTGACAGCCTGAAGTGATCACCTGACTGTAACCATTATTCTAACCATTACCGCAATCGTTCCTCGGCTTGACTGCGCACGCGCAGTTGCCTTCAGTTCCAATACCAAAGTCGCATCTCCGCAATAATGGTCCCAATAACAGTTTCAGTTAACACGCGCCCGTTGCACCCGAAACACAACCTTTCATTACGACTGTTCGTAGATGACTGTTGTTGACATGCATTGCTTACACGGCGTCGGCTTGTGACTCTCCTCAAAACTATTGCGCACGGTTCTGACGCGGGCTCTAAAAGAGACGAGTCGTGCGGGACACCAAAAATCGGCTAAATACTCTTTGATGCCCAACAGTGAGGAACGCTAAAAAACAACCATTAAATAATGCAAGCAGTGTTCCACCTAAGGCTGCTAATTCGCTTTAATGGTAGTGCAAAACCTGCTATTTCACGCGCCAAAACAACAGCCGCCCTAAAAGGTATGCCGTGCGAAGTACTTGGGATAAAACGGTTTATTTAACCTAAGTAACCTGACCGAAGTCAACCCAGTGTGATCTCGTTTTGATGAGATCTGTGTATTCGAAGCAATCCAAGTTCGTAATGTGTACTTTTTCTACTTCAATGTTTTTAGCTTTAATTAGGATGCGCGAAACGCATCCGACCGACTTGGAAAAGCTACGGAATCGAAGCAAGTGAACTTGTCCTTGACAGGTTAAGGGAGAGTTTTTAAATAGGTATCGCAGCGCTCGCGCACAACTTCCATTTCATACGAAGGACACGATGCAAGCCAGTAACTGCGCACGCAAAAAGTTTATGTACGTTATACTCAAGCTCTCAGTTATCACGTCTGCTGCAGCTATCCGCGCATCTTCATCACCATCGTGGTCGTTGCCGTCACCATCACAATCTCCATCCTCATCATCACCGTCATCAACAACAACGACTACCGCAAGAGCTTATTGCAGTCCAGTGCAGGACGAAGGCCTCTCCCACGAAGGCCTCGAGGGTCCCACTAAAGTCTGGCTTGGAGATCCTCGCCTGCATATTGTTGATTTTGTTACTTTTTAACGTGACCCGCCGTGGTGACTCAGTGGCTAAGGAGTTGCGCTGCTGAGCACAAGGACGCGGGTTCGACTCCCGGCCACGGCGGCCACTTTTCTGATGAAGGCGAAAAGGAAAAACGCCCGTGTGTACGAGATTTCGGTCACGTTCAACATCCCCAGGTGGTAAAAATTAATCCGGAGCCCTCCACTACGGCGCGCGTCATCGCCTGCGTTGCGTAGGCACGTTAAACCCTACAATCAGTCAATCACTTTTTGAAAGAAATAAAATAATAATTTTAATATCAATATGCAATGATAATTCTAAATTTCAATGTTATATATGAGTTGATCTCCAACCACTCCTGTCCTGCGCTCTCCGAGTGCATTCTCTGCGTTCGAATTTTCTTCTTTCGTCCCTCCACCGAGCCGGGTAATTTAGTAGGCCTGGTTTCGTCGTTTCTTCACTCACGGAGGAAAAGCTACAAAAAAATGTCGCCGATTCCTCTGTCATAAGAATCGGCAAACACGAAAGGGAAATGTGCAGCGAAATTTGCAACTGAGCATGATTTGCGGGTCGGTGGCTGTCTTATGGGTGTGCTTGGTGAGCGGCGTCCTGCTGGCGGGTCGCTTCGGCAAAGGTGTACTGGCATCATTTCCGTGACGGGTATGACGTCAGTGAAATCTTGGCGTATCCTGGGATAAAACACTGTCGTGTTAAAATATAAAAACCGACAACGAACAAACCCAAAGTAAAACGTACTCTTTGGTTTTAAAGGTTGCTTCCCCGCAAGAATACCCTATGTGCAGGGGTGCACCCTTTACAGGCCGCTTGCCTCGTTGTACGGGCGTCACTTGCGTCACAGATATGACGTCCCCTAAATGTTTGTTTACTCCGAAATAAAACACTTTCGTGTTAAAATGAGCAAGGGCTGAGTCTCACGACAGGAACGGAGTCTGTGAAGCTGGTGTCCTCGAGGAAAGACGATGGAAGCGACAGTCTGCAGGGGCCCTGGTTGTGCTTCGAGCGGTGCGTCTCGAGAATCAGGTAGTCGACGGTCCTAGAAGTAGAAAACAATAATCTCTGACATGACAGCCAAAACACGGAGAACAAAAAATACAGAAATTCATGGAATTACCTACTATACCCGGTTACAACTTAAGAACGGCAATGATGATGATTGCTATTGGTTTCCCCATTGTAGCGGGGTGATGACATGTCATCTTACCAAAAAAGACTAATATACCCATGTTTTACACTCTTGGTTTAATACTAGCGCTACTTAGGGCAGGCACAAAAAGGCACAAAATATTTTTTTTTCCTTTTAGAGGTGGTAACTGTCCTAGGGAATATTCCCCTCTCTGCATTTCGTCCACCAGCATTCTAATATTCTTTTCGTCCCCTCGACAGCCTTGAAGTTAACTTCCTCTGTCATATCCTTAAATCCTAAGGCATCTGTAAGCCCAATATTTCCTTCATGTAGATTTGGATGGATACCCTCGCATTCTAACACTATGTGCCGCATAGTTTGTTTCTTTTCCGCAGACCACGCATACCCCATCATTTTGTGAATACTTCCCCACGAAGCTCTTAGTTCGCAGGAAACTTGCTGTAGCCTCGAAAAGCAAAGCACTGCCCTGGGAATTATCGTAGAAATTTTCCTTTCTGATGTTCCATTTCTCAGCCCTGTCCGCCCTGCACTGGCTACAGACTCGACTATACAGCGCGTGCAATTGGGGAAGGAGGGAGTAACGGAACCTGCCGAGGCAGAGGCAGGCCGCGAGCTGCGCTTCGGCTTATCTCCCTGGCAAAGGTGATTGCGTTGCAAAGGCAACTTTCTCCACTTTCTATGGCAGCCCTCTCTGCGCGCTCTCTCCTCGTCATCGTCCTGTGCAGCTCTGTCACTTTGTCCTTGACACAGTGACGCGGATCTACGCGGAACTTTTGCCGACATGCCCCATTTATTGCTCACGCACTCAAAAAATCTATGGAAGCTTGCACTCATGCGCAATACTTGAATCGCGAAGCTGTAGTAGATGAGCATTGATGGACACAGAGTTAGTTTCAGTAGCACGCCCTGCCTTTCGGTTCGCGGCCTCTTCCTCGGCCATGCGAACTACACGCGGCCGGGCCATGCCGAGAAGTGCGAAGGCGTTGCGCGCGAGGTCTCTTGTACGATACTGAGCGCATGCGCATGACGACGCGAGCTATCGTGCGAAGGGCTCTCCTACGATACTGAGCGCATGCTCATGCTCCTCTCGAGTGTTGCGGCGGCCGCTATCACGTGTGTGTTTGCGATGTAGGGTGGGTAATGTGACAGCTGTGCGACGCCTAGGCGATAACGCTCCTCGCGAAGAGTTTTCCGCGCCCACGAACCCCGAACTTGCGGCGAGTAACAGCATCTCCGATGTTAATAGGCATGCTGACATACCTAGCGATTTCCTCGAGGTGTTCAGCCACGTCCTCCGGCGTCTTATCGGAGTCCAGGATGCTTAGGCCCACCACGACAAGGAGCTTGCTCTTGGCCGCGTGGAACTCGTCCCGCAGTCTCTGCATCCAAGGCAGCGGAAGTTAATTAGCAATGCAGAGATGAGGCGCAGCATACATGGAAACGATATATGTTGTGCATCTCGCGTCTGGGCCAGTTCCGCAATCGTTTTCTTTTTTTTCTGTTTTCAAGTTGTGCCAGTCATGCAAATGCAAATCTGAGACAATGAGTACGCTCAGTCTTCCCATAGTTACCAGCTCTCTTGGGGCCTAGTAAGCATAAATTTAGCTTTCTGGAGCTTGGCGTGGTTATCTGAGGGACAGCAGGAGAATGATTATGAAGAGATAGGTGGTGCTTACACTATCTTTACTATTATGACTATCTTGAATGCGTGAAGATATCGTTTTTAATCAGTTTTTTTCCCTCCGATAACTAGTATGTCCGTTGAAGAAGGACCAATGTATGCCCTCAGCGTGCTATTAGCTTAAATGCTAACTTTTCTAGATAACTCTGCAATGATCTGCGAGATTCTCGTATAAAAACAATAAAAAGATGATGCCCATGAAGTTACACTTGGTGGCTTTTTTTCTCTAAGGGAACTTGTAGAACCATATCGAAAACAGAAGGCAGAATACAAACTGAAATTTAAGCATCAATGCTAACTGTGCGAGAGATCTTCGCGGGGCACGCAATAACTTTCGAGCACTTCGTCGTGCAAATAATGTAATGACCCTAAACGTGCTATTAGGCAGAAATTTTTGGCGGAAGTAACGACACTAAGTAGGCTTTGTTTTCTCCATTGTAATCCAGTTCTGAAGACTTAGCGAAAGAGCCAGCTTCACGTTGCCAGCATCGGCACAAGCCTTGCTAACAAGACACCACGCTCATACATCGCCATCAGCGCAATGCTCCCAGAGTTGGCAGCCCCGCCGGACCTCTTGATCGTCACCGCCAAGGGCCGGGACATGGCAAAATAGGCGCGTTCTTGAAACTGCACCACGCCGTTCACTTCCGTGATGTGAGTAGAAAGAAAAGATGTTTGCGTTACAGCGGCCAGTGTGGCACGGCCTGGCAAGAACACCATAGAGGCCTGTCAAGCCGACACATATAGGTGACCGTTACAAAGCGCAAATTCTCATGGGTACATTGTTTTCACCCGCGGAGTGCCGCCACTCACTTCCGGTTCGGGAGCTCTCCTGGCCTCCCATACGCCGTCGGCTTTCACGCGCGTGTGTGCTTGTTGTTTATCGTTTTTTTTTCAGCGAAAAAAAACGCTAATGCATCGGGAATTTCATAGCTAACAACGATTGACCGTACTACTGGTTTATCTGACAGGTAAGCGCCCTGTGACAAATAAACAACACACATGCGCGCACCTGAAAGCGCCGGCGTGCGGGAAGGCAGGAGAAATCTCGAACCGGAAGTTGCGGGAGCAGGCGACGTACCCGTGAACCTTTGCGCTTTTGATTGGTCGCCTATTCTATGCGTCGTGTGCACTGACCTTCACGATGTGGGAGTAGCGCTTGACGACTTCGGTCGTCTTCACTTGCTGGTCGAGCAGCGCGATGCCGTCGAAGCCGTGCGCGTGCAGCCACTCGATGGCACTTCTCGCGAACGCGCCCATCTTGGCCGGGTTGCGCCACAGCGGCACGTAGAAGTCGGCCAGCTGCTCCGTGGAGATGCCCACCAGGAGGGGCAAATCCGTGGTGGCGCGCAGCTGCTTGAAGGCGTTGAAGCTTTGCTCTGCGCTCGTCGCACGCCGCCGCAGGAGGCAGCGTTGCAGGTTAAGAGGGCGGATATTGACGGAATTGTTACTTTTAATGTGCACGTCAGCGTTTGTGAAGCAGGGGCAGTTATTGAGCTCTAAATAGACCGCATGGTGGCCCGTGTGCAACCTCCAGGGCCCTGTTGACCCCCTCCAGACTCTGTGCACGAACACTGCATGCGAATCTTCTTTTCATCACCACCACCACCACCACCACCACCACCACCACCACCACCACCACCACCACCACCATCATCATCATCATCATCAACAACAACAACATACCACCACCATCACCACCATCATCATCAGCTATTTGGGTTCACTGCGCAGCAAGGAAGACCTCTCTTATGCCTATGCTACACGTCACCTTTCAACTGACAGTTAAACGCTCACTCAAAAGTGCGCCTGAGAGATAGCCAATGCGCCAATCGATAGAAAATTGGTTGGAAGGCCTCGGGAAGGCCTTCGAAACGGCCGTGTACCACAGGTTATGTATATGTGCAACCACTTCTATCACGAGTTTTCCGGGTTCATTTCGTGCCCGTGAATTTTCGAATTTCGTTCCTCAATCGGTTTTTTTCGTCGACACCCGCAAAGGGCATCGCCGGAAGTACAAGTTCGATGTATACTTGTGTTTGTAGACAGAACGGGAAAAGGGGCCTCTCTTTTTGAGCTCTCCTCAAATGTGTCTTTCAACGTTTGGCTGTAGAGATGGCGTTGCTATGAAGTGTTTTTAGCAGAAAAAACTAGCATAAAACGCTGTCGGATTATTTTGTTCGCAGTAGGCAGTCGCACACTTTAAAGGAGCGACAACGGCAACAGAAAGGAAACCATGGCAAGGTTTTTTGTGTTTCTCTTACGCAAAAACCCGTAAAAATAGCATAATTTAAACACAGCAGGTTTGTAGCCTGTAAAGAAAAACGCATTGAAGCCAATGCTCTTAATTGAGTCTCCTATCGAAACTAATCGACGACATTTACATTAGATCCTTAGCAAATATTTAGGGGCACTCACCGCTCTCCCTGGGCATGAACCACTTGTGCTCGTAGAAGAAGACCATGTCGCGGTAGATGAGATGCGTACAGTACTCGGTCGGGTAGTGGTCCAGCTCCGAGTTCAGGTCACCCAGAACGCAGAACAGCGCCGGTCCGTCTGTGATAAATGGTACGGCGCGTGATAGAAGCAGCACTACAATGAAAGGGTAGTTGAAAAGGGAACTTTGTTGTTGAACATTTTATGTGAGAAGTGGACTTTACTTCTACAGTGGGCTGCGCTGTACTGGGCGAAACGTTGCTGATTTCGTTGGGTGACGTGACCCAGAATATGAAGTTGCCGAGGTTTTCAAAAAAAAAATCATTAAGAAAGCTATGCGTAGCGGCACTTCAGCAGTAGTGCGACCTAGCGCAACTAAATAAAGCCTTTTAGAGCATCGGCACTCTTTTCTCTCATTGTTATGTGCCGCCAGGATTTTGAGTGGTCGGTCGGCACCACGTGACATTTGTTTACCCATATTGCTTCTTGGCGCCTCTCTCTCTCTCTCTCTCTCTCTCTCTCTCTCTCTCTCTCTCTCTCTCTCTCTCTCTCTCTCTCTCTCTCTCTCTCTCTCTCTCTCTCTCTCTCTCTCTCTGCTGCGCGGACGCTAGAGCGGCCGGTCACACTTTGCCCGTCATAGCCGGCGGCGGTTTCGTTGGGAGAGATGGCAACACTGCAAGCCAGAAACAAAATGACCCTCAGACGCTTCCGGGTGCACGAAGTTGCGGTACTCTTAAGCATAGCTGATTTAGTGTCGCTAGTGCGACTGTAGTTGAGATCAGGGACTGAAGAAATACAACATCGAGATTTATAACGACGTCGTTGTCATAATTTCCTTCATCGTTCTGGAGCGTACGCACTGCCCTGGTTTCCTCGCAGACCGCTATTTTCGCCTATCCCACTATTTTATAATTTCCTTACAAAAACTCTAGCTTTTCCTGCTCTTGTGGCAGTGCTGTGTTTGCGCCTTCGCTAACATTAATTTGCGAAGCCACAAGGAGGAGGAGGAGGGGAAACTTTATTTACACCAGTCAAAAGCACAAAAGGGTGTGCCCCCCCATCAGTCAGCCAGAATCCCTTGCGATTCGGCGGCTTCCAGGGCGAGACCGATGATTTTTCTCTGACTGCTGGAGGCCTGGCTGAGTAGCAGGGCCTCCCAGGATGCAGCATTTCTGTGAGGTTTTTTGTAAGAGGGACACGTCCAGACCATGTGAACGAGATCCTCTATTCCCTGACATTTTTTGCATTTCGAATCAGATACTTTGGGGTGCCATTTACTGTACAATTCGGGGTTTGGGAAGACCCCCGCCTGTAACCTTCTCCAGTATATTTCCTCTTTCCTAGTAAGGTGCGGGTGAGCCGGCGGTAGTACTTTCCTCGCTAGTCTATAGTATTGTACTATTTCGTGGAAGTTTCCTAGCCCGTCGTCTGCACTCGGGAGGGGCTCCGCGTACGGAGGAACCGCGTCTGGCTCGGTGGCGGCGGCGATCGTCCGGACTGTCAGACCTGGGGCGGTCGCATGTGCCTTTTCATTCCCGATGAGACCCGTATGAGCTGGTGCCCACACTAATGTTGCCTGTTCGATGGGAGCCTTTGCTTTCGCGAGGATCTTCCATGCGGCATTGGAGATCCTTCCTCGATCGAAGTTTCTGATGGCGGACTTCGAGTCGCTCACGATCGTTTTTATTCCTGATTGAGTCATGGCTGACTCTTCTGCCTCTGTTATGTCTTTGCTCAGTACCGTGCAGCACGAAACGGGTACACCGTTTTCCGTAACCGCCACTGCTGCGAAAGCTTTTTTCGTCTGATATTGCGCTGCGTCTGTGTACAGGACGTCAGTCCTGCCACCATATCTAATTTGCAGGGCTCTGGCTCTACTTTTACGTCTAGCCTCATGATGCGTTGGGCTCATGTTTCTTGGCAGTGGTGACACAGTAAGTTTTCCCCTGAGCTGCCTGGGTAGCTCTATACTGTCTTTACCTCTTTCTCCTGTCTGGTATCCCAGACGCTCTATATCCTCCGACCCGTCTTGCTGCTCAGCAACCGTTGTTGTTGTGACGCATTTACCGCCTCAATCAGTTCATCGATAGTATTAGATACACCCATACTAAGTATTTTGGCCGCGGAGGTGTTTGGGGGAAGACCTAGCGCACATTTGATGCCCTTTCTAATTATGATGTCGAGCTTACTTTTTTCTGCCTTGGTTAGCTTCATGAAGGGGGCTACGAAGAGAACCCTGCTAACGCCAAAGGCTTGAAAGAGCCTCAGTAGATTAGTCTCTTTCATTCCCCCGTGCTTGTTGGATTTCTTACTGGTTGAATTTTCTTACTCCACTCCCCAATGTCGCGTATCGGTTCGCTTGCCGTCGCGTCTATGCTTCTGAAAGTTTCCCAGCTAGTGATTTTGTGCTTGCGCATTTTCGGAACTGGGGTAACATTGCTGACTACGATTTCTATGAGTTTATGATCGCTGCCTAGGTCTTCCCCGGTATTTCGCCATGTGGCCTTGACTCCGCCGTGTGTGAGGGTGAGGTCGGGCGTTGTGTCTGACGACACACTATTACCTTGCCTCATCGGATTCATGGGGTCGGTGATTAGCAGTAGATCGTGGTGTTGAATTCCCTGGCACAAGGCCCTACCTTTGACTAGAGTGTGTTTATACCCTTAAGCTGGATGTGGGGCGTTGAAATCCCCCATGACCAACAAGGGAGCACCTTTGGTTAGATTTTTTGCTCTGAAAAACAAGTCTCCAAAATCGCATTTCCTCTGTCTGGGTGGGCTGTACACATTCAAGACGTAGATACTCTTACCCGTGCGCTTACGCGGGATGAGTTCCACCATCGAGTGGTCGATCTCGGTATTCCCAGTCTCGTGCTGCACTGCCGTTACGTTTCGCTTGACGAACGTGACTACCCGGGTGTCGTCTCCGAGTCCCGGGTAGGCTTTATGCCCCGATAATTTGGAATTTTTCCCACATTCTTGAATCGCAATTATTACCGGACGACCTTCGCCGCTGTCGAAAAAAGCCTGCAAAACCGAACGCTTTCTGCCGTAGCCCCTACTATTCCACTGCCAGGCTGTAAGATACCGTTGCCTGTGATCCATCGGGTCTATTGAATTCTTGATTTTTCGAGCTCTTTTGCCGTCTCATGTTAGACTTATCTAACCGGTCCATGCGTTTCTCCATTTCTAGTAGTCCATCCTCTACCTTTTTCAGGCTCTTCAACTCTGCCATTGCTACGAAAACCTTTTCTAATTTCGACACCCTACTGGCGAGTTTGTCGTCAACATCGTTTAGTTTGGATTCAAGTTGTTCGAGAGGGGGAGAGTGGACTACCTGCATCGACTCGACTACCTGTTCCGATGCCTTTGCGGTGATTACCGTCTTGATTTCGTCAAGCTGCCTTTTGAGTTCTGCGTTTTGTTCCATTATAAGCTTATTTTGCTCCATCAGAAACTTATTTTGCTCTGTCAACTTCCTTATAACCTCCGCATTTGCATCCTGGGCGGTCCCACTCACCCAACCTACCTTTGGTGCGTTTGTCTTCCGAGTTTTCCAGCGATGCACGGACACTGCCGCTGTTTTCACTCGAGCTATTAGCAGTCGATATAGTTTCAGTCCTCAGAGGTGGCAGGCGAGGGAAGGAGACGGATTGGTTCCTCGACTTGCTTCGGCTTCGAGACATGCTCCGCGCGCGATCCCGGCTCTGGTCCCTCCGGCTTGCCCGTTGCGATGCTTTGATGGTTGACTGCGCCTCTCTGTGCCTCCGCTTTTCGTCCGCTTCTTCTTCTTTCTTTGCCTGTTCTGCGAGTTTTCGCTCCCATTGTCTCTTTTTCAGGACGTACGGGGTGCGGTAGAGAACCTTGCACCTCTTGTCACCCGTCTCGTGTTCTTTTCCACACAGCTGACATTTCGGTACACAACGGTGTTCACTCGCGGGTGACGGATCACCGCATTTCCTACATTTGTCGGTGGGATTGTTGCTGCAGACGTCCGACCGACGGCCGATGTCGCCGCACTTAAAGCAGACTTCATACTTCTTTCGGTATAGGAAGCACTTGATGGGCGATCCGAAGCACCTGACCCATCGTGGGACTTGGGGATCGGCAAAAGTGATGATCACTGATTCGGATCTTCCCATCCTACGCACCCCGATGATAGGGGGGTTAGTGCGGTGGGAGAAACCGACCTCGAGTTCCTCTTCGGAGAAACGGAGATCGATGCCATGTACTACTCCTCTACCGCAGTTCTCCGGTGCTGCCATGTAGGACGTTACTTCGTAGGCCTTGTCTCCAATCGGTAGTTTTCTCAGAGACAGTACTTTCAGAGCGTCTTCTTGCCTCGGCGTGCTGTATGTTATGGTGCCTTGCTTGTCGTTTAACACAACTTGGTCTTCTTCTTTGCCTTTTTCCCACTGTACGTCGGCGGCAAGTCTTAGCATTCACCCTACGTAGGGGACCGAGAGCTTGGTGAGTGCAAGTCCGCCCTTGGGTCGCAGAATCACCTTGTGGTCCGTGTGTGGCAGTCTCGGCAGATGCGATGCAATCGATTTTTCCGCCAGCTGCTTGCCAGCCAGGCGCGCTTTATATTCTCCGATGGGTGACCTCTTAAGGTTTGTCGCTGTTCCGGCGGCGGCTGTTGAAAGCGTGTTGCACGAAGCGTCCGCGCTCTGTTTTTCTCGTCGACCTTGATCTTGTAGTTCCTTTACTTTTTTCGTCACCTTTGTGATCCAGTTTAACTCCTTAAGTTCCGTCGGGTCAATGTCCGTACCTTCTACCGCCATTTCCATCACCATTTTGTCGGCCGCGTCGGGCTGCCGCCAAGAGTCTGACGGCGGACGCCCGGGGTCGCCGGGCTGCTAAGCCTAGCCTGGCTTGGCTTAGGGTTAGCGATGCTGCGGCGTGGTCGACCAAAAAAAGGGTGTGAAAAAGTCTCAGAAAGTCCACTCACGGCTTGAATTTGTTATCCACGGAGTCCCTAGGAGTTCCGCAAACACAGCACGTCACTTTCATTTCAAGCCAAAATTTGGGTTGTTCCTCTAGAGAAAAGGACATTTTACGGAGCCGACGTGACAGAAGTCCGCTCCCGCTGGCCCCCTAGGAGAAATGCTCGCTGCGAGACATCAGGCTACGCTGTAGAATATTTACAGACGCGGGGTGATTTCTGAAGCGAGAAAAATGTAGTTACATCGGCGCCTATGCTTCGGGAAAATGCGGTAAATTCTAAAATACATTGCGTTTAAAAAAAATTATGCCGCGTGGTTTCGCATTTCGCCACAAAACAAAAAAATAGAAATGTTAGTTTAAATTATCACCAGTATATTGTCGAGTGGATCTAATTGAAAATGAGCTACCTAACACAGACAACAGGGAATAAGGAAGCCAATTAGCAAGAAAATAAGAAAGAAATGATTTCTAGGGGAACCTTCCATCATGTTCCATCAGTCCCCGTCATTTCTCGGTACCGACCAGATTTTCTCTTTTTTTGCATCGTTCTGACGTGGAACCGTTTCCGGTTAGTGACGCTAGAATAACTACAAAAATGTTCTGGCAACCGTCTCCGCCAAAATTACACTTTTTTTTATTAGAAAGGAGTTGTCACCAAGCGGGTAGAACCGAGAGTTCGGGATCGGTATGGCTTCAGTAGATCACATGTACTGCCGAATGTGCTTTAGGTTTTATCATCGCGCAAAAACTGCCAAAGCACACATGCGGAAAACGCCAAAAACCGTTGGAGTACTAAAATACAGCAACAGCCGCTTACGTGAACGAGAGTGGCAACCTTGTTCTTAGCGTGCAACCGCAGTGTCCACAGAACCTCTTGGTGTATACGACGGACTGGGACGTAAGTCGTTGACCGCTATTGAGCTCGCACAATTTATTGTTGCTAACGTCGGTAAGCATTGAACACCTCGGAATTTTTCCAACGAAGTTACGCGGTCGGTTTCGGTCCGTTTTCGTATAGCGTGAAACATGCTTTCTGACTGCCTTGTCCATGAATAATATAACGTGAAGCGCCTTAAGTCACCGGCTTCAATGGTTTTACCATTTCTCCCGATAACGTCGTCGCACTTAACTCAAGGTAATACAGACATCACGTTTTCGCTCCTTCTAACACATCTTAATGTCTTGTTTCAGGCATGCCGTTATACACAGCCCAACAGCTTGTCGGCGCAGACATTTAACCACGCAGTGCAACATCTGACTGTCTACAACGAAAAATGTGCCTTCGCGTCTGGGCGTACGTGCATCAATTGTGCCCAATTTGCTAGCTCATGTCATAGGTGCGTTTGCGCCATTAAAAAATTCAATGCAAAAGCGTAACGCTAAAGTTTGGCAGAAACAGAAAGGGCATTCTGAAAGCGTTTTGGCATCATACGATTTGGCATCCCTCGACAGGTACGCTTTTATCTTAAGTTCTGTGTGGCTTATTTGCTCGTAGCAATGGCCTGAAAACTTTTGGCAGACTATAAGTCACGAAAGTCCTCCACCACGACTTTGTCTTCGGGCTGAAGTCTCCAGAAAAGGGGCGTCTTTGATTGATTGATTGATTGATTGATTGATTGATTGATTGATTGATTGATTGATTGATTGATTGATTGATTGATTGATTGATTGATTGATTGATTGATTGATTGATTGTAGTGTTTAACGCGCCGACGCAACTCAGGCGATGAGGCGCGCCGTAGTGGAGGGCTCCGGATTAATTTAGACCACCTGGGGTTCTTTAACGTGCGCCGAAATCTCGGACACACGGGCATTTTTGCTTTTCGCCTCCATCAGAAAAGCGGCCACCGCGGCCGGGAATCGAACCCGCGACCTCGGGCTCGGGGCGTCTTTTCGAAACGACGCGGTAGTGCCATGAAAATGCATGTGTCCTTGGGTGGGTAAGTAGTGCAAATCGACGCGTACTGCTCTCCGTCTTCTTGCGGGTCCCTTTACACCGCTGTTACAAGGTTCTCGTCCCTTGCGATTTTTATAGTTTAACCAACTCCAAAGCGACGACCAAGCCAAGAACACATGCATTTGCATGGCACTACCGCGTCGCTTCGAAAAGACGCCTCTTCTTTGGATAATTCGGCCCCTGCTTCATGGATGGCTAACGCCCAAAAGAATCGATACCTTTCTTTGTCTGCACTTATCGTTCAGTTAAATACAAAGTGCATGTTCACCGTTTCTTTCAACCTACTGCGAAAATTGTTAAATTTGTACAAAAAAAAAACTGTGACAAGATGTAGATAATAACGATGTTTTAGTTGTCCAAGCTGAAAATAAGTTTAACCGGCTTATAAATGAAGGGGGAAAATTATTACTCGAAGGTCAGAACGCAGTTGTAGACATTACTAGACCCTGAGATCTTAGAGTGCGGGAGTGACACGTAATAATCCGTGCAGGGTCAACCGATCACTATGGCTGTGTGGGAAGGGGTACGTATGTGCGTATTTGTTAATGTCGACAATCAAGGTAATCTCCCACTGCAACGTCATTTTCGCAACCTAACAACGTGCAAGAAAGAGCGCACAGAAGCAGTTGCAGTTTTTCGTGTCGCAGCGCGTTTCGCAGTTCTAGTCACACTCTTTTCGCGCCACCACAACTCCCGCGTTACTGTAGACAGCTCGACGGGCCTTATATCAAACACTCTACTTGACCAAATGATTGCGTGCAGATTCTCTACACTCTGGCCTCAATCGATGTATTATTTTATACGCAAATCCTTTAGGTTTGCTGCATGAAAAACATCTCACGCATGAATTAGAATTATTTTAGTTTTTATCTGGTGCAGCGATGGCTCTGGGGGAAAGCTCACGCGATCGCATGCGCGGAATGTGTGTGCGTGGCAGCGTGTCTCCAGTGTATTTGTAAACAGTGTACTGGAAACCCCCTTCTATATGTTCGATCTGCCCATGATCGCGCAGTCCCTTAGCGCTGGCGTTGCTCTTTTGACTGCACTGACTCATACTGCGGGTAGATCTTTGAACAGGGCGGGATGACACAGCCCGAGAAAAATAAATCTATGGTGGTAGATTTCAAACACGGCCTATTAACGCAGCGCGACATATAAATCTAGGCGAGCAGGGGGTGGTTGGGGTGACCGCACAAATACTGATTGATGATTGACTGTAGGGTTTTAACGAGCCGACGCAACGCAGGCGATGAGGCGCGCTGTAGTGGAGGACTGTGGATTAATTTTGACCACCTGGGGATCTTTAGCGTGCGCCGAAATCTCGTACACACGGGCGCTTTTGCTTTTCGCCTCCATCAGAAAACCGGCCGCCGCGGCCGGGAATCGAACCCGCGACCTCGTGCTCAGCAGCGCAACGCCTTAGCCACTGAGCCACCGCGGCGGGTGACCGTACAGATACTGTCGAAATGTATCGAGTCCAGCGGAAAACCCTTAACACACAAATACCCCATATAGTAACCCAAGCGGAGACAAAGTATGCCTACGTGGAGGAGTGCCCCCGGATCGTCCTCGGTCTTCGGGTCTTGGCGGAGCTACAAAAAAAAAGCGGTGATATTAGACGAGAAATGTCACTGTCACGAACAAGGTTGGGATAAGCATGTAATTACCAATAATTCTATTCCATTGATAAAAACTGCTTACGTGTATTGTCTGCTTCGTAGAACTCCTTTTCAACGTGGCTCTCTGGGGAAAAAAAGTAAGAGAATTTGATGACCGGGAAGCACAGAATGTGTTGATCAATTTGACAATTATAACAGCGGAGCTCCTCAGGGACTAGTCCTGACGACAGTCTCGGCTGGTTTCGCGGCACGCTTTCTCTGGAGCAGGTTTCTCCTCCGCGCAAAAACCGTTTCTAAGTGTAGAAAAAAAATTGGCCCCAATACACGCTGTGAAGGTGGTTGGAAAGCGAAGCTTTAAATGACACCCAACACAATTGCCCATGCGACGTCACTTGAATTCACACACGCGGCTCTACAAAGAATGAAACCAGAGATTCTGCCAGGCTTCAGCTCACGTCGCCGCGGAAGCCCGGCCGTGAGTCGGGAGAGAGAAAGCGGAGAAGAGCGTCTTTCGAAGGGTGAAAAAGCAGAACCTAGCCACCCTGATGATGTGCTACCTTGGGGCTACACCACCCCGCGACACAAGCGCAAACACCGAAACGATGTGGCATGTGAGCTTAGTGATTCCCATTTACACCTATTTAAACTAGTTAGTTTAGTGAGTTTGAGAATTGCGAGAAAGTTGAGGGAATTTTAAAAGTTCTATTTGTCAGAACCTGTTGTTATTTTCGCCTTTTGTAATACCTCTTAAAACATAACCGAATTGGTATTCACCAATTTAGAAAACGGAGTCCCATTCGTGGCAAGCAGTGCGCAAAAGATAGCGTTCTCTAGCGCCCAGATGTGTCTATGGGGTTTGTACATTTTGTTTTCCCGCCCTGCAAACCAATCCTTAACGTATGTTTGCCGTACGACCACTTAATTCCTTCAGGTGTGGGTTACCCTGGAGGTGCTGTCGAACAAGTTAAGCCGTGCGAGGGCACCCCGCAATGGACGCGAAGCTGCACCAAAACAGGACCCTAACAACCACCGCTGAAGCAGACTACAAAGTCGTACCGCCGCCGCCGCCGCCGGCGAGCAGGCAATCCCGTGCGGGGAACGCTGGTTAAATTCGCGGCGCCATCTACAGTGTGCTCCGCGAGTGAAACCCTCCGCCTCACCCCCTCCCTCCCCCGCCGTCGCCTCCGACGCGTTAGGAGTTTGTTGTCCCGCACGCCACGAAAGAAACGTTGGCTGGTAGAGCTAGAAAGCTTCGGTTTAAGAAGATCCTAGGGCCTTCATATTTCGATAAAGGGGGCTTATATTGCCCATAACAAAATGTCTTCCCCGCAGTGCATACGAGTTAAAAGGTGAGGCATACTATAAGGTCTTTGATGTAAGCTTGGTGTTTGTAAGCTGGCTTTACCACATTGTTTTGCACAGTGAAACTCGGCCATCTACGGAGGGGGTATGATTGCAGAAAACTGCTCTAACTCTTGTGTTATCAAACGTATTAAGATGACTTTACCATTACGCCGAGGTTCATTTACTTGTCATAAATAGTTGACAAATCACTTGACTGCTGACGAATCCTGCGGCTTTCGGGATGAAAAAGAGGGTCAAGAGAAGTAGTTTCTACTGTGCCTCTATTTTTAGCTGCGAGAGCGCGCCTCCTGTCAAAATCGTCAAAGCGAATTGCTTAGCCTACTACTAACAGAATTAGCCGAATCCTTCTTTCCGGGTTATTTATATATAGTTCGTATGAATGTGGCATATAAGAAATTAAGCTTAGGAGAGGCCCATTAAGACATCTGGCATTATTGGGAGAAGTGTGGCGGAAGTCACGCGGGTTTTAGGGGCAAACCCCTTAGGGACTGGGGCTGTCGGCGTCTCATGTCATCGTCGTGAACGTCGTCTCATGTAGTTACGGTACTAAAACACCGGGACACTCGTTTATGCTCCACGCTAGAACGCTTCATGCTGCAAAGACACGGGACTTTTACAGCAAATCTGTGTACCTCTACCCCCAACGGTTTCATCTCCGTGGGAAAAAAACGCCGAGGCGTGAAGAAAACACGTATACACTGCATGCTTCGCCCCTCCCCAGGTCTCGCGTTAGCGGAGATGGCCAGGGATTTTTTCTGGCAGTCAACCACATCAAAGCAATGGTGGCGAAAGCGCGGCCCAATGAGGCGCTGCGTCAAGGCGCGGCCTATGTCACTATGCTTCATGCTCGTCCTCCTTGTCGCCATTGGCAGCGACAGGTTCTGCGCTTCTGACTAGAGATTTGATGCCCTTATCCGTCCACACCACAGCACGCACCCCACGGTGTCCTCGTCGGCGTAGTTCACAAAAAAAAAATGACTCTTCCAAAGCATCCGCCACGTGAGATGTAGGTCAATATTATCATATTTGGATCTCTCCCTTCTACACAACGTTGTGTGTAGGCACAGGTGCGCTTGTCTGGCCTTGTCAATGCCGCCAAGGCCCCGATGCAGTGGCGCGTAGTTCAAATTATCCGTGGTGGAACCTAGTTGGATTTGAATTAGCTTATACGCAGTCCTGTATAGAGACTTGGCCTGACCAAATCGTACAGCTAGAATTGTCCATAAATTAGAATGATTGAAGCTCGAATTAACGGGCTTTTTCTGTACCTACTTTACTTTTTCTGTACTTACTTACTTTTTACTTATGTACTTAGTTACTTTACTTACTTTACGTAAGTACTTTTCTGTACTTACTTTACTTTACATTTAATTTTATGTGATGTTTTACAAGCTCAAGAAACCTTTTACTCGCCGCGAAGGGTAGCGTACTCGGCTGGCACAACTTTGTCGCACGTAAAAAGCCATTCCCAATATGTTCACCGGCGCGTGTTTTAGAAGAATTTACCGATTCTGTGTCGCTAGAATGAGACGATCTAAAGTGTCGGTGTTCTTATTAGCGCGCACATTATGAACACACAGCAATAAATGTACGTACACATCGCATTGTAATCTCACGAACCAACCTTGCGGGAGACATCTCCGACTTTTCTTATCGTCAAGCAATCTGTTACGCTATATTAGAAAAAATTCAAACGTAATGCGAGAGAATATAGCCACAGATTTTACGGCCAAGCCCTTCATTCTTCCGGACAATTTTATTGATAATGGTGGTTGGATTTCAATGGCGCGAGGCAAAACTGGGGCAGAGAGCGCCAAAAAGTATGCTTAGCTTACAAACATTTAAAGAACAATGCTAAGATACGTGAGCCAGAACAAAGGTTGACTCAAAGACAATGAAGATGGCTGGTGTGAAAGGCCAGGTTGTGGTCATGAGTGATACGATATGAGGTGTAGATTTAACTCCTCATAAAAGTTATGGACACGTTTGACAGCAAACATATGATTTCCCCCTAAAAGGTAGGATGGGTGCAGTAGAATGTGCCGTCTGTAAATTTCACTGAAGTGTTTGTATCGTGTTGTGTTGAGTCAGACAAATTTATTACCTTCGCCCTGGCGACATCCCGCAGGACGCCTCCTGATATTATTTTGACTGCATACCTGAAGTAGCTTCTATGGGCACCGAGGGAGCAGAGTCCCTCCGCCTTCTAAAGCGTGTAATTCAGAAATGAAAGGTTGATGCGGATATTGCGATTGGTTCTCTTGCTCTTCTTTTTATTTTGCAGCATCTTAGTGCTTCGAGATGTACCATATTTTGCGCTAAATTTGATTTGGCTGGACTTCTTTTCGCGAGACATAAATGTAAAGCCAGCACAAAACGAGAAGTCTGTTCTAATTGAAACGTTTTCCTCTTAGCTACAGCAGTAAGACAATCGACATAAATATCCGCTCGCCGGCCTGCATGAATGAGATGTCGGTATTTTACACAATTATGTGTGGAGAGATACACCGGACGGGTATACAAAGGACTCAAGGCAATGACCGCAGGAAGTGCTGCTTTCTGGGCCACTGGGTTCATACTGGAGCTCGGAAAAAAAAAACCATAGAAAATATGCGGCGCAAGCACGAAGGAAACACAAGACAAGACGCTGTTTGCTGTCTCTTCTCTGCTTCGTGTTTGCGTTTCATTTGTTGCAAATGCTTTTTTTTTTCAGAACGGCATGATGGTGACATTTGAGAGAAAAATGGGCATAAAAAAGGCGTGGGCTCGTACTCTGCACTTCTCGGATGGCCTGCAGCCTCGGGAAGCGGTTGATGCCGTCGCAAATGGCGTCGTTGTCATCGTGGTCCACGTGGAACACTGCGACACACACCCCGTGAAACACATCCATGGCTCGGCTAACCTGGTAAGCAAGAAACAGAACATGACCGATAGTTAAGGTCAGGTTAGAGGTTGTCCAAAACAGGTAAAGTTCGACATCCTGAACAACATGCTTATGTGCTAAAACTTGGCACTGGGTCAGTACGCCGAGATGACTTGGGCGACGCCTGTTTTCTAAAACACTTTGTAAGAAAAAAAAAAAAGAGACGAATTTACGGCTGCCGGAAAAAGGTCAGTATACCGAATAAGACGGTGAGAGTCAGTGTGTGATTTGCGTGGATAGTTTGCTGAGAGTTTCCCTAGTGCCGAACGTACCGTCAAAACGTGCGTGATGCACTTTCTCGATAAATACGCCGTAAACTTTACGCCCACCGCGTTATTAGCGCCACGACATTGCTATAGGGGTGTATTGGTCACTTTACGACATAAACAAATCTAACCCCTACCCCAGAATCATGAGTTACTCTAGCACCTTGGGGATAGGAACAACTAAAACAAATCCATAGCCCTCTCCATCCGAGCAAGTTGGTAATAACGTTCAAAACAAACTGGCCCTAGAACAACGCGGGCTTTTTGTTTTTACGGGACGCGTTCTTAACGTACTAGGTATTGTGGTGGCGACGGAGACAATTGTGGTCCTGGCCAAAAACGTTTGAGGAGTTCAAGGTCATCTGACAAGTACAACACTGTAGACACTGTGACAGCAATGCTCATGATTGGTCGAGAGCTCTTGAGAAGGTGAGGGTGAGTAAAAAAAAAAAACAGTTGGGAAAGTGTAAAGGAGGCCAACCTCCCTCGGCTTCATAAAGCCTGCGCTCGGCGACGTCGGCCACGCCTTCAGAGTCATGCTCATACCGGCACTACGTTAACCGTGATTAACCCGCGTGAATGCGAAGCCAAGCGCGCCAACAATCGCGAGGCTCATTATGTTATAGGCAGAAGGCCAAACACGAAGAGTACAAACGGGAGTTGGAGGAACTGGATGACTGGGGGGTTTAGCCCTCTTCTCGAAGATGTTCCACATCAGAAATGGCATAGGTTGCGGAGAGAATTGCGCTGACAATTTCGAGAAATAAATGTCCCCGCTTGTAGCTATGCGCAAAGAAGGCGTTATTTGTAAGCATGTATTTCGAACGAACGCAACAGCAGGACGCACTTTCTCCTTGATGGCAACTTCGCTGTCGTAGGACAGCCACGCCTGCGCCCTCCTCCTGGAGGTGGATAGAGCCACTTGGTCCTCTTCGGGCATAACATAGGGGGAGGTGCCACACATCTGCACGCAGAGAAGGAGAAAGAGAGAGAGAGAGAGAGAGAGAGAGAGAGAGAGAGAGAGAGAGAGAAAGCGCGCGAAGCTTCCAAGAAAGGATACAGTATACCTTAAGGTATAGGCACTACGGGCCATTCTACCGCATATGAAATATTCCAAATGCGACTATAGTTCGTAAAGCTGCTTGTGATTGACGAACACATTCCACAACATATGAATGATTATTTCCACAGCCGCCGACATTCGTTATACGTTTCAGCAAACAAATTTTAGTTATTGTGTAAAAAGAAAAAAAAACAACTGTAACAAGAGACAGCGACGCAGATAGCGAAAGTATTTTACCAGGAATGACTGAATAATTAATTAATTAATGAAACGCTTCATGAACAAATTGGATGGCAATTACGATACTCCCTATGCGATATTTGGGCGCAGCAGCCGTGCACTGAGGCAGCACTCACTCGTGGGTTTTCTCGACGGCAGCGATGATGAACCTCTGCGTCGGCGGCGCAAAGTGCGTCTCAGGAAGGGACGGCGACGTGCGTCTTAAGCGAACGCACATCATAGTCACGCGCACGCCTCCCTCCATTTTTCGTTAAGTGTCACGCCCTCGAGCGCCTCGCGCGGGCACAGCATACTGCCCCCTTCCCAACCTCACAATACACTTCGGAGACCGCTAGCTCGTGCCGCCATGAACAGCCCGCCCCTCCCATTTTCGCGACACTCTCCTCCTCTGCTTTCTTTCATCGTTCGCTTTTATTTTCACTCGGCGGTCCAGGCCATCGTTCCCTCGGTTACGCCGATAACCGGCTCAGCCCAGAGACGGCCGCCAAAGGGCTGCGCCCGAAAATTGGGGGCAGGGGTAGGTCCCGGATGAAAGAAAGGTGTGTAACGAGTGCAACCGCACGTCCAGGGCAGAAGGCCAGTGGGGATCGCTCCTTCCTGGGCTCTGTCTAGCAGGTCTACCTGGTCCTGTAGTGAGGTGCTGAACAGAGTCGTTCCCTATATGTGTGCTGCATCCGATGGCATCTACAGTCACCTGTAGCGCTCTACAACATTCGCGCGGCTCCACAACATTCGCGACTTCATTAGTACTGGTAGCCAGTTAAGCCCTTTCTAGTAGCTTCCATCGCGGCAACGTAAAATAGCCGGTGACATCCTTACGACTACGAACCACTGATTCTCGTCTAGCAGTGCAGACCTCCTGCAATCCCTCAAAGGTTTTACTCGGTTCACTGCAATAAATTACATATGAAGCAGCAGTTGACGCAGCGCGTAGATTGCGAGCATTGCGAGAGGAAATAACGGAGAGAGGGTTGCGTATAGGGAGGGCGCTGACTCACAATTGAGCTCATCGGGAAACCAAGGCAAGTATCACCTACATTAAAACCTAACTTGCCGATTGACGATGGGAGGTTTTAGATAGAAGAGCTATTGGAATTGCGGGTGCGCACGTGACGTTGTGTGTTGTTTTCTCTCTTAATAACATAAAATACGTAGTTAAAAACCACAGACGATAACGCCGTGGCTCCACTCACGGATCCGTAGTTGATCCACTTGCGTCCCGTGCACCACCCACCCACGCTTGGCCGGCTGTTGGCTCCCACGTCGAAGCTCAAGGTGGCCAGGTCGAGAGAGAAGCACATGTTGTGCGTGCTGTTCAGGCTCGTGTCCTCTTTCACCATCTCCATCCAGAAGAGCGCCGATTTCTGCAACGACAAATGCGATTCGTATACGTCAATGAGCGGAACGCAGTTTTAAGATTTTTTTTTGGAGCGTAAGCTACACTGGCCGAGGTTGAGCAGTTTCGCGTGTGCCGTGAAGGGTCGTTCTGCGCAAGCGCGAGGGACATTGGATTGGATTGGCTTGGCTTGGCTTGGCTTGGCTCGGATTAGATTGAATTTGGATTGGATTGGATTAAAGTTGATTGTGTTTAACTGTGTTGCGTCATAGCCGCGGCAGACGCACTGGCGCCGGCGCGTGCCCAGGTGTGCGCCTCAATTGCGCAGTAGCCAAGTCTGATGCTGCACCAGAGCCGCTTGATAGCCGTTTCGCGTGACTCGCGAAGAGCCGTGCTGAGCATGTGCGAGGAGCAGTGCCTGGACAGGACTGGACTGGACTGGACTGGACTGCAGCTCTTGTCTCACGAGCATTACAATAAAGAAATCTAAGAGAAAATCATCAAACAGTGGGTGGTCGTCTACACTTTACATCGAAACTAACATGTTATCCCTGATGAGCTGATCCACCGCGGTGGTGCAGTGGCTATGGCGCTCTGCTGCTGAGCACAAGGACGCGGGTTCGATTCCCGGCCGCGGCGGCCGCTTTTCTGATGGAGGTGAAAAGCAGAAACGCCCGTGTGTTGGAGTCTTTGGCACACGCTAAAGATCGCCAGGTGTTCAAAATTAATTCTGAGCCCTCCACTACTGCGCGCCTCATCGCCTGTGTAGCGTCGGCGCGTTAAACACTACAACAAATCAATGAATAAATTCTGATGAGCAGCCTTGCGCAGTGAGCTGCACAGACGCGGCCATTCTGCATCTTTATGGCTTGCTGTCACGCCGTGCACTAGACGCTACACTCTAAGGCAATCCCGTCGTTCAGCTTCACTACGATGCACTTAAATAACCAGTTTATGCCGCGAATAGAGCATGCGTAATCCAATATCCAATCCAATATCCAACATGCATAATCCAAAACATGCCAAACATGCGATTTGGCGAATAAAACGTACCTAACATTTGACTCAAAAACGTGATCTTCGCTGTGGCACTGCGTAGTGCAGCAAGTCATGCTTGCGTTGCGCGACGCCACAACGCAAACAGAACTTTTGAGTGGTATCGTATGCTTGACGTGAAAATTCGCCCAAATTTCTTTCCTGGCTGCATGGATTGGTCGGCCGAATGTGCTGTTGTCAAGCTGAGCGGTAGGATATTTTTTAGAAGAGGTTGCATGATTTGAGCAGGAAGGACGCCAAGTTTTGGGCAAGTTGGCACACTACGTTAAAATGATAGGAGGTCACGAAAGGAGAGCCATCTGATTGGTCCGACCGCCGTTTCTACCCAGCGTGACCCATTTTACGCTAACCGCGACTTATGCTTCACTTGTTTTTCATTATTGTTTTTAAGGCGAAGCTTAGCCTATCTCACTGATTCGTCTCTGAGCTCCAAGAGCGCACACTGCAGCAATCCATCCGAGTTTATCTGAAGAAGATTATGGTTGTGGAAGATTATGGTCGTGGCCGGAATCCAAGTAGCGGGCCTCACGCTATAAAGCCGACGCCTATCCGGCTGCGCCATTTCGATACGGCCAAAGCAGTTTGAATTTGGAGAGGGATGCATGGACGTGCGGAATTACACAGAAAAGTCATGCACACCTCCGTCTAACGACGACGATTGTTGAACGCGAAGCTTCATCGTGCGAAATCAAATGGCTAAGGGTCAAAGTTTAACACGCTGCGATCAAAAGTCCAAGCTGCCTGAAAAGTCAAAGCTCAATGAGTCAAAGCCCAAACCGACTGCGAGTCGAAGTCCAAACTCAGACGACAAGCACGGAACCCTCATTAGGAAGTTCTGCGTTCCCCTATCGCTGTCGTTATAAGGAGAGGTGCTGAGCCCAAAAACGCGGGTTCGATGCCTGGCCGCGGCGGCGCTTTTCTGATGGAGGCGAAAAGCGAAAACTCCTTTGCCTTCGAAATTTCGGCGCACGTTGAAGATCCCGAGGTGGTCAAAATTAATCCGGAGCCCTCCACTACGGCACGTCTCATCGCATGTGTGGCGACGGCGCGTTAGACCTCGTAATCAGAAGGGGGGTGCAATATTTTCATGACGCTTTATGATTTCTATAATTTATTACCCGCAACCACGGCTCAAGGATATACAGGGCGGGGAATAGCCCATTGAGGCTGGCGCGGGCGGGTGACCAGATGACGTCACAAGGAAAACCCACGCGGACTATGAAGCTTCGTCGGTCTAATGAACTCATACTTCTAGCGAACTTTAGCACATGACGAAGAAAGAAAAGACGAAAAACGTCGTCTTTTCGTCTTTTCTTTCTTCGTCCTGTGCTAAAGTTCGCTAGAAGTATGAGTTCATTAGTCAGTAACCAACTCGGCCAACTCTCCGCTTTAATTCTTCGTCGGTCGACGGCGAAGGAGCGAGTAGCTGTATCTGATCGAGGAAATGATAGCGGCCACAGCTCATTCCGGGGCTGTGCAGGGAAATGCCGATCGCGGCTGCGCAACGCAGTTTCTTATCGCGTGACAGATGCCGCTACCTTGACCTTGGCCAAGCGCTTAATTGTGACGTTATATGGTCGCCAAAGGAAGCTTCATCTCCCCTCCTGTCTTGTTAGTTGATTGTTCATGAACTTTAATGCGCCGATGCTGCACGGGTGATGAGGCACGCCCTAGTGGAGAGCTTCGGGTTAATTTTGACCACTTGAGGATGTTTACCGTGCGCCGAAATCTGGAACACACGGGCGTTCTTGCTTTTCACCTCCGTCAGAAAAGCGGCCGGCGCGGGCGGGAACCGAACCGACGCCCTTGTGCTCAGCAGCGCAACGCCTTAGCCACTGAGCCACCGCGGCGAGCAGTTTGTCCCATTTACTTTTATGATCAAGGAACAGCGTGAAAAAAGTCGTTCCCTCTTTGTCAGGAGTGATGCAGTAAGCCGGAAATTATTTTTTATTGTACTGGATGTAAACAACTATGTATAAGTGAAATCGCGGTATTTGATAATATGGCGATTTTAACGTTGAACGTCTTGTTCCCGCTACGTGTCCGCAGCCGAAACTTGGGCGCTAAATTCTGCTAAAGCTGGAAGCGCGGAATTGTTTTCTCATGACCTTAAGGTTGAACAAGGTGACCATGGTGTGCTCACCACAGGAATGCTGGTGGGCACGTCTTCCACCCGAACAAATACGGAGGGGTAGACGAGCCGGCAGAACTGCTCTTCTTCGTGGTAGTGCGTCTCCATCACGAAGATGTCGACGATCCTACGAACAGGGCCCAAAAAGCACATAGATGGTGAAGTTACGGACAGCTCGCGTGCAAGGGGAAAGTTTTCACAGTAGCCGGGCCCAATGAAAACTTTGGAGAACCTCTTTAGGGCCCTTTATTGTCAGAGAAGCCCAGACATTTGCTCATGTTGTCAAAGGAACAATCATCCAGTGTTGCCGTGGTAATGCCGCTGGCCGCTAATAATGCGGAAAGACTAATTTCCGGATGGTCAGGAAGGATAAGGAAGGGGTTGTTGGCTGTGCTGGTGTCACTAGATAAGCTACAGAGTACCGTCACTGAGGCACGCCAGTGAGCAACGGCGGCCATTTTGGTGTTTATCCGTGTTGCCAGATTGCCGCTTCAGCAGCCTCTCCGCTAACTTTGACGAGGTTCTTTGTAAACAACACTGCCGAAGACGCAGAAACACGGCATCTTTGGATACACTTCTGCAGCTGAAATGCTGCGAAGCGCGTTATTGTTGATTCTCGTTCGGAACGACGCCAGTCGCGCGCAGCCGCAGAGCAGGGAGGAGAAGCTGAGGCTACCACAGTTGACGAACAGAAGATGCATAAACAACAAAATGGCGGTGCCCATGAACCGTCGCGGCGTAAACAAACGTCACGTGATGCGAACAGACCAGTGATCGCGGCGGCCGAAGAAAAGAGTGCCGATACTCTGTGACCTTATCTAGTGACACTAGGCTGTGCGTCACCGTTGTTGGTACCACTGAATTTGATGTCCGCTTCCACAGCACTAGCTGCCATCTCGTATATATAGTAATTATATTCGTTCCCAAGCCTTCTTGTCTCACCTCCACCACCCGGATGAAATTTACAAAAGGAAACATGCTTAACTAGATTTCTTCTTCCAAGACATCTCGACAATCTGTGATTATATTTCACCACAAATAAAACCAGTCGACGAGAATCCCCAGTAATTGAGAATGCCAGAGCGCCCACAGCGACGCCGAACCTACAGGAAATTTTACAAAAACATAAAACGTTCTAAAAAAGGCACCGAAAGAGCTCAGATACTATGTTTTCCATTAAAAATAAATTGCTTGATACTGGAAAATTCTGAGTCGAACATACCGGTAGGTAGCATAGGTTCTGTTTCCATTGTAAGCGCGTTCTGTTCACTATGGCAGAATAATTTTTTTTCGGGGGGGGGGGGGGGGGTGGTACGCAGGATTTCTTTCTTTCTCTCTCTTTTTTACTGGCCACCTGTAACAGTGAATACATGTATCGCTACGACAGTTGGAACGAGTTCAACAACAGAAACTTGAACTAGGCTTTCACTTTCACAGTCTTAGAAAGTTGTAAGCATCCACCGCAATGGATTTCGAATTAAGCGTCAATTAGTTGTCCCAAAGGGAAGCTGTAAAAATTGGCCAGATTGTACTAATCGTACAAAGGGGTTAGGTTTCCAGTTTGACGGCGGAAAGGCCTTGGGATCGATTTCGGGTCCTTCCTAACCACATTTTTTTCCTCGGGCTTCGTAGTGATTTGGTGCGACGGACGGATTTGTGTCCGTCTATACAGCTCTGCTGCTCGAAAAGAAAAACCGTGCAAACAAAACCTACCTGTTGTAGTCCTTCACTCGTCCCAATATAGTCTTCTCCGAGTACTTGTCAGGCAACGCGTACCCGGAAAATATCAGCGCCGGCTTCGGTTCCCCCAAGTGTCCCAAGGCCTCCTGTAGGCTCTGTTCGAAAGATAAAGCAGTGCAAATACGCGTTAGCCTTTCTAAAGTAGGGGTCTCGAACACGCGGCCCGAGGGCCGCATGCGGCCCGCGGAACTTTCGATTGCGACCTAGTCCGCTCATGAGTGTCTTCGGTCAGGATGTTTTTTTCGTTCAATAGCAGCTATATTGTGCTCATCAAGAAATACAGTTTTTGACTTTCCTAATTAGTGCTGGCATTATGTTCTCATCTATCGCGATTAATAACCCTTTGTTATGGTAGCGTAAACAGACGTGACCAGCCTGAAGCGATTTGTTCGTGAGGCACCCAATACGGCCAGCATGTGTTGAAGCATCACCGTCGAACAAATATTTCACATTTTAAAACCGGCGGCCTGATTTTAGTCATCCTGGAGATCGATATCGATATGTTTCTCGAATCCTGTCGCCAAGTTCTATTCAGAAATGACCCAATATACCTACAAGATGCAGGAAAGGACTTGTGTCGTTCAAATGACAGACAGCGTTAGCTGACATTTTGTTAAGCCCTCCCCCCTTCCCCCCCCCTCCCCCCTTTTCTTCGTTTCACCGTTCTTCCGTGTCCCAGCCCATGTGGAATAAAATTTCGTGACTGGGGCCCAATCACTGATGCGAGTTCGAGATCCCTGATTTAAAGAGACTAGTTAGTGCGTTGTAACCTTACGCCAATGTTAACCCTTACGGGCCTGGTGGTGTCAATTGACGCCATCACCTAAAAGTTCCTCTAGCGCATAGAGAACGAAACCAAAACTGCTAGTTTTCTGGGTAATTGTTCTTCAATCATGCCTGTTGTGATAGATATCAAAGTTGCTTCATTTTAGTGGAGCTGGACGCTACAAAAAAAAAGAAGCTCCGGTGAAGACGAAACTACGACATTGAGGCCGAGAAAAATGGCGGCCCGAATTATATTCTCATGATCGTAAATCTAAAAATGCGTGCGCTACGGAGCTCGTGTTTTGTTTGTAGGTTCACGTAGTCATAAGGTTTAGAAAAATATCCAAAAGTGATGTCTTTGCTCAACATCTTTGCTTTAAAATACAAAAGCCTCCGCGTGAGAAATATTAGACAAGCTAACAGAACCGAGCTTCTTATCTCGCGAACGAATGAAGGAGTTGCAACACGGGGGTGTTAAATACCTCTAGGACTTTCATGATGGCCTTGTGGCGCGTGGTGGTGAGGACTTGGCGCGCCAGCGCGACACCGTTGAGCTCGTTGTGCGAGATCCACTTGGCCAGCTGGTTGGCGACCGAGCTCAGGCCGCGCTGGTCGCGTTCCGCGCTGTCGGCCAGTTCGCGCACAAGCTGCGGGTTCAGCGACACCGCAAACTTGGTCGTCACGAAGCGTTCCCGCAGGGATAGAAATTCCTGGAAACCCGCCGCTGCGAAGGAGAACGTAAGGCTTCTTCTTGCGTACTTGCATCGATCGGACAATACATTGTACTTTTGGAAATATGCTTTGAAACTTTGAACCATCGAGGAATAATTGTTGTGTCTGCTCCGCTCATAATGCCCCCTTTATAGCGAATGAGTATAACCTATGTCCTATAACTTTACTTATGTAAAGATAAGACTGCATGTATCCAGCTAACAAGTAGAGAACAGGTTCCCCGTAATCTAGCAGGAATGAGCTGCTTGGAGCCGCATTTAATTATTTATCTCTTCGGTGTGTCTCGAGTACTTCCTTAAAATTTTGTGCAACAAACGTGTTCACAAAAATTTGTGATATCATCGGCCCTTAAGGAGTGCATAAGGAAAAAACCGATTTGCACGCAAGGAGCGTTCTGCAGAGTTTGATACGTTAAGCTCACGGCTTTCCATACACAATCCCCATATGGTCTGATTTCAAATACGCGGGTGCAACACCATTCCTGAATAGCCTTTCAGCCCATTCCGTTCAGTTAATAAGGAACCGTAATATTAAAACACTACATCCACTACAGGGGCGGAAAATGTGAGTATAACAACCCTGCGAGAGTGTCCTACACACAAGCGCCGTTATGATTATTAATGGACGTTAACTTTCTACACTGCAAAGATGGCCTCAAAAAAACACACGATTTATTGTTTTGTCGCAAAAATATGCCCTCCGATTTAAATTCAAAATACTATAACTCGAAGCCAGAGGCACATTTTATTGGGCTCTCCGCCTTGGTGTAATTGCTAACCAGATGGGATATAGTTTCAGGTGACCGTACATTAAGACAAAGCTTTACATGCCTCATGAGGCAATAAACCCAGCCATGTTCAGATCAAATGGTTATAAATACCCACGGCGAACGCACCATGACATAAATAAAAAAACTTTGGTTGATTCCTTTGTCGTAGGAATCTGTAAAACACGAGTGAAATATGCAGCGAAATCTGCAGTTGAGCATGATTTGCGGGTAGGCGGCGGCTGTCTTGGGGGGTGTACTTGGCGAGCGACTTCCTGCTGGCGGGTCGGTTCGTTAAAGGTGTACTGGCGCTATTTCTGTGACGGATGTGACGTCAGTGAAATCTTGGTGTATCTCGGCATAAAACACTTTCGTGTTAAAATATAAAACCCGAAAACCAACAACCGTAAGCACAACGTACTTTTTAGTACTAAAGGTTGCTTCCCCGCAAGAAGACCCTGTGTGCAGGGCTGCCCCCTCGACAGGCCGCTTGCTTCGTTGTACTGGCGTCACTCAATTGACGGATATGACGTGAATGAAATCTTGGTGCATCCGGGAATAAAACACTTTTTTGTTAGAATTCCTATCTCCGGAAGAGGCCATTATGTTTTATGCATTCTCATCAAATAAACAGCCTAAGTACTCCAAGGAATTCTTGAGGATTGGCATGGCAGCTGTTGGTAGCATTTGAACCTCGAATATAGAACCAGGAGTGTGCTTATTCGCGGAAAAGCCCTAACTCTTCTTCTAGGGCAGCTGCCCTAAGCCACAGTACGTAACGGCTGTCCGGCAGAAATATTCCATAAACACTCCAAGTGTTACAAAACTTTACTCGCTAGGAATTCTTTTAGTAACAGCTTCGAAACAGCATTCCTTTGTTGGGAACGCTAGAAGTCCGATACATGTCCAAACATCGCCAGGATGCAAGGAGACCTTGTGCGTCTGTACGGTTCGACTGGCAGAGTGTATTAAGCACCGCTAGTCAAACAATGCAAAACGACTATGACCAGGACAAGGCAACATGAAGATTACGCAAAAACGAATAGCGTCCGCGCGAGTGATCTGTTGCATAGTTTGTATACCCAGAAATAGTGGGGGTATCTTTTTCACCTTTTTTTATTTTTATATCTTGCAATAATAAGTAGACAAGATGCTGGTAGTTCATTCGTCATTTCTTTGTCCTTTTCTGGACGAAAGGCAAAAGACGCCTGCTACTCCACATCAAAAGCTCACAAAGCGCAATAAGACCAGCCAAATATAGAAAAATGTCTATATCACGTATACATCAAATAAAAAAGAACTTCAACTACGTTTCACATATTTCTTCGTGTGACCACAGCCACTGGACAGGGAAGGCACCACATACACATTGTCAATTCTCGTGCCGCTGTAATGGCACGATAATAATGAACGCGGATAATGGTCAGCGATGTTGCTTTAACAAACCGACAAATTGAAATAAATTGACTTCGAATTTTGCACCAGCGATACTTCATCGATTACAGAACTACAATCGGTATCTGTTGGAATTTGTGAACTGTCCTTTCTTACTCTAACCAATGTCCATCACTAGACTGTTTATCCCGGAAACGCGCATGCCCTGTTTATGCACAAACATATTGAGCAGGCGATTCTGACAGCTTAGCCTCGAGTATTCACTCACCACTCTTGGAGGCGACAAAGTTCTTCGTGGTGCGGCTGAGGACCATGTCCTCGTAGACCAGGTGAGTACAGTACTCCGCCGGCATCTGGTTTTTGTCCGTGGCGTTCTCGGACAAGAAGCACACCAGGTGGTTCGAGATGCCTGTGCGTAACGCATGGGAGGACAGCTAGGGTTATATCGGCGGTATTTTAACATAAAAAAATTCGGCTGATGATTACTATGCTCCCTAACGCGAAGTTTGTACGCAGGGCGAACAGCAGTATTACGGGTGACCCCGCATAGACCTGCTGCGTCTCATAAAGTAATCATAGCATCAGCGATCCCACGAACGCGTGCGTTTTACTCGGCATTAAGCGCGTTTGCATGGATTGGAAAGTAACGTGTCGCATTGGATTTGTCGCATTACCACACCGCAACGCATCGCATGTAAGCAGGACAATTCGCTTGGGGGATGTGTCGCATCCGATGAGCAAAACCAGGAGAGATCGAGAACGCAAATGCTGCTTCTTGAACGCATGTAGCGGCAGTCGCATCGCATTTCTCGGGTCGGCTCGGGTGTTGCTTAACTTAAGGCTTAGCATCGTTGCGGATATTTGATCGCCGCTGTCTGTACGTCTGCAGATGACAACCCTTAACACAACTTTTCTCCACACTGTGCCCCGCTTCTCGTACGTGGAACTTTATTTTCACGACAATTGACGTTTGAGCGATTGATGACCAAGACATCTGCGGTGACCTGTTTTGATTCTTCCCCGCAGCTAGCGTCATCCTTCGACCGCTCGCCGCACCACGCACCGCGGTGCCGGGTCGGATCGTCGAACCCTTTGCGGCCGGTCAACATAGGCTAAGCATCGCGGAAGATATCTGATCGTCGCTTTGCTTTTAAAATCGGCCCTGATAACAATCCCTAGCACAATTTTTCACTACACTATCATCTACTTTCTCGCATGCGGAACTTCTTTTTCGCGATCAGAGTGATTTCGAAGTGCGGCGACAAGCTGTCGCTACCGTAGACTGCGCCGATTCGAGCCGTATTGTGGGCCGTGCGGGCAGGCGCGGCCGGCGTGTGCGCGGGCCGTTTCGGAGGACAGTAAACGCTTCATGATTTCCTTCTGTCGCCATTATTTGCGAACGACGCGAGGAATGCACAAATTTACTTCAGCGGTTTTCGTAGTTGATCGGGCGGTTCGGGGAACGAGCCGCAGGTTTCGCTTCAGCCGCGATAGACGCCAAAACGAACACACGCAACTTGACAGTTATTGGCTACCGGAAGCTGGTTACCGCGGAAATGCGTCCCCACAGCTCTGAGATACGACCGAGGACGGCACTAGTTTCCCATGCGCATGCATGTGCACGCAAACGCGTCGCATTTGCCCGATTAGACGAACCAATGCGATGCGCTACTGTCGCATTCATGTAAACGCCCTTATTGCCTCGTAGCGCGTCGCCGCGGGGGACCATGTCTCCTACCTTTCGCCATACCAGAGACCTTCAATGCCTTTCTGGTCATGAAACTTCGCCGTCACGCTATGGGAGGGCTTCGTTCGCTGCCGCGCCGCGGCGCTGGTGTTGATCGCAGGGCAGCCGGGGGCGTGGTCAGAGCGCGTTTGGGAGGGAACGGACCACGGCGTAAGATAAATCAGACCCACGCCGCCTCATCAGCAGTGCGCTTTCGCTTTACGTGTCGTGGGCCACTCAAGTGGACTTTTCATTTTGTGAGTGGCGAAAAAATTTGCTGCGAACGGGCATGCTGCTATTGCGCTCCTGCCTGCCGGTCTGGCTACGGAGCAGCGGCGGCCGCCCGATGCCCTCCGATCTGCCGTGGCGCCCTTCGCGGTAGCCTTTGTCCCCGAACGAAACTTGGCCGGGAGTTTCATAACCAGAGAAGCATTGAAGGACTCAGGCCATACTTTAACCATCCGCTTTCCTGCTCGTTCTTTCTTCGGTTGCCTCTTCGCTCTCTGCGTTATCTCGTAGCACGTCACCGCCGCAGAGGATATCTCGCGCCGTCACGGCATACAGCCCTACCCTTCACACTTTCGCCGTTCTTTCATCATCCGCTGTCCTCCTCGTTCTATCTTCGGTGGCCTTTTTGTTCTCTGGATTATTTTGTTGCACGTCATCGCCGGAGAAAATACCTGACGTGACCTGGGAATTCTCCTCTCCCCCTTTCACTTTTGCCATATTTTCCTCCTCCACTTTCCTGCTCCTATCTCGTCTTCGGTTTCCCTTGCTCTAGGCTACAATGACGGACGACGGCGCCGTGAAACCACCGAAGTAGGCGCTTAAGTACTGCACATTAAAAGCTTCTTACGTTTACGCAGTTATCTTTGCAGCGAAGCTGTCTTCCACTGGGTTCTGAAGAAAATTGGGCGAGTCTATCGTGTCGCGTCGACAAAAAAATCGCACATGCTCGCACCAGAACTAGTGTGCTCTCAGTCTAGTTTGAGTATCTTGAAAAAAAAATATACTGAAATCAGCAGCTAAGACCATATTATTACGCCGAGTTTCATTTATTTTTCATAATAAATTGGTAGTGAATTTGTAAACGCCACAGAATTCTCTGCTCCTCTCAATAGGTGGTCGACAACGGAAAAAGTAGTCAGAAAAAATACGGCTATAACTCTTGTTTTATTGAAACTGCCCCGAAACAAATGATGTAACTTTCAATTCCAGATGATTTGTAAGAAAATTTGTGTATGTTTCTTTATTCGATCAATGCGGTAAGTCACTATACGTAACTCAATGCAAATTTTGGCGTCATTTCGGGTCGTCACTCGCCTTCGTGTGGGCGGCAGAAAATTTCACTTGTGACCTTAAAGGGACCCTGCAACACTTCTTTCAACTTTTTTAAAACCATAAATGCTTGCAAGACGTAGTCACCCAACCCACCCAGTACTTAGATTAGGGGGTCGCAATGTACTATTATGAGCAATATGAAAGGGAACACAGGAACGCGTGGCAAACAGCCTCGAAACCCACTCGGAGCGATACGCGGATGGCGCTGTAGAAAACGAAGGGGGAAAGGAGGGCGCTCTTCCACTAACTGTTGGCACCCCTACCACGCTGGCCTTTCTACGAAGCCGCAGCTTACGTCATTTCACCGATAATATGGTATCGTCGGACAGCCGATAAGACGCACGGCGGGAATGGGAACAATTGTTAGAACAGCGTCCCCCTTTCCACTTTGTTTCCGACGGCGGCCGCTGCGTATCACTCATATCTGGGTCTGAGGGTGTTTTCCACGCGTTCCTGTGTTCCCTTTCATATTGCTCATAATAGTACCTAAGTCAAAAATGACTGCTTTGTGCTCATCAGATAACTCGGAAATAAAGATGTTTCTCTCTTTCCCGATCTCGACGTTTTTGGACGGCCTGAATCACGTCACTGGGGCCATGTAGCGGCTGTTGGCCGGATTTCCTTCAGTTGCAGCAATGAACGCTTTTCGATAGCAACTTTAAAAATAAAGCCACAATAACAAAGCAGAAACGGAAGGCGTATCTGGTGCGACGAGCAAATCACGCAGTGACGCTCCGTGCTGGCGATAACTGTAGCTGTCGCAGTGCTTCGGGACGCGAAGGAAAGAATGAAAGAGTTTGTCGAAAAGGTTGCGGGGTCCCTTTAAAGGTGTTCGACTGTAGACAAGAACAGAGAATTGATCGTCTTCAGTTTACATTGTCCCAAATCATGACGCTAAACTGGATTAGTGACAAATATTGTCAAATAATATTGTCAATTCCCTGAATTTTTTTCTCCTTGCCTCCCTCCTCCATCCCCCCCTCCCCCCCATTTGCCGCCCGGCCTTCCGCAGTGTCGGCTTCACGCAACTCAGCCCTCCACCTCGAAAGGCTGCCGACCGTTGGTCTAAATTAATCGCTAAACGGAAGCGTGACAGACAGGGTATATCCGTATATAACAGGACATGCAGCGGCTGCGACGAACATATTTGGTCAGGTTAGATTCGTTTACCCTTTTATGTAAAACCCTTGTTTTACGTGACTTCGCTCAATGAGTCGCCCGACGTTGCGGGCCTGTTGTATTTTTAGGAGGGCTTGTGAAGGTTATTAAGTTTTTTAAGCACGATTTAATATCCAGGATGCCGACGCACCCGCATATTTCATGTAGGATAATTAGCCATTGAAGGATAGCATACATACGATGCTTCTGTTCAAAGAGACGTTTTCGTTACTCATGGCGTTTTTTACAAGCACACACACATACACATATGCACATGTGCATGCACACACGCACAGTCGCACACACGCACGCACACACGCACACGCACGCGCACGCACGCACACACACACGCGCACACAGTTTCTGCCCAGTTCTGATCTGTTGAAGACTGCCCTAAACACGCGACAAGATCTCATTCGGCGTTCGTTACAAGACCCTGGAAATGTACGTGTCGATTTGGAAGCTGGTTCAGCCCGGTCAGAGTACTCAGAAAAATGTGAACCACTCACCTCCAGGTTTCAGGGCCTTTGGCACGTTCCCTGACGCCTCGGTCGTGCTTGGTGGTGTTGTTGAGCGCTTCTTCGATCGAGGTTTGTTCGTGCCCTCTGAAGAGACTATCTTCTTTTTCTTGAACGGCAAGGGTTTCGCTGGAATGAGGAGGGTAAACCAGCTGTGGACCTGTTGAGTGTTTGCGGGTTGCTCGACCTGGTTATTGGGCTGTTATAAGTTGAAAGCCCTATGTGTTTCATTGACAGGTAACCTTGAATGACGCGAGTGTCGACACGAGCGATATAAAAACCCAATGAAGATGAGGATCGAATCAAAGCATGTCAACAGTGCATAAGAGATGTTTGTAGATTAACCAACACAGAATATAAGCAAACATTCAGATGACGTGACACAGGCGTAATGAGCTACACAGCGCGAAAAAGACCAAGGACTAGACGAAGACTACAAGCAAGCGCTGTTTGTAGGGCTTGTTCGTAGTCTTATTCTAGAATTTGGTCTTTTTCCGCGCTGTGTAGCTCATGGATTACCAACTAGCCGGAACCCTGACGCTTTTAGGGAGGGTAATCATTCTCGATTAAAATAAATACAACGTTCGTCATTGCGCATGCGTGACCTACTCACTGTCGAGTAATGACATTTCCGTTGTTAAATGGCGAATTGGCACAGTCGAATTTTCTTTCTGAATTGCAAACGCTTCCACAATCTCGCGGATGAGCGTGTCAGTGGATATAACGAGGATCGTAGTGCGTTCAAATTGCACAAACAAGTGAAGCGCTCGGTCACTAGATTACTCACTTACTCACTAGATTACCAGAGGTAAATAAGTAATTAGGCATTGGCAGTAATGATTAGTAAGGTAGATTTGGTTGGTCTAAGTTGGAATAAGACGATTAGGATGGATTAGAATAAGGTGTATTAAGATGAAATAAAATGAAACAAGGTGGATTAACGTGGATTGTTGCAGCGGTAAATTCAGACAATACGCACGTTCTTTTTGTCTGTGAGGTTGGTTGACCTTGGAATGGACATCCTGGCCACCTTTCCGAAAGAGAAAATAAGGGAACCATGTGAGTGTAGAGTGCATAGTACATACTCGGCTCAAACGCAAAATCCTGGCCAGTTTTAGAGTTTAGTGTTGAACGTAGTGTAGAAGCAGCCTGCTACGGCCGCCCTACAGCGCTAGCTGAACCCCGTTGTAGGCTTCAGGCGCAGTTGTATCTTTTAGAGCTGTCTCGTTATTTTGGGAGGTTTTGACCCAGTTCCCACTGCAGGCTTGACCTCCTGGTTACTTCTAAATGTAATCGCCGTTTTTCTTTTTTGTTTGTGCGGCGACAAACCTATTTTATGCGTCGTTTTGTGGCGGCGGCGTACGGTTATGCTGGAATAGTACTCCCCGAATATATTAAGCTTTTTCTGTAACGGACTTCCGAGAAGGCCAAATGAGAGGAGTATAAAGTGACGAACCTCTGCGTTGTTTGGGATGTGTCGAATTCCGCAGTGGACCTGCAAAAAAGTAATAAGTTTGGTCAGTCTGAACTTAAATTTTATCTTTCTTGCATGGGCCTAAAGACTTGTATTTAATTAGTTTTCTGGTAAGCGTCCGCTGCGCCTACTCGCGGTGCCTCCTGTAAAATGAAACAATAAGGGGAGGGAGGCGGGGGGGCGAAACACGGCACTTCTCCCGGAAGGAAAATTTTAGGATATAGAGGGTGCTCGGGTATAGCAAGCGAAACGGGAAAATGAACAATAAAGAATTATAGAGAGTCTAAAGTGGCTTTGCGGTGTACCAAAATCGCAGCCAAAAGATATCGACCTTCTTCGCTGACGTTGAAAGTAATTATTCTCACATCACACAATCTCGTCAAATAAAAATTGGTTACGGCATGAAGTGATTAACCATCCTTACTGTATATGCTCGCGTCCGTACCAATCTCAGGGCTGCAAGAAGTCTTCTTTTTAAAGGGCAATTCCTCATGTCTATCCCTTGTTCTCGATTTATTTGCCACCGTTTTGCGTACCACGTGTGTTTACTTGGGCGGAAGGGACGCACGAATAAAATTGTTTAGCAGGTTCTCAAAATTCTGTATACTTAACATATGCTAAGTGTTAACAAATGCCATATAATTTGCGTAAGGTGTGTCACTCGGTTTAATATGAAACGCTTGTGCGGATTTCACGTCACGTGCTTGTACCTTTACGCACATTCAACCCCTTTGCTTCGAAATGCACCGTAGCGACTCAGATGACACCCTTTTCCAGTCGCGCTGATTCACCTTAAGGGTTCCGTAAACGCCTGACTTTTTTTTTTCTTTTTTGCTGTGTTGCCAAAACCGGACAGGAAAGTGAATGCCGATCCTACTAGATTATCCGGTTAACTTAAAAATAGAGCAAAAACTGAGCAAGACTAGAGTCGAAACATGTCAGTTGATATGCTGCAGCCTAATACAATTTATTGCCATTATGTTTATCTACAACGAACTAACGCTTACAAACATGTAGGCGTGACCCTAGATTCTGATGCAAGAAATTAACCCCAATTTTTTTTTGCTTAGTCACGGTTATGTATTATTTCAATTACATGCGCTGAGACTAATATACTACTTTAAATGTATTGTCATGCACCTCACTATTTTCAGACGTAGGGTTTCACATACTCTCCGATACAATGTTCTTTCTTATAGAAGACCCTAGTGTTATTAATTGCAGTTCCTTTGCTTTTTTTTTTCCTGCTTAAGCATACATTATAACAGTTCTATGTTTTCGAGATTGCAAGGTAGTTTACTTAATCCGGGATTATAATATTTCGTTCTCCAGTTTTGTTTATCAATGGTCACGCCGAGAAGCATGCAGCCAAATTGATGATTGTAGGGTTTAACGCGCCGACGCAACGCAGGCGATGAGGCGCGCCGTAGTGGAGGGCTCCGGATTAATTTTGACCACCTGGGGATCTTTATCGTGCGCCGAAATCTCGTACACACGGACGTTCTTGCTTTTCGCCTCCATCAGAAAAGCGGCCGCCGCGGCCGGGATTTGAACCCGCGACCTCGTGCTCAGCAGTGCAACGCCTTAGCCACTGAGCCACCGCGGCGGGTATGCAGCCAAATTAACCTGAACATCAATCTCCTCGTTTTACACCGCAATTATGGCGAGCTTCACGTCATGTTTTCACGGGCTAGCTCTGGTACTTATAGCGTATAAGTTATGTCAATTTATTTGTGAAGTATGAACGAGTTTTGTTTTTGCGACAAAGAGTACGCGTGGCCAAGCAGCCTTCCTGTATTGATCGTTTCACTTTTCTGGGTGCTACGTTTTATTTTGCACTGCAATATTTAGTAACGTTATCCACGTGCCCTTGTACAAAGACTTTACGCATGAGTCCGGGTTCTAGCATAATTATTGACACAGAGCCCACAAGGTCAACTTTGCGAGAGAATTAACTTGATCCCTTTCTTTTTCTTTTTACGTACCAAACATCTCTTCATGTGATAAATTGACAACCAATTTTTCATGCAAAATGAATTAAGCTCGCAACTTAACACGCACCACTCCCATACTTCACAAGAAGTTCGAATTAGGCTACATCTCCTTTCAACATACCATAAAGCCCTGAACGTTACCATTTGAATAGTAACAATAGATGTAATGATATATCCGCAGAAAAAATGGGAAAGATTACTATAAAATATTTCAGTTATCCCTTAGCGCTTTTCTGTAGAAAGAGGTGACAACAGCATGCGTTCCTCTAAATAAAACATGGCGTATGCTCTAAACGCAATACGAAGTAAACAAGGCTCAGCAGTTCTTACCCCGCTTGCGCTTCTGACCGGCTGCGGAAAATATACGGAACAGTTCATCACCAAGAACCTGACCATTGTTTGCACGCACAGTAAACGTTATGCCTCATATGTAGCTTTCTTAATTCAACATAACGCGGCCTGAGGCAATAATTAACCCAAATTAGAGAAAGCGCCGTGAAATGCTTAAGCTTATGTTGAGTGAGTGAGTGAGTGAGTGAGCGAGGGGGAATGAGTGAGTGAGTGAGTGAGTGAGCGAGAGGGAATGAGTGAGTCAGCAAGCGAGTGAGTGAATGTGTGAGGGAGTGAATTAGAGTGGGAGTGAGTGAGTGGGCTAGGGTGTGATAGAGTGAGTGAACGAATGAGTGAGTGAGTAAGTGAGTGAGTGAGTGAGTGAGTGAGTGAGTGAGTGAGTGAGTGAGTGAGTGAGTGAGTGAACAAATGAGTGGGTGAGTGAGTGAGTGAGTGAACAAATGAGTGGGTGAGTGAACGAAAGAGTCAGTGAGTAGGTGATGACTGAAAACAAGTCAGAAAACGCGTCTTTGAAAGTGAGTGACGATGTGAGGAACTGAATAATGGTGTAAAAGAGTATTGTGTTTTGCAAATTCTTCGCTCAACGAATAAATATTAAAAGGTGAAGTGAAGGAACAAGTGGTTACAAAGAGGAATATTTTTGCGGCACTGTTATTTTGTGCTGTGGCACATATCTCACTCTTCGTAGGCATAAAAATGTGAAAACAAGAATTTAATAAAGCTACGCATTGAGAACTCTCCAGGGTAATAATAACCAGATCAAAAACATTGCACATAGGCGCACTTCACACTTTGCACGTGACAATGTGTCCGTAGAATAAATAGGAGTGAAGAATATTGAACGCCATCCGTGTCATTATCGTCCACCAGTGTCCAGTTGAAGACAAGAGTGCCTTGTGCCACAGAGCAAGTAACAGCACGTTCTTAAACAGACCACCATTTTCAAAACCACTTTGATGAATTTGTGATTGAACAAGTGAAAATGGACGGGCGAGTTAATGGTCAAGCCTGTGCGCACTCCTTACAACCGATGCCGTTCTACGCCAGCACGCCCTGCAGGAAACGCGACTATCTCTGACGATGATGATGAGTGATCGTGGGTAAAGTGAAAGAAAAAAATTGGCCGCGTATCTGCTCCTTTCGTTGCAAATGTCGACAAATGACCGTAGTCTTTGTCGGCATTTGCCAAGTAAATGCCTCCCTTCGCTTTCCCGCTCACCTCTCATGTTGCCCCTCTTCCGTCACGCTCCTTCCAAGGTTAAACACGCTGAAGGTTTGCTCAAGTCAATTTAAATTTACCGCGTTCCACTGCTCCATGCCGGGTGCCTCGATGCCAGTGCTGCCGTACGGCGGAGACGCACGTGAATCGAGGCGCCCTACTTCAACGTTTATAGAGCCGCGTTTCCCTAGTCCACATGCATTCCAAGCAGAACGTGGAACCTATCTAGTGGAACCTTTCGTAACTGTTGCCGCTTGAATTTTTAAAATGCCGCCAGAAGCTATAGTGGCGCGTACAACAGCAGGCGATGGTGTGAATTTTTTTCTGCAGCAGATGTAGTATTCTATTTTGCAAAAAATCAATATTCTATAGATTTCTTTATAAAGGAACACTCTATATATCACTTGTGTATTAATTTTCTGCCCTATATTTGCTTAAAGTCTTGTTTTCCTTCAACGATGTTGACAATTATGGACATATAAACCGGACTTATATGTTTAGTTTCGCTGTGAGTATATAAGACTATTGCGCAGACTTCGTTTCACTTTGGCCTGGTGGCTGAATTTAGTCACAAAGACAAACAGATCTACAGACAGACCAAAATTTCTGGGTTAAGTAGCCCAAGAGAGACTATCGTTCTTAAAAAATAACGCTTTCCGTTGCCGGAATCGAAACTGGGCCCCTCGCGTTATAAGGAAAGCGTCTATCCGAATGCTCTATTTCGACATGGGCGAAGCGAACGCCGTGCCGTACACCCCTAAGTCAAATGTTAGGCCTACGGACTGCACACCAGAGAGTTCCTGGGGGCATTCTAGAAAAGTGGTGCGAACCTCCAGAGTAGCACATAATCTCAGTATGGGAACCAAGAATTCATCAAGAGAGAGCTTCGCGTTACACCATCGTCATCGTTAGACGGAGGGGTGCATGATATTATAGATGAGTAAGTGCTAAGGTGAGTGCTTTAAAAAAAAATAAAGAGGGTGGGATGAGTAGCATGTTTTCTTTCTTTTTTTTGCAGAAAGAACACGTGAAAACGAGCATGAAGCTTGCTGCACGCATTAGGAATCTTGTCAGATAGATGAAATATTCGTTCGAATTATTGGTGTCCCCGAGTTCAACAAGTTATCTTATTGAAAACGTCAATAAGTATTTCATGTAAATCAGCATCCCGCGAACAAAAGTGTTGTTGTTTCTTAAAACTGCGTAAGCGACTCCGAGTCTATAGTTGTGCGCGACGAAACTCAGCAAAAAATACCAAAGAGGGCTTACTATTGCCGCGCTTCACTGGGGCTGAAAAATCAACGGCAATAAGTTTTTCATTTGGAATGTGTGCCTTTAACAGTTACAATTTTCTGATATCTCAATTGTAGCTTTGGTGTACAGCTTCGAGAAATTTGAGAAAGTGCTTCATAACAATAAATGTCTCCCAAAACATTCCCTTCTTTCGCGAACTCCACAGAACTGTTGACAGAGGATTACAGGGCGCAAGGGGGGGGGGGGGGGATCAGTCAGTCGTATGACATCGTTAGCAGTTGAGAGTGTATTGAAACACTGTTTCAGGACTGATTTGAGTACACAAGTTATGTATCACTTACGATGAGGTGGCTTCCTTTTTTTTTCTGCGAAAAGAATTGGGCATAAAACGAGTTAACGAAAGGACGAGAAACCGGCCACACAAAGCGACTATAGGTTGTAAGAAAACGAGCGTAATAGTGAGGGCATTATGAATCTTCTTGCTAGCAGCAAGAGGCCGCCGAAACCTTCTCGCTTACGCTGGTATACGAAGATAACGCTCAGCGACGTATTTGCGCGCTGTGTTCGGTGTGGTTTGCAACGCTCTTTGAAAATCCCGGACAGTGTAGCAAGAAAACATCTAAACGGAATACAGTTAACTCCCGTTCAGACGAACTCTAAGGGACACTGAACGCTTGTTTGTATCACCTGAAATTCGTCTTAAGCGGACCTTCTTTTGTATTGTGTACTGTCGTGATAAATTGAAATACGAACAACGGAGCGCGTGGCTTTCAGTACGTGCCGCGCATCCCGGCGAAGGGGCGCGCATGCGCATTGCGAACAAGTTACGAGAGTTGGTGACCAACCTTGGTATGGAAAGACCTTCGTATTTCCTTCGCACGTTCGGCGCACAGCACGAAATCAAAAATAAAGGAATGTAGCTGTGTGCGCCGTTTTCACCCATCGGAGCCAGAAAGATAGATAACGATAACACTTGCGTGAGCGGGCGCCGACCGCGGTGGGAAGACAAACCAAAACGCTCACACGCCGAGCGACGGTGTTTCCGTATCAACGTTGGACACGAACTCTCGTAACGTGTTCGCAGTGCGCATAGGCGGTCCGTCGCCACGATGCGTGGCATGTACTGAAAGCCACGCGCTCCGTTGTTCGTGTTTCAATTTATCACGATAGTACGTTCCAAGAAAGCAAGAGTGTTGTTCGTCTTAATCACGAAATTCGCCTTAACCGAGTTCGCCTTAACGAGATTCTACTGTACATTACAAAGAAATTTTAGACGTTCTAGTTCCGACTCGGGAGTTGAGTCACGTAAGAAAATGTTCTTGAAAAAAATATGCGATGAGCTTTCTCTCGTGAAAAGTTGCTGTCCAGTCAACACAACGGCCGAAAACGAATGAACACGTTTATATTGAGCGATCTATTTTATTTTGTTCTCGGCCAGTTGGCTTGGGTTTGGCTGGTTAGAGACGTTTCGCCGCACTAATTTGTATTTTATCAATCACTTCAAGGGCAGGGTTTCCCAAGGCAATTTCGTATGCCTTCGTTGGTACACTGTAGCTACTGGTGTAACTCGGCCATATATGGTAAAGGGCTCCGCATTCTTTCATAGGGGGCGGACCGAGATAAAACTGTGTTTTGGGGGATGGCCCATAATTCGTTACTGTAGGGCAAAATTTGAAACGTTTTCAATATTTCTTGCATTTCTTTCGATTAAAAGCATCTTTCGTTGCTGGAATCATGCTGAGTGAGTTACCAAAGGTTAGTTGTTTCAAACAGAACAAAGTTCCATGCTGTCTTCATAACCTCTTTGAATACGTTGTGCCTCATTTTTAGCGCCGTACACTGTGTGTACTAATTGTTATGTTCGTCCACGGATGTCGTGTTTAATAGAATTCTTTCTCAGAAGCTGTAGCGCATTTACCGCAAAAAGAGAACAATATCGTTAGAGGGCTACTTTGTAATCACTCTTTGTCAGCATTGCACACGGGAATTTTGTTTCTCCAAAGAGGCGGTGGCCATTATAACTTACCCATGTCAGAAACCCGAGGGGCGGGTTGCAGTCGGAGGGGCGGCAAGTCATCTTTTGGCCCTGGAGGAAATGATGAAAATGTTTCAAACAACGTCTTTTAGGCCCCCGTTGGCTTTTTTTTTTGTTCTTTTTTTGTCGTGAATAAAACAATACACGCGAAGTATACCCAACCCATAGCGGAGGTCGGGAACGTTGCGAATGCTTCGTACCAAGAGTGCGCACTAAACCAAAATGGGAAATGTGCACTGAATTGGCGGCATGGCGACGACACCGAGAGTAACCAATATATTCGCAGCACACGCAGTAAAATACCTTTCTGTCTCGTTTCTGCGCAGAACGTTTCGCCTTCTCCGACTATACTGGGGTTGTCGTATTGAAGGAATCTTCCTGTTTGATTGAATTATCTGCTTTTCTAGAGTTTGATATCGTGTATTAAAGATTAGAGCACTTAAAAGCTATCTATCTCGCGCTCTCCCTCAAGTAGTTCGTACATCCGTCTGTCTGCCTGCTGGTCGGCCCCATTGCTTGCCATAGCCTCTTTAGCTACCACCACGAAGGTAGAAAAATTTGGGGAGGGGTCATGGGGTCAGGCGGCCCAGCTTTGGCAAGCCAACCTCCTCCGATGCCGCATTCTCCTCTCCACAGACTCCTCCCGCACACTGCGTCACGGAAGGTCCACCACTTTCACCCCCGCGGTAGTATTTAGTGGTTCCGGCTGGCTGCCGGTGGAGGTGGAGCCGAGAGGCGTCACCGAAGGCACCGTATGAGATTTTATGGGCGAAGCACCTTAGGACCTCGCTTTGTCCGTGGCTTGTCCTTTGGCGTCCGTGTACACAGTGTTGCGCATGCGCTAGGAGCTTTGGATTGGATTGAAATGGATTGGATTGGATTAGATTAAATTGAACTGTATCGGATTGGATTGGAGTAGAATTGTATATACTGTACACACGCGTTGTCACTCATTTATATGCGCGAGTGGGCAATGCCCCGGGTGATTTACGGTAAGAGCCATCCCCAGTGCTTTGCCCACGCGTTATGATTCACTTCGTGGAGATGCGTGAATTTTTTCCCCCAGCGTTGCTCTCCCAGCCTCTAATTGTGGAAGTACTGCCGCTGTGGCTGTTTAAAGCGACGAGAGACGAAGATTGCATGTTTAGGACGCACCCTCACAAGCTGCAAGCCGAATTTGACTTCCGACGTTTACCGCTCGAACCCCGACCGGTTTTACTCGAACGCGCCGCTGTAAACATTCACAAGCAGGGAGCGGCCTTCGGCTGCGTGCCGTTTTCCAGGTGTGCTGTGACGATTACGTTTGCTATTCTGCTGGGAGTTATCGCATCCCCTACCCTTTACATCCTAGCGCTATAACGAGTGCCCTATCAGCTGAGAGGGGGTGCGGAAAGCTTTGGTTTCGCTCGTGTGCGCATTTGCATACGCTCGCCTTATCGGTGCTCTGGCATGGTGGCTCGTTGTATGTGCCACAATTGTCGTGATTACTGTTGCGGTGCGTTGGTGTCTCCTTCAGTGCACTGGAAAACAAAAGGTGCAGAACCGCTGTTGGGGGCGGACGCGGCGGACGCGGAGTATTCGCATCATTTTCCACCTCACGTCGCAGGCAGCAAGCGGGCGGATTGTCCGAGGACTGCTCAATTCATGCGATAGGTATATGGGAAAAACGAATGCTAGATTATGCCTGGGAGGGACCGTGGTGAGTTATGGACTGACCGCAGCCTTGAAAATAAATGGCTGATTACCCAGAATGGGGCTGGGCAGCAAAGTTGAAAAGGTACAATGACCAGAAGCACGAAAGTTCGGAGTGCTTTGTGAAATAAAATGTAAGGCACGGATGTCGTACTAGGTCATCTCCACTTTTGCAAAGCGGCGGCACACAACACTTCGACTGCAGCGTGAACTACGACGGATCCCAAAGTTCAATAAATAAAGATGTTTCCTATCTCTCCCGTCCGACCACTTCGCTCGCACGATCAGCCCGCCGCGCGTTTCGGGTTGCAGGCAGCGCTGTGCGCCACGCCCGGTCGACGACTAGTCGCCGAAACCCGAATACCCGGACGGCCCGGAAACCAAACGAACAGATGCACGCAGCGCGGGCGGGCAGCCACATGAGCCGCAAAGAACCACCGCTTGCCTGTCATGTGAGGGGGGAAGCTCCCATGAGTTTTTCCTTTTTATTTTTATGACTAGGGCGTCACGATTGTGGCGTGACGCTCCCTCCTAAACTTTTCTTTCCTCCATGGCAACCACGAGATCACTACGTACTACCGCCTCTGTCGCCTTCGATACCCCCCCCCCCCCCCCCCCCCGCTTCCCCTTCCCTCAGCTACACCGAGGAACGCCTCTGGAGACACCTACAAACAGAATCCCTACCTATCAGAGCCCTCTTTCGCCGCATTCTCAACTCCCTATTCCCCCCTCCCAACCGCACATCATGCGGCACGAAGGCCACTGTACGGCACCACATGTAGGCCTGCCTCGACGATCCCTTACCCCCAATAACCACCCCGGAGCCATGGGAGGCGGCGCTAGGCTGCTCCGACCTGACGGCGCAGCAAGCCCTGACGGATAGAGAATCTAAAGTCGCTGAGCAGCTGCGGCTGCTGGCCACCAGCCCCGCCTAGCAGCGCCCGATTTGAATAAGGCCTCTCTCTCTCTCTCTCTCTCTCTCTCTCTCTCAACAGCAGATCAACAGAAGGTCCAAGTAGGCGTTCATCGTCACATTCTATTTCTAAGCCCCCCACGGTAATATTTAATTTTCATTACCCTGTGTACATGTCACCGTAATTCCTAATTGTTAGCTGTATGTTTATTTGTCTTTGGTAGCAACAACGGCTAGAATTAGAAATCAGCCCTAAATTGAAGAATTTTTAAGATGGAAACCCGTCTCAGAATTTCTCACTAATCAGTTCGAAGGCATAGCGTTTCGGGCCGTGTCGACGTGCCCATGCATGGCTGCGGTGGGGGAATGAGTTTGTGTAGCGAGTGTTCTCAGTTTCGTGCACTCTGAAAACTTTCGCGGGTCGGATTAAACGCAACGCAGAACAGTGAAGTTACTGTAATATAAAGACAATAGGCCAGCTACGACGCCAACAACGAAACGCCCTTTTTCCATTTGTTTTATCGTTTTGCTCAGTTCATTTCAAAGCACAATTACGCGCCAACCGGCACGAATCGCAATCGTGTTGAATTACATACGACTCGACGCAAAGTAGTCACCTCCGCAGTGACGTTGCACAATGGCGGCGTAATGCTTTGCCTTCTGTCAGAAAAGATTTTAGTTCGCTATCGGCCACTCTAATTCATCAAAGTTGTTCCCCTGGCCGCAATGAACGGTTTTTGTTGTGGGACTCTCTTTCCCTGGTATAGAGGTGCGGATACCGGAACATGCCACGTAGCTAGGCGACCGGTAAAGCGACCGGCTAACCCACCGCGGTGCCACCATAGATAAGGCGTTGTGCTGCTGAGCCTATGGACGCGGGCTCAATCCCGGCCCAGGTGGCTGCTTTTATGATGGAGGAAGGAAGCGAAAACACCCGTGTGGTTGACATTTCGACGCACGTTAAAGATCCCCAGGTGGTGAAAATTTATGTGGAAGTTACGAGGCGCACCCGATAGGGTGCACCTCGTAACCTGCGTAGTTTCGGTGAGTGAAACCCCACAAATCAAAACGACCGGCTAGTCACCAAAAAGGCTCAGAAGAAAGAAAAAAATGTTCGTCGAGCGTAGGAACAACGCTTCCGCCATTAATGCATCCTGTGCTTTAGAATCAAATCGCCAGTAGCTGCCCCCTAAGACAATCCCGTGGTTCATCTTCACCACAATGCACGTCATTGACGAATTCATTACGTTTCGGCGAACGACGACAAAGAGCATACAGTTTGGCTCTAAAGTCCTGTCTGCACTGTGGCGTCACGCAATGAAAGCATGGTGTCCTAGATTATGCAGCCCGATCAGCATTTTTGAGTCATTTGGCGACTAATACACCTGTCACACAGGCACTTTCAATCGCGATTGAGTCGACCCGGATCGGGCGCTGATACACGGCAGTTTCAATCGCGATCGAGCTCGATCCCGCTTGACTCAATCCTGGTTCGTTTCTCAAGCGCGATCGAGGTTTCCAAGTGCGATCAGACGATAGCGGTGATACTATCGTCCCCGCTGACTAATGGCACAGAAGTTGACAACTTCAATCATAACGCTGGAAATTGTAATAAATAACTTGACCTGGATAAGCGTACGGTAAAATTTATATAGTTACTATACCTACGCCCACGCAAAGTTGCCAGACACAGGCGGCGAAGTACATTTTGAGCGCCATCTGGCGTAGGTGAGTGCAACCGGTGCAGCATCTCGATCGGGATTGAATCGTGCTGTGTAGCAGCGGCGGTGCGTCGAGCGCGCTCGAAAAGTCAATCGCGCTTCGCTTCAATACGCATTGAAAGCGCCCGTGTGACAGAGATATTAGATTTTTCGGCGGATGAGACTGGTTACAATGGTGCATTGCGGGGAAGCTAAGCCAGGTACTAATTGTGTTTAGTGTAGCAGTGATTAACTTAAGGTCAGCGAAGTCACGCGTTCTGAAGGCATGCAATGTTACTCACAGTTGCCGGCCTGAACGTTGTTGTGTGAATCGTCGTGAGATGCTACTTTGTGGCGAGCGCTTAAGAGGCCACCTGCGAGGAGCAAAGACAAGATGCGCACTTAGCTCGTCGGCTAATTCCTGGCAGCGTTTAAACGGGCCATGAAGACGAAATATAAGTTTGGTTTAGAATAATAAGAAGAAAACGTTTATTGACTCTCGCAAAAGAGGAAGGTTACATCAGTCGATAAATCAAGACGAGGGTACCAGCTTTCAAACACAAATCACATAGTCACAAATCTCAGTTACACTTTGAGAGATAAAGTAACAACAGAGCAATGCACACCAAGGAACTCATAAAATTACTAGGATTTGAAGAAAATTAAAAGGAAAAGAATGAGAACAAAAGAAATACAGAAGAAAAAAGGAAAGAAATAAGTAAAAATGAAAAAGGAAAAACTGGGCACAATACAATGTGCACAATACACTATACACAATACACTACGCAATACACTAGAGAGACTGACTTTTTCCGGTAACTGTGCCACAAATTTTATCTCAAACGTCGAAGAAATGATCGAGACAATGAAGCAAGCACACGTAGCTGCGGCGACCCTGCAGCTACTTCCGCGAGATTTTTCCCGGACGTCACCAAATCTTGTTTGTGCAATTGGCGAACCCCGATCCAAGTCACCTCACAGAAACATAACTGGGCGATTCCGGTTCCGTTTGATTGTATCCCTCCAAGGATAACAGGCAGTTAAAAAGAATCCATGGTCATCTCCACTAACGCGAAACCTGAGTGTATCAGTGTATTCTTAGCGCCTTGGCAATGTTTCCAACGGAGATGAAACCGTTGGTGTGTGAGGTATACAACTTTGCTGTAAAAGTCTCTGGTCTTTGAAGCACGAGCTCGCTACCGCGAGGCGTAAAGAAGTGTCCCGGTCTTTTGTAGCGTGAGCTACACTGGCCAAGGTTGAGCAGTTTCGCGAGGCTCCTGGAGAGACGTGCTGCGCATGCGCGAGGAGCAGTGACGTCTCACGGCGCACAGCTGGCACGCCGGAGCCGCCACCGCCGCGACTAGATTGTATTGGATTGTATTGGATTGAATTGTATTGGATAGGGAATCGTTTTAGCAGCAGTCTGATGATAATTAGCTGATGATAATCAGCCAATCCTAGACAACCAAGAAACCAGAGTATAACCAGCTGAACCTTAGCTCACGCTACGTATATCCTGGCATAGCCGAGCTAAGCCATTGCTATTTTTTTTTTTAGTACGAGTTACGAATTGCGCTCCAGCGCGAGGCGTAAACGAGTGTCCCGGTGTTTTTAGTGCGCGTTACGTACTAGCGCGAGGCGTAAACGAGTTTCTGGGTGTTTTAGTACTGTAACTACATGAGACGACGATTACGACGACGACAGGGGACCTCAACAGCCTCTGCCCCTGGGGGCTTCGCCCCTGAAACTTCCTTCCCGGCTGGAACGGAGCTGAGTGACTAACTGAAGGCTTGTTTCTTTTTTTTTTGAAACTGAATAAATCACAGCTTTTTCTTAAGAGGAAGACGGTTAAGACGCGAAGCTTGCTTCCGTGCACCCTGTTTGAAAGTCAGACCACAATCCAAACTACTTCGAATGGCGCATGGGTAGACGCCGGCTACCTAACGCCAGCGATCCAGGCTCGATTCCGATCAGGGGAAGCATTTTTTTTTTCTTGAGGCGATTGGTATGTCATCACTTATCGTCACCATCGTTTTGCGAAACACACTCTGTAAAGTTGGCTTTCCTGCATTGCGCTTATACGCAGACGATCCACGCCATCGGTGAGGAATAGAAAGCTTCGCTTGAGGAAAGACGCAGTACGTCATTTGTGTTCATGGCCCCTTAAAGGGGCCATGAAGACAAAACACAAGTTTAGTTCATTCGAAAGATTGCCTCGTTATAATCCTACTGACACCAATTTTAACGCACACTTCGCTCAAATAAGCTATACAATAGGAAAAATGGAAATGGCCATGCGACCCACTAGCTCATTTCCCGCCACAGAACCTATGATGTCATAAGCTGTGCTGTGCGATTGTCTAAGGCCAGCAAAAGAAACCGCAAATTAAGCAGGGCTTATAATCTTGCCGAACGCCCTATTTGCGCTTAGATGTAATGCGTATTCATTTTACAGCCGTAAGAATGGTGGGGTAAGCAATGAAAGTTACGAAAATACACGTAAACCTAGAAGTACCGATGCGCGCACTGCCGTTGGGACTGGCCGCACGTTGCTTGTTTTAGGTGCGCAGCAGTCAGCCGCTTTGGAGTTGTCTTACACGACACTGGCAGATTGGCGCTAGCGACGTTGTCTTACGTCACCCTGTTTGTCGAGAATACCCCACGTTTTACGAAACTTACTTTCTACCGTAACAAAAAGAAGCCAGGAACAAATACGGTCACAAACAAAGCAACGGCGGAAAACGGTCTGCGGCTGACTATGGGGTAGTGCCATCTGGCAGGACTGATGGCACGCAAGGCTGGAGAGCCGATTGACGCAGTGGAAGTTCGTTTGAATACCCGCCCCTTTGGCTTCATGACAGACGTCACGGAAACAGGATTTGGGTGGAGAATCAAAATTTTATCCTAGGTTAATTCCTCAGTGAATACGGCATCGTTTGCTGCCGGATGCGCGTGGGGGCACTATAAAACACGAAATCTTTCGAATAAAACAATCTTGTATTTTGCGTGCAAGGATTCTTTAAAAATGCACCTATGCACTTCGAACTTAACCAGCGAAACAGTGAGTTGCGGTCGTTGTTTTATGTATGACGAGCGTCCTACCATTTTCAAACTAACGTGTGGCCAGTGTTTGCCATTCTCGCGTTGACACTGCTCCCCCTCCTTCTCCCCCCTGCCCGCCGCTTGAACTGTGATTCCCACAGTAGCTCGCTAAGCGCTCGCGCTCTGCTGCTGGAGATAAACCCTGCCAATCTCTCTCCCCTGACTTCGTAATCCTCTGCAACCACTTTTTTTTTTTTTTTTTTCAGGAATGCGTTTCTGGGTACGCCGGAGCAGTTTTCTTTGCACTCATGACTCCTGGAGTTTTTCCTTGGCCTTCCCTTTAAAGGGACCCTGCAACACTATTTTCTACTTTTTTCGAAATCCCAAGTGCTTGCAGAACGTAGTCAACCAACACATCCGATATTTAGATTAGGGGGTCGCGAATTACGTCAGCCAACAATTACTGTTACACGCCCATCAAATAACCTAAATACGTGCTCAAAAGGCATTTATTTCTTTCTTGTCCTGGCGTTCCCCGACCACTGGAATTACGTCATTACAGGGGTACTGCGGCTATTGGCTGGCTTTCCTTCGGTTCTTGCAGTGAACGCACTCGATAGCCACCATGAACAGAAAGCCACAAAAGCACAGCAGAAACGGAAGGCGTGTCTGCTTCGATGAACAAATCGCGCAGTGCCGCTCTGTGCTGGCGATAACTGTAGCTTTTGCAGTGCTTCCAGACGCGAAAGAAAGAGCGAAAGCCTTTACCGGAAGTGTTGCAGGGTCCTTTTAAAAAAACGGCACGCTTTCACGACATGAGGCGCGATTGACAAACGAAGCTTGTGAGGCAATTTTCCTTGTGCGGCGTTCGAGATTTTTGACATGCCCGTTGGTGAGTAATGTCAGCTCCACATTATGAAATCTTGCTCTTCGCCAACCCTGGTCGTTTACGCCAACGACGTGCGCAAATGATTCCGACCGGCGCAGCGGTTACAGCTTCGCTTTGAAAACTTCTGGCGTCGAGGTTTTTAAGCCTGAAAAGTATTGTGGCCGTTTTTCCAGCAAAGCTGTCGTGCGATAGGTTCTGACTGAAGCTGCGTGTGTATAATAAATCGCGTCGACAAAAAATCCCGCGCACTCACTCCTAAGGTAAAGTGCTCTGTAACTCTCAATTTACTATGAGTTCCTTCAAAAATATTGCACTGAAATTAACCGCTAAGACGACTCTAACTACGCAGAATTGTATGCACTTGTCATAAATAGTTCACCGTGGCGTTGTAAACGTTGCAAAATCACCTGCTGTTATCAAGACATGGCTGTCTACGGAGGGAGTAGGTTACAAAAACAAACAAAAAAAAACGGCTGTAACTCTGGTTTACCAAAATTACGCTGAAGCAAACTGTACGGGAATCACTTCAGAATTAGATATGAGGGAAGTAGGTTTACGTGTCTTTATTCAATTAATATAGTAAGTCAGCATACATAACTCGATGTAGTTAAATATCGAAACAGCTTCGCAGGTCTTCCATCTTCACTGTACTGGGTAGTCCCTAAATTGTTTATTCTTTACCTCTGTCCTGGAATTCGAGTTTAAGGCAATTAAGAGGAATCAGGAAGCCCGCGCACCCACAATCCACAATTCGTAGAAAATTTGAGCTATTAAAAAGCGCACTAGTTACGCAACGTCTGGTAATGTCGCCTTTACAGAGCCACTGTTTAATACTTATCTGTTGGTTTCTTCTCGTAATTAATAAACTAAGGGAATGCAACGGAGCTAGTGCTCTTAGGACAGTTGCTCTAACGCGCGAGTGTGAGTGCCTGACATAACTTGTGCGGGATGACCAATGCGGAGTATTCGAGATTCCGGCAAAGGTGTGTCTTATACGTGAGCTTCCTAAGGGCCATGTGAGCGTACATGTGAGCGTGTGAGCGAATGAATTTTTCAGCCTCAAGTTAAAAGGCTATTATTCATGGAAGACTGTGGTTTATACTAAAGTGCCCACTATCGATAACCTCGCTATCGGGTAATTTAAAATAAAATAAAATGGAAGTTAACTTAATTTATCTTAGAACGGGACTACACGTGATGGGCTCATTAATGCCAGGCTTGGTACGCAATGGCTGTGGGCCCACGCCAAAAAGCGGGTTTAGCGAGACTAGGCCCTATACCCGAGACAACTTTGTGAGTACCGTATTTTCGCAAGTATATTTCGTCCTCGCATTAAATCCGCGCTCCCCTTTTCAGCCCGCAGGAACAGGGGAAAAAAATCCTCGCGTATTCCCCGCACATTAGATTCAGGAAAGGCTGCACCAAAGCTACTGCTCAAGCAACAAATCACCTACTATGTAGACAGAAAAGCGTATATTCAGCAAGTAGAATACTTTGACTGCTAGGTGAAGTCACATTTCACTCAGTGTCGCTGTTCTCGCTAGAGCTATCACTTGAGCCGCAGCCCTCACTGTTGTACACAAGGTCACCTTCACGGCACAACGCGCACTGCAGCTTCACGGCACAACGATAATTGCCGTGAAGCTGCAAAACAGCAACATCCCCGAGTATGATCGGCACCCCTACTTTCAACTAAAAATTTTCGCAATTTTGGTGGGGGTTATACGCGCGAATGCACGATACTTTCGTTAAAATGCAAGACTGGTGGGCAGTAAAGTGGCGGCGTTTGCTAATTAATGGCGGCAGTTCAACGAGGGAAATTTGTGCGGAAACGTAGCACCCAGATTAGCAAGTTTTCCTTACACTTTTCCATGCCGAAAGGTACCAACCAGCCCAAGTTTGCATTCTAGCAAATTCACACATCGGTCATAGACGACGGAGTTCCGAAACCGATAAGGCGGTAAGATACTGCTTCTTTTGATGCTGTACTGTCGCTTTTGCTTTTTGTAACCACTTGGCAGCGTTGAGAAGACGAACCGTTACCGCATTGCATAGAAGAATTGATTTTTCATTTCATGCTTATTATTTGTTTATGTGAACCATGACGCGATTTTTGTATTATTACTTACTGAGCCGTTTTAACTATATATCCTTCGGCTACAAACATTTACACTTGCGCGGAAGCTGTCATGTGTGTAAGCCGAGAGTAGATAATGTCTTCACGTGGAAATATTTGTACTGTTTGTGTAGCGACATTCCTTGCTTTTTTTCTTTGTTGAAATACACGGGTTTGTGGCAACGAACTGCATTATGTTTTAGTATAACAAAGATGATTATTGTTACCGTCAGTTACTGATTTTTTTTTTGTTTCTCCACAAAAAATTGCTTTGAGAACTGCACAGGTCGCCGAAACCGGGGGCACGAACCACCGCAAGGACACTTGTTATTTAGGTACAACACTCTGCCCAACCAAGACACTCAAAATCAATAAATTTGACCTTATCCAGGCATGGTAAGCTAGATAAAAAGCCGATGATATTTTTTGTTCCACAGTAACCTCCAAGAATGCACCGCGCCGCGTACATCGGTTAATCCACATGAAAAAGAAACTGATTGATTCCTCTGTGATAGGAATCAGTAAAACACGAAAGTGATATGTGCAGCGAAATCTGTGGCTGAGCATGATTTGCGGGTCGGCGGCTGTCTTGTGGGTGTGCTTGGCGAGTGACGCCCTGCTGGCGGGTCGCTTGGGAAAGGTGTACTGCCGTCATTTCTGTGGCGGATATGACGTCAGTGAAATCTTCTGGTATGTCGCCATAAAACACTTTCGTGTTACAATATAAAACCCGAAAACGAACAGATCCAAGTACAACGTAGTCTTTAGTACTAAAGGTTGCTTCCCTGCAAGAAGATCCTGTGTGTAGGGGTGCACCCTTTACAGGCCGCTTGCTTCGTTTTACTGGCGTCACTTCCGTGACGGATATTACGTCAGCGAAATCTACGTGTATCCGGGAATAAAACACTCTCGTGTTAAAACGGGACTACCCCTGCTTCACGTTGTAACTGTACGAATGTGGGGGCAGTAGCGTTGGCGAGCTTACCGTGCGATTTTAAGTGGAAGCCCTGGTGAATGAAGAAGCCACATAGGACCGAAAGGCAGGCGGCGCTCAGCACCACCACCAAGCTCTCCCAGCTGACGAACTTCCGCCGCAGGCTGCACCAGGCAAGGTAGTGTCTGTTATCCCGGCAGCATGTTTCCAAACGCTTCGCTGCACAGAGCTCCCACGCGACATGTATGACGTCACTGCGCGCGCTATTCTTTTGAGCGCCTGCTAAAAGGAGCCCACCGTTCGGGCTCTGTGGCCTTGATGCAGAATACTGAATACCGGCTCTGACGGCTTGGGTTCGAGCCCCAGGAGGTCCATTTCTAAACTTATTTTTTTCTAAATACAAATCTACGTGCTGGTTTTGTTAATAATAGGGATTTGGTATGTTTTAGGTCGCTTTAGGTTTGGGGCACCGCCATGAACGGCATTTTAGTTACCGTTCTGCATCGGGCGAACAGACATGTCACGCGGGTGCTGTGTGTGCAGCGAAGCGTTTGGAAATACGCATTTCGGCAACCATGAGGATTGCCGTCAGAAATTTCTCACGGCAGTAGCCTCTTATTGAGAAAGCATGCCACGCAGAGATTATATGGGATAAATATTCCCTAAAAAAACCATGTTCGCAGCTGCCCCTGCAGCGCTGTTGTATAGTACTTGGTTTTAAACGAGAAGGCTCAGGTTCCAGTCCGACATTGCGATGTTTTTTTTTTCTTTTGCTGCCAGATTTTTTTCGGTCATCGTGACTTTGTGAACAGTTTTTTTACTCTGGTTTTCACTGTATCGAGAGGTCGACGCACAGGACTTCTAGAATGGGCCGAATTCCGTTTAATATAGGTTGTGTTCTGTGTCGTAGGGCTGGGTTAAATTAGGTTTTTTGCAGTTGGGCTGGATTTGGGTACGTTATGATGCCTTCGGTTAGGTTACGCTAGGTTCGGCGAGGTTATGTTATGTTAGGTTACGTTGGGACGTAATATTATTCAGCAAATTTTAGGTCAGCCAGCTTTTATGGAAACTATTATGAGAATTTCCCAGAGGTAATTCTTGCGGCTGCCGTGAGATTAGACACGCATCCCAAATACAAAGCGTAATTCGCCATTGGGTAACCATATAACGATTGAGGGAGCGAAAGAATTGGAGTAGCGATTCCTATCTCTAACCCAAAACTTCGTGGACTAGTCCGTGCAACCGACTAGCACAGTCACACTTTAGACAGCCAACACTCAGCTAAAATCAAATAATGGCTTTAACGAGGTATGACCGAACGCTTGGAAGCGGTTGCTCTAGACGTTCCCGTATTGATTGAAAGTCATGAGACATTGCGCATCTACTTACGCTCTCTGGCGATCAGCTGCAAAATAAGGTTACAGTTTAAATGATGGTCCCAGTGAGAACAGTTATCAAGGGTGCACACGCGAACAAGCGGAACAAAAACACGCATAAGGTAGCGGCAACAGCACCGCGGCGGGCGCAGCTACAACCGAGCGCACTCCCACTCGGTTACTACTGACTCGATTCAAAGATCGTCTGCTGTTCGTCCCAAATGAACGCTGAGCTTCCCTGCTGAGGTCCACCGAACGAGCTGTACATTTCCGAGGCCTGTGGACAGCCCGCTCGCGTTCCGAGCGCTGCGCCTGTTCCCTCAGGGCTCGTGACACGAGCGCCACTCGACGGCGCTAAGGGCGTCTAGCGCGGATCGCGTATTCGGCGCTACGCGAACAGCGTGGTGGGAGAAGCGAGGCCGACACTTGGCCTTACCCTGGTACGTCGCCTGTTTCGCCATGGCTACGGTTCAGAACGACGGTCCCCTGGCGATGACACAGACAAAGGAGGAAGATGAGGAAGCTGTTGCCGCCATCGGCGGGTTGGTTGGTTGACCAAGACACACACCCAAGCGGGGGATTGGCCAAGAAGCTTTGTACCTAATCGGGATGTGACCTATATTATTTTAGATCTCAAAATTTAGAAAACAAAATACAGAAAAGAATTCTTTGTTTTATACATACATATAATGTAAAAGTAGAGTCGGCAAGAAAATTAAATAAATGTGAACGCTTAGCTGGCTAGCAGGACGCCTCCCCCGATAAGTGGCGCTCAGAAGATGGGCGTGTAGTAGCACAGGCGGATTGGCCAAGACATCCTCCGTCAGTTGGTTAAATAGAGACAGAAAACGTCTCATGGGCATTTACGTTTGCTTACGCGTTTTGAAATGGAAAGCCTGGCGACATTCACCAATGGCTCGTTTACTGGTACAATTGTATACGCGTGTTTTTCTTCGCTTTGTTTCTTCGTGTTTTGGTGCCAGTTACTTCGGCAAGCTCCTTTAATGCAACATCTTGTTGTCGTCCAACGACGAAGGCAACGACGACGGTGATGATGATGAAGCGCTCGACGCTTTTGGCTCGTGCCCACAAAGAAAATGGGCCAAATGGGACATAAACCGAATAACATAATAATTCTTCATTCCCTTGCGATTCAAGCGGCCTGTAGGAGAAAGACAAGCTTGAATACAATTACGCATACCCATTTTTGCGCAGCCCAAATTTTTTGAACGAAACAAACCGGCAACGGACTCCTTTAAAGGCATCTGTCTAGCTGTCGAGAAGCGGGGTCAACGGAGACAAAATGTTCGATTGTTTCCGGACACGCGTTTCTAAATGCTTTGCCGTTCAGCGCCCCAACGTGGCGAGACATATATCGCCTTGTGGGCACGCCACTTGATGATGTTGATGCTTAGCGGCTCCCCCTTTGTAACGGGGTGGCGTTGCACAGCAACCTCAGTCGTAACACCACTGTGCAGTCACCTCTCCAAAAAAAAAACAAAAAAAAACCCTTTAAGACTTTTCGTGCTAGTCTGACTTCTATATTCGCATGTCTTCCAAGATTGTTCTCTGCTCTTCTCCTACCAACATTCTTACCTTTTTTTACTAACCTCTGCTGCTGTCCAATTTCCGTTAACCAGAAGAGGAGGAGGAGGCGGATGAAAAGGAGGGGGAGGAAAAACGTTCATTTATGTTTTTTAGTGGTTGGGCGGCACTCCAGCGGTGGCTGATGCCACGTGCGACAGTTCCCGACGGTTTCAGCAGGGGTGGTACTCTTGGTCCAGGGCTCCAACGGCCTCTGCTGCTTGGCGTTCTCGCTGAATCAGACTGACTTGGTCTTCACAGCAGGCGCTGGCCAGCAGTGTCTCCAATTGCTCCGCATTAGGGTTTCTCATATTGTGGACAGCCGTTGTGAATTGGCATTTCCATGTGGTGTGGTAGAGGGTGGGTGTTTCTTCATGGCACAATGAGCATGCGTCTGCATATCGAATTGGATAAATTTTACTCAGCGCGTTTAGGTTTGGGAACGCGTCTGTCTGCAGCTGTCTTCAATCGGTGGCTTCTGTCCTCGTCAGGGATTCGTGTGGTGGAGGGTATTTTTTCCTGATACCCCTGTAGTATGCCAATGTGGCCGAGTATTCCGAGGGGACTGGCGTGTGTTCTTCCAGGTCGGAATCATCGGGTGCTCGGTTGGTCATATTGATGATAACTTTATTTCTCCCAAAACTGGGTGAAAGAAGGAAGGGGAAGTGGGAGCCTTCCGGAATTCCTCCCCCTCAGATGGCGGCTTGCACCCCTTGGGCGCGAGCGTCATCTTCGGCCAGTTGGACGACCTTGACCTATATTTCGGTGTCGGAGCTAAGCAAACAGGTCTCCCACTGCTCCTCACTGGTGATTCGTAAGCATGCTCGTATAGTTCGGGGCTGAGCATCACAAGCCCAAATCATGTGAGTGAGTGTGGCTCGCCGGGTGCACCACTTGCATTGGTCATAAAGGTCGGGATAAATGTGGCTCAATACTGCAGGATTGGGGAAGGCATTAGCCTGCAGCTGACGCAAGGCTACAGATTGACGTCTGTTGAGCGTGGGATGCTCTTCGGGATATTTCTGGCGCTCCATGCATGTGCTGAGCGCTGTCCCGGTAGCTCACTGGCCTGTCCCTAGCCCCCTGATCCGAGCCAGCAGCCTCATCAGGGCAATCCCGGGAGCTGAAACCTCGGGCCGCCTCGTGTGCTAGCTCATTGCCTGGGAGAGACGCATGGGGTGGTGTCCAGATTATTTGCACGTTGCGCATACGAGTGGCTTGGATGGAGCGTAAGATGCGTAGGGCGGTATTAGAGATCCTGCCAATTTCCGGAGAGCTGTTGTTTTAGAGTCGCTCACTATGGTTTTAGCCGTTGTGGAGGCGACGGCAAGCGCAATAGTGACCTCTTCTCCTTCCTCAGCGTAATTGGTGTAAACAGGGGCGGATTCAAGATAGTTGCCTTTAGCATCTATTGCCACGATGGCCATGGCGTGCGTAGGGTGGTTATCAGCGGCATCAACATAGCATACAACCGGGTCATCTCTGAAACGTTGGTGCAGGGCAGACGCTCGGGCATGACGGCGGTCTTGGTGGTGTACCGGGTGCATGTTTCTGGGTATGGGGGAGAGAGAGAGAGAAAAACTTTATTGTACAAGGCAGTTAAGAGGGCGGGGTGGCCGGTGGCATGAGCCTGGCGGCGACAGCGGTGGCTCGGTTCACCAGGGAGATTTGGATCCCCGGATCCGAGCTACCCAGCGCCCCCTCCCACTGCTCGTCACACGCTATGGAGGGGAAGGGATCATTAGGACATGCCCACATGGAGTGCGACACGGTGGCCAGAGCACCGCACGAAGGGCAGTTGGGGGAGGGAAATAGTGAGGGGTGAATATGGTGCAGCACTGCACGACATGGAAGAGTGTCGGTCTGCAAGAGCCGCCACGTGCGTTCCTGGGAGTTATTAAGACTGACATGAGCGGGCGGAAACGCGCGGCGGGAGAGACGGTAGTGTAAGACCAAGTCGTGATAGCTGAGGAGGCTATCTCGAGCCGATCTGGCACCGTGGGAGGGGACAAGGCTGGAGCCCGCTCGGATAGTGAGTTCTCGAGCAGTAGCGTGGGCCGCCTCGTTACCCCCCATACCGGTGTGGGCTGGGGTCCAGATCAGTTCTATGGGGGTGGTGGGTGGATTTTTGGAGAGAATTTGGAGGGCCTGCGGGGTTATTAGACCCAGGCCGAAATTTTGGACGGCCGTCTTCGAATCAGAGATTACGATTGCGGGGGCTGGCCGTTGAGTTAAGGCTAGTGCAATTGCCGTCTCTTCCGCCGTCGCGGGACAGGTGGTACGGACGGAGAGGGAGGTGACAGGGGGGGCATTCGGTCGGTCGACTACTGCCACTGCGTATGCGGCGTGGTGTCGATAGTCCGCCGCGTCGACATAAAGTATGCCTGGATTTATTGGGAAGCGCCGGCACAGCTCTCGTGCTCTATGCTCCCTGCGACCCTTGTGATGAATGGGGTGCATATTGCGCGGTATGGGGCGGACTCTAAGACACGCGTGCGTATCACGCGGAATGGGGAGTCTCTTATCAGTAATTAGAGGGGCGTGCAGCTTCAGACGATCTAGTATGTGCCTTCCGGTGGAGGTGGCCGAAAGCCTCCGCAGTTGATTAATATGATGTGCTTCCACGAGTTCCTCCGCGGTATTATAAACCCCCAGACGTACGAGTCGAGCAGTGGATGCGTGCATGGGCACTTGTAACGCCGCCTTATAAGCTTTTCTAATGAGGCAATCAATTTTCTGCAGTTCGGTTTTTGTTACATTAAGATAAGGGAGTGAGTAGGTGATGCGGCTTATCACGAAAGCTTGTACCAGCTGGAGTCTTTCTGTCTCCTTAAGTCCTTTGTTACGGGTGGTTATTCGTCGAATTAGGCCGATAGTTTGGTTTACATGCGATGTAATTTGCGATATAAATTGAGTGTTTGATCTGTTACGCTGTATGAAAAGACCAAGAATTTTAACACTTTCTACTGTTGGAACGGTGTTGGTCCCAATCTGAATTTTTATGTCCGGTGGAGCTTTCGATTTACGCTTCGCGGGTAGAAGAAGGAGCTGAGATTTCTGAGGTGAACAGCTGAGTCCTGCCGCACCCGCCTCCTCGACAACCACCTGTGCACCTGCTTGTAGGGCTTCTTCTATGAGGGCATCGCTACCACTCGGTGCCCAGAGTGTAATGTCATCCGCGTACAGGCTAAAGTGAAGGTGCGGGATTCTTTCCAACCTCTTGGGGATGTTGAGGAGGGCGAGATTAAACAAAAGCGGAGACAGTACGGCGCCCTGCGGAGTGCCAACTGAGGGGAGTTCAACAACGTTTGATGTGACGTCTCCGACCTGAATAATTGCAGTGCGAGACGTGAGGAAGTCCCTGACGTAGTTGTAAGTACTTTCTCCAGGGGAGGCTGTTGCCAGCCCTTGCAAGATTGCCTTGTGTGATACCCGGTCAAATGCCTTCGTGAGGTCTAGGGCAAGTACAGCGGCCGTGTCCATTTTTGACGGAGGGGTAATTACTTCCCGGGATAGTTGAAGAAGAATATCCTGAGTCGACAATCCTGATCTAAAGCCAATCATGGAGTGAGGAAGAAAATTAGTAGAGTTGAGATAATTCGTAAGGCGAACATGGATAATGTGCTCTAGAACTTTTCCAATGCATGAAGTGAGGGAGATGGGCCGAAGATGTTCAATATTGAGCGGCTTCCCCGGTTTAGGTATCAGTGCAATTTTTGCGTGCTTCCAGGACTGGGGTAGAACGCCGAGTTTCCAAAAATGGTTATAGTATTTTGTAAGGGTTGAAATAGATTGGTCGTCTAGATTACGGAGCATCTTATTTGTGATGCCGTCTGGTCCTGGGGCCGACCCTGGGCGAATGTGGAGGAGGGCGGCTCGTACCTCCGCTTCCGTTATTTCCACATCTAGTTCAGCATTAGCTTCCCCTGAATAGGACGGAAGAGCCTGTCTATCGCCTGTCGGGATGTAAAGAGAGCGTACCTTATTGAGGAGTTGCTGATTTGTGCCCGGGAAATTATGAACTATGGCGGATAGTCGATTCAACTGGGTTGTCTTGGACCGTTCGGGATCTAGAAGATGTCTGAGAAGTGACCATGTGCGTTTCATACTTAAGTTTCCCTTCATCTGATCACAGATCTGGGCCCATTGATCTCGCGCTAATTCGGCAGCATGGTTTTGTATGGACTCGGTTAACTCAGCTAGCTTCAGGCGGAGTTTGCGGTTGTGCTTGTTGTTGCGCCAGCGGCGTTGTATGCTATTGAATGCTTCCCACATGTGTTGTAGCCGGGAATCTACTACATCCGAAGGAATTTCTGGGTCTAAGCGAGTGCTTACAAGTCGGGCATCGGAGATGATTCTGTCTACCCAGTCCTGGAAGATGTCGGTGCTAACTTCTTGCGAGGTGTTATCAGCACGGACGTTGCGGAATTCATCCCAATTAGTGAAATAGGTTTTTCTGGTTCGCGGCGGAATGGTAACGTCAAGGAAGATATCTGTTTGAATAATTAAGTGATCGCTGCCCAGTGATGAATCAGTGCAGGTCCAATGGCAGCGCTTGATTTTGTGAGTGAGAGTGAGGTCTGGGGAGGAGTCTTTTTGTACGCTATTGCCAATTCTGGTGGGGATTGAGGAATCTGACTCAATAACAAGCCTGTTTGCTTGTATTTGTTCCCATAGCAGGCGACCCTTCTTTGTACAATGAGAGTATCCCCAAGCAGTATGAGGGGCATTGAAGTCCCCGGCTATGATCAGCATGTGATTCTGGGCTGCCTGCTTAGCGAGAGAAAATAAGTGACCAAATTTGTGCCCAGTATCTTTGGGGCTGCTGTATACGTTAAGTATGTATATCTTAAGTGCATCTCGTTTAGGGGGAAATAAGACGACAAGATCATGTGCGATACCAACGCTATCGAATTGAGATCTTTGAGCTGGCACATTCCGTTGAACCAAGACCGCCGTTTTTGGATTTGTTATACATTGGAACGCCTTGTAACCCGGAAGCTTAACTGCAGTGCCCCATACCCATCTGGAGGCAGGACACAGACCAGATGGGTATGGGGGAGACGTAGATCGCCTTTTGAAAGTGAGGAGGTGGCGAAGTCTTGGTTCCACGTTGGCTGGCGTACGGCATGCCTAGTTTCTGGAGTAGAAGGCGTCCTGGTGACTTCTAGATAATCGCTAGTATTGGGCTGCGTGCTGCGCTTCTACAAGTTCCATTAGAGTATTATGGATACCCATAGCCATGAAGCATTCGGTGGATGCCGTAATGGGGATGCCAGCGGCCTCTTTATAGGCTTTGCATATTATGCAGTCAATCTTACATCGTTCAGCGTTTTTGAGGAAGAGGTATGGAGGGACATGCGTGATACGGCTTATAATAAAGGCTTCCACTAACCGATGCGAAATTGGTGAAAAAAGACGACTTATTTGTAGTGAAGTGGCAGAGAGGGCTTTGATGGTGTCCATTATAGCCTACTGATGATTATGATGATGATGATGACAACGACGACGATCATGATGATTGCTATTCGCCTCCCCTTTGTAGCAGGGTGATGACGTGTCATCTTACCAAAAAAACTAATATACCTATGCTTTATACTCTTCGTTTATTACTAGCGCTGCTCTTAGGGCAGGCAAAAAATGTTATTATGCACAAAATACTTTTTTTTCCTGTAACAGGCGGTAACTGTCCTAGGCAATATTCCCCTCTCTGCTTTTCGGCAACCAACATTCTAATCTTCTTTTCGTCGTCTCAACAGCCCTGAAGTTAACTCCCTCTGTACTACCCCCAAATTCTAGGGCCTCTGGAAGCCGAACATTCCCCTCATGTAGATTTGGATGGATACCCTCGCATTCTAACACTATGTGCAGCATAGTTCCTGTTTTAAGTGCGAATACACTTCTTAAGCGAGCCTGAATCGTCCGCCGCCGTCGTCCGCATAGCAACAGCTGCGGGTGCGCGCGCTCCTCGTCTTCCCTAGCAACGGGGGGAGATGGGCGCGCGCTACTCTCCTCCTCCTCTCTCCGCTCAGTGACTGCGGGTGTTGGGCGCCTCCTCTACACTTCGGGCGGGAGAGCTCTCGCTCGCGTAGCGGGCACTCCGCATTCCGACGCGTGAGAGCGCTCGTGTAGCGGCCGCGTGGCGCGGAAGGGTATTAGTCGAGCGCGCGCCGTCGTCGAGAGCGGTCGCTGGTCCTGCATCTCGATAACGATGATGGCGGACCGGGCAACGGTACCAGCAATAACGAGTGAAATATCTTTCTTTGTAGTTGTGTGCGTGTGTGTAATCTCTCGACTACTCATTAAGATCACGATATCCACCGTAATCGCGCAATCAACAACCGTGCATTCGCACTTACACACTCTCCCCCTCGGGGAAGTGCGAGGGAATTTTTTTTTTTTCCGCAGACCCCGCATACGCCATCATTTTGTGAATACTTCCCCACAAAGCTCTTAGTTCGAAAGCAACCTGCTATAGCCTCAAAAAACAAAGCACTCCCCTTGGAATTATCGTTGAAATGTTCCTCTCTGATGTCCAATTTCTCAGCCCTGTACATTTCTAACGACGTGTAAGCTTCCATTTTTCTCTCCATTTATTCGTTTCTATCTGCCTTGCCTCTGTTTTCGTTACCTTGGCTCTTTTGGATTCTTTAGTGTTCTTTCCGTATGTCATCGTTAGCCTTCTAGTCTTTCTTCTATCTATTTAACCGCTTTCTACTTTCCCGGATGGACCCAGAGCCGCCTACTGGTATGTTTCTAACACTTCTTCTATTCTCTGGCGCAACCGATAAAGCACCTTTGCTTTGCGATCTCAGTAGCATAAGGGGTACAACCAGAGGTTTTAGTGTGAATTGCCGAGGCTGTAATCGCTGCAGTATTTTTGCAGCACCCATGTTTTTCTTTTTTTTTAGAGTGAAATGTTACCTCGGCTCGGTTCTACGCATTGTTTTCGTAAGTGAGAGTGGTTTGGTGTTTTTAGGCCGTTTTAGGGGCGGGCCACCCCATATCAACACGCTTACATTAAAAGGACCCTGCAACACTTCCGATGAGCGCTTTCACAATTTTCTTCGCGTCTGGAACCATTTCAAAAGCTATAGTTATCGCCAGCACGGAGCGGCACTGCGTCATTTGCTCGTCGCATCAGAACTGCTTTGTTTTTGTGGATTTTTTAAAGTTGCTATCGGAAGGGGTTCATTGCTGCAACCAAAGGAAAAGCGGCCAACAGCCGCTACGTGGCCTTAGTGACGTAATTCGAGCCGTCGAAGAACGTGAAGACCGGGAAAAAAATAAAAATTTTTTTCAGCGAGTTTACAAGTTATCTATCTCATTGGCATAGCGAAGCAATTTTTGGCTGAGGTACTTTGCGACCGCCTAATTTAAGTACTGGGTGTGTTGGGTGACTACGTTCTGCAAGCATTTAAGATTTCAAAAAAAGTTCAAGAAAGGGTTGCACGGTCCCTTTAACATCCTGCATCGCACCGGAAGTGGCTGGCTTGTACGTATCTCGAAACTAAATATCGTCCCAACGTGACATGTGTGATGTCACTTCACGCGCTATTCTCTTGAGCCACTGGTAAAAGGGCCCCGCTTTTCGGCCAGAGTGGCCTCGAGGTAGAGTTCTTTGAACTGGCGCTGACTTCCTGGGAACAAGCCCCTCAGGGACTAACCATTTTATAGCACATCTTTACTACTTTCGTCCAGCGAGTTCGTGGAGGATGCGCAAGGTGACCTTTTGATCGGTGACACACCCCCGGCCACACACCCCTGGAAGCGCATCGCGTGATTCGCCGGGCCCGCTGTCGGTGCTGCGCACAAGGCCACGTTTTCAGTCGGTCTGCGCAGCACGAGAGTGGCGGTCGCCGCCGCCGCTGCGCCGGCAGCCGACCACCCCCGCAGCCTCCCATACGTGCGGCGCTGGATCGTTTCGGGCAACATGATTCGTCTCGCGCCCGGCGAAGAGGAACGGTGTGTTCGCCATGAATAAACGCCGCGTTCACCGCATTCGCACGGCCTCTCTCTGAGAGCGTTGCACGGAACCGAACGGCTTTGAGATGTGGTCGGCAATACAGCTAAACCAAAGGTTAAGCAAGCGAAACCAAGACTCAACCAGACTAAGCTAAGCTTTTGCTTTCATATCCACGGTTAGCTGAGCTAAGCCACCGCCATTTTTTAGATGCAAAGCATCTTTTTCTCGGGGCTATGTCCGTTGTCCGTTGGCGTCCGCACCTCTCCTCCTCATCCCCTTCTCCACGCCAGCTGCGCGATAATGCGCTTCTCACTCCGTCCTCCTCTCCACGCCAGCTGCGCGATAGCGCGCTACTCCCTCCGTCCTCCTCTCCACGCCAGCTGTGCGATAGCGCGCTTCTCACTCCGTCCTCCTCTCTACGCCAGCTGCGCGATATCGCGCGCATGGGCGCCTCTCCCTCCGTCCTCGTCTCCACGCCAGCGCTATATATAACCGCGTGTACGCGCTGCTGCCTCAGTTGCTTCGTCGGATGAGTCTCGCTCCGGCGTCTGATGAGTACCGACAGTCCTGCTAGCGGATTGGCTGACACAAGTTCAGCCAGCATCAGCCAACCAGTTAACAGAGCCGTTTGTCAGAGGGGAACCCTGAGGTGATGCGAATAATCGCGGAGTTTCCAACAACGTTCACGCGGTGTGGGTAACCAACGCAAGTGAAAATAAAGGGAACTCCGCGATGCTTCGCATCACCTCAGGGTTCCCCTCGGGAAGATGGTGTAACTTTTTTTTAAAGCGAAAGCTTTCTTGGTGGAACTTATGGCGTTCTGTAAAAACGCTTATGCATTTCCCCATAGAATGGTTGTTCGGCCGAGAAGCTCGCAAGAAAAAAAGAAAAAAAAACCGTCCTAGGGCCTTCATATTTTGATATGAAGGCCCTTCTGAAATATGACTTACCATGGATGCAATTGTGTTTAGAAGTGAAGGAGACTTTCAGGATACCCGTGCAAGCTTCGTTTTTGTAAGCTCACTTTCCAACATTGCCCGTCCTGCAGTGAAACATGCTCATCTACGAAGGGAGTGTGAGTAAAGAAAACGGCTCTAACTGTTGCGTTATCGAAAGTATCCCGAAATAAATACTACGACAATTATCCGCTAGGACAACTCTGAATGCGTGAAACCGGGCTTCCATTGTGTTAAAACGGTCAGTTGAAAATCAGGAAAAAGGAATGATTCTGGATAAGACGATACACGCATCGATCACGAAGAAAGAGTGCACTAGTACACCTTTTATCTCATATACCACTTATCAGTGTACATTTAGATCCTTCGTAGGTGCGCTTACCCAGTGCGCGAAAAATCGTCGCTTTCACGCTTCTCTAAACTTTCTTTAAGAGGGGAGGGTAGATATTTTCAGTTTTTTAGCGCAAGAATGTTTTCAACGTATAATTCTGCGCGTTGTTTTGAATAATAATGAGGATTTGGTATACTTTAGGTTGATTTAAATTCGGGGCGTAACCTATGACCCCGTTTAATTAGCGCTTTGCATCGCGGGAACTGACATCCCTCCTGTCACGGGGGGAGGGAGAGGAGGGGAGGGGCTGTGAACCACAGCGTTTAGAAATACGCTTCCGGGACCTAGCACAGTGGTGGTGGTAACACGCATTTATTTTATGTACAAGGGATACAAAGACGCCATGTTACGCTTTAGCGAATTTTGGTGTCTAGGGGAGAGGGATTAGGTAATGGGAGTTGGGGAAAAAGTAGGATACATCCAAGGGTACATCCAATTGGGTGTGGAATCAAAGGAAATGGTGAAGACCAGATTCCTCGACGAAGTTTCGTAGAGCGACGAGCAGGCGCCGTTCTTCGCTCTGATTGGAACTGCCTGGATAAAGCCAATCATCAAGGCTCGGTGGGATTGCCAATCCTACGGTTTTGAAGGCTTGTTCGCGACAGTCGGCAAAACGAGGACAGCCCCACAGGATGTGTGCAATCTCATTGTTGGCTGAGCACCGCGAACACTCGGGGTCATCTAGGCTGCCGAATCTTGTGGCGCGAAAGTGTGGGGTTCTTGCCGATCCAGTTCTAATCCTGTGAATGATCGTGTGCCATTTCCGGGGGCAATGCTGAGGTATGACTGGGCGCTTCACTCCTAGAGACGCTCGTAGTTGCAACTTCCTTTACACCTTGCGGCGGGTGTAAAATTCCGAGATCGAAGTAGGTGAACGTTCCTCCGCTGTGTTTTCACAGTTCTCATCCGTCTGTTCATCCTGAGATGCAGGTGATGGCACTATGACCGAAGGAAGCTCAGGAGAATGTCCATGCTCAGAAGAGACGGGGTAAGCCCGGGTGATGCCGCTTTTCCCAGTTCATGTGTCCCTTGCGGCTTGTTGCGCAAGTGCGTGAGCCTTGCCATTGCCTGAGATTCCCGCGTGGGCCGGTATCCAGAAAAAGGTCACAAGACGTCCGCGGGTCCGCAGCGTGCTGACGCGTTGCCGGATATTTAAGATGACCTCGGAGGTTTCATCTGGTCGTTTTAGACGGCGTAGGACATTGATCGCGTCTGTAAGAATCACCGATTCTTTGAAACGTTCTTGCGTTTCTAGCCACTGGACAGCTTTCTGAATGGCTATCAGCTCGGCCATCTCAGGTGTCGTGTTGTCGAAAAGGTGTAGCTTACGTTTTTCATCGCATTCTGGACACACGAAGGCAGCACCCGCACGCCCAGTGACTGGGTCAACTGAGCCGTCGGTGAAAATTCTGAGAGCGGTGTTATACTCCTCGTCTAGCCGTTTAAGTGCCAAGGATGCTCGGGTCAGTTTTCGTTGTTCGGCCCTCCAGCCATGAAGGCCGGTGTGGTGTCCAGGGATTGGAGCACATGCGGGCACATCTTCTGTCCACGGTGCTTGCGGAAACTGCCTTCTGGGTCCTGACGGTTGCAGTTTGAGATGTTGCTTAATGATGCAACGTCCTGGTGTCATAGCTAGGCGATGCTGCTGTGCTAGATGCCTGTCGGAGGTGAGGTCGGCAAGGGTGTTCATGCCAGCCTCCGTGTAGAGGTGCAAGCTGGGAGTCTGGGCTGGAAGGCCAAGGGCTATTTTTATGCCCCGCCTGTTCAAAAGCTCGAGCTTATTAGCTTGGGTCTTGGTAGGGCAGAGGTGCGGTAGGACGTATAGTATCCTAGATTGAATGAGACCTTGGTGTAGGCGAAGGAGCGTCTTGGTAGAACAACCCCACTCATAACCTGCGCACCGTTTGAGTATGTCGAGTAGTCGTAGGCAATTATCTCTTAGTGCACTAACTTGACTTTGGTTGCGTAGGTTGGCGTCAACTATGAGGCCCAGAATGCGGGCTGTAAAAACTCTGTGCACAGCTCGGCCATGAAGGTGGAGTTGGATGTCCGGGGGTCTCCGCATACGTGTGCATACCATTTAAGTTGTTTTTTCTGCTGAAAGTTCAAGACCACGATTTCGAAGAAATTCCACTGTGACGTCAATGCCTTGCTGGATGGTTCGTTGCTGTGTTGCGATATCACCTTTTGTCGTCCAGAGCGTCACGTCATCGGCATAAATGGTAGTTCTTACCCACGGAACCTTGCGAAGCACCCTGGGAAGGTCAGCCATCAAGATGTTGAACAGTATCCGGCTTAAGACGGCGCCCTGAGGGACACCTCGCTCGAGCACTCGAGATCTAGAGAACTCTTCTCCCACCTATACTCGTTCTTCGCTTTCATTGAATTCCGCTAGGGGGCCGTGAGTTGCAGTCGCACCGCACATCGGCTCTGACTACTGACCCTGTCCAGCAGGCAAATCGCCTGCCTTGGCGACGAATTGTACACTACGGCGTTCGGTACATCACAGGGACCCCCTGGACACCATTCTTGTGGTACGTGGTGTATTTTGAGCACGCCAACGACATCCTGAATTCAGCTCCAAGCCAACGGCTCTGCTATGCCTGATCGGGCCTAGCATCCTCGCCTCGGCGCCGCTGCTGCACGTGCGCTCCTCGCCGCCAACTGCAGCGCGCCACGGCCAAGTCTCGCTCATGGAGAACGTAGTCGAAGGAGAAGAAATGGACCCCGAGGAGTTTGAAAGACCTGGCTGGGCAGAAGTTCGCCGCCGTCAGCAGGCTCTACATGCTGACTCTGCCATCGCTGATAAACAAGTAAGCCCCACTGCAACCCCCTCAACTCAGCGATCTCAGCGAAGGCGGCCAGCGCAACGCACACCGCCGGCGACGCCGCTCCCAGCTGATGATATCAAGATCGTCCTGCGCCCGCGTGGTGGACTGGCCCTCACTTCTGTCCCTCCAGCTACCCTCGCTGATGCTATTCAAGCCCAGGCAGGAATTGCACCCAACACAGAGGACCAAATACGACCCCAGTATGTTGCTAACTATGTTATAGTTAGCACACCGTCTGAAGAACGCGCCCACAGGTACGCAAGCATTGCGTCCTTTCGCTTCGAGGGCTCCAATATGAGATCTCCACACACGTGGCCGCTCCAGCCAACACGGTCACAGGAGTTATATTTAATATATCCGAAGATGATACCCCCCAACAAGTGCACGACAGCATATGCAATTACAACCCTGACCTCCCCATCCTGGACGCCAAGGGTCTGAATTCATCCAACATGGCCCAATATTATTCGATGGCCACAATGTCCCTTTCTGGATCCGGTACCGCTCAACACTGTACCGCTGCAAGCCTTTTCGTCGAAAGACAGAGGCGTGCCTTATTTGCTGGTCCTCCGGCCATCGACAGGATGTGTGCCCCAAAGTCCGTGATCCCCCTCGCTGTCCTCGCTGTGGGGCTACCAATCCCGTCGAATCTCATCCGTGCACCCCGAAGTGCATTGTCTGTGAAGGACCCCACGTCACTGGCTCCGCCGATTGCCCGCGTCGATACCAACCGCGACGAAAAGCTCCCACCTATGCTCAGATCGCCTCGGCGGAACAATTTTTGAGTCACAAGCAAGGCCAGCAGAAGCAACAAACGTCAACGTCCGTGCCTCCGGGTGGACTTACTCGACGATCCGATCGATTGCCAGGACGCGCGACTTGTGCACACGCGGGCCTTCCACTGATGCCTCCTCCCAAACGTGGACACGTGCCTGTCGGTGTACAACGAGCCGCTCCAGACTCACAGGTGAGCTGCTCCGTCACTACCGACCACGGCTCATCTAATTCCCCCCCCTCCCCCCCCCTCCTGCTCCAATACCCTCCGCCGACATATTTAGAGAGCTTAACGCGATTCGGGCTGAAATCTCCCTCCTCAGGCAGGAAAAGACTGCTATCCGCCAGGAGAACCAAGCCCTGAAAGCGCGTGATTCCGCCTTGCAGGACACCCCCGCCCTGCCCACTCCTCCCCCTCCCAAGCGCAAGGCGGTGTCGGACGACTCTCTTCCTGAATCAGTCCCTCCCTCCCTTGAAGAATCAGTTACGAATCACATCACACAGGTTGAGGCTTCCTGCAAGCAGGCGTTAACGGAACAGAAAGCCGAATTCTTTAGTATTCATGAGACACTTCAAACCAGTGTAACAAACTTGCACGCCAATATCGAAGCCCTGCGCTGTGAACTGCACTCCAGCATACGCGACATAGTCAATAAAATCAATTCCCTCTCCGTCCCTATCCCTGTCCCTATTCCCAACCCCGCTTCTCAGTAACAACATGGGGTCCACTCGTGTGTGGCAGTGGATTGGCAGGGGATTCCGTCGTAAACGGCGTGTCTTACAACTCCTGATACAGGCAGCCGAATCTCCCCCTAATGTGATAGCCTTGCAAGAAGTAGGTATCATGGCCAAGCTCCCAGGTTACAGGGCTTTTCAGAGCAATAATAATCATGCTACAGCTGTTTTAGTCCACCGCAATATCCCTGCCGGACGGATACAATTTGATAGCATTTCTGTTCCCCACGATTTAGTGGTTCTCTACCCAAGTAAACGGGAGGCTGAGCGCCTATATGTTCTCAACATCTACAGCGGCCCTCGTTCAACAGGACACACATTTAGCCACTTGTTTACTCTCACTAAGCAAACAGTAGGGCCTCATGCTCTTATTATTGTTGGCGACTTCAATGAGCCACACACCACCTGGGGATACCCTCACTGTTCTCGCAAGGGCAGGCTCCTCTGGGATCACATCCAAGCACATCGGCTTACTACAGAATCGGATCCAATGTCCCCCACTAGAATTGGAAACAGCGTACAGAGAGATTCCTCCCCAGACCTAACCTTCACTTATAACGTCATCAGCGCATGCTGGTCTAACACCAATGACTCATTAGGTAGCGATCACTTTATTCTCCAAACTGATGTAAATTTAAAAGGCCCCCTGAGGCCCCGTCCACGGCAGACACATTTGCCAAACTGGAACGAATTTCGCGAGGTGCGGCAAGCCCACGAGCCTCCAGAAATCACCCCTTCGGGCCTTGAACGGTGGGTAAAGCAGCTCGTTACTGACGCACGAACCACGAGCACTCCTGTAGACTCCGGCACTCCATCCGAAACGGTGGATTCCCACTTGCAACACTTACAGAACGCATTTCGAAGCATCCAGCGCAGATGGCGGAAAAATAAGCGCAACAGAAAATTAAAACTGAAAATGGCTCACCTAAACAAAGAAATAGAGAACTATTCTGTACAACTTGCTCAAAGTCATTGGGATGAAATTTGCAATAACATGAAAGGCAGCCTTGGTATGCGGAGAACCTGGTCCCTTTTGAGATACCTCCTGGATCCCACTCGCACAAAAACAGAACAAGGTAATCGGCTCACAGCGATCATACAAAAACATCCCCCTCGCGAGGGGCACGATCAAATGCAGAGCATTTCCGCGGGGGGCGTGCCTGCAAGTCTTATGGATTACGTATTGGTTGTTGTTGTTGTAATTGTTGTCTTCCAGCGTAGACATTGTCGATGAAGTCGATGGTGAAACGTGAAACGTGCTGTGAACCCCCTGCCGCGGCTATTACGCAACGTGGAGAGGCTACGACGCAACGTGGCGCGGCTATGACGCAACACAATCCAACACAATCCACTTTAATCCAACCCAATCCAAATCCAAGCCAAGCCAAGCCAAGCCAAGCCAATCCAATCCAATCCAATCCAATCCAATCCAATGCCCTTCGCGAGAGAGTGTTATATCGCCGAAATCGCGCCACCACATGAACGCGAACCGAACGCGGCGAGAGGGGGTGTTGCGAGCGGAGAGAAGGCGAGGAGGACGCGGGGGAGAGGGCGCACCTGTGGCCGACGGTTGAATGAGTCAAGGATATAAGGCGCGTGCGTAACCTTCCATTCTGTGTCGGCTCCGTGGAGCAGTCGGTAAAGTGCCGTGTACCTTGCGTTCCGCCCGCAGAGTCGTGGGATCGAAACCTGGCGCCGGAAGGTATTATTTCTTTATATAGTGTAGGGTGCGGACTACGTAGTGATGCGGACTACGGACGCCAACGCGGGTGACATCGTGAGTTACTAAAATGCTCTGCATTTAAAATTCCCGGGTACAAATCAGGAACTAATGAATAGAGCTTGCTCTTTATATATTCCCACGGGAGACTCTCAGCCACTTCCACCATATCATGGATCACCTAATCATAACCTAGATGCCGCCATCATGGAGGCGGAAGTGCGCAGCGCTCTTCTGGCTATTCGCCCACGCTCGGCACCGGGGCCAGACGGAGTAACCAACAAAATGCTGCGCAACCTGGACGATCCCTCAATATCGGCTCTCACGCGATACTTCAATTATTTTTGGGAATGCGGGGCACTTCATTCCGAATGGAAACATGTCAAGGTCACGCTTATCCCGAAACCTGGAAAGCCCCTTACTATAGATCATCTCCGACCCATATCTCTAACTTCATGTGCTGGTAAGGTCCTGGAGCATATCATCCTCTCCCGCCTAACGCTTCGCCTGAATCCCACCAACGCTCTTCCACACTCGATGATTGGCTTCCGCCCTGGACTTTCTACTCAGGATGTCCTTCTGCAACTTTCCCGTGAGGTAATCAACCCTTCAACCCGACTTGATACTGCTGCGATTCTTGCGCTGGATCTTACCAAAGCATTTGATCGAGTCACCCACAGCGCCATCTTGCGTGGCTTGGAAACAATATCCCCTGGAGAGCGTGTGTACAACCAGGAGGCGGACTCTTAGCCTTCAACCCAGCGTCCGGGCTAATTGCGACTCGTGCGGCATATTCTCCCCTGGTGGGCCTGGGGAAACATTACCGCGTTGTTGTTGCCCTAGCAACGCCACCGCCATGTTGGCCTTGAAGGCGTTATATTTGCCATGGCAACAATGCGAGGGCACGCAGCTTGCGTGGGGGAGAGGTAAGCTCTCCCCTCTCATGCCGGTTGGATTCCTTCCCCCCTCCCCGTGTCCCCCCCCATTCCCACCCGGCAACCGCCGCTGCCGCCGCCGCGACCCCGCTGCCTCCAACGGGCAAGCCTCGCTCCGACGGCACGAAGCCACGCCGCTTGAGCAGTAACGACGCCAGCTCGAATATCACTTGAACACTTTATTCGCGTTACGTGCGCAAACGCGACGTGCGGCGAGAAACACCGATGACCAATACAACACAGACAAGGTTGTCTGTCTTCAAGCACAGCACACGCACGACACAAGTCCTATCCTTCAGCTCCAGCTCAGCTTCACGTACGGCATACGAACGACGTTCTCACCTTTTGCTAACAGCACTCGAAGAGTCTTCGCGTTACGATTCATCCTGGTGTTCTTGGCGTCCCTTTTGCAGCACCGTAATGTCCGAGGGAGCACATACGAGAAATCGCTCACTACATGAGACGCGCGTCGGCCTCGCTTCTCGCCGTGCGGAAGCAGCAACTGCGGTGACCGTTATCGCGCATGCGCGCCCCCAGTCGCGCCGGAGAGAAGCGGAAAAAAAAAAAAATGAGGGGAGGAGTGTTTCCCCAGCGCCACTGCCTCTAGGCGCGCAATAATAGAACCGAAACTAGAAAAAGTAGCATTGGCCTACGTGCGTAAGTTTTGATTGATTGTAGGGTTTAACGCGCCGACGCAGCGCAGGCGATGAGGCGCGCCGTAGTGGAGGGCTCCGGATTAATTTTGACCACCTGGGGATCTTTAACGTGCGCCGAAATCTCGTACACACGGGCGTTTTTGCTTTTCGCCTCTATCAGAAAAGCGGCCGCCGCCGCCGGGAATCGAACCCGCGACCTCGTGCTCAGCAGCGGTGCGTAAGTTTCTAACGGCGCGTACAGCGTTCGTTCAAATAGGGGACATTAAATCTGGAGTGCTGACTCTCTCTTCCGTAGGGACTCCACAAGGCGCCATTCTTTCTCCTCTATTATTTAATTTGGCTCGCCTCAACATTCCGAAAAAGCTTGAAAAGATTCCACAACTTCATTTTAGCCTATATGCGGAGGATATAACGTTATGGGTCACTGGGGGTAGCGACGCATTCATTGAAAACACATTGCAGCAAGGCGCACGAGTCGTGAATGCGGAAGCACAGTCTGCGGGCCTGGAGTGCTCTCCCGCAAAATCGGAGCTTCTCCTCCTACCAGCCAAACCAACTTCTCAAAATTCTCCCGACATCAAAATTTACCTGAATGAACATTTGATCCCAGAGGTGCGCACCCTCAAAGTCCTCGGTCTTATCATGCAGCGTAATCGCAGCAACACAAAATTTATCTCGCAATTAAGCTCACACGTTAATCAGACAATCGGACTCATCCGACGAATTACCGGACGCCACCATGGTCTTCAGGCTTGTCCAAGCCTTTATGATTAGTCGTATAACATATTCTCTCCCCTACCTTCGTGTTTCGAACGCCGAAATTACCAAAATTAATTGTCTCATCAGAAAGGCATATAAAGCTGCACTACAAATTCCTCAGAGTTCATCCACTGCCAGACTTGAGGGCCTCGGGGTTCATAATACTGCCCAGGAGCTGGTCCAGGCACACCATATCAATCAGCTCCGTCGCCTCTCAACTACGTCCACTGGACAGCATATACTGGTCCGACTTGATATCAGGGCCCCAGTCTGTTCCGAACCGGCTATTCCTATTCCCCGGCCTATCCGAGACTGCATCGGCGTCCGCCCTCTTCCGAGGAACATGCACCCCACCTACCACAGAGGTAGAAAAAATTTCCCACCAAACCTGACATTATGTATGTGGATGCGGCAGAATACCACTATCACGGCGCCTTTGCTCTCGCCGTAATTAACAGCCCGAATGACCCCCCTGTTAACTCTCTAACCGTACACACAAGCACCCCTGCGGCGGCAGAGGAGCCGGCAATAGCGCTCGCACTAACAACCCGGCCGACACCTACAATTATAATCACCGATTCGAAAACGGCCATCCAAAACCTCGCCCGCGGGTAGATATCGTCCGTGGCATCCAAAATTATCCTTCGAAATCCCCCGTCCTCCCTGGTAGACATCGTCTGGACCCCGGCGCACACTGGTTTGGGGGGCAATGAGGCAGAGCACAATGCAGCACGAGGATTGACCATCCGTGCCGGTGCCAGCCTCGTCCCCTACCACGGTGCCAGGTCAGCCAGGGATCAGTTAATCACGTACCACGATATAACCGCGCATTACCGCCTCTCTCGCCGTCGGTACCCTCCTGCCCACCCTGAGCTTACCAACCATCAGGAGCGCTTATGGAGACTCCTGCAGACAAACTCTTTGGCCTGCAGAGCACTACTGCATCGCATTCACCCCTCGCAATTCCCCTCGCCAAACTGTCCACTCTGTGAGGACCCAGCCACAATGGTCCACTCTTTGTGGGCCTGCCCTCAAGATCCCTTTCCCTCCATAGTTAGTGACGAGCAGTGGGAGGGAGCGCTGGGCAGCTCGGACCCAGAGGTCCAGATACGTCTGGTCACCTGCGCTGACAACGTCGCCACCGGCCTCAAACCGACGGCCACACCGCTCCCGTGAACCCGGTTAAGGCTCAATAAAGTGATCTCTCTCTCTCTCTCTCTCGCTTTCGTTTGTTCGTTCCACGCTGTGCACCCTTTGCTTTCTGTGCAGTGCGGAGTTGGCAGCAACGATGCAGCTGACAAAGCCGCCTGCTCACAGCCTCTGCACTCAAGCTCTGCTGACGCCGTTAACGACAACGGAAGCGGCAATACTCGCATCATAAAGCGCAAGGAAACCGCACATGTCTATCTGGGCTCACGCAAGGCAGCAATACTCAGCTCTTCACCTGATTGACCCCAAGGGCACCTTAAGGATGCTACCAGGGCTTAGCAAGGGCGAGGAAGCCATTCTGTATAGACTGCGTTTGAATGTGACCTACACAGAACGTTACGTCTACAAAATCCAGCAGGCATATTCATCTTTATACCCCCCTGTGACACAGGAGAAGACATCCATTATGGTATACGCATGTGTTCAAGGTACACCAAGCACAGGAAAAACGTATATTATCTTTGTGCAGGCCCCTTGACTCGGGACTTTCGTTCAGGGCTGTTTTGGGTCGCTGTTCGGGTCCCTGTAAGGCTCCACGTGCAACCAAAGCTCTCTTGGGGTTTCTTCGGAGCAAAGAACTGGACACAGTTTTTGTAAAAAACTTTTTGTTTGTGACTGAGAATTTTGCGCGCATCACACGACATCTCTTCATTTTTAGCATTATTTCTTCCTGTTTTTTTCTTCTATCATTTCGCGTAGCAAGTCAGCGTGATAGCTGGGCAAACGTCGCCAAGAACGTGTTGGGCTTGTTGGTTCGTCTCAAGAATTTGCAACACAGACACACGAAGGACGAAGAAAGGAGCGCTCGTGGTGTAACATTCTTCCGTCGTCCTTCGTGTGTTTCCGTTGAAAATTCCTAACATCGCCGTTTTCCATTAAATTTATTCCCTCCCTCCCTCCCTCCCTCCCTCCCTCCCTCCCTCCCTCCCTCCCTCCCTCCCTCCCTCCCTCCCTCTCTCTCTCTCTATCTCTCTCTCTCTCTCTCTCTCTCTCTCATTCTCTCATTCTCTCTGTGATTATACAATATACGTTCAAACGCACCAACACTTGTACATTCTATATTGGAGGTGATGGACGGGCAAACAGTTTTATTGTTCTATGGTGTTAGGAAAAAACACTTCTGAAATATTTTACTGCGGGTGAGCTGCGGTCGTTTGGTTTTGTTGTGACTGATCGTCGATGACATCTGTAGTGTGGGGAGTATGTAATCTGTTCGTGACAAGCCAGTTTTGTTGTAGATACGGAAATTTGAGGCGCAACACCGGCCGGCGGAGTTGAGGTAGAGCCAAGCAAAGCTTCATTATCATTTTAACAGCAGAGCTGTTTAGGCCGACACGAATCCGTCCTGCGGAGACAGAAAACACTAGCATACGTGAGGTGGTGGTGGTGATGGCCCGAAAAATGGTGCATACCCACTTAGGGGGATTGGACAAGAAGAGTTATGTTTTTATTACAATCAATCATGCGAGGCAAAATAATGGAGCAGAAGAAATAATTTGGTATAGGTTAATCTGGTGAGGATCAGATAACAGCAGACCTCTTGAAGGATGGCGGAGAAATTGTACTTGAAAAACTGGCAAACCTGTATACGCAATGCCTAATGACCGCAATGGTACCGGAAGCGGGGAAGAACGTGAACATCATCCTAATCCATAAGAAAGGCGACATGAAGGACTTGAAAAATTACAGGCCGATCAGCTTACTGTCAGTCGTCTACAAGGTATTTACCAAGGTAATCGCTAACCGAATCTCTGCAACCTTAGATTTCAGTCAACCTAAAGAACAAGAAGGGTTCCGTAAAGGTTATTCAACAATGGACCATATTCACACGATCAATCAGGTGATAGAGAAGTGCGCTGAGTATACTGAACCCTTATATATAGCCTTCATAGATTATGAGAAAGCATTTGACTCGGTCGAAACCCTAGCAGTCATTCAGGCATTACGGAACCAGGGGGTAGATGAGCATTATGTAAGAATACTAGAGGATATCTATAATGGGTCTACAGCTACCATCATCCTCCATAAGGAGAGCAGTAAAATACCTATAAGGAAGGGTGTCAGACAAGGAGACACAATCTCTCCAATGTTATTCACAGCATGCTTACAAGAAGTATTCAGAACGTTGGATTGGGAACAGGTGGGAGTAAGGGTTAATGGAGAATACCTCAGTAACCTCAGATTTGCTGATGACGTTGCCTTGCTAAGTAACTCGGGGGACGAATTGCAAAGCATGCTTTCCGCACTGGATGAACAGAGTCGAACCGTGGGCCTGAAAATTAATATGCAGAAAACTAAAGTAATGATCAATAACATCGGGACAGCACAGCGGTTTGAGATAGGTGGCGAGGCAGTGGAAGTAGTAAGCGAATATATCTACTTTGACCAAGTTGTGAGCCCAGATCCCAACCATGAGGCAGAGATAATTAGAAGGATCAGAATGGGGTGGGGTGCATATGGCAGACATTCTCAGATAATGAATAGCAGACTACCATTGTCGCTGAAGAAGAAAGCGTACGACAGCTGCATCTTACCGGTACTCACCTACGGGGCAGAAACTTGGAGGCTCACTAAGAGGGTTCAACTTAAATTGAGAACGACTCAGCGGGCAATGGAGCGGACAATGATAGGTGTAACATTAAGGGACAAGAAGATAGCGGAGTGGTTCAGGGAGCAAACTGGTGTTAAAGACATATTAGTAGAAATTAAGAAGAAGAAATGGACGCGGACAGGGCATGTAATGCGAAGGCAAGATAACCGCTGGTCATTAAGGGTTACAGAGTGGATCCCTAGAGAAGGCAAGCGTTGCAGGGGGCGGCAGAAAGTTAGATGGGCACATGAGATCAAGAAGTTTACGGGGATAAATTGGTCACGGTTGGCACAGGACCGAGGTAATTGGAGAATAATGGGAGAGGCCATTGCCCTGCAGTAGGCGTAGATAGGCTGGTGATGATGATGATGATGATGATGATGATGATGAATTAATAATGATGTGATAAAACGAAGTAATTTGTAAAACACGGAAAGCAGACAAGGAGAAAAAACACGCGAGGCAATGAGCAACTGTGAGAGCAAGGGAGTTTACGCTAAATCCGGCGGTGAGTTTTGTGCCGGCCAAGTGGGCATATCAAAGCTTAGCGTTTTTCAATCTCCCAAGAATATTTTTAGTTGTTTCTGTATTAAATGTACGCAATTTGGTTAGAATAGGCAATATTTGCTTTAGTTTACTCGCCGCGGTGGCTCAGTGGCTAAGGCGTTGTGCTGCTGAGCATCAGGTCGCGGGTTCGATTCCCGGCCGCGGCGGCCGCTTTTCTGATGGAGGCGAAACGCAAAAACGCCCGTGTGTACGAGATTTCTGCGCACGTAAAAGATTCCAGGTGGTCAAAATTATGCTGGAGCCCTCCATTACGGCGCGCCTCATCGCCTGCGTTGCGTCGGCACGTTAAACCCCGCAATCAAGGAATTTGCTTTATTTCTGTTGAAATGTAGTTGAGCTGTCCGCCACAACGCCGAGTCCGGGGTAGTCTAGCCACACTTGGTGGCGCATTGGTTTACGCTACAAGTATTCTAGTTCACTGTAGTTTATGCGCCCGTTGCGGCGATATGTAGCAAATCGCCCTCTCTGACGTCGTCGGTCGGCGTAAAGGCAGCGGCGTATGTCGCCGCAGTCGTACGTCGTTGCGCGAGTACGGCGATTTTAGGCGTGCAAGTGGTTGGGCCTTAACGCACCGGGCTTCTGCTGTGGATATCCAGGATCACCCATGCAAACAAAAGGGCGTTCTTTTATAGCGAAGTTTTCAGGACCGCACTCATGATGTCTGTGTGCACAAACGCACTGCAGGAAAGCCAATTTTCTGTCACGATTATCATGGCCGCGAGTAAAGTGTAGAACAATAAACGCTCCCCTGCGAAGCTTGGCCAAAGCTCCTTTGGGCCGCTCCGCTAAAGTTTGATGTGCAGCATGTGGAAGAGGTTGTTGTTTCATGTCTTTATTCCACTTGAACTGTAAAATGGGGAAACAAGGTACTGGGCACTTGCGGATCGGAAGTAGCACAGCGGAAACGTCCCCTGCGGAAGACTTCCGGTGTGGCGCTCAGGCGGTATGCCCGAGGTGGCGCGAGTAAGCGAAGCAGCTGAATCAGAAAACTCGCGTCAAGCTCCTGCCAAAACTTGACGGCGCTCCCGGTTGGGGTAGAGGAGTCCGGGCAAGCTCAAGCTCGCAGGGAGGTCGGGCGTACTTCGGACAGCAGGATGTGCCGGGGCACTGAGTAGAGCGTCAACTATGGTTATCACTGAATAAATTTAGTCGCCTATAGAGGGTGACAGGGCGATTGGTAGCTGAATGGGAGATTTTACGTTATAATCGTTCCTGCGTCAGAAAGCGACGTTGAACACATGTTGTGGACTTGTACAGATCATAGAAACGCCCGAATGCAACACCTCCGAAACACGGGGCTCCATCTTGGGAGACCCCCAGATCTTAAGCTTAATATGGGAGCCCAGAACCGGTCTCATAGGTTCTTGCGGGAAACGGGTGCAGTTTTGTACCTTTAAAAACTTTCTCTGATGCCGTAGGGCAATCTCTCGCAATAAAAAAAAAATCGGTTTTATAAAAGCATTAGCAAACCCCCTTAGTGGGTAGGGGTAATTTCGTCTGCATGCTTGAGGTACCCAGGGTGGCGCGATTTTGGTGCTTTGGGGGCCGTCATTATTGACCTAAATTATTCGTCGAATAATGCTTATAAATTATAGATATGAACAGCTGCTTTATAAAGCCTTGCGCGATCCCCCGGTGCAGGCATTTCATTTCATTTCATTTATTATACCCTCAAGGGCCCGGAGGCATTACATAAGGGGGGGGGAGGATAACAGGATTTCCAGGAACACCATTTAACAAAAGAAGCAACAAACTAGAAGGAGAACATGAAAGCGGGAAAATACAAAGAATACCTTAAATAAAAATTACACAAAAAATGTACAAAGGTAACAGTGAAGTCAAGCGAGAAGAATTCAATATACAAAAAGCAGTTGAAGCACCAATAGTAGTGAATAAGCGCTCCAATTATTGCACATATTCAAGGGGGATTACCCCAACTAAGGAATACGGATACATCGACTCGATATATGCGAACTCAATAAAACTCCTAGCATGCAGAAACCTTTTGCTTGATTTCTGACGGTTTACGAGGCCGCTTAATAAGTGTAAAGGATCGCTGGCCAACAACGGTAGGTTGCATAGCCGTGAACAAAAGTATACCATTCACCACTGCAGCGGCACCAGTTGCTTAATTGCCCTGAAAATGCCCAAATTCGTGAGAGGTGTCACCGCTTCAATAATAACAATCATAATATTTATTTCATCAACGAATCGGTTACATGTGCCGGCCAGCCCAAGCAAGAAAATGCTTCTAGGGCCATGCCCGGCAGTTGGCCACACAACGTGGACCCAGCTATGGCCGGTATTCAATGGCGTGGAATACATGCAGGCAACCTAGCGAGTGCGCCGCCATATCTGTGGCCAAGCGTCTGTTGCTAGGCGACGTTGTGCGCACGGCGCCTAGATCAGGCACCCCTCTTCTTCTCCATGCAACCGTGTGAGTGCGCGGTCACTCGTTACGTCGGGCTCCACGGGATGGCGGGACTTGTTCATGTCCGTGGCGCATCGGCCATTTCTGGCCGTTTCCAGTGTTGCCAAGCGAAGAAATTGACCGCTAAACTTTTCAACAAATACCATCTATACACAAATATATCGTTAATAAAGAAAAAAACAAATAAAACAATTAAGAGCAATGAACACAAAGTAGGAGTAGAAAAAACGCAACAAAATGCGCGAGCATGTATGTCAATCAGATAAATAAAAAAAAATGCGGATCGAATGTGAGCACGGTTGCTGAGCGAGAACAGTTCGGAGCGAAGAGAATTCAGACTCGAAGGGACATAAAAGGTGCACAAGCGCAAATGAAAACTTCTCTGACTTTACTTTTGACTTTATTACCCGTGAATGCTGAAATTAGATCACGTGAATCCTTTCTTTGGCTTGTTTTATCTAAATACTTGAACAGGCTTTGCTGATAATATATTAGCATTTTATTCTGCGATTAGCATTTTCCCCCGCCAGGGCTCCAATTTGAACTTGACACCGAGAATGTTGGAGGAGTAGACGTGATTTTTAATAGCGAGAGGTTGCCCTACAGCATAACAGGATAGAGGTACAACCTTGCACCAGTTTTACGCAAAAATCCAGGACGAGACCGGTGCTGGGGTCCCCATTACCAGCGCTTGAGATCTGGGGGTTTGCCGGGATGGAGCCGTGTGCCTCGGAGGTGTTTCATTCGGCGTTTTGAAGACCTGAGCAAGTCCACAACAGGTGTTCAACGCCAGCTTCTGAAGCAGGAGTCACACAGAAGGGGCAGGTGTCCGCGAACGGGGCGTGATATCGTATAGGCCAAGCGTGGGTAACTGCTGGGGATAACTCCACCCCAACTCGAAGCCTCCGCAGCAAGACCTCCTCCCAGCCAGCGAGCCCACTGGGGAGGTCAGTTCCACGCGGTGGAAGTAGGGACTGGGCAGAGGAAGAGGAAGAGGAAGCGGAAAGCAATCCGCCAACACAAATGTGATTGATTGATTGATTGATTGATTGATTGATTGATTGATTGATTGATTGATTGATTGATTGATTGATTGATTGATTGATTGATTGTATGGTTTAACGCGCCGACGCAACGAAGGCGATGAGGCACGCTGTAGTGGAGGGCTACGGATAACTTTTGACCACCTGGGGATCTTTAACGTGCGCCGAAATCTCGTACACATGGGCATTTTTGCTTTTCACCTCCATGAGAAAAGCGGCCGCCGCGGCCGGGAATCGACCCCGCGTCCTCGTGCTCAGCAACACAACCCAACACAAACATGCCATACAAAGGAAACAGTGTTAATATTTACACATAGAGTGTCCGCAGACAAGGCTTCGACTCCTCATTTTAAAGCGAAGCTTTCAGCCTTTCACTCATGATGTTCGTATGAGAAACCGCACTGCAGGAAAGCCAACTTCCTCTGGCGATGGAGAGAGAGAGAGAGAATAGTCTTTAATGATACTGGCGAGGTTAGCCTGGTGAAGGGGGGGAGCTTGCTACACCAGATGTATGAAAAAAAAACCGAAATCGATGAAGTGATGATGATGATGACTATGGTGACGATAATGCGCTCATTAATAGAGTCCTGTTCAGAGAGTCTGAACCAGTCCTCTTCTTTGCAGGAAATACAATATAGCTTTTGTCACTCGACATCCTCGTTTAAAGTTAGACCAAGGGCCTAACACGTCACTTAAAGTTAGTCCTCTAGGCATAAAAAGGTCCAAGGACACTAAAAGGGGGATCATCGTAGATGGAGTGTAGAAAAATCAATACGCTTCCCTGCGAAGCTTGGATGCAGCTCTGTTCGGCCCCCTCCGCTAGAGGTTGATGTGCAGCAGAGGGAGGAGGTGACGGAGGCGTGCGACGGCGCGACGTATTTAGGCCTAACGTCATATTCTGAAGTGAACATCGACAGCCGTTACCCACAGCCCACGATCAGAATGAGAGAGAGAGAAACTCTTTATTAAAGAGGAAAATGCAGAGAGGTTTGCCGACATCAGTTCGCCGGCATGCTACTCTGCGGGGAATGGAGGAGAGGGGAAAAGGTAGTAGGTGTAGTGAAGGAGAGGAGAGTAGTAGTAGAGAAAAAAATGAAATATGATCCTTTTTCAATGTATTGAGTTCAAAGGTTCTTGAGATGGAGGAACGACTACAATTTCGTGGACACACTAATGTCCTGGAGGAATTCGAATAGCGCGGACAAGATTTTGCGCTGAGCGGAGGGAGAGGGCCATGGTCCAAGTACCAATCTTAAAGTCAATGATCCAGGGTAGAGGCAATGAATTGTATGTTGTAAACGGCACCTTGAGTCGGCATAGGCAGAACATTCAAGTAATATGCGTTCGTCAGTTTCAAGTGAACCACAATTATCGCAATATGGGCTTGATGTCTGGCCGATCCGATGTAGATAGGAATTTGTTAGTGCTGCATGAAGGCGAAGCCTATGCAGCAACGTCTCCAAGTGGCGGGGTAGACGCTCTGGCAACCGCATTCTGACATATGGGTCTATGGAATGTAAAAAAACCGCAATGATTCTGATGCAAGGACCATAAACAGTTCCTTTCCGACAGAGCTAGTGCCTTCGTCACTGCGGCGGCAGCATGCTTCGTGAAGAAAATTTTCTTTCTTTTTCTCATTTGTAGGCCCCTGCGGGCAGCCTCGTCCGCTTTCTCGTTTCCCATGATGCCGCTGTGGCCTGGAAGCCATTGGAAGGTAACGCGATGTCCAGCGACGTATGCGAGATGGTGCAAATACTTTACGTCGCGCTGGACATGTTCGTGAAAGCTGAAACAGCTAGCGCGTTGTAAACTTTGAAATGCTGCCCTCGAATCAGAGAAAACGGTGCAACATGTCGGCGGCTGGCGCAGAATCTTTTGAAGTGCTTCTCTAATCCCGTAGAGCTCCGCCGACGCAGGCGCAGTCGGTCGCATGCCGTAAGGCTGTTAGCCGCAGAACGTTAGGCCTAATGTCGGAATTCGCGGTTTAGGACGTAAGGACTGGCGTCACATTTGAAGGTTTAACATCTTGAAGCGGCACTCGCTCTAAAAATTACTCCCTGTACGCCAAGCAGCAGGTTCTGATTCACGATATAGGCCCCAGTGCCAGTCGTTAGGCCTACGGAGTGCATATAAGAGTGTTGTTGCGGTTCTTCTAGAAAAGAGGTGCGCACCTGCAGGATAGCACATACTTGCAGTGTGGGATCGGCCCGCCAAAAACTTCATCATGAGGAAGCTTCGCGTTCAAGCATCGTCGTCGTTAAACCGAGGGGTGCATGATTTCTCTCTCCTTTACGTTAACGCATACCCGCACCGCGGATACATCACGCTCTGTCAAAAACACAATAAGCGGGATTATAATCTCGTCGTTGAGTGTGTTCTGGTCGGAACGGCCGCAACTACCACTTGTGAGCGTAATCCTGGGCGCACTCATCCTTTAGAGTGGAATTCAAGTTCCAACCCGGTCGAGAACGTCGTTCAACCTTTTTGATGAACCAAGCGTTGAGGAGAGCAGAATGAGTGCTATTCTTCGTATTGAAAAGCGCAGCCGCAAAGTTAATTATGAATGAACAAAAGGTTGTCTTAAGAAGGGAAGAATTTTGTGTGCATTTAAGCGTGGTTGTTAGTTTTTCTTTTTCAAAAAACACCATCAGCTATATATTATTGTCGATATGCGGTACACTTGGTGAAGCTGACGACAGCCTGTGCGCGGAACAAAATGGTAATGCAATGACGTACGCACACTCCGAACGTATTAATCCATAAACGAATGGCTCAGGTATGCCAACATACTACCCGATTCTTTTCCCACCAGCTGCGCACTCGCCGGCCTATTCAGTTTTGCGCGTTACATAAAATGCCTGGAAGGTTCTAGAAACACATATCTGCCATGTTAGGTGGAAATCTGTCTACGGTTTCATCAGAAGCCGATGCCAGAACACCGCCATTGGGGAGCTAAAGCAGTGCGAACGGCGGTGCCACCGTTGCCAGGTGACGTTACTGTGAAATCAGGTTAGTGATTTTCGATTTGTCGAACCGTGGATGTCACTGTCGACTGGTTCATACGTGCCATTAGATTTTTCCGGTGTCTCAAAGCTAAATTGATGTATTTCTAAGCTTCGAGTGTTAGAATCAAAAACTTAGTAAAGACTTCAGACTGGTGGCACAACTACCGTAAGATCTTTAAATAATGACGTCATTTGACGTCTCAGCCCACCAAACTGCGTGAAACGCCGTTTTTTTTTTTTTTTTGCGCACGATATGGCTGCTACGTCGGTGTTCTGAACATAGCCAAAGAAAAAACCCACCGCTCTTTCAGCTTCTCGCTTGCTCGTAAGCATGCATCAAATAATATGCAGCTCTTCAATTATATAACCTCTGAAATTTTACGTTTTTTTTGTTGGTGATTTCGCTTCGCCTGCGTAATCTTGTAATGTTGGAAGCATTGCCAAGCTATTTATCACATGTTTCTGTAATGCACCTGTCCCGGAATTAAGTTTATGAGTAACGGCATTAAACAGCCCAAACGCCTGCTACATTCGTACGGACATTTTCCCCGCCAGGAAGTCCCATAACGCTTCCAGAATAGCATAGACATGTTTTAAAAATATACGTAGAACTACATTTTTTGTGGTGCGTATACCTTGATCTTCAAGGTAAATTTTGCCCGCACGTACACACCCTTTTCAGCAGAAGTTTATGTGGCACTGGAGAAACCACCTTAGGGAAGTTTCTCTCCGGTGTATGCGCCTGGCATCGAGTGTTCATTTTTTTAGTATAACTAGGAAATTATCAATAATGCACGCGCACACGTTTCTCGCTGGTAACGATGAATTGAAATTACCTCAAGTTTGGTATCCCGTGGTTCATGAACTTCTGGGCATGACAGCACCTGCGTGAAGGTGCATCATTGTCGGGACCAGTACGTCGCTGCACTATAAAAACTAGCAGCATATAGACTTCACTATAGTATACGACGCACGAGCACGGGAAATCAGCGCGACCAAATGTACGAATTTGGCGTGCGTCTGGGCACAGCACGCCGTTGGAGTAAAAAATAAATTATGTCCTGGCAAAACACCTCAGGTTGATGCCTTGCGTTGTTGCCCATGCGCAGAGTTTATTGTTTACTAATATGACATGCTGGGCCGCGACAGACGCGTAATTTGTGCATTTGGTAGCTCTGATTTGCCGTACTGGAGCGTCGTGGGGAAGCCGATCTACGGCATTTCTTACTCAACCGAAAGATTGCCCGGCTTCCTCTTCCCGATCGTCATAAAGGATGACGTCATGTCTACCGACAGCACGGCACACAGTGTCATCACTCCACAACGCGGCAATAATAGCGGAGCCGTCGAGGAGACATGGAATACGCTGCCATATTTTTACCCTTAGAAAAGTCTTTCTATGCTTTCGAAACATCGAAGGGTTCGGCCGTTAGTTATGGGTCATATATATTAAGACCGCCATCGAAAGCGGGAATAAGCGCTTCAGAACGGTGGGCTGGCTGAGGGTTAAATTGGTTCGCTCTTTACCCCGTAACTGAACAGGGTAAAGCGCCCGAAATGTATTTGTTTTTTGAAATTTACATTTCGGGCGCTTTCCCCTGTTCATTTATATCTAATTGGCTGTAAACCTGCCATATTTTTGCGCGTGCGGGTGTTGTTCTCCACAAATTTATTGTTTTCTTTTGGGAAGGGGGGGGGGGACACGGAAAAAAAATGGAAATGGTTTGCTCTGTACCCCATAACTTAGTTCGGAATCGTTTACGCCCGCTGTTTCCAAGCCTCAGAAATTTTCAAATTGGGCATAAATAGTCATGTATAAGTCATCTGAGGTTACTTTTGTCTTGGCCCTAATATCTATTTTTTTTAACAATAACCCCACTGAAACAAAAAAAAAGAACTAAAAAAATTTGCAGAAACTCCCAAGTCGAGATTGTCGGATATATGGACGAGCCTTCGTCCTGTATACCGAGCCAATTTAAAGTTGGGTTCCCTATTTTGTACAAATATATTGCTAGGAAGACTGTTTTTCACAGGAAATCCAAAAGCCAGATATGGATGTATCCAGTCTTAGTGTATTAATAACTAAGACTCCGCATAAGACCCTTTATACCTGTGTGAAACGCAGTTCACCCAGCCTCTTTAAAGTCATCATTACTGTTTTACGGAAATTCCTTGATGTGAAGACATTTTAGGGGTAACGTAAACAGTCTGATATCAATTTATGAATCCCCAGCGTCTTTCATTCAGCCCTTCCTTTGGACCTCATGTATTTCTATGCTAGGTCAGCTTTTAGGTTTTAGGTTTTAGGTCGGCTTCACTGCTTCAGATTAATGCATTGCAATAAAGAAATGCTCTCAGAAACAGAAAGAACATATTGCGACCGTACGCCCATTTATTAATACTATTTTTTTATGCAGCAAAAAGGCCACACCTAAGTATTACAGGCGGACGGATAGGTTTCCCAGTAAAGTCAACATAAAAACGCTTACGCGTTTACGGAAAACTCCCAGGACACCAAAGCACTTCTTTCGAGTTGAAATAATTCTGTAAACTTTAAAGGGACTGTGCAACACTTCCCATAAACGCTATCACACTTTCTTTCGCGTCTGGAAGAACTACGAAAGCTACAGTTACCGCAGCCCGGAGCGGCGCTGCGCGATTTGCTCGTCGCAGCAGAAATGCCTTTGTTTCTGCTTTGCTTTTGTGGCTTTCTTTTTAAGGGGACATCGCATGCCGTTTATTGCTACAACTGAAGCAAAACCGGCCAATAGCGGCTCCGTCACCTCCAGCGGTCGTAGAACGCCAAGATGAAGAAAGAGAGAAAAATCTTTTGAGCATGTTTCTAGGTTATCTGATGGGCACAGTGTCGTACTTCTTCGCTGGGAAACTTTGTGGCAACCTCATTCTAAGTACTGGATGTGTTTGTTGAATACGTTCTGAAAGCATCGTGGATGTAAAAAAAATAAAAAAAGTGTTGCAGGGTCCCTTCAACGTTCGATTGAAAGCTGCTGGTTGCTTCTTCTGGTTTTCCGCTCGGAGAAATGTTCGCTTTTTGCTCGTTTAGCTGTTTTTTTCTTTCAGTTCTTAATTTCGTGTGCGGCACACTGGCGTAGACAGCGGTATAGAGTGTCCGCCGCATGTCGCTATCATGTTTCATACTAACATACACTGGACGGAACTCTGGCGCTATACTCAGGTAAAACTTAAGAACGATAACGAAGTTGCCGCGGCGCCTCATTACCCGAGCCGGTTGTTCCCTTGCGTGGCGGAAAGGGTGCGTTACTGCGAGTATGTTGAACGTGACGCGAGTCGTTTTCCGGATTTTTCGAATTTAATCGGCTGATAAATCGCTGCATCGACGACAAGCAAACTATGCGAGAAAGAGCGGAGGATGTCACGCAATCTTTTTATCACGAAAGTGTTTTATGCCGGGGTTCACGAAGATCTGATGTCATATCCCTCACGGAAATGACATCGCCAGTAAAGCTTCGAATGACGCGGCAGCGCCGGGTTTCGAGCGTCTTCCGCCCCAACGGGAGGTACGAAACGCGCTCCCGACTGCGCTCTGTGCAGACGCGTAATAAGACGACAAACGCGCCTTATAACCTTCCCCTCAGATGATGCTGCCGTCTAGGAGGGGCAAAGCGAAGTAGTGAATCGTGACGCTAGTGAACGCTGACAGTTGGCGCCTCGATGCCAGCGCCGACATGTACGGGGGACGCGCAGCGTAGCCTGCGGAGAAGCCTGTAAGGCGACGACCACGGACTAAGATCGACGCTGACTCGCGGATGTCGCGCTCGTGACACGGCCCGCTGCTCCTTTCGCTGCAGCGGACCGTGTGTTCACTAAAAGATTCGCTGACAACCCGTTTGGTTTCGTTCGCACGGACGGTTTGCGAGCGCATGTGATTTCAGTCGTATTTCTGCAATGCTTTGACGCGTCCAATCCAGTGTCTAACGTTGATGCGTCTAACGGTGCCATACTCACGAAATATAAATAGCGACGTGCAAGTTCATATCGATGCACAACAAACATTCAAATGCGCCTGTGAAGGCACATTTCATTTTGGTGTTTTACCGGTTCCTAGGGAAGAGGGAACAACCACATATATATATATATTTTCAATCTCGTAGTCTCCGCAAAATCGCAAGCGCAATCTCATTTCTCGCAATATCCTAGCGCAATCTCCTTTTAACACACGCGCGCGCGCTGACATCCGGGCCCGTCGCTACGGCGGAGTGACAAACTACATGAGCTATTGCCGTTCTTAACTCGTACCCGAGTATGGTGTCTAGGAGAGCCGTGCTTCAGCGAGCGAGAGAGAAGGCTCTTTATTGAAAAAGCAGAGAGTTTTGCCGGCGTTTGCGATCACCTACATGCTTCTCTGCTAGGGGTCGGGGATGTAGGGAGAACAGGCCCTAGAGAGAGGTGGGCAGAAAAAAAAAACGATAGCAAACAAAAAACACTGGCGTGGTTTGGCGGGCTTGGCGGACTATTTTTTAGATTGTGTCACAGAATTTACAATTTTGAAATGTGGCCAATGTCCTCCAAATATGAAAACCAACTTTTTAGGGCCTGACGCTGCTTCGAGGGGCAAGTCCATGGTCCTAAGATGGTCTTCAAAGTTACCGGCCCTTGATCTAGGCGTTCAATATCTTAAAAAAAAAAACGGGATCTTGGTGCCAAGTAGGCCACAACATTCTGATAAAATATGTTCGACGGTTTCTATGGAAGAACAGTTATCGCAGTACGGGTTGGTCGTCAGTCCGAGGCGAAAGATGTAACTGTTGGTGTAGGCCGAGTTCAGTCATAGGCGATGATATAATGTCTCCAGCCTACGAGGGAGCTCTCTTGGAAGTTTTGATGTCAATTCAGCGTCAATCGCGTGCAAAAATACTTCGTTATTGGGTTCGTTGCTGCGCCATAGCCTGTTTCTTTCACTTACTGCAAAGCGATGGGCCATGGTGGAAGCGTCTGTTTTTGTACAGTACTTTTTGTGGTATTTCCGGTGGTTAAGGCCCATACGGGCCGCTTCATCGGCTTTCTGGTTTCCAATAATACCACTGTGGCCAGGTATCCATTGCCATTTTATAGTGTGTCCAGCAATGCAAGCGAGGTGGTGAAGGTAGGAGATATCGGCGGCTGCGGTATGGTGAGGGGAAGACCTGCTCCTCCTTGAGAGAATTTGCAGAGCTGCCTTGGAGTCTGTAAAGATGCTCCACTGACGCGGCTGGTGGCGTAGGACGTAAACAATCGTTTCTTTAAGGGCATATAGCTCAGCCGCTGTAGATGATGTTGGTCGCTCCAGACGAAATGAAAACAGTTCACCCGTAAGTGGCACGTACATTCCAGATGAAGAGCTTTAGTATATGTACTTCCAAAGTACATATACTAAAATTGGAACGATACAGGGAAGATTCAGCGAGCGTTCTGTCATGTACAGCGGAGAAGGGCTCAGTCGTTACTTGCTCAGTCGTTAATAAGCTCAGAAGGCGCCTGTTGCTGCAAACAAATAAGTAACATCGTAAAAGGCTATTTAAAGTTGTTTTGTCGATGCAAAGGTGGAGCTAGAAATTATTTATTTGTCAGGGTTTTTTAGAAGCTTCGTGCAAGGCAGTAAGATGGCTATGACATTGGAGGAAGACTTACAACCCCGTCTTTTCCCGCTGTAATTTGGCTCGAGTCCATCCAAGTTTCATTCAGCTAATTATCTCGGAAGCATGCTCACACGAAAATTGCAAACAAGCGTGTTGCGTTTTATGCACTCCATGGACTGGGTCCAGCTTCGCTGGTCATCCTTCTTCACATAGTGGGAGGACACTGAATTTTGTTCTCAGTCCTCAAATACGCCTTGCAGCAAAGTCAGCTTAATCTCCGTCTCTTCGAAGTGCGAAGCGCCCGTGTGTGTGCGGTCCTTGTTTGTTTGTCAGTTTGTTTTGTTTGTTTGTTTGTTTGTTTGTTTGTTTGTTTGTTTGTGTGTTTGTTTGTTTGTTTGTTTACCACTTCAATTCTTCCGGCTGATCATGTAACCATAACGGTCCCGTTTTCCATTTGGACTTTTCCTTCTTTTGCTCGTCAGGATGGGGAGTCCGTGCATATTCCGAACCCCGGATGTCAGCACGTAGGAAATTTCCAGAATCTCGGGACGTCTATATTCTGCTTAAAAATGCCATGCCGTGATCCTCCACCCCGCACAGATTCATTTAAAACCCCTACCCTCCCCTTCCCCACTCCTAGACCATCTACCAAGATTGAATGGCGTCGAGGAACACCTAGCCACTCGCCAACTTCCGCCAAGAGTTCGCACCGTTGTTCAAAATCCTGTGTCACCCCATCTTTGCTTGTCATCCGCCTTCACAGATCGTAATAGCTCATGATTTTTCTCTCGATTGGCCATTTAATGCTTTCGCATTTAAATCTGGCTTCGACGTAGAGGTGGACGCCAACGTTAACAGCTAAATAGTTTCTTGGAGACAGAGAAAGGAAAACCCGTTTATTTCCAAAGCAAACTGGATTAGGATCAGGTGGTTCAAATGGCAGCGACGTGGGCGCCTCGGTCAACCAGAAGTAGTTGCACCCAGGGTTGAGAGCAGCCCAGTGCGTCCTCCCACTGCTCGATACTGGAGATGGGGGAGGAGGGCTGGGTGGAGAGGACAGGCCTACATGGAGTCAGTGAGAATGTCAAGGTAGACACAAAGGGAGAAGGGAACTTAAAAGGATGGATCTTGTGGAGAAGGGAATGACTGACGCGGAATTTGTCTGAATGTGGGAGAGGCGGTAACGCTCCGTGACTTCTTGGAACCCCGGCATTCGATAGCGAGCCAACCGAGCGCCGTGGTTGCGAGGGGAAAGGGGGGGCGAGCCCAGCATGGCTAGTGAGTTTTCATGCTACTCTGTGTGCCGCCTCGTCGCCTCCTACCGCAGTGTGAACCGGGGTTTAAACGATGTCGACCGGTTAGGTAGGGGGATTTCGGAGGAGAATTTTGAGCGCCGTCGCCGAAATGCTGCCGCGAATGAAGTTTGGGACTCTGGTCTTCGGATCAGTTATGATGTGTGGCTGCGGCCTGGTTTAATGGGCCAGGGCTATTGCAGCATCCCCCGCTGTTGCGGTGCAAGAGGTACGTAGAGCTAGGGAAGTGACTGAGGTTAGTTGGGGCGAATAATTACGGCCAGAGCGAAGCCGTCTGCGTATGGGCGCTCCGCGGCGTCTGCGTACGTGGTGGTCGGGAACAAGGGGTGCGTTTCTCTGTGAGGGCACGCTCTCGCTGGCACCGACGCTTCGCCTGGTGTATTGGTTTAAGCGTTCCATATCACGAGGCATTTCATCGTGAGGCGTTCCATAGGGCAAGGTACACGCCAGTACAGTGCACAATGAAGAAGGCAGCGAACAAACAGGCAGCGAAATTCACCACGTTTAACAATTCGTCCGTCACACAGCGCCTGGAATGAGCAGCGGCGGAACGCGTAAGAGACAGATCGAAGCCATTCAAAAGCGCTAAAGCGGAAGTGGATAGGGAGGAAAAGCGTTTCAAGCTACAAGATTACGAATTTCTTTAACAAAGCGAGGCGGAAGCAAGGCGTTTCAAACGTTCAACTGGGCATTCTTGCTTTCGAATTACAAACCCAAAAGAAATGCTTAAATGTCCTGGGATTTTCTTGCGGACGGTAATGGCTGAGTTATCCTACGAAGTTGGTATACGGCTTGGTACATGGTGCAGAAATTGCAAAAAGGGAAGAAACTGAGGAAAGAGACATGAAGGAAGATCATATATCGCAAAGGGCGCACACAGGTTACATCCAATATATGGCATAGAAATAAACATCCTGTAGAATACAGTGTTAGTGTTGAGAAAAACAGCCAGGTGTGCCGACTGTTTTTCTAACGGTAGCAAAAAAGAAACATTTTTCAGTAGAAAATTTTGTTTAAAGAAACTAAAGTTGTTTTAGGGGCGAAGCGCCTTAAGGCCGAGGCTTGTACGGCGTCCGTGTTCGCTGCACAGCACCGTATAAATCGAAACATCTGTGAGCAAAAGGTTCACAAAAAGTTAACAAGAACAAAATAAAAGTTCACAAAATGTTATAGAGAGAGAGAGAGAGAGGGAGAGAGAGAGAGAGAGAGAGAGAGAGAGAGAGAGAGAGAGAGAGAGAGAGAGAGAGAGAGAGAGAGAGAGAGAGAGAGAGAGAGAGAGAGAGAGAGAGAGACGCACAGCATCGTCTAAATCGAAACATCTGTGAACAAAAGGTTCAGACAAGGTTAACAAGAACAAAATAAAAGGTCCACAAAAGGTTAGAGAAAGAGAGACGGATAGAGAGGGAGAGAGTGCTCCTGGAGAGCCATGATGCGCATGCGCGAAGAGCATTGGATTGGATTGGATTGAATTGGAGTGAATTTGGGTTGGATTGAATTGGATTGAATTGAATTGTATTGGATTGGGCTGGATTGGAAATCGTTTTAGAAGCAGTAAGCACTCTCACGGCTGATTTACGGTAAGAACGATACCCAGTGCTTCGCCTACTCGTCATGATTCACTTCTTGGAGATGCGTGAATTTTTATTATTTCACAACCCTCCACTGCGGTAGTTGCCCTTACGCCAGGTGTAGCGTCCGCGCCGAAAGCCACAATAAATTTCTGCTTTTTCAGTGACATTGTACTTACCATCTCAGGTGTCGCTAGTTATCCAGTTTAAATCCGCTGCCTTGCCGCCCTTTTCTGTGTCACCCATCATGTGGCAGGTATACCTGGGCCTGCCTGGAATCTCGGACAGTGCGACCGTCTCCTGCGGTCTGTAGGAGCGACCATCTAGAAGGATGTCTCACGTGCTATCGGACAACGCATACTACTGCGAAGAGAGCAAGGATGAGTTTAAGAAGGCTGAGACCAGACCCGGCATTCACATTTACAACCCGGTGAGTCGGCGGCGATTAGCATTCTTCCTTGATGACAAGTACGCACGCGCCGCACGGAACGTGTTGACCATGCATGCTTTTAATTTGTGAAGATGATAGCCTATCTGGGATACTTAAACCCGAAAATTTTCGTCTGTTTGTCTGTCTGTCTGTCTGTCCCTAGATTCAACTATCGGGAGAAAAGTTCGAGAATTCTTGAACGAGACGTTTTTATATCCAAAACCTTTCCGAACCAACAAATCTGGAAAAGCGCTTCATAGTTGTCAACGTGGCTGACCAATAAAAAGACATTAGCCATATTTAAGGCAAAACATTAATGCACAACTGCTACTCGCAGTGTTCTTTGAATTGATAATAAATGAGTGCTTGATGTTTGCGACCGATAATGAAAGATACGGGTGGAAAACTATATTTTTACTCAAAAGTACAAAAAGAGCTCTCCCGAGCCTGCACCGTGCAGCAGAGTTCTCAAGTTAACAGTAAGAAAAGTTTTCAGTAGATGGCGCGAGGTGTTGTAAGCGGGAAAATTGAATTGGCTTTAGCGAGCCTCCTCCGTATTTATTGTGGGAGGATGGAAGGAGAGGCGAATAGCATGAGGCGTGAACGAGAGAGAGAAGAGAGGCATTTGCGGGCCAGGGTTGGCACAAGCAGCCGAGAGAGCAGATACGTGGCCAAATATTTGTCACTTCTATCAAGTGGCCTCGCACTGTATATATCACTGCAACCATGCCTGACGTTGACCATAGAGGGTATATGATGCCCGAGCAGTCAAAATGTACCTACCCACTATCTCCTCTCTCTTATCGCCACCCACTCTGTGTATGGCCTCGCTTCCACCAGCAAATGTACAAGGACAATATTCAGGCCCTATACAGGGTGATCAAAGTTGTCGACAGGTTGTTTGTAAATTACTCAGTTGGTTTCACGTGAACAGTACCTTTACAGTGAGGTTGTGTGCCGAGGGGGACAGAGAATGAGGTGGTAATTATTGATATCGGTCACGTAATTAACTAAAATTGAACAATTAACTTTTTAGTGGCCGTAGTAAGCAGGCATGTTTGTATTGACAAGTTAAACGCAATTGTGTTTCTGCGTAGTTTCATTTGGCTGAATTCTTCTAGCGCATCCGTACTCCGAGGTATCGAACTGCGAAGTTTAATTGCCGTTCGCATAATTACCCATGCTAGACAGTGAAGGCCGGCGCAAAGCTCCTCCCTTTTGTGACGTGCCGGCAGTGTACGGTGTTTAGTTTGACAACGGTGTGGGGGCATAGACAAAATTGATAACAGGCACCCTTTCAGTCTTGGCTGGCGTTATCGCAATCTGCAGTACTCGGAACCACTATCCAAACGCAAAACAAAGGGGCGAACCTTTGCGCCGGCCTTCGCTGTCTTGCATGCGTAATCATTCAAACGGCAATTAAACTTTGCTGTTCGATATCTCGGAGTACAGATGCGTTAGAAGAATTCTGTCAAATGGAACTGCACAGAAACACGATTGCATCTAGCTTTTTATTGCAAACATGCCTGCTTACTGGAGCCGCTAATAAGTTAATTATTGAATTTTGGTTAATTACGCCACCGACATCAATAGTTACCACCTGATTTTGTGTCCCCTGGGCGCATAAGCTGACTGTAGAGGGGGTCTTCACGTAAAGCTAAGCGCTTAATTAAAAAAAAAAAAGCTGTCGACCTCACTCTGATCACCTTGTATACCCGGAAGCCCTCAAGCGACAACTTTACCGTATTCGCACCATTCTAACGCGCACGTCTTTTCGCTAAAAGTACCCTTGAAATTTACGTGCGCATTACAATTGGGTTCGACCCCGAAATCAGCTCTCAAAGTTTTCCGCTTTTGTTTTCATGCCAGCAGAAGCTGGATAAGCAAGTTTATGAAGCACAAGCGATTTTTGCTGTTCCGTGCGTCATGTTTTTCACGTGGTGACATGCCGCTTACATGCCTCTTACATGTCTCTTACATGCCTTTTACAGGCACAGTCGTGAACAAATGAGGTACAAACACGAAAATGTGAACCAGAACATCGAAAATTGAAAAAAATACTCTGCGTTGAGTTCCAGTAGTGTCGCGCTATTGGTATATTTGGAACGCCACACTTCTCAACTTTGTTTTCGAAACTACGCCATGCGTCATTTTGATATGCACGGAAAGAAATCGCGCTATTTGTGTGTTCGGAACCAGCGTGTACACGTTACAGAAAATAGGTATCCTTTTACAATTACAATTACGTCCTTTAAAACGTAATTGATTGCAGTGGTCAATTAAAGCCCAAGAAAAATAACTTAGCGATTGCAGAAACGTAATCGATTGCCTTTGCGCTACTTTCCATCAAATTTTTATTGCTGTACGATATAACACAAGTTTACTCAAACTACAGTGCTCTTTTGTGGCTTGCATGGTAGAGAGAAGGCTGGAGGCTCTCGTGAAGGCTGGGAGGCTTACTGTGGCTTCTGTAGCGTGGGGAAGGAAGCAGCTATCCAATGTTGCTGCCTTGAAGATGACAAGTAGCCGACGGCAAACTTAACTTGTTTACTGCATGGCAAGACAGAAACAATACCCCGACGGACGAGGTTACAGAACATGACTCGAGTAGAGTGACAGCATTGATTCACTGCTCCAACAGGAATGAACATCTGCGCTTCGGGGGGCTCTTATTTATACCCGAAGAGCTAACGGTCAAACAAGCGTTCGCGTTCCCTCAAGTTTTTTCACACGGCGAGAAATGGTAGAGACGGTCTCTCCAGAGTTCGTGAGGAGTCGGTCGCAGAGAGGGGGAGGGACGGTTTCTCCGCTGAGGCTACCGCGTCCTTCGGACAAGTCTCTGCATGCCTTGTCTGCCCCCGCTTAAGTTTGAATCCCGCCGACAGCGAGGCGCCAGCGATCCGGACTTCCCAGGAATACTGCGGCTCGTTGGGATCCGTTGGCTGTCGCGGCAAGCCTGAGTCACCAACACTGAAACGCCTACTCGAAAGGCGCACGTAGTGGAAGCTTCACTCCATAGCAGAAAAGCGTTGCACGAAGCTTGAAGCACAGCGGCGCGCTGATTCGTAACAATGGTCCTTTAAAGGAGCCATGAAGAGAAAATACAACTTCGTTTAATTTGAAAGAACTAGAATTCAATATCTCACTCAGCTCCATTACAGCCACAAAAGATGTTTTTAAGGGAAAAAAAAGCAAGAAGTATTTAAAAACTTTTAAATTTTGCGCCACAGTGACGTGTTATGAGCAAGAATGACGTCATACGGGCCAACAATAAAACATAATTTTCAGTGCGTTAAAGGGACACTGAAGTGAATTTGTCAAGCTCCCGTTTTTGCTTGCACTGCGTAGACTGGCTCAAATTAGCACACTTTTCATCGTTTATCCGGTTGACAAATCGGTAATTATTTTACAAAGCGCGAAAGAAGAAAAACTACCATGCGCGGTTTGCGGCGGCCGCACCAACTAAGGCTGTGACGTTGGGAGGAGGGGCGCCGTGATTGGACGATGCCCAAGGTTAGCAATCAAACAAGTTTCGGTTTCGGTTTCGGTTCTGTAAAACATAACCAATTGCGTTGTTGGATGGGCACTCTCAATACCTCAGTAATCATCGTACCGCGCTTCTGCCGTGTTGTCGGCTGTAAAATGCACAAGATAAGCCTCCCAGGACGGCTTGTAGTCGTAGCATTCACTAGCCGAGACCTACGCAGTGCATGAACGCCCTCCGCGTACCCGCAGACGCCCAAATGTCATGCGCTTTTCCCCCATATTTGGAGCTTGCCTCCCTCATGCCTGTATCGTAGAAAGCGTGTTCGCAGCAGGCCAAGGGTCTGCTCATTCTGGCCTGTGCCCACTGCCTGCAAGCAGTCGGTGCTTATGGCAACAGCACGCCAACGAGAACTCGCTAGCGCACCAGTGCCAGCCTGCGCGCGCTTTGTGAACTACTTCGTGTAGCCATGAATGTTGCGGCCCAGAAAAAGGTGAACTCAATATAGAAAACATCGGCGGAAAACAAAAAAGTTAAGTTACAAAAAAAAAGGCACGTAACCACGGGGATTCGAACTCGTGACTTGCAAAACAGCTGCGGCGACATACCCAGCACCCCAAACCACTGAGCCACGAAGCGGGTTGCGAAGGCCTTTCTAATATAGGGTATATATTGTACAACCAGTTTACACTTTTATTTAGTTTTGGCATTTCAAGCAGCTTAGGTGACTATTTGTTGTACTGCGCTCGTGCAGTAAGCGTCGCTCGAGTTTCCACAGTAGCTCACGTCTAGCAATTGCATTTCGTAGACGGAAAACCGTTCGCAGATGCGTAGTCGTGCTCCTGACCGCTGTGCTTGTTCGCCCAGCGCAAAAAAGTGCTTCCCGCGCCCTAGTTTTACGCTGTACGGTAAAAATATCAGTTGATTTTATTTCCTTAGTACCTATATTGACTTCGCTGACTCTTCTCCTGCCTTCAAGAGGCCTTATATTTTCCTACTGGCGTACCAGTCAGCGAAGCGTCGCATGTGCGCTTGTGCAGCACTTGTGTGAAGCGGCCTTGACTTGGAGCTAGATACAGTGTACAAACAAACCAAGTAAAGAAAGGCACATTCTTCCATTCACAAACGTGTCCTGGCTTCGTTTCAACTAAGCGAACGAATTGCGACCAAGCAATTTTTTTTAACCTCCTTGATTGCGACGACCCGCCGGCGGCCGGCGGACGAAACGCTGGGCCGACTGACTCTGTCTGAAGGCCGGGGAGCCGTGCAGTAGCGCGCAGCCAATTGCCAGCTCATCCCCTCCTGACGTCACACGAAAACGCCACAGAAAATGGGCGAGCGTAAAGAGAGGAGGACAGCATTTTCGAATTAGTTTTTCTACTAAATAAAATCGCGTAAACGCGCCTAGAGTGGTCGAAACATGGCCTGGGGACTCCGGACTACAATTTGCGCTAGTAATCCCGCAATGTTTACATATAACTTCAGTGTCCCTTTAACTGCACGTTGGCATTCAAGTGATGCGGTCAAATGGAACTAGAGGCCCCATTACAGACGTCCAGTCAGGTGTCGTCGCGACAGCTCAGTTAGGCGGCCGCCAATCGCACAAACAAGGTTCCGTGACGTCATAGAAAAGTTGCGGGAAATTGGCTAGGGGGTCGCGACTGCGTCACACGTTTTCTTTAATATCTCCGTTATTTGTTCGAAGATTGCGATGATATTGGAATCGTTGTTATCGGGACTAGGCAGTCTTTCTAATACATCCAACTTGTATTTTGTCTTCATGGCTCCTTCAAGTCTAAAGCTGAAATTTTCTCTTGGAGGAAATGGTTGGAACACATATTTCCTCCAGGCGTTAAAAGCACATCAAGCTTTATTCTTTTGCGTGTTATTTTTACGGCTAGTACATAGGTGAGCGTGCCGCACGTGGAAAAGCAAATGTAATACATAACATTTAGGGAGTCATTCACCTAATGCTCCAAATTTTGTTTTTGCTGAGCCAGCTGCCAGCTTAGGAACTTTTATTTGATACTACATCACAGACATGCATCACATACAATGTACGCAGTTTCGGCGAATGACTCCTTGCAGTAGTTGCATTTCCACTTGGCTGCACGCTTCTTGATTATAAAAAAAACGTGCAACTGTCGGGATCGATGCAGGGGGGTCTGTTCACAAGTTTTTTGACAGCGAAGTCTTCCCGACTGTGACTGATTAGTTAGCCGTGGGGGCCGCTAGGAGCACCACTATTGGGAAAAGGCTGTCGAGAGCATAATAATTATTTCGACGCCATTGTTTCTTTTCTGATCAGAGCCTTGAATACACGAACAAACTTTTTGATCCCGTATAAACGACACGCACGGAACGACACGAACGAGAAACGCGGAAGCATTTACTTTGTCAAAAAGCTTCAACAGTACATTGTGGGACTCAGGTATTTGCAAACCTTTATACGCCGGAAATATTTGCCGTATGCTCAATTCTAGATAAATTGCTTCATAGACGTTTTTACAGTACTGCACGACCCTTCCCTTGGACGCATATCTTGGGAAACACTTTCAAAAATAGCAACGCGAACGATACGGTTTGAAACGGCAAGGGCCCAAACGGGAAGGTTCTTTCGGCAACGGGCGCACACGGCGCGGATCAAACGGGAAGGGCGTTTTGGGAATGAATTCAAGCGTTACGGGTTCAAACGGGAATGGGTTGGTTCGGGCTACACGTGTCATGTCTATATACGGGTGCCAAAATTGGTGTGAAATGATGTTTTCATATACAAATGTACCTTCACGTTACAACCGGGGGCGCGTTATAATCGCGCAAATTCGGTATTTCAGAAGGTTACGAGGGGGTAGAAATTTTAACCCACAGAGCGGCCACTCTTGAAGAGAGTGACTAAAACTTTTACTAGCTTATTAAGTTGGAACAAGGTAAATGGGAAGGGGTCGAAACTACAAACCAAGTACTTGGGGCGCGGACATAACTTTTACTGGTAAGAGCGTATCTCACTCACGTATTGTGATCTGCCGATTGACGTGTTCTCAAGCTTTGCGCCAGATTATTTTTTCATATACTGATTGGTGAACAGCTTCTACACCTTATATTTGTCTTTCTTATCAAGTCAAAGTAAGCGCGATAATTGTGTGTAGGATGCTGTGATTAAGGAACTAAAGTCTAAGCACTCAATGAAAACTCAAGGTAGACGATTCTGAAGGCGAGGCACTATAAAAAAAACGGAGTGTACCACCCAGCTAAGTTGCAACAAATTGGTACATATAATTGGATCAGATTTGCGCTAACAATGTAGTCTCTCCTGTTTTGCAGAAAACTCCCGTGGCATTGCATCTCCCAGGAGGCATCCAAAAGTTCAACGATATTTTCATGGAGGCCACCTTCCCCAAGGATATGAAGACGTATACGAACATCCTTTTTCTCTTCAACTCACACGCTGGTTTTCAATGTGCAAAAAACAAGCTGATGTCGCGCGACGTACACGCTTTACAATTTTTAATTTTACTGTCCAGCGTCCTCCAGAATTGAGCAGAACATGACATTTCTGAATACTACGGTTAAACTGCGATGTCAGGGAAGGGAGGGTTAGGTCACCGGTGTATTATGGGAGAGTCGCCAGTCCTAGTGAAATTTAACATGCTGCCAACCAGAAAATCACACACAGCCTTTTCAGAGGAGCACTCGAACCCGTTCTGGGAATATATGGGAAACTTTTAAAAGTGGTGATGAAAGGAAGGGTTTATACTATATCCACCGAACTCTTACTCTCGTGGCCAGCCGCTTATCTTAATTTACGCTATTTTGTTTCTTGTGTATCCCAGCATGCCTGTCTCAGTGGATGACGTAGGCAAAAAGCAGCCGCGCCGATCCCCATCAGTTACGCACTACGAATGAGCCCTTTTCTTGTGAGAACATTAAAGGCGCGTCTAAAAAGTTTAAGCGCCTTTTACTGACGGCTACGTTGTGTTCACCTCTGTCTCTTGTCATGTAACGCGCTGTTTATATGAGATGAATATACTAGTTAGTTAAAGTTGTGATCACACACCATTTCGTGACTGGTGGAGCGCACGCATGGACATTCCCTTAGAAACGGTTCGTTTCCAACCCATACGAGGCTGGAAACACATGCAAAATGCGGCTCAGCGCTCCTTTTTCCCTACTTCGTTGACCAATCTTACCTAGGTCTCCCTGATTCCCTAGGCTTCCATTGGTCTCCGTACTTTCCCTATTTCCCTAGGTTTCCGCAGATCTCCCTACTTCGTGCTCATCAATTTTAGAACCTTGCTCTATCCCTGCTTGAGCGAATTTCCCTTTTCGTGGAATGCGAGCTTTGCAGTAAAAAGAAAACAGTGATGGTCACTCCGGTTTTCCTTAATGTGAGGGTGGAGATTACGTCAGTGGAATTTTAATACAAAAAACGAGCGGATGCCTAGAGGGGTTTCGGGCGCCATTTGCAGCGTTTCGTTCGAGTTCTGGTGGAGCGCGCGAATGGATATGCCCTTGCTGGAGCTGACGTCGGAGCAGTACAAGCCGGGGCAGTTGTGCCATACTCTGGACGACTACGACCTGAGACGTTACGAGATTCCAGAGAAGGGCTACAGCTTCGAACCCGGCGCCCCGCACAAGATCCAGTTCCACCTCGAAATGAAGGAATCGAAAACGTTCCCAGCGGTCAGTATGGGCCCCTCTCCCGCTGTACATCCTAAGGCAATCCATTTTGACAGATCCTCTCTCACAGACCACGTCCGCTGGGGCAATGTGTTTGAAAAAGCACTGTTAATGATGCGTCTGCACTACCTTGAACACCGCGATGCAGTGGAAATGTTTCAGAAGTTATTAGATGCTTATACTTGAGTATTTTCTTTTTTCAGAAGTGATAAATAAAGGGGCGTGCTAAGAAGATACAAACGGAAGGGCAGGCATCGCATTATGAGGTTGTTGCAGCAAGAGTGAAAGAGCGACAATTTTTAATCATTGCCTTTAAAACTGCGTCTATTTAATTGAAAATTCGAACATAAAGTGTGCGCTTTAGTAAACTAAATTTACAGAAGAAAACACGGAAATAAGGGCTGTAAGGCGAGACCAGGAAGGCAACAAAATTATTCAGCACACCTTTACTGACGCAGTGAGAACGCATGACCGTAAAATAATGGCCTATAATCATACAATCGAAGCCTTGTATGGCGGAGGTTACCGGCACAAAGTAGGCAAAGGTGGAAGTAACAAACAGGAAACAAATCACTCCAGAAAGCCAGAAAACCAACCACGCTTACGCACGCACAGATGCGTACACTTCATTCATTCAGTTTTGGTCCGTGAGGCAATGCACTTGGAGTTTCTCGAAGGCACTTTAACAATTGTTTCCTAAATTCACAACGTTCCTGTTTACGCCGTACAATCGCTTCTCCTCTCCAGAAAGTTGAGGCGGCTGATCCAGACGAAAGTGGCACCGACGATCCTGAAGCTTCCGAAGCGGGCTCGAATAAGGTCGTCCTTAAAGCAGAAACGACCCAGGAAACTTTCGACAAGGCCGCGAGCAAACCATTGCCGCTCATTTCGGTCTGTACTGTTTCGCTGTTGCCGTTCCTTCTTTATTTGTGCGGTGCGATATTTTTCAGTCACTAATTTTAGATTCTGTGCGCGCCTAACAAAATGCGCGTGGCTATCGGGTAGCGTCGCGACTGAGAACTGCGTTTAAGTTTTAGTGCGTAAAACGGGAACAGGAGCTCCCCGTTTTTGCAAGCGCGGGGCGGGGGAGCATTGCGAAAGGCATACACAACTTGCGGTCGCCTCTTGTGGTCAGTGCAATCAATTAAAGAAAGTGTAGTACAAGAAAAGTAGCACTACCCTTTTCTGGAGAGGTAGCGATAGGGAGAGGCAGAAACACTTTTGAAGAAATGTAGGAGTGTAGAGATTTATCCATTTTTGGGGGACAGGGAGCAATGTGACAGATGTAGGAGTATTCTTAGGGAGTGGTGGCAATAGGTAGGAGAAATATTTTTGACAAAGCTAGCAATGGGGAGAGGCAGAAATATTCTGGGGGAAGAATATTTGTTCTTGGGACTTCTGGGACTTCGCAGCATTCTGGGGACTTTGAAGCATTGTTTTGGGGGACATGTAGCAATATCATTCAAAAGACGTAGTAACGAGGAGCGGCAGCAATATTTTAGACATGTAGCCATGTGGAGATGTAGTACAAATGGTGGGCACTGGTGAAAATGTGTAGAGGAAGCAATATACTTGATGCGTAGGGATGGGTAGAGGTTCCAATATTGTTTGGGGAGGTGTAGCAATGGGGAGATATGGCGAAACATTTTGCGTAGAGGTAGTAGCAATGGTTAGAGGTAGCAATAATTTTTGGAGGGGTAGAAATGGGGTAACGTAGTGACAATTTATTAGTAGAGGTAGTTATGGTGAGAGGTTGCAATATTTAAGGGGGAGGTACTAGCAGTATTTGGGGGAGACCTAGCAGTGGGGAGACGTCGCTACATTTAGGGGGGGAGACATAACAGTACGAAGGTGTAGCAATATTTTTGGTTGTTCTTGAGTTAAGTCATTTGGGCTACAAGTTGCTTGGAACGGGGCTTCACACTCGTTCCTGCCAGATTAATTCAATGATATCACTTTAAAGAGCTCTTCGAACAAGAAGCCATTAGCTAGCGTTGAGTTAAACGTTCTAAGTTGAGTCAGGCCTTGTCCGCTCGCGTTATAAAAGATGGCGCAGGCAGGAGACAGAGTAGTGCATTCGAAGGCGACGCTACGTTAAAACAAAAAATGATAGTAATGATGGAAGACATGTTCATTTACACAAAGCGCACCTTCGTGTTCTGAAATTAGTTGTCGATTTCTTCACGGGCGCATGAGCTGGACACTGCAAGAATGACTGCAGCGATTTGACCCCACTGTTTTGTAGAGTTTTTAAGCCCTTAATCGAATTAAAAATGCTCTATACTGGTATCCCACTACCGTGAAGGCTGTTTCTTCGATGTATAACATGGCACACGGCAGTACGACGTACAAATGACTGCGCACATACGCTGTTTCAGCTTTTGAACAAAAATGCGTTGAAAAACTAGGAAAGATTAAAAAAATGTTTTATGTGGTTAGGTTGTAGGCGAGGTTCTTTGAAGATTTACTTAGAGAGCGTGCGTTGCTTTTAAAAATGACTGGTCTATGGTTACTATGACTTTGATGAATGGGAGGAATAAATTTTACTCAGGAAACCCTACCACCGCTAACGTCTGGGAAAGCGCCTGCGGATAGGAAGGGGAATGGGTCCTTAAGTCCATGGTACCTTGGTCTGGGTCGGCTAACCAGGATCTCTCTACCAAGCTAAGCTTGGTGAAGAGTTCGGTGCTGGTCAACTGTGTCACCACTGGTCGTGAAACGTAAAAAAAAAATATCTCACAACGCTTTCACTGGGAACTGTCAGATGGTTCCTAGACGTTCTTTTCCAGCCGATTATCTTCGCCCATACTCATTGACGTATCCAATACGTCTGTTTTTTTAAAGCAACGCCTTACTATTTTCGTCCAGCGATTTCGTGGACGATGCGCAAATGACCTTTTGACCCGAGACACACCCCGGCGACACACCCCTCTAAGCGCATCTCGTGATTCGCCGGGCCCGCTGTTGGCTCCTGCAGGCGCCGACAGCGGTCACCACCGCCGCTGCGGCAGTGCCAGGCAACCACCCCCGCAGCCTCCCATGCATGCGGCGCTGAGTTGTTTCGGGCAACGTGTCTCGTCTCGCGCCCGGCGAAGAGGAACGGTGTGTTCGCCATGAATGAACACCGTGTTCCCCGGGCCTCCTCCTATGAGCGTTGCACGGACCCGAACGGCTTTGAGACGTGGTCGGAAATACAGCTAAATCAAAGGTTAACCAACGAAGCCAAGACTGAACCAGAATAAGCCAAGCTTTTGCTTTGCATGTCCAAGGTTAGCGGAGCTAAGCCGCAGCCATTTTTTCTTATTGTTATGGTTGTTTAGGAGGCAGCAAAGAATGCTGCTTGGGGAGATGTCATGCGTCCTCCCGTAAAACTTCACTGCGGCACACTGCGCCAGTCTGGGAAAGCCAACATTACCAAGACAAAGTAACTGAACTTCGGACAATTTAAAGTTGAATTACGCTAAATAACTGCTGGGAAGGCGTTTTTCCATGGGCAGTATAACCAACCTTGTGTCGAAATAATAACGACCTGTGACCTTCTAACAAATGTTCAATAGGAAACATGTACGCCTATGGAGCAACGGAAAGATTTCGGATAGAAGTACGGTGCACAAGAGAACGCACCAAACTGCTATCTAGATCACCCAGAAGTACGTGTAGAGGCCAGAAGCTCAAATGTACTCCAGACGAATCAGCGTTCCTCACGCCTCCTCCTCGACCACGCGGTACCTAATGTCGCCTCACAAAGAATGCTCGGGCTGCACACTTACCTAAACAGTGGTAGCTTTATAACCAGCCCCCAACACCGCTAACACTGACCCAACGCGCTCAACTAGTCCGCCATGTTGCCCGTCGCGGGTTAGGCGTACTGGAAGCCGACACGGTACGCATTTCCAACCATTACTCACCAGACGCCTCGTGTACGGTGCACCGTAGGTGGTAATCAATCTTGAAACAATAATTAGCATACATTGCCGTGAATCAATATTGTTTCCTCAACATGATCGGAATATATTTCACTGTCCCTCGAACCATTGGATGGGCTAGATAGACATGGTTGTGCCTAGTAGGACGAGTACACTCTTAGGCAGTACCGTGGTTCAATTCACTACAATTCATTGGAGTGACCATTCTATGTCACCTACAAAGAAAATCTGGGGAATGGCAGCAACGTTCATTCAATGTGACACAGAAACGTGATCTGCGCTGTGCCACTGTGCCACTGCGCATTACAGAACTCTGTGCATGCTTACAATGCGTAAGGCAACAGCGAAGACGAATCATTTCAATGATGTCGGCGTCGACATTCGCCGTAATTTCATTGTTCACTGCATGGATTGGTCAATTTCGTCTATTGTGGTGAAGCTGAACTGCAGGGTTGCCTAAGCGTGTACCTTAGTGCAAACATTTCAACAAGTAATAACTTCTTATTCTTCAGTCATTCCAGCATACTGGCAGGGACCTTTTTTTTGCCTTTAGGCTGATAAATTATGAGCCAACCGCGTTCTTTTGCGGCTAAGACAGACAAAGGTTAGCCTACACCGGTTTCGGGCAATGCCTGCACACGTAAGGCTTTTAGGTGCGGATTACCTTAGGACCGCACAATGTACGTCGGTGGCCGTGCGCATAGCATTTACAATCGCAAAAAAAATCACACAGGCACCGGAAGAATTGCAGCCTGTGTCTGGTAGACGAGGCAGAGTTAGTGTCAGTCGTCTTACCCATTGGGCTACGACCGTGAGTTAGTACCCGATAGCCAAACGGCTTACTCCCTCACCTGCAACGGTGCGGAGTACCTTAGGACCTCCCAATGTCCGTCCGCGTCCATCCGTGCGCACACCACTATCAAGCGAAAATCAAGCGAAATTAGATTTGATCCGTGAGTTGCAGTTTCATTTAGGGAATAATCAAGGAGCAACGCACGGCTCAAATCGAATGACGGTCAGGGCACAAATCGGATGTCACTCGGGGCGCAACTTGGATGTCATTTCGAGTCCCGGTACCCCGCACCCTCGCCATCATCGACGGATTGGAGATGCTGCCATTTTTGCACAACATTTTGGTAGTGCAAAGAAGCCAACTCAAAAGGTCCACCATGCGGCGGAATTTGGTGTTGCGAATCTAATGTAATGAAAAACACTATTTGCGTAATATTGAGCGTTTCGAACATGCGGACGCTTTCGATACTGCTACCGCAGATGCTACTGCGAAAGGAGAAGAAGCAAAAATATCTTACGAAAAGACTTACAAGCAGTTCGCATATCGGAAGCAAAGAGAGTAATTGAAACGAGAGTTGGTGGGGGCAAAATATTGGAAAAGGAATCTTGCAAAACACATACAGCGAGCTGATCGGAGGATAATAAGAGAACCACCGAGAAAGAAAGACAAGTAAGAGCCAGGAGATAGAAGGTAAACAAGCAGATATAGATTTTTCGCCCGGCAGTTGGTGAGAAAATAAAGGAAGGCCGCCTGCATCACCCGCCCGCCCAGTCAGCTCATCGTCTTTCCGAGCTCTACTACGGACCCCGCGTGGACTTTTACTTTTGTTTGCCTGCTAAACCAATGGTTCTGGCATCGCTCGGTTGTAGCAAGTGGCGCTGGCGGAACGTAGTTTGAAGTTGTAGCCAGACGAATCAAGGCAAACCGCTCTTCGAGGGCGCAGTGACGCGGTTCCATGGTTTATCGGTTCATTGGTTTTTGGGACACGCACCTCGAATATTTAAGGGCTACGCAGGTAATCCGCGCATAGCGTCATCTTGTACATAATTCATGCTTATTAGAACAATCAAGCTTACCGTTCAAAGTAGGGAAATACCTCCTAACGGAGATTGCGCGCAGAGTTGTGGTAAATGCGCCTTGAACCATGCTTTCGTATTTTTCCATCTCACAATGAAAAAAAAGGGTAAGAGATCGGTGAATCTAAGTATAAATCCTTCATAAGTCTATAGGGATGTTTTTAATTTGCCTGGCTGGTACAGGCGATTTGGGCGTCAGCAATCAGTGACATTTTGTTAAGAGGGGTCGGAAACAATGCGTACTCTGCTTGTGAGGGCGGTTTTATTAGTTACGACAATACCTTTGCTAAGACTACTGCGAGATGTTTTGTTCTGGTAACAGATAAAAAAGGCTAATTTTAGCAGAGTGACCATCATGTTCCTACTTGGTCTGCAAGACCAGCCCCACCGACGACATTAGTAAACACGTTACGGTACAGTAGAGACGGTGTCTCTTGCAGGGCCAAGCGTAGAACATTGACGGCACTGAATTCCCCTCGAATTTATACCAGCGGCAATGCTTGAAATGGTTCCCGACTGTTCGTACCTTTTTAGGCGTTAATGCTTCAAACCTCTATGCGGTTTAGCGAATTAAATGAAAATACACTGCCTGGTGTTATTGCATAAAAGATTGACTACAAAGGCTCAGTAGAAACTACAGCTCATACAAAGGTATTGTTGACGACCGGACAGATGCATTTTTGTAGAAACAGCAGCTTTAGAAAATGGAAATATCTTTAAATGCTTGCATACAGCATTTTTTATGCACGAGTGTTTCACTTTGGTAGCTCACATTCCTCATCATTTAAAGTTTTATTTTTTGAATGACACCTGTTTGAAATACCGAGCTAATCAAGCAGCAAACAGGATACAATTTGTGCATGTCATAAATAGTAATGAATACCGGTAATGTCGGCCGGAATCCAAACACCACCGAAAACTGTGCCCTTTACTAATGCAAAACAGAAGGCAACATAATTTACCTGTTCGAAGAACTTTTGCCTTTCAGTCGTTGCTTTAGACAAATCACCAAAGGTATTGTAATGTGCAGCGTGACAAACAAAAAAGAAAACACCTATCAAGCTTGACTATTGCTGATGCGTTATCTAAAACATCAGCCCCTAAGCCCGATACGTTACCCAGTAACTTAGAAAAACGCAACGGCTAGAGGGTTGTTCAGTAGGTATAAATTAGCATTTGGAGAAGGGTTTCAACCACTGTCTGAAAGCATTATAGGAGACAGCTCCGTGCGCTTGTGCAGGCATCTCCCGACTTTTTATTTATCGCATTGTTTCGGGATTGAAACGCCGCCTTTTCGCATCCAGGCTCACCTTACGCATGCACTTTCCCCTCGTCACGGCGTAACTTCAGTGTTCATGCAGATATTTAGTACAGCCAGCTGTTTGGTCAAGAACAGCATACAACGGTCCTAGACCAAAGCTGAATGCCAGGGAATTTTTATTATGGGACGGTGTGTTAGCACATGTAATAATAGGAGCTACAAAGAAGCCGGGTTTTGTATGTAACTCGTCAAAACCTCTAGAATTACTGAAATCTAGAAACATGCTTATACACATCACTCGCGCAGTAAATCAATAAAAGTCCAAACATTCAGACGTCAGGCTCTTATGAAATTGCCCAAAGCAGGTACGCGCTTAGACATTCGCTGGGGCGTTTATGAATTCCTTTAGGGCACACCGGGCTGACCGCAGTACGTAGTGTCTGTGGGCGTAAAGGAACAGGAGAAAGTATGACTACGAAAAAAACAAAAACGTTGCAGTGCCGTATACGACTGGTGGTGGAGCAAGACTATGGACTTCCCGCTGTACGAAGTGACGATTGAGCAGTTTACCGAGGGCAAGCTGCAATACTTGCTCGAGGACTACAACACCAAGACGGAGGCGGCCGGCAACAACGACTTCTACTATAATTTGGGAGAGGAGACTCGTACCAAGTTCCTCTACGACGTCAAGGACCGATACCTCGTGGTGTGTATACAAATCGATGCACGGGTGGTGAACAACCAGAATTTCATCTTGAACGACATCTCAAAGAATGGGAGGCGAATTTCTATACGTGAAACGTATCTTGGTTATCTTCTACATATTTTCGGCGATGCATTTTTGAGGTCACTTTCCTGAAGCGGATCAGCCCAACCCTTCGCCGGACAGCGTCGTTGTGGGCGTTCGGTAGCCCAGGTCGGCATCCGTAGTTTCGTGCTGTTTGGGCTTAAAATTTCCGTACTTTTAACTGTGGAGACTTTCTAGCTCAAGCGTTTTCTTCATCCGTCTGCTGTAGGTCCTGCGTCACGCAAGGGTGGGGGAAGGTTCCCTAACCCACCGATAGAGGGCGCCGTGGTCTCACAGGGGCGGGTTACTCTCCCTCCCGCTAGGAGAGGGAGCCTCCCGTCACTGACCCTTATCTGCCGATTCCCGTGTGCGTAGCGTAGAACTATCGCGGCCACGGCGCCGCCGTTCTCGTGCGAGCGCCTATTGATGTTCGATCCGACACAGAAGTACCACACCTCCACTGTTTCAGCAGATTTCGTAATGGGTGGAGCTGGGTTTAATTTTTATTTTTGAGCCGTATCGTAATAGGAACCAGGTAAAGTGAACGCAACTTCCTTGCTTTATTTCAAAGATAAGCCTCATTTTTCTACAACATCTTGTCATGTTTAGGACTGCGCGGCGCATGCGCAGTTCGAAAATACTGTCGGCGGCGCCAATCAAGTCGGCGCTAGCACAGACTGTTCATAAAATGGCTGCTCCCATTACGAATTGGTTGAAAAAGGTCTTTAGATCACGTAAGTTTTCTTTTACTTGGAAGCGTTGCTACCATTACTGAGGAATTTTAAGTTTCTCGGACAAAGTGACCAATTCTTTCGCGGGCACTAAATTTTCCGAAATGCGGCTCCAAAATAAAAAATTGTTGTTGTTGTTGTTGGTGACGTTGTTACTTAATAGGCAACATAACCTTGCAAGGTGCTCCGGCATTTGCTGCGCCCTAACAGTGCAACTTAGGATGACCGACCCTTCACTTGCTTAGTTCCGAGATCTATGTTGCTAACCCTTTGCGGTGAACCTTTTTAAAAACCAGAGTATGCAGGGTGGGACTGTATAACGTAATTATATGACTGAATGAATACATGAAGTGGTGCAAATCTATAGGCGGTATTCGTTGAAAAGTTAGCGGTAAATTTCTTAGCTTGGCAACACTGGAAACGGCCACAGACATGGCCGATGCGCCACGGACACGGCGCGGCTTGGGCCACTGCGCCCGCACGCCGAAGAAAACACCGGCGTGCGTCATTTGCTCCGTTCCAATCCGATTCTAAACGGTGGCGTCAACACAGATGTTATTAATCGCACTCACATTGAACTCGAGGCAATACTTTGCGTTCGGTGAGGGAGAGTTTGTAACGTGAAACACAGTCATGCTTAGCATGGACAAGTACCGCCATCCCGCGGAGCCCGACGTAACGAGTGACGGCGCACCACGGCCGGACTAGAGCGGCGGCCTTCGCAGCGGCGGCGAGAACCATGCAGACCAGTCTCCAAGTAAAGTTCCGCCACCAACGCGCGCACGCCGCTGCTCTAGCCCGGCCGTGGGTGCACTCACACGGTTGCATGGAGGAGAAGAGGGGTACCTGATCTGCGGGCCGTGCGCACAACGTCGCCTAGCAACAGACGCTTGGCCACAGATATGGCGGCGCGCACTAGGTTGCTTGCATGCATTCCACGCCATTGAATACCGCCTATTCTAGGTAAATACGACCGAAAAATCGTGGCTGCTGAATTCTATGCGCCTGCTGTGAAATGGGAAGGCACAGTAAGTGAGACGAATGTTATGTGGCAGTGACAATCGGATGTTCGTTATCACAAAGGCGGTTTTCTTCGTGTAGTCATTGTTTTATCAAAAGGCGTTGTTTTAAAATATTTCAAACTATGCGTGGCGGTCGCGTTATGAGCTTAAAACTACGTTTTTCGTCTGTTAGAACTTATGAGGTCCCCTCGACAGTTCTTAACTTCGGGACCTCTGTTGTTTCTGCACTCGCTTAGGTTATCCAAAAAAAGTGAAAAAAAAAAAAAAAAAACCTGTACTGAACTGAACTGAGGTAAGCTAGCTAATATTTTCGGTGCGAAGGATTTGACATTTTGCTTCCATTTCTTGCGAGACTTTCGCCAAGAGAAAGTAATTCGCGAAGCAGGCGATAATTCGATCCTCGTGAAAGTATAAGCCTAATTACAGTGAGCGCAGGAAAGGGGTGAAAAGCGTCCCATCGTTATACCTCTATGCTCTTCGTAGCGAAGAAATAATCGGCTCAGACGTCAGCGTGCACGTAATCTCGTGCTTGCGGGAGTTCACTGGTCATGCCAAAAGCGTGTTTCAGGTGCCATTTAACCCATTCCTTAAACTAACCGCTCGAGCGACAAACGCCAATGCGATAACAACTTCGAAGTTGAAGTTGTCAGCGCAATTGCATTTTATATTCCCTTTTCTTTTGATTCATACCCCAAAACTTGCGTTCTGGGGTATGCTAGCAGTTTTCTCACCAGCGTACTCATCCCGGTGACGTGCCGTATATTTTCACTCGCTCATGGCGCATTTTGTTCTGTGGCGTACGCGATGTGTTATTTTAACTGCAGGGCTGTTTATGCTTTTAGTTGCACCGCAAAGCGTTACAAGAAAACTCAACCCATCCGGGCGCACGTGTGCATGTGCCTTGTGAGGAGCACCCGGCGTCAGCCTGCTCCACCTCTGAGAACACTCTTCGCAGCTTTTGTGGCGTGACCTCTCGCGTTCTGTTCTACTCGCCAGTTCCCGCGTGTTCGCACCTTAAGCGGGGGGCACAGATGGCGAGTTCGCGAAGCCGGTTCCCACGTGTTCTAGCGCGTACTAACGCGGTGAACTTTGGGAGAGATGTGAAAGGCTGCGGGCAAAACAATCGGGGCGTGCAGTCATGCAGATTGATTGATTGATTGATTGATTGATTGATTGATTGATTGATTGATTGATTGATTGATTGATTGATTGATTGATTGATTGATTGATTGATTGATTGTAGGGTTCAACGCGCCGACGCAACGCAGGCGATGTGGCGGGCCGTAGTGGAGGTCTCCGGATCGATTTTGACCACCTGGGCATCTTTAACGCACGCCGAAATCTCGTGCACATGGGCGTTTCTGCTTTTCACCTCCATCAGAAAAGCGGCCGCCACGGCCGGAAATCGAACCCGCGACCTCGGGCTCAGCAGCGCAACGCCTTAGCCACTCAGGCACCGCGGCGGGTCATGCAGAACTTTCAGCGGCGAGTTCTGAAATTCATGTGAAGTGTACCAGCCGGGTATACGACTAAGGGAGAGGGGCCGCCAGCGGTGCTCTTTCGCCAGCCTTGCGCCACTAGTACAAGCTGCGCCAAATTTTTTTTTTGTTGCCATACAGCAGCTTAGCGCACGAATTCTGGTCTGTTTTGCTGCGAAGAACGACACCTCTACCATCCAAGGAAATCCTTGTGGCGATGTCGGCAGAATATCATCTTAAGAAGGGAAGTACATAATACATGCACCCAGGGGTACTGGGCTTTCCTGTAAAGATTACGGTTTCGTAAGCTGCTCCGAGTTCAAAAGTGCCCAGCAGCACAGAAATCACGTAGTGATGTCACCACGTTTTCATATATAAACAGGCAGACCGGTATAGCACCTCCTTCTGTTCATTCCAGGAACAGCCAAACGATGAATAACAGCATAAAGTAGTCATGAATGTCGTTGTGCAGCAATAGAAAGTACAGTTAAGTACATTTCACTTGACTGTGGTTTCATTCTTTGTAAAGCCACGCGTGAGAGTACAAGTGACGTTGCATGGGTAATCGTTGTGGCTGCAATTTACTGCTTCGCAGTCCAACACCTTTCACGGCGTGGATTCGAGCAACATTTTTTAGGTTCAGAGTACCTTAGGACCTCACAATGTCCGTCCGCGTCCGTGCGCATAGCATTTACAATCGGAAAAAATGACACAGGCACCGGCAGGATTGGAGCCTGTGTCTGGTAGACCAGACAGAGCTAGTGTCAGTCGTCTTACCCATTGGGCTACAACTGTGAGTTAATACTCGAGGGTCAAAGGGCTTACTCCCTCACCTGTAATGGTGCGGAGTACATTAGGACCTCCAACTGTCCGTCCGCGTCCATCCGTGCGCACACCACCATCAAGCGAAAATCAAGCGAAATTTAGTTTGAGCCGTGAGTTACAGTTTCATTTAGGGAATAATCAAGGTGCAACTCACGGCTCAAATGGAATGACGGTCGGAGCGCAAATTGGATGTCACTCGGGCGCAACTTGGATGTCATTTCGAGTTCCCGTACTCCGCACCCTCGCCATCATCCACGGAGTGGAGATGCTGCCATTTTTCTTTACTCGCTATTGTGCGTGACTGTTCAACTTTCTCTTTTGGTAATAAGAATGGATGCGAGCAAAAAATGAGAGAGACCGAAGTCATTTCGTATTTCTCGCTCCGCCGCAGTGCTTGAAGTTAGGCGGAAATGCATAAATAGGCGTTGTTCTGACATTTGCACCCAGGGCGGTCCCAATAAAAAGAAAAATAGATCTACGAAATCCTTTGTAGCATAATACATCACCAAAATACAGCCTGGACATTTTATTGCAGGGTGAAGAGTGTAGTGGCATGCTGTTTTTCTCCGTTTTTTCAAACGTTGCGAGATATGCTTCGACAATCTAGTCCCAGGCGCCACTTTCTGTTGAACCCGCCGCGGTGGCTCAGTGGCTAAGGCGTTGTGTTGCTGAGCACAAGGTCGCGGGTTCGATTCCCGGCCGCGGCGGCCGCTTTTCTGATGGAGGCGAAAAGCAAAAACGCCCATATGCAAGACATTTCGGCGTACGTTAAAGATCCCCAGGTGGTCAAAATTATTCCGGAGCCCTCCACTACGGCGCGCCTCATCGCCCGCGTTGCGTCGGCGCGTTAAACCTTACAATCAATCAGTCAATCAATCAATCAGTTTCTGTTGAATGGTGTCGGCAATATACTGTTCGTAGGCCATTTTTCTGGACTGTGCGAAGCTACATAGTAGTTGTGTTGGTCACCTATTCTTTTCCCTGTGTGCGGGATGCCTTGGTGTGTCTGTTTTATTTGTAGTGATTCTGATTTACATTTGTCATTGGTGCGTGATTCACCTGTTTCCTCCCTGCGATTTGGGTAGGTGGGGAGAGTTTGGTTTTGTGCTAAGTGTCACTGTTTTTTAAATGCAGAGCATTTCTTTAATTCACGATGTCACCCGTTCTTGGCGTCCGTAGTTGCCCGCATCGCTCGCCTCGACATGCCCTGCTCAGACGTTTCGCTAACGGCGCGATGAACATTCGATAGCGCGCCCAGGCACGTTCCAAGGACACTCTCTCCCCTCTCTCGGACTCAACGTGCGCCGAGGCTGCCAATTTTACTGCTGACGAGCGCTCTCTCGTCAGCAGTTGCCACAAGTGCAACAACATTAACAGTACGCAAACTACTTAACGTCGTGCGCCCCCGGAAATGCTCTGCATTTGATCGTGCCCCTCGCGAGGGGCATGTTTCACTGCGTCGCCATGCGAACAGTTTGCCACGCTTTAGTTTCAGTTCCGTATCTTCCCGCCGCGGCCGTGGAGAGAATGCGGCCGGCCACGACTCTCGCCACCGCGGCGCTGCGGTTGCGAGTTGCGCTAGGAAAGCGAGCGTCGTCTGCTAGCGGGGAGCGGAACGCGTTCCGCTCGGCATCTCTGGTCTTTTTTTTTCTCATCTACAAGCGGGTTTTTATGGAAAAATACCTTTGGACTTTCGCTCCTTTTTATTTATTTTTTATTGGCTGTTAACCTGCCATAGCTTGGCTGAAGCGGGTTTCGTTCCCCTACTTTTTTGTTTTTTTTTATTACGGGGAACGCGGACTCAATAAAGGAATAAAGGTGGATCGAAGCGGCGCAGTCACAACTTATTGCGTAGAATTGCTTATTCTTAACCACTCATCATTCATTATTCGAATAAATAGTGTAAATAGGACAAAACAAAAACTTGCAGTGTCCAGCTCCGACTTGAAGAAACCGTGTGTGCTTGCAGGACTTTGCTGTTTGCATGGCGGAATGCGTATGGTTATGCCACCAGGCGTGCTATATTACTGTTGATTTGCGGCATTCAGTTTGCTTTACGAAGTTTCCTTTAACACCTTCCTCCTGGCCTCCAGGTTCGGATCAACGGTAGGTACGCCCTGTTTGAGCTGCTCGACCGGTTCGCAGACGCAACACCGTACGACCGCTTCTACATCAAGGGTGACATCGACATCAAGGTCATCCGTGTCGTTTACGAAGAACCTCTGGTGAGGACATGCCTACTAGAAGTTCCGAACGCAGCACTTTTCCTGTTTGTTGCTTTTCATGTCCGCAGATGCCTGCACGGAGCAAAGCTAAAGGTGCAGGCTGGGAGAGCCGCGCGTATAGTAACGAAGAAAGTTTTTTTAGTTTCGCTTCAGTGGGATGAGTTGTTGCACGTTGATTTTAAAAGCGCTGCATGTTTTTCAGTAACTACTGCGGAATAATACCTACTGGTCGTCTGTCTGTCTGTCTGTCTGTCTGTCTGTCTGTCTGTCTGTCTGTCTGTCTGTCTGTCTGTCCATGTCTGTCTGACTGTCCGTGTCTGTGTGTCTGTCTGTCTGTCCGTGTCTGTCTGTGTCTGTCTGTCTGTCCATGTCTGTCTGTCTGTCCGTGTCTGTGTGTCTGTCTGTCTGTCCGTCCGTGTCTGTCTGTCTGTCTGTCTGTCCATGTCTGTCTGTCTGTCTGTCTGTCCATGTCTGTCTGTCTGTCTGTCCGTGTCTGTCTGTCTGTCTGTCCGTGTCTGTGTGTCTGTCTGTCTGTCTGTCTGTCTGTCTGTCTGTCTGTCCGTGTCTGTCTGTCTGTCTGTCTGTCTGTCTCTCTGTCTGTCTGTCTGTCTGTCTGTCTGTCTAAACTGCCTGTCTGTCTGTCTGAACTGTCAAAAAACTTTCAAGCAACAAAGTTTAAGTTGCTACATCATTACTCTTGACTAACATCGTCCTCTACATCGTATTTTTTCAGCCCGTGCCCCTGTCTCTACCACTTACGTCGGCAGGCATCCTGAAAGGGGACCGTTACCAAATCAAGGGGAAGAACCCTAGGAACGCCAAAGAGTTGAGTATGAAACGTTAGCAAAGGCCTGGACGGGTAACGCGTTTGGCCAAGAGTGGGAACTTAACGTTATTTTTGAAGGCGGACACGCGCGTTGGGATGCATGTGGCAAAAATTTAGAAAAGAAAACAAGGCCTAAATGATTTAATCCAACCTGTTACCAATGCAGTGTAAAGAACCGACGCAATGACTACTAAAACTTAGTACTTTATTTTTGTTTTGTTTTGATGCTTGGTGACTACGTAAAAGTTGGTGCATTTGTCGCGAAGAAAATGTTAATCCAAAGTGACTTGCCCGTTTACCGTAATTTTCACCTGTATATGCGAAAACACCTACTCAACCACCCTATATAACATTTTCCCCACGCAATATGTGAGTGGCTAATTTAATTTGGTCTTCTGCGCTCTTTAATCGTAAGTTGGTTCCTCTAAAACCCCAAAGTTCACATGGATCAGCTTACAGCTATATCTCATGAGCATTATACGGGAATATTGAATGACTTCCCGTTTTCATTTGATCAATATTTAGCTACAGGCCACTGTTTTTGCGTCTTCCTCTCTTTTACTTGCATCATTTTATAAAACCCAGGGCAAACATATGCTCAGAAAAAATTCGTGGCCACTTTGCGTTTGGCTACGAAGGAAATTAAAATGTGGTAATCTTCCGAAAGAGTGCACATCCTATAGGGCATTTTTTGTTTAATTTTGTCGACGTGACGGCATCAGTATTCTCACTCTCAAACTACCTAGCATTGGCGCGTTTCAGCTCAAAGCAACGTACCTGAGTAGGGTGCATTGTGAGTGTAACTTTTTAAACAAATTCCTCCGGAGGTAGCCATACACGTTGCCTCATCGTCGTGCACTTTGCAGCATTCCGCTTGACACGCAAACGGCGTTGGTCTGAATATTTATTTGTTTATTTCGAGCCGCTAACCACTGTATTGCACATCGACATACCCAGTAAGGGCCACGCCCACCCCACGTGACTTGAAGTGTTGCTTTTCTACCGGATTTGAGCTCCAAAAAGAACGTTATTTCCTAGCGCACTAACCCAAAAATGCAAGCGCGCCGGCGGTGTCGTGGTCTCACGTTACCGCGCAGGTTCCGACTAGTCTTCGGCGATGCGTCTCTGGATGTTCCTCTGAGCGCCGAACAAGATGAGGTCGTCTTGGACGTGACGGGGGTGGAGGACGGCCGCTGCTCAGCTAAGCTGAATGGCGTCGAGCTTCCGGGCACCGTGGTCAAGGGTCCCTTCCTCACTGAGCGAATGGTCTTGGAGGGAGACCTGGACTTCCACTGGGTCACCATTGTGAGCACCCGCTACATGTATCTCCTCCTAGTCGATATTTCTGCTTGAAATACCGGCAAAATAGGTGAATTCACGCGAAGTGCGTTGCTTTCGAGAGCACAGAATCTCGCTAGAAGCGACCTTAGCTACCGGGATGCGTAGCACCGAGTCTCGAAACGTTTTTATTAATGAACTGAGTAAGGTGTGAGTCATACCAAGTCAACAGAGGGGTCGTAAATTTTTTTGAGGTGTCGTAAACGTGTTGCTATTTCCCCCTTGTAAAAACGCTAAGTACTTCCTTCCCACTGTGCCGCTTAACTCAATGAAGCTCTTAGTGGCTTAAGGGTGCACTAAATAAATAAATAAATAAATAAATAAATAAATAAATAAATAAATAAATAAATAAATAAATAAATAAATAAATAAATAAATAAATAAATAAATAAATAAATAAATAAATAAATAAATAAATAAATAAATAAATAAATAAGAACTGTGATTGACTCCGCTGTCATAGGAGTCGGTAAAACACGAAAGGGAACTGTGCAGCGAAATCTGTGGCTGAGTATGATTTGCGAGTCGGCGGCTGTCTTGTGGGTGTGCTCGGTTAGCGACGCACCGCTGGCGGGTCGGTTCGGCAAAGGTGTACTGGCGTCATTTCCGTGACGGATACGACGTCAGTGAAATTTTCGTGTATCCGTGCATTAAACACTTTCGTGTTAAAATATAAAACCCGAAAATAACCTTAAGTATAACGTACTCTAAAGGTTGCTTTTCCGCAAGGAGACCCTGTGTGCATGGGTGCACCCTTTACAGGCCGCTTGCTTCGTTGAACTGGCGTCATTTTCGTGACGGGTATGACATCATTGAAACCTTTGTTCATCCGGGAATAAGACACTTTCGTGTTAATAAATACTTACCTCCAACAGGTCAAGGCTGGAAGTGCTGCGGGCCTCCAGGCCCTCGAGCAGGGCAACAAGAGCGAGGCCAAGGAGCAAGCTACGGCGGCCAAGCCGAAAGAGGACACCTCAAAGAAAGACGGGGCTGACAAAGCCTAGAGTCGAGGACACATCTTACCTCTACTACGGGAAAGCGGCTGTGTTGTTATGGAGAAATAAAAAATGACAAAAGGCTCCTGTGCTTACACTCAACGATGTAAGGGTGTCCCGAAAGAGGTGACGGCACTTCCGTGCTTCCAGGACCGAGATATTTTAGCGGCGCTTGAGAAGTAGTCTTAAGTACGCGCACTGGAAACAGTACCTCAATGAAGAATAAGAATTTATAAAACAAGTGATCGAATGAGCCTTGACGTAATCAAACATAGCTTTGATGGTGATATTGCCGGTATTCGGTACTAAACTAGGCCTTAAAATAGTAGTCTATTAAAATTTTAACAGTCCTGAAATGTCAAGGCCTGAATAGGGGAATTTTTGGTCAGCCTTTTTAGTTAAAATCGCTTTTAAAAACTTGAATGCATGAACGCCACAAAAAGGCGGGCTTTCATGCAATCTGAGTATAGTGAAATGTGCGCCGGGTGACATATCCCGCTAGTTTGAGCTCATTCGATTCTTTTGATTGCCAAGCTTCGGAACTTGATAGAAAATTGGCAGGGAAGCTACTCAGAACAAACGGTTAATCAAATTACTTGTGCTGATGCTTTAAGAGTCTAACACCAGACATATGTGGTTGATTGCACATAGACTGTCGCATATAGCGTCTTTGAGACAGCCGCTTTCCGCGCGTTTTCAGCTGAGGGACGTATTAGATCCGTGGTCATGCCCGATACGTTCCTCGTGCACGATAAAAGCTCTGACCCTGTACCTACGAAACACACGTCTTGACCAGACACTGTAAACGACTGAACGCCTTTGAGCACATCGACAACTTCAGCACCGCCACCATTTTCAACATCAACGTCACCACATTCCTCTGTAGTAGCAAGCTAGGCATCCCAGCTCAGCTTCCATCGCCAGACACAATAAAGGTTGTTTTCTATCTCTCTATCTATCTCTCAATTCCTCTGTGAACGTAACATTTATTTTAAAGCGAAAGCTTTCTTTGTGGAACCGAGAAGGTTCTGTCAAAAAAACAACTGCATATTTCCTCATAGACCTGTTAGTCGACCGAATAGCTCTGATAACCGAAAAGCTCTTACCGAAAAGCTCTAGACACGCCGTACGCGCTTGAACCGGACTTCCATGCTGTTGAAACAGTTACTTGAAAATCGCGAAAAAGGAACGGTTCTAGATAACACATACACGCATCGATCATGAAGGAGTACAATAGTAACCTTTATCTCACAAACCACGTATCGGTATATATTTAGATCGTTCGGCCCGCTGCGGTGGCTCAGTGGCTAATGCGTTGTGTTGCTGAGCCCAAGGACGCGGGTTCGACTCCCGGCCGCGATGCCACTTTTCTGATGGAGTCCAAAAGCGAAAACGCTGGTGTGTTCGAAATTTCGGCAGACATTCAAGATCCTCAGGCGGTCAAAATTAATCCGGAGCCCTCCGCTACGGCGCGCCTCATCGCCTGTGTAGCGTCGCTGCGTTAAACCTCATAACCAACCAATCATTTAAATCAGTGTTCCTGAAATGGGGGTCCATGGGCCCCAGAGGATCTGCGAGGTATTTTCAGGGGCCCGCGAAACCATCCCCGATGCACTCCTCGAAACCTCTTACCGCATTCTTTCTTATTTTTGCTAAACCTCGCTGGAAAGGAGAAAAGGTGGCTCGCTGTAGGACTTTGGCGTTAAATTTCTCCTCGTAGCCCATGTTTTAAGGTTGGCTTCTCGCACGGCAAGCTAGCTGTGTGGAAAAGCAAAACGCGCAAAAGGCTGGGTGGTTATTGGTTGCACGAGCAAGTTGTTTGGCAATATTACGCGCATAAGGGTAAAAGTCAGGCATAACCGGCGGGAATTTAATAAGTATGTTGGCTACCTAAGTTGCAAGTGAAAATTGTTTGACATTATGACACAGTCAACATTAGTTCATCGTGTGTCAGGTGTGTAGCAGGGCCGGATGGGGGGCGGGGGGGTGTATCGGTGCCGCGGGGCTGTATCGGGGGTGTATCGGGGCCAGCAAACCACCCCAAAATTTTACAATCGCCGCATCTCCCCCTTGTTTAGTCTTTTTCATATGTACACGCCGAATCGATATATTAATGAATAAAAACAAAATAAATACGGCAAGGAAGAAAGCTGTCAGGGACATGGTGTTGGACAGGCTCTTTTTCTTTTTAGTTGTTTTTTTAACGGTGACTTATAACCCCCCCCCCCCCCCCCCCCTCCCCACCCTCGAGAAGTATTTATGGCTACGCCACTCTCGTAAGGTCCCCCATCACTTTTGAAAGCCCGCAAAAGGTCCTCGGTACGTTCATGGTTGAGAACCACTGATTAAGGTCGTTCGTAGACGTTTACTTAGTGCACGAAAAATGGTCGCATCAATTCGTTCTTCGTTTGCGATTTGGGTCTTTGAAGGTTTGGCGATCGATTGGACGCAGTTTAGGTGAAAATTGGACGCACATCTAGCAAAGAGTTTGACGCACTTTTGGCGCAGTTTTGGTGTAACAAAGCTTTCGCGCTTCTCTCAATTTTCTTTAAGAGGGGATGGTAAAGAGTTTCAGCAATTCAACTTCAGAATTTATTATTCAGTATCACCGCCGTAATTGTAGTATTTTTGTAGTATTTGTACGCGCTCTCTCTCTCTCTCTCTCTCTCTCTCTCTTTGCCCGTAAATATGGCTACCTAGTTTCCCCATAGATGCAGAGGAGCACGATTATACGACATGGCGTGCGAATAATTCCTTCTACCTAGTTTCCCCATAGATGCAGAGGAGCACGATTATACGACATGGCGTGCGAATAATTCCTTCCATTAATCACGGGCAGTGGAAGTAGATCTACTTCTCCCCGTCAAGGACGGGACGTATATCAAACTCGTGTCGGTATTTCAGTTTGACACTGGAGTTTTTGTCTGCCCGTCTGTTGTAGCTATCAGACGTGACACAAATAACAGTGCATTCTTTTACGCAAACGCTGTTTGTACAACTGTGTGTGCATACGGATGCAAAACACTCATCGGTACGCTGCAAGCTGTGGAACATAATAAGGCGACGCCGCAAGGTAAGCTTTAATGAAACCGTTGACCACAAGGAGGACATTGCGAAATTAAAGCTCGCCTTGTTGGCGAAATTTTTGTTCCTCAGAGTTTTAATGGTTTTCTTTTAGAAAAGGTGCCGTGCTTCCCATGCGATCGGATATAAGAATGCAGCAGTGAAATATCCGCTGTAGCTTCAATACCATCTTTTAACTGCTCAGCACTTTTTTGTCTTGTCTCATATTCCCGAAGGAACAATTGTTTGAGCTGTAATGTTAAGTGTATTCTAAACTTTGATCACAAGCTTTTATTCTTGTAAAGTTTGGAAGTTTAGAGGATTGACGTCCCGTTTTGATGCTACGCTAAGCGAAAACGCAGAAGGCTCCACATATTCGAAACGGAGGATATGCTTGAGATAGAAGAATATATTGTGAGCATTACTTCACTTCTCTTTCCGTTCTATAAGTCGTCGTAAAGATTTCTCCGTCATAAACCAAAAGTCCAAGGGCGATTTTATGTCGAAACAGTTGTCCTCTACATGGAAGCTCATTAAAACTAGGACACATGGAGCGACATCCTCGTACGCGATGTTTTAAAAGTTTAATATACTCGAGAGAATTAGAGTGGCTTAAATCTACAGGAGGGGCTTCAGTCCTGCTGCCGCCACCAAAATGCTGCTGGGGCCGCCGCCAAAAACAAAACCTTAAAATGCAGTAATGGTCATAGTGTTATTCATCACCTCGCCCCTAGTTTTAGAAAGGAGGGATGACTTGACTTTCAGGTTATCAGCAGCGAGATAAATGTATACCTGTGTGCAGACCAGAAGGTGTTAATACATACATCTACTTCTGAGATAACAAAAAGGCGCGCCTGAATGGTTTCGCATAACGTGACGAATGGCTACAAAACTATCGCACGGATATGTTTTTTATCTTCTGCATCACCTGACGAGGGGCTCACAACTGTCTGTCGTATTACTACTCGTAACAAAGAAGTAATGTTCGAGTACACTCTGACGACAGCATGAGAGCATGGTACTCCTCATTCCCTATGTATGATGGCAAGTATGAACCAGGCCGGGTTCATACTGCTGCCGCAACTGTCGTAATAACTTTGCATAATGGCGTCATTTCACGTCTCAGCCAACTGAACTGCGTGACATGCCGTTTTTTTTTTAATTCCATAGATCACGATATGGCTTTTGCGTCGGTAGTCTGAACATAGCCTAAGGCCGCGTTCAGACTACGTGCCCTACGTATGCATCGTTCGTGCGGATCATAAGCGCGAATGCAAAAAACGCAATGGGTTTGTTCAGACTATCGTTGAATTGAGCGTAAAGTACGCAATGTTTGCTGCTTGCAGGGACGTAAATGATCGAGGTTCCGCAACTTTTATGGCAAGCACAGATGCGACTGTTACGGCGCAGCCGATGGGAAGAGCAGTTTCCGTTTTCACTTTCCCGTCACGGGCCTTCCGGCCTCCCCAGATGATTGTTCATTCAGTGACCGCCATCGCAGGCATCCGCCGATGCAACATTGTAGAACAACGCCGTATCGCCAGTCCTCAGCTTCGCAAGATTGTGGGAATTTCCGTCAACGGCTTTATCGAGGACGATTTCACTAACCTACATTCTTCTACGACGCCTGCGTTTGCGTTGGTTAAAGCGCGTATACGATGATAAGCTTATTTTGGGCTTGAAGAGCCCCCACCTCCGCTAACAGCCGCTTGCTGATCGGCGTCATGCTCAAAAATGTGAAACGCAGTCCCCTACAGCCACCGGTGATTGGCCAGTCATAAAATTCGTATCTTTCAGCAGGGCTCAATCTGAACATAGTCGTTTGCTAGCTGCGTATACGGAAGTTCCAGCCGTTGCGTAGATTGCGACACATACGCCACTTACGGCGGATGTGACTGTAGTTCGAACGCGACATAACGTGCAAACAAGAACAACGTCTCCGCTCTTTTCTATGCGTTTGCCGGCCGCTTTATTTACTTGTGCTCACATGTTTTTTTATCTGGCAGCAATAAATCATTCGCGCTCCTGCAAAAGACTGTCAGTGAAGGTTTTTTTTTTTTTTTTTTTTGTGATGAGGAAATTTTTGGGAGGCTGAGGAATGGGGGCCACGCGTGCGGCCAGACATAGAACGCCCTTGGGTGCTGCACGACGACAAGGGTTCATGCCGCACGGCAACCCTCAGGAATACCTTTTTTACGACAGTGGAGGGTATATTGAAAAATTCTGCATGCCCCCACCCCCTCCACCCTAACCCGAGCTCATTTCATACTACTGCCTTTTAAGCTCTCAGCTGGAACATGAATTCAAAGAGCGTCATTTTGCAATTTTGGGTGATAGCCAGAACAGTGTAACCCCTGAGCTGAAAATCATTCTGGAAATGCATACCAAACACCAGGTCAATATTATAGAAATGACCCTTTCTCGTCGTAACTGTGGCGACAAGGTTAAAAAAACGGATTTGAATATTTGATTCCGCTGACCGGCTATTAAATGGGCATCAAAAATATAGTGATATTGCTGAGCGCTGTAGGTGCACCTAGTTTTATAGACATATTCATTTTTTTCAAAAAAAGTAATGCTACTTTCATGGTATTTGTTTTTATTTCCGTGTTTATTCATTGGTATTCTAATTAGATTACACTTACTCAGATGTGGTAGTGTTATGACTATTCAGTTCGAGCTTACAACAAAATTAATTCCAAGTTGTACTTGTCTGAAACACTGGGTTTTTCATAATTGTAAACAGGCAGTTCCATCTTCATGCGGTAAGTTTAATCCAAGGACAGAATGTGCTCGCTTTGAAACACGTATTTTAGACGGATGACAGAAAGTATATAGGCCACTGGAGGCATCACTTCGCAGAAGGTGCGCTCCAGTTTGCGGTCACCTTGGTGGACAACTTAAGAAGCAGTCTAACTAGACGTCTAAAGGAATAGAATTGGAACGGCGCCGCGGTCCCATACGCAACACCAACGCAGACGACAGCCTCGTAGCAGACAAGTTAAGGAACGCAAGCCGCATGTTTCGTAAATAATATATCGTTATTAATACAAACATTACGTGATTTAAAAATAAAACAAAGTCACATTTACTACTAGGAAATTATACTAAATATTTCAATAAAAGAACAAGTGCTTCTGTTTCAACATTAAAACGCAGAAAGGTGGCGGTGGCGTCACTTATCAGTTTATACAGGAAGGAAGCCTGCATCGTTGCTGACTTCGATGCCGCCTCCTCGAAACAGTCTTCGTTGACTGCGTCGTTCGAATTGGAACGGGGCTTAACGGGGTGGGCTATCCGCGAATAGGGTAACGAAGCCGTCTAGAAGGGAAATTCGACACACCCAGGGACACAGAGACGCAGTAAGTAATCGCGAATGTCTCGCGCTATGCAGTGAATAGAGTCACAAATTTTATGATGACTTTTTTATTCCACGTTTATTTCGTGCGTGAGTGTGTCGTTCGTTGACATCGCACCCTGACGAGCACAGAGCTCAGCACCACGGAAGAAAACATGCAAGCTACGGTCGATTAGGCATCGCGATACAGCGTAAGCTTCCTGTCTTCGTGATGTAGCTGTGATTTACTTGTAAGTCGTCTAGCCGAGCGTGTCGATTTTTAAAAACTGTTAACACAACTTAAAACGGCAGTGCTATGCCCTATAAAGCATTGTTCCCACGGTTCTACGGCGCGCATTGTAAAATGTTACAACAGAGAAAAGCACTTTGAAGACAGAACGCTGAACAACAGGGTTAGCATGGCTGGGTTTTAGGCACGCTACAGAACGCTTCGGCAAGTTTAAGAAGCAGTCTGGAAAGGTTTCCGAGTCTTCACTCTAACGAGTGTCGTTTATGAGCGTGTATCTGTGTGTGTGCTTGTGTGTGCAAGGGTGCACGGGTGTTACATGTGCCTCGTGTTGCCGAAGTTGATACCGCTAGCGTTGGCGCCCTTGTTGGTGCCGTACTGGAGGTTGATGATGCCTTCTCCCGCCCGAAGCTGCTGCTCTGTGAAGTTGCGCTTGTTCTCCTCCGCGGGCTTGGGTCCGAGGCAGGGTCCCTCGTACTCAGGGTGCAGATAACACTGCGCGCAAAGATTACGGTTGGCATCAGTCACTGCCGCAAAACAACAAGCACAAAAAACGAAGACACTGACTTCTTCGTGCCTGTGGGGGTAACCTTTGAAAAAGAAAACCAGAACTACTAACAAATATATGAACACTAATATTTTTACCAGAAACAAGAATCGAAATAACCTATTTATTGAAGCAAAGTATACCATATGAATAAGTTTCATACAAAATGACCAAACATTCACAAGCATCAACACAAAACGAGCGTTAAAGGGACCCTGCAACACTTTAGATAAGCGCTTTCACTCTTTCCTTCGCGCCTGTAACCATTGCGAAAGCTTTCATTATGGCCAGCGCGGAGCTGCAGTGTGTGATTTGCTCGTCGCACCAGATACGCCTTCCATTTCTGCTTTGTTTTTGCGGCTTTATTTTTAAAGTGTCTATCGAAAAGCGTTCATTGCTGCAACTGAAGGAAAACCGGAAAACAGCCGCTGCATGGCCTCAGTGACGTAATTCGAGCCGTCGAAGAACGTCAAGACCAAGAAAGAGAGGAAAATCTTTTGAGCGAGTTTACTAGTTATCTGATGGGCATATAGCAGTAATTTTTGGCTGAGGTACTTTGCGACCCCCTAATCTAAGTATTGGGTGTGTTGGGTGACTACGTTGAAGATTTCGAAAAAAAGTTGAAAAAAGTGTTGCACGGTCTTTTTAAATAAGCCAAGAATATTTCTTTTTTATTTGCGGAGCCCCTTAGGGGCCCGGCTTGTCGTCGCACCTCTTCCGGGGTCACGGGATCTAGCCACCGCAGTCCCGCACTCGAAGAGAGGCTTCGAGAAGATAACCGATTCCCCTGGTCGGGATCTAACCTGGGTCTCTCGCTTTATGAAGCCGATGTCAACCCCAGAGGCACATGCTGCTTATATGGAAAGGGTTGGGGGATTCTCGCGCTGCGCCCTTGCCATGGAGGCAGCCGATGCTAGGCCGCAAATAAGTACACAATTGTACAAGAAAAGGAGGAATATCCCGAAAGGACGTATTTATTACCCCAAAGAAATGAAATTTCAATCTATTGTCTATTTACAGGTCTTTTTAGGGGCTGCGGCGCCCTCTTGACTACTTTCGGTATCAACGCCAGGATGATACTGAAATTAGTGAGGGCGCCACCTCCACTCTGGCGAATCACTGCTTCGCACTTTGCAGCTTTCAGATTGAGTGAAACTGCTTTAATTTTGATGATAATCTTTGCGGATATTTTACATTTACGTAGACTAACAATAGAAATCTTGAGATTTAATTTCTTTTTACCCATTTGTTCCTTGGTGGAACGGGAAGTACTGCTTTTTCCACAGGCGGGTTTGTTTAAAGACCAATGTGCACAAGCGCAAGTGTTGCCAACCAGCTTATTACTGCATACTAAGGCGCAAGTTGAGATAGACGATGCGAAGAAATTATTTCGAGAATAAAGTCAACATTTTTGTTATTCTTAGCTGCACATTTGAGCCCTCCAACGTTTGAGCTCTGGGAGTGAAATGAATCTTGACTAAGATGGGTTTGCTTTCTCCTTTGAGGACACTTCAGATGGACGGCATAGTATTCTGTCATGAAGCTAGCCTTCAGCTGGGAAATCCTTATTGAAGATTTGCCACTGAAACTACGAAGTTGCGTGTTTCGAAAGAAGTCTGACCCGGATAATGGATTAACACGACTAATCACTCGAGCTGCGGTTTAACAATTATGTACTAAAAATATTTGTGACGGCAAAACACGAGGTGACTTGAAAATATTGCTGCGGTAAATACCCAAATAGTTAAGGGAGCTCCCGCAAAAAGATGGCGGGCCTGAAAATTTCTATTTAAGCGATACACCGTACCCTATTCAATTCAATCTTCACTTTCAACAAAAAGTTGCGGGTCCCGCAGGCGAAAAGTGACCGTAAAGAGCACTTGAAGGAAGGAGTGGGCAGCAGCAGTGTTCTGTTAATATTTTAGGGGCAAAGCCCCTTAGGGGCTGGGGCTGTTGGCGTCTCCTATCGTCGTGATCGCGTCTATGTAGTCACGGAACTAAAACACCTGGAAACTCGTTTACGCCTCGCGCTAGAACGTAACGCGTGCTAAAAACACCAGGACGCTCGTTTTACCAAGTCTCGCGCTAGAGAGCTTCGTGCTTCAAAGATAAGAAAACTTTACAGCAAAGCTGTATACGTCTACCCCAACGGTTTCATCTCCGTAGGCAAAAACGCCAAGGCGCCAAGAATACACTTATGCACTGCATGCTTCGCCCCTCCCCAGGTTTCACGTTAGTCAAGATGGTCCCAGATTTTATTATATAAAGTTGTTTGAATCGAACTGTGGTGGGGGACGAGGAGCACCGTATACGGAAGGGCTGACGATAAGTGAGCACGTACCGCTCTTCCCAGGGCCAGGATGCACTGGGAGACCTGTGGGATGTTCCTCCTCTCCCAGAGGTCGACCGTTTGGAAGACGTCGAGGTCCGGCACACCCCAGGCCTTGGCGGCGTTCTGGAACATGACGATGTTCTCCATCTTCTTGAACTGGCCGCCAGTCGTGTTGATCTTTGGAATGGATCCCGGGCTAAGGGCGTTCATCAACCTGCGAACACATGACCAACGTGCATGTGTAGATTAGGGCTATTGCATAGTTGCGCATTGTATAGTGAGGGTGTATAGTTTCATCCACTGGGGCATAGAAAACAAATAATATTGCCCTCCTGATGGGCTATAGGTTGTATTTACTAGCGAGGCACGCATGCGGGGAACGATGTGAGTGCGCCGTCACTTGTTACGTCGGGCTCCGCAGGATGGCGGCACTTGTCCGTGCTGAACACGTGATGTGTGTTGGACGTTCCAAACTCTACCCCACCGAACGCAAAGAAATGGTTCAACTCCATTGTGAGTAAGATTAATAACATTTCTGCTGACACCACCGTTGAGAATCGTGTTGAAAGGAGCAGACGACGCACGCCGGTGTTTCTTTTTTTGTTTGTGCGGCGTGCGGGCGCAGTGGCACAAGCCGCGCCATGTACGTGGTGCTTCGGCTATTTCGGTGGCCGTTTCCAGTGTGGCCAAGAGAAGAAATTGGCAGCTAAACTTTTCTGTGAATACCATCTACTCCGGGTATTCAAAATTAGGCTTTACGGTTTTTTAAACTTAGGCACTGGGAGGCACGCGAAGACGACCTGTGTAGATAAGTTATTTGACAAGGGGACACAAATAGCGGTGATAATTTTCGCTCTCCGATGCCCAATTAACTAAAACTGAATAAACCAATCCTTTTGTTGACTGCACTAAGTGGGTATGCTTGTATTGAAAAGTTACAGGCAGTTGTGTTTCGACACGGTGTCACTTGGAAAAATTCTTCTAGAATGTCTGTGCTCCGAGATAACCGTCTCCAAGTTTGAATTGTCCTTCCCATGATTGCGCATGCAAGAGAGATAGGATGGGCGAAAAGCTCCTCCCTGGTGTGACGCGGCTGTTGCGGCTGTTGCGCTGTCATATATTCATCTGGCCAGCCGAGAGGGGAAGTTGGACACTTATAATCTTTGCCAATGCCTCCGCTCCGTTGTCAGACCAAACTCTGCGACCAACAGCCGCGTCACATCAGGGAGGGGCTTTGCGCCCATCCTAACTCTCTTGCATGCGTAATCATGCGAATGGCAATTAAAATTTGGAGTCGGTTATCTCGGAACACAGACATTCTAGAAGAATTTTTCCAAGTGACACCGTGTCGAAACACAACTGCCTGTAACTTTTCAATACAAGCATACCCACTTAGTGCAGAAGTTTTTCTGCCAGTACAACCTGTTGCTGGACGCAGCAGAAATTTGGAGTTTTGCTCTGTGTTCCAGATTTGGGTTCTCAACTTCAGTTTTGTTCACGCATTTGTAATGCAGTGTCATTAAATAAAAATGGTTGTTTGACTTGTTCGGGAAGGAAGGAAACCGAACATGCACGTTCCATTAAACTAAACAAAGTACCCTACGTTCAATTTCAAACGGCCATCTGCAGACTCCCTTGGTTGCATTGCATTGCTGTAAATAATTACTAATGACAGTTTTACGACGACGGAGACAATGCCGTAGTCAGCGCAGGTTTTTGGACTCTGGGGTTCAAAAAGCGCGATTTCCCAAGCACGTTGAAACCTTTGTGCCTTTTCGGGGCCATTCTGTCCCCGAGGGAGCGCAGAAGGTTTTTTCACCGCTGCTGTCACCACAAAATTGAGTCTACATTTTCTGAGCCGACTACACTAGTCAAGGTTTAGCTCTAAGCAAAGGGCACAAGACGCACTGCATGATGTCATTCGCAAGCGTGGGTGACCTTAATACATTGCAAACGAAGCATACAGTGATCGACCGTCACGTGTCAGCAAGACGGTGCTAAAGAGAGCGAAGAAGGTGGAGCTGAAGTAATCTCTTTGCCAAAGTGCATTTTAGTTTTTTTTCTGAATGAGTACCATTTGAATGAACAGAGTGCTCTTTGTTCGTATTTTTCCTTCAAGACGATAATCAGCAAAGGGATAAAAAACAATGTTTCAACGTTATCTGGGTGTAAACAGTGCACACTGAAGCGCCACTTAAAAGCTAGCTGAAACATGGTTTCACAAGGGTAGTTATCAGTATTATGACGGCGTGACATGACTAATTCCTGTCATTAATTCAACAGGGCAGCAGGATACGCTGACGGTGAGTTCCTCATGTTCAAATCCAGCCATCCTTGCAAAACACTGCGCTCCGCTTTCCACTCTTAGCATGCCTCAGGGTCTGATCTGTCCGAGAATGCTTAGCTTGCTTCACTGAAAAAAAAAAAAAGGCAGCAAGAAAAAAGAAGGGCCTGGCAGTGGCGGTACTGCTCTTATTATTCATCCTGTCGCGCAGCAGCCAAGGCCTCTCCGCTGGCACAGGCGCCGGAAGGGTCTCAAAATGCGCATGACCCTCTTGGATTCCGACTCGGAGACTCCGAGATCTGTATCGCTCTTATTATTACGACGGCCTCTGGAGGTGCTCTTTCCCACGACGTCCCTCCTGTCCACCCACTTTCCCGCACCTGTTGTGACGAATGCACCCGCACGCCTCGCCCGCCTTCCTTGTCAGGACGCCAACACGGAACACGAAAGTTGGCTGAGAAGCCCGGTGCTGCTCATCCCGCAGATCTGGCCGCACATACGAAAGCCTCTGGGAAGGCCGTACAAAAATACGACACTTATTCTTCCTTGCTTGTGTCCTTCCTTGAGAAAGGAGGAACTGTAACCAAGCGTAGGGTTTATTGTGGCACGAATGAACCTTTAAAGCACGTAATGTTGTCACAGTGAAGCTCACCATCCCTTTACCTGTGGTCTTTTGTGTACGTCGCTCTCGTTGTTAACAACAAAGAAAAAAAATTGAGGAACGATCCTTTCCTGTAGAAGTCGACGGCCACGCAAGTTGTTGACAGTAACACCAGTCACAAAATATGGACTAAGCAAAGCTCAAAAATGTTAAACCACACGCAAACTTTTTTGCAACTAACGCTGTGAGCTCACGTTGAAAAGATCTGGGAAAGTTACCCGGCATGATAGATGACGGCCGTCGCGATATGACTACTCTTGATATGCTGAGGTGCTCTCTCTGAACCCACCGTACCTCGTTTCTTTTCGGGCTAAACTTGCTACGACTTGCTGGCCACCGGTGGCCACGGGATCGACGACTGGCTCTTCACGTGTTCGTCACCAGCCTTGAACGATCTGTGTTTTCAGGTTGTCCCATAGTCTTCTCCCGGCAGGTCAGTACATATGGGTACCATCTTAGGCCTTGAGCGGATGTCTCACGTTCACTCACTAAAATGGCTTTACTTTTTCTTGCACTCCGGCATTCGGCTCGTTTCCACGTATACTTCTTTCTTCCAGATCTTTTCAGCACACGTGCGCCACAAAATATAATGGCCGGAGACAGGTTAGCAGCTTCACTGACAACCTTCTTTGGAACACACCAGTGCGTCGTGTGCACGGTTATTCTGTCTGAAACAGCACAGCAAATGAAATGCCCCTTACCCGAAAATTCTGGCGTCCGGCGAGAAACAGCGATGGTTCTGAGAATGACCGAGGGCGCAAAGTGAGCGAAATTAAAAAGAAAGTGGATGAATTTTGGTCTGGCATTCGAACACCAGAACTACTGATGCGAATGGACCACGCATGCTCTAAAACACGGCCCATTCGCGGATTTTAACTGCAGGTAAATCTAGGGAATGCATTGCGGCCGTCGAGTCAAAAATGTGTCAGAGCCACGCAGTGATGCCTATTTGAACGTTCCAATTACAGAAGTAGCGAAGCATGTTCACGCTAATAGCGTTTATGTAGGGCTCACAAGGGCAATGAAAATGAATCTAGAGGGGAGAAAAAACGACGCAGAGGGAAAATTATAAAATGGTAATGAGACGAAATCAATGAGATCTCTGGAAACTTAACTTGTAATTTGAGCGCCCTTCTGCCAGATGTAGCTAAGACGTTTTCGGTAATAAACTATATGTAGGGCTTATACGGGGGTTGGGCCAAGCTTCTCAGATAGTAACAGGAGAAGAAAATGACGCAGTGCGAAAGTGATGATACCGATATGGTAACTTGGTACCAACCAACCAACCAAAGAGCGGACCAAATTGTCCCACTGGACACGCTTCTGCTGTGGGTGCCGTGTCTACTGGGATGAACGCTGACGGGGCTACCTTAGCGGCAGCTGTGGAGCGATGTTGCAGACGGGAGCACTCCTGAGAGGGAGATGCAAGGGAACGCGACAACGCCGAGAGGTGAGCAAAGAGGCGGGTGTTCGCTTTGGTTGGTACCATGACCAGCATATACACCTCCACCGTTACGACGCGAATACCACACGCAAGACATATATATTGCTGATGGCGAAGATATTCTCGCAACACTAGATGACGTAAACCCCACACATCTGTCATTGCTCACAGAATTTAAATGGTAACTTGAAATAAAATTCCATACTCTCGTATCCCTCACGTAAGTAGACTTAAAAAGGCCATGAAGACAAAACACAAGTTTTCTTACTTAAATAGACCATTTTGTCCCGATAACGACCACACCAATTTTATCGCGAACTTGGAACAAACAATGGATATACTAAGGAAAACATATCAACCAGTTCCTGCTTCCGGAGACTTGCCATGACGCCATAGAATATTGTTTGAACGATTGGCTGCCGCTGGTCTAAGCCACCTCCAAGAAGCATGACTGTGTGATTTTACTAGGGCATGTAGTTCCGTTTGATCGCATCACTTGAATACTAGTGGGCGATTAAGACAATGAAATCGACGTTTTCCGTCCTGACCCATATGACGTCATTACTACTCATAATATGTCACTCCACCGCGAAATGGGAGTTTTAATATTTCCTGCATGTTCTGATAAAAAGACGTTCTTCGAGCATGTAATGATATTGAGTTACTTACCAATGACTAGTACTTTCAAACTGAACAAACTCGCATTTTGTCTTTATGGCCCCTTTAAGTTCTCTGCTCTTTCTTTCGAACTTTTGTCTCTTTTTTCACGTATTGGTGAAAAAAGAGAAAGAAAACGTTTATTGAAACGTATTTGTTAATTTCGAGATTGCCCTCTGAACCGACCCATGATTTTCATTTCGCATATTAGTACTGAACGTAAATTTTGGTTACCAGAACAATATTTTACATCTTCAATGCACATCCCCTCAGTGAACATCTACTGTGTAAATGCCTAAAATTACTGTTCGCTTTTTTTGTAAAGCTGTGTTGTAAAAAGAAAGATGTAGGAATGCGGTTTGTTAGTGCTGCGCCACTAGCCTATGGCTCTATGAAGCCTTTCCTCAGCCAGTGAAAAAAAAAGAAGAAACCGCTGTTTGGGACGGTTGCGAAACCGACTTCTAGCACACAGTTCCACTCTCGTAGGACGTAATCCGTGGGGAACGTTCTGGATGAGATGCCTGCGCAGCGCGTGCTGCCGCGTGCGGTGCATGCTGGGGCGTTAGCGGTAAATTTCAAATCTGTTAAAACGAAAACCTTGACCTTGACTTTGGCAAAAACTTTCCTGCAGTAAAATGTGCTAACGCAGGATATTGTGTGGATGGCGCCACCAAGCCCCATGCCATGTTTTAATATTATTTTACTCCACCGTATAAGCCTGCTCCACATAAAGTGTGATGCATAACACATATGATTGGGTTGTGCAGATCCGTGTTCTCAAGAAAGGTGACCGATGTTTGGAGATATGAACATGCGCTCTTGAATCCATCGTATTGAGAACCAGAACACGTTTACTCTATCAATCCCAAAAATCAGAACAAAACATATAAAATTATTGCCCCAACTCAAGACAGCAACGTGACTGCCTATTTAGAAAGGAAACAAATTCTGTACATTGCTGCGGGCCAGATGCCTTTTATTTGTCGCACCCGATAACAAGCAGTGGTTGTGTTGTTTTTATTTTTACGAGTAGTCTATTATTACTTGTTTTATTTGTTTATCTAGTTTATTCTTTTCATTTCCCTCTTTCCTGCTGTTTTGTTTGTCTACTTTCCGTTTCCACCTCCCCGCCCTTGTCCCCAGGTATAGGGTGGCCAACAGATTGACATTCGTAAACCTTCCTTCCTTCCTTCCTTCCTTCCTTCCTTCCTTCCTTCCTTCCTTCCTTCCTTCCTTCCTTCCTTCCTTCTTCTCGCTTGCTGTACCAACTTAATCAAGGCTCCGAGCACTAAAAGATAACAAGACGATAACATTCTGCGTATACTTGTGGCAGTGGTCAGGAAGTCGATTTTTGGTTGTTTTATCTTCAACAGCAGGGCTGTTTAAGCTCTTCGTTGCGCCAGACGTCAACAGAAAAAATACCTAGAAAACGTTCAGCGCATGTGAGTGTACGTCTCGGGATGTTCCTTGCAACACGACATGCACCCACCTGGGGGATTGGCCAGGAATCGGGCGCAAGGAGGGCTAATGCGCCAGCTACACAAAACTGTCAATCAGAAACATAAGCATTTGAATGAAGAAAGAGTATACATTCATACATTCACAAGAGAGAATTGGTTTCGTCAATGAACAGAGACGTGCGCGCCACCTGTCGTCTGCTCCGGACGTCACATGCCACACTTTAACAACGCCGAGATCTCGCTAGTTCGTGCCACCGCCAAGCGGATCTTTCTTTAAATTGCGAGAGGCTCAGACTGCTTAGCTGTGTGGGCTTCGTCTTCTTCCTTCTGATCCTTCAACGTGCAGCTTCGCGTTTAAAGAAGGTCCTTCAACGCTTCTTGTGAAATTTGGAGGCAGCAGAACTCTCTCCGGTGCTGCGCCACGCACATGTGGAATGGGGCGACCAAAGAAGATCCGGACGCCCAAGGAAGAGGCAGCGTATCAGGAAGCGCACCGCGCTTCGAGGCGTGGATGTAATCGGCCACGAAGAACAGTAAGAAGTAGTGCAGTCTTCAACGGCGAGGGAGCACTCGACGAAGACTTTGAGGCGGCGGACGATGAAGTGTACGAGGACTGAAGAGGTCACTACGCAAATAAAGCTTTAATATACATTACTCCGCGTTTGAATTGGTCTTCTGCTGACGAGTGCCATACATATACACAAATTAAATGGTTCTCAGTGACTTATAAGGCGCTGGTCGAGTTTAGTTCAACTCGGCTGCAACATCAGGCATGCACGGTTGTGCTCGCTGGCTTACATTTTTGCGTACATTTACATCACTTTGGATGGTTTATCTTTTTGTTTGTTTGTTTGTACACGTCAAGAGCCTTTTATGCATTACTTACTTGCATAGAACGACGCCGTCACGAAGTACTTCTTCATACGGTGCCTGTGGTAGCCGTGCCTCGAGTACCTCCTCGATCCAGTCCAAGATCTGTGACTCAAGCTCAGGATCGCGCTTCGATGCGATCTGCGGGGATAAAAAAGCGGGAGTTGTGATGGTGCGTTGCTTCCTCTGCGTGTAATCATTCCGCGCACTTCGCCCCCAGCAAGCAATTTGCAGGCGTTCAGAGAAGAACACCAGCAACACAAACGCCCGGCATTCACGTACAAGTCACTACACGGGCGACATAAACTGTTTATATGATCTAATTCGCCCAGTTGAATTGTCGGGTACGCTTGTTGGCAACCACCTTGGTATCCCCGAACCAACCCCACACAAAGTTAACATAACTTACTTTGCTATGACCTGTCGAAAATGTGGAGCCAATGCCGCATTTCATGTCAGCTGGGTCCCCTATTACAGCAAGCAGTTTTGGTAATCCGTCATGACAGCTAATGGCACTTAGCTTTAAGGATTATAGGCAACGCTCTCCTTGACTACAATCTTCCCTAAAAGACTTTCTGCGAAATGCACGCACATGTCTCAGGTTCAAGATTAATCCGTCTACGTACCCCCAACCGTTCCCCATCCTATGAGCAGTGGGTGGCCTGCCTGAAAAGTCTGAAGACCCAGCGCATACTGCTCCAGAGGGCCTGGACTGCCAGCCAACGCAAGGGTATCTCGGATTAGGGACTCCTCCAGCAAGGCGGATGCCGTAACAGCCGCACCAACGCTCGTCAAATAAAAATTTATTCCTCCTCCTTACGTCATATTTATTCCCTGTAGGGTTGTCCTTGTACCCCACTCACATTGTATCTGGAGTGACCGCGGCTTTTCCACATAGCTTTAACGATAAAGAGGAACTCAATATAACCTTCCGACTCAATGAACGCGAATAGATTTGTTGCTGAGTCCAGGCTTACAAAAACGTCTGTGATAAAGTTGAAATTTGTGTTGACAGTCGACATTTTCTCAACTATATGTTCACCGTAATTTTCGCGCGCAAAAATAAATAGTTCTCATTTTTGTTTTCGGAGCGGCGCCAGGCCGTTTCCCGCAGATACAAAGTAACAGTTTCTTCTCATCCGCAGTCCTCAACCCTTAAATCCTCCTACGACGGTGCGCGACGAAGGAGCATCTTCCTTGACAGTGATGGATGCCCTTGGTCCTCCTAAAAGCCCGCGACGGGGCCTCTACGGAAGCCTGCCCTCCCAACGGAGCCGGAACTGATGCCCCGTGAGCTCTATTCGAGCAAACAGGCAGACGCATTGAACGAGGCCCGCGCTGACTCAGATCGGAGCGGAGGTGTATACAGAGCCACGAATCCCGGGCACAGCAGCAGTCCTTGAGACAAGCCAAGCCAGAGAAAAGAAAAGGGAAGGGGCAAGGCATCGCGCCTTGGCGGGACTCCAGCTCCGGTGCAGAGATGCCTGCGCTGACTCACTCATAAGCACGGAGAAAGAGCGCATGCCTCTTGGCTGCGTCGTCGGCGTATACGGCAACGAGGGACGCTGACAGCCAGGGGGAAGTGAGGAAGGAGAAAGCTCGCTTGGGATGTGTGTGGTCGCGACGTAAGCCAACAAGGCCACAAGGTGAGAACACCTGCCGCTATGGACTGAAATGGCTGTTAACAGGAGTTTCTTTCTGGTTCGCTTTGTCGAGCGCCGACAGTTTCATGTTGTCATCGTGTACAGGCGTTCACAGTCTTTCATCGACTTCTACTGGTCTTTATTTATGTTGCTGCGACACCTGCCAAGGCCTTGGGCTGTTCCCTGAGCAACCACTCGACTGCAACAACTCTCTGTTTTAAGAGTAACATCTAAGTGCTCACAACAGCCTTTGCCACCCATTCATTCCCAACGCTACCTACGAGCAGCGGGTGGACCGGCTAACCAGCTCGGATCTTGCGGAGCAAAAGGGAGTTGTCGCTACACTTCGGGCGGCCAACCAGGACCAGGGGATCCCGGACTAAGGACGCCCTCAACAGGGCTCTTGCCCTGCCATGTTAGACCAAATACTTGTTTTGAAGTTTGTTTACTCGTCCTTTTCGTCTTCGAAATTTTGTAAAAAAAATCTGGTTTCGAACGGTACCTTTACGTAGACGTGTAACCCTCTTATTACGCTGCAGAGCATGAAACATAAAAAGTGGCGAAGCTGATGTACCAAATGATGATTATTAATGGGAGATGAGCAAAGAAAGCTTTCGATGTGTCTGTGTGTTTGCTTATTCGGGAATTATAATAAAATAAAATATGCACAACACCAGCACAAAAAGAGGTGAGAGTCATGCCTTCTCACGTAAACTCATTCCTAAAACAAGGGATATGGCACTAAAACAGTCGCGCGTGGTAGCGTGCCTACATCACACAGAATATTTCAATTTATATCTCCACTGAAAATCTTCCCCAAAGAATTACAATTGTTTTGCGAGAAAATATAATGCGTGGGTAAAAGGCATGAAAAAATTTACCTCCCCTTCCTAAGAGAAGTTGAGAAAAGCGCGAGTGCTAAAAGTGCCTTCAACCTTTGCTGAAGGCGCGTCCAATAGATAGTCAAACCTCCAAAGGCCACAATCGCAAGCGAGGAATGATGCGACGATTTTTGGCGCACTAAGTGAACGCATATACGAACGATCTAAGTGCTTATTGATACGTAGTGTATAAAATAAAGGTATACTATTGTGTCTTTTCTTCATGATCGACGCAGGTATTAGTTGGGTCATTAATGGAACCGTTCCATTTTCGTGATTGTCAAGTAACCATGTTGACACAATGGAGGCCCGGTTTCACGCATGCGCTGTGTGTCCAGAGATCATATCAGAGCTTCTTGGTCGACCAAGATGTCTATAGGGAAATGCATGAGTGTTTCTGACAGGACGCCATCATCCCTCTAAGAAAGCGCCTTAAAAACGCACGAGAAAGGCATGAAGGGAGCTCATAGTAACCGCCAGTGCGAATATGTTCGTGATTGGAGTGTAGAACGGCGGATTCTAGCAGAAATGTGTGCATAAGTTAAGCACCACTGCGGGCAAGTCAAGAAAAAAAAGCCACATTTCGCCGTGGGGAGGAGCAGCAGGGGCTTCAAAATTTCAACAGCTTAAACGGCTGTTTGAGGTAAGTGGCGGATGCCTTTACTAAGTGCCTAGCACACAAATACTCTCAATCTATGACATTTCGGATTCCTATACATGCGTGGAGACTCATGTTGGCCGCAATTTCTGTTTTCCACCACCGAAAATACGGCGGCCGTAACCGGACATCAAACCCGGAACCTTGTAGACAGCACAGACATTCAACGTGGAGGCTTTAGCAACCATTCATACAGGTACGCAACAGCGTTAATAAAGCGTTACGGAAGCAGCCAGTTGCAACGGAAACAGCTGCCTTATTTTCCTCATGACCACTGCCGTTTGCGTGACGTCATTCGGACAATGCCTGTGCCTTACGAATTAACTGTCCACGCTAGCGAGACAAAACACCCCATCAGAACATTCCAAGATATTCACGGACCAAGATATGCACATACGCACATTAAGCAGAGGTTCGACGCACTTTTAGCGAAAGATTTCATGCGCTTTTGCGCAGTTCTGCTGTCAGAAAGCCTCCGCGCTTCTCACAGCTTTATTTAGAAACGGGTGGTAAAGTTTTTGTTCATCTGCCTCTTTAGAACATCGCCTGGCAACTCCACTTTCAGTGTCCCTGCTATAACGACGGAATAGTGTGTTGAGGCCGGCCATTGGACTCGTTTGTATCTCCAGTGTGTAAATCTAAACAAGCCCGGGCTCTGACTTTTTAAGGGTGCGTTCCAGTTTCCCTTTTAGACGGCTTCGTTGCCGTCATCGCGCACAGTCAGCCATGTTAAGCCCCGTTCCACTTAGAACGAAGCAGTCAACGAAAACTGCTTCGAAGAGACAGCATCGAAGCATCGAAGTCAGCAACGACACAGGCTACCTTCCTGTCTAAACTACTAAGTGACGCCAGCGCCACCTTTTTGTGTACTAATGTTGTGATAAATTCACTTATTATTTTTGAAATATTTAGTATAATGTACTAGTGGTGAAGATGTTTTTGTTTAGTTTTTAAATAACATAATGTTTGTAATAATAACGGTAATATTATTTACGAAACCTGGGCTTGCGTTTCTCAACATGTCTGCCACCAAGTTGTCGTCTGCGTTGGTGGCCGCTGCACTGTTCCAATTCTGCTTCCTTTAGACGTCCAATTAAACTGAATCGTAACCTGTCTACCAAGCTATCCGCCAATTAGAACGCAGCCAAGTAAACACACAGGACTGGTCTGAAGTCTTAACGCCACGTCGTGCATGAGAAATTAAACAGTGTCTCCGGCCATACTGTACACCAATTTGCACAGTAGAAAATGAGTCAGCCAGACCTCGTACAGCCATCGTGTAGTGCGCGCCAATTTCTACGCATGCTTACAGGAGGACGGCCTCCGGTAGTGACAGTCAGCTATCCAGCGGGCCTTGTGCCATGGTGGTAAAACAGACGCCAAACATCGACAGAGCAACGGAGCAATAAAGGGGCCCGCAGTGTGCACTAGGTCGCTGCACAGCTCCTGTCCCGCCAACTGGTAGGCAATTACTAGCCGTTCGCGCAGCTGTATTTCTAAAAAAATCCCTGGCCATCTTTACTAATGCGAAATCTGGGGAGAGGCGAAGCGTTCAGTGTATAAGTGTATTCTTGGCGCCTTCACGTTCATGCCAACGGAGACGGAAGCATTGTGGGATAGAGGTATACAGCTTTGCTGTGAAAGACCCTTGTCTTTGAAGCACGAAGCTCTCTAGCGCGAGGAGTAAACGAGTGCCCGGGCGTTTTTTCAGTACGGATTCCGAAGCGCTCCCGCGCGAGGCGTAAACGAGTGTCCCGGTGTTTTTTAGTACGCGTTAAGTTCTAGCGCGAGACGTAAACTAGTTTCCGGTGTTTTAGTGTCATGACTACATGAAATGACGATCATGACGATGACGACAGGAGACGCCAATAGCTCCAGCCCCTGAGGGGCTTCGTCTCTAAAACTCTTTTCTCGCTTGCCCCAGACACAAATCTCTGACGTGTGTGTGAAAAGCTGGGAACCTCGAGAAACAAAGAAACCGCCAAGACAACGCCAATACAGTCTATTTCCTTCCTGTCTGCTGAGGCTCCCAAAATAAAACCTCTTCTCAACGGAGGACTGACACCAGCCCCTGCCTAGTCCGTTGTGTTGGCCAACCGCAAGACGGACTGCCTTCGCAAATGAGTAGTCTGTGTGTGCACCTCTGTGTGTGTGAAAGAATGAAAGAAAGGAGGCGAGGAAAGTGGTGTGGACCACGAGGCGAGCGTTGTTTTTCCCTCGCCTTCTTTTGTGCCGGGGGCAATAAATAACTCCTCACTGACGGCAGCCTCAAAACGAAACCAAGCAATAACAAAAAAACACACACCCGTGCTGTGAACGGGGGGTGGAGTCGTTGACTGATGTGAGAGACTGCTGCGAAACCTGACACCTGAGCCGAGTCTAGACGCGAAGACAGCAAAACTGCAACAGAAGTAGCACTGAAAAAGAGACCAAATACCATATTTTCGAGCGTATAGTGCGCACCTGCATATACTCCGCACCTCGACTTTCAGCCCGCCGGAAAAGAAAATAATCTTGCGTATTGCCCGCACATTTGATACAGGAAAGGCTGCACCAAAGCTACTGCTCAAGCGACACATCACGTACTATGTAGACGGGAAAAGCGTATATTTTCAAGTAGAATACCCGGACTGCAAGGCGAAAGTCACAATTCACTAATAAATTTCAGTTGTTAGGGTGCGCTAGTCCTTGTTTTTTGTTTTTTTTTCCTTGTCCTTGTATGTTTTGCGCAATCGCTGCCGTGGAAGGCTTCGCCACTGTTCTTGCCTAAAGGCTTCACGGCACAAAGGGCATTGCCGTCACGCTGCACTAAAAAAACACCTCGCGTATTACCCGCAACTCACCTTTGCCACTGAAATTTCCTCATTTTTGTTGCGTGTCATTCGCGCTAGAATACGGAACAACAAAGAAAGAGTATTAAGCGTGTTTGATTGCCGACTAAACGAGTTTGTGTGATGAAGCTTTTTTGTCGACTGTCAGCATCAATGATGATAAACCGCGATTATAAGAAAGTAAACAGACGCTCCTTAAATCTATACGCCATCTGTTTGTTTTAATGCCGTGGTCGCGAAGGGGAATCGCATAATACCCTTCGTCAATGTTTCATAGAAACGCCGGACATAGCTGAGAAAAAAACACGTGTTAAAAGCCACCCACCTCAACAAATATTGATCATGTTGAGAACACAGGAACCGAATGAGCTTGATGCCTCTGTCTAGTTAGAGAACATCTTGAGTGTAGCGCCTCGGAATCATTTTTGGCTGTCCTTCGTAGGTGTAGGTAAAATACGGCATTTTTGATGAACAGACCCACAAAACTCGCGATAGTTCCATGAGCTCTTTTTGTATTGCCTTCACGTCCCGGCAATACCAAGTTTGATACCTCTACCTCCTAAACATTCCTGAATACCACCGTACTGTAGAACCCTCCAGAACGAATTAAATAACTTATGCGAGAGTCCCTGAAATGATTCGGATAAGATCATAGTAAAAGTAAAGGTCGTCATCGCAGTTCGTCGCATAGTGAACCTCCTACTCCAGGAGAAAATGCTACTCTTCCGAACCCCTGCGGCAGAGATATGGGTTGAATTTTTTTTTTACTTCTTACAACCTTCAGTTCCGGAATACACAAACCGCTGTGAGTTGTTTGTGCAATACCGCGGCCCTCCGCGTGTTTACACTTGCCCTCTCCTGGATCCGGCTTAAGCGTAAGCAGGCGTATACACCATAACAGCTGGTCTTCCGCATGCTGTGACCATGCCACAAAGGACGCTTTATAGAAACCACACAAAGACGAGATCGGAGACAACATTGCTGTACCGCATCCGAACGGGCTTAGCGAAGACCCCAGCTTGGCGATTCAAGGTGAGCCTCATGCGATCGCCTCTGTGTTCGACATGTGCAGTGACAGGGGATGTACACCATTATGTAATGTGTTGCCCAGAGCATGATGTCGAGCGGACTGCAATGCTGTCAGCAAATCGAAAGTTGGTAGCCCCACACACCACCCTGGACCACATCGTCTTCCCAAGGGGTCATTGGATGCTGCGCAGAGACGTGTCGCGCCTTCTACTAAGCTTTCTTCAGGAGACGGAACTCGCGCACTCGTGGTGAAAGAACCTCAACATAGAGTAATTAGGAGGAGCTTGGGCGGAGCACTTGCCGGCATATCCAGCCAGGCTAACCCCGCCTGATCCGACATAACAACCACCACCACCACCCCTCCGTCGCAACATGATGCGGTAGACATTGTTTCGACACTTAGGTAACAATCGCAAACAATGTGAACAGTGTTCTTCAGTTGTCTTGTATTCCTAAATCCGTAATGAGGTATGCCAGCTTTCTTACGTTGTGAGGTAGTTATTCCATTGGTTTTTTTATACTGACCCTCTAGTAGCTCGGTCGTTTGCCCACGAACACAAATGTTCAAGTGTGGCAAAACAATCGTCAACTACAGTGTTAATTTTCCCGGCCCTTCCTATTTTTCGTTGTATATTAACCCTTTTTAAAATAGTGCACGCGCTTTCATGCATTTGCGTTATTCATAAAACCACTGCCAAGCCCGAAGCTGCAGTCGAAACCACCGCAAACACATTACTCAGTAGTGTGGAGCATTCAGCAAGTATACCGTCGTATTTCAACCACACGCATGGATCTGTGATCACTGTTGAAGTTCAGGTTAAAGCTTTGAGGGAGCTTTCGCGATTCTGCCTGTCGCATCTGCAAAAAAAAAAAAACCCTCCTTTCATCCTCCAGGACTTACTTGAGTCTGTGCCAACACACCTTCGGTGACCCTCTTTGAGACGGGACCCAAAAATTAACATGAATCATTCTACCTCAAAGACAAAACCAATTTGACAGACATTTATGAATGAAACACAGTTGCACCATAACTTTTTAATCAAGAAAGCCAGCAATTCAGAGGGAGAAAAAGAGTGTGGACCTTGGATTAACAAAATAAAATAAAACGCGCCCTTTAATCAGAAATTTTCCTTCTGAATCCGAAGTTTCAAATCTTGAGCGATCTACGCACCTACCAATGCCCATCGTCGGTGGGATGATGATTTTTCTCGTAATTAGTCAACAAAGACCCCCAAGGTTCTTCTTTGATGTTATATATAAGCATACGTATATATACACACAAACCCCCAAGGCAGGCCTATGCTGCCGATGTAGCGCTTAGACCCTGGCAAGAACCTCTGCCAAGACTCCGAGAGGAACAACAGGGGGGACTAGCACGCTCATGAACTCCTGAATAAGCTTACAACAAACGTATTCGCTGAGTTAGCATTCACGATTATTGTTCAGTTGAACCTTCGATGACTCACTAATGCATTCTCACTTTAGGTGCATTTCGACGTCTATAGGTATCCCAGGAGTTGGGGTATGGTCACGTAGTAGGACTCTAGAACCCCAAAGTTTCTTGAACCCACAGGAGATCATAAGTTTTGTAACTGGCCGCTTCAAGCAAACAAGGAATTACGGGAGTAAGTTCTACTTCACGAAGAACTGCGGAAAGAAGTTCGTCGATGCCCTACGAGAAGTTTGCTTCCTTCAGGAGTGGTCACCTCACCTTGCTGGCTATCTGCGCGCTGAGACCGTATGCGGGACCCCTGTAAGCCATGGCGACACTGGACAGCACTGGCCGAAGTGGCGGTGGCGGAAGCAGCGGCGAGAGAGGGGCAGCCGACCAGCAGGGCGAGCGGCGGAACGGCGGGGCAACGGCGAGCCCTGGAAGACCACGACTGAGAGCCGCCGCGAGTCCGGGGCCTGGACCCCTCCTTCCCGCCGGGGCAGGGAGGGGGGCGAGGTGCTAAAGATAGCGCCACGCCGCAGCCGGAGCTGCCTGCAGGCACGGCTGCCTGCCTCTGAGCCACCCCTTCGCGAAAAAAAAGACTACCACAGGGAGGCGAGACCCGTCTCGGGTTCCCATAACGGGCCGCACGTCCTGGGTCCGTCAGGCTTTTCGAGCACCTTTGCTCGAGCCTCCCGCCGGTGCGCCTGCTAAGCAGGTATCCGGTGGGGGCAAAGTTCCCGCAACGGATGTTGACGAACAGCAGTGTGCCTTATCGGCTGCGTGTCTGCAGTTATATTGATACCTCTTATAGCTTCCCCCCTTTATTTTATTTTCACCCTCGGGTAGCCAAAACCTTATTTTCCGTTTGAGCAATTCATTTATATTAAAATGGGTTAAGCATGTGATACTCTGGTTAAATTTGATGCTTGGGCGAGTTGGTGTTCCATAATCTTGAATTCACAGCGCAAGCAAAAAACCAAAACGATAGGGAGAGCACGACACACAGGCGCTGCCTGTGTGTCGTGCTCTCCCTATCGTCTTCGTTTCTTGTTTGCGCTGTGAATTCAAGACTGTGATACTCAGTGGTGCAGGCCGAGGCAATTTCATTTATATGTCTTCAAAGAGCCTCAGACTGACTTCTGCGATGAGTTTGTGATTAGCCTTGATGGGCGGAAACAACATGCTGGTGATTCTGAAAATGGTCGTGGATATAGATGTTTAACTTTGCAAGAAGTCGCCCGCACATTGAAGGTCATCAGAAATAGAAACACCTTCGGGGCTGTCCGTAATGTTCAGGACGCATGCAAAATTTATGCACTGCGGCCATGTCGTGGCTCTTGTGGAGAGTAGGCATGCCTCGTGTAGTGATTTCGAACTTCCTCGCACAGGTTTCAAAACGGATAGAGCATCGTGTTTTTTTTTTTTTTTTTCGCAAAAGTTCCTTATTACGGCAATGGTAGTGTTAACAAAATACTTTACCGTTTTCTCTGAGGATTCAGAAACTTTGTCGGTATACGTAAATCTGTCCGGAGTAAAAAGAATTTAATTTGTCTAAGACATGGTCACGAAGTGTTCAGAACGGTCTGTGTATTGGCGACGCCCCCCCCCCCCCCCCCCCCCCCTCCGAGCTCTCGACGTGCTGGAATGTGTTGAGGATGATTGTCCAAGGGCGGCATTCTGTACGTCACATTTTAAAATTGTAGCTTTAAAACAAACAAACAATGCATGTGTGATGCGTGCATATGTGCGTATACGGACATGGGAAAGATAACCCTAAAAGTGAATATGGAGCTCAATTCCCCGTTTGAAGGCTTTGTCAATTCCTCTGGACAAACGAGTCGCATCTGTGTGGCTATGGTTTTCGAGCCACGGTAGTCTGTTTTTTGGCATGAATATATCAAATTAGGTTGAAATGCACACGCCATGACTGTTTTTTATTCTTCCGCCATACTAATTATAAAGCCAACTATTAAACTTCAAGAGTTAATGCTCAGTTTCCACCAAATATATTATCGTGCTGTGTGTATTTACTGGAAACTCGCACCAAGCGCGTTTTTTTTCGAAAGATAGCGTAACTTCAACGTAAATATTGTTATCATGTGAGTTATGTCAATGTGCATCGTGCATGTCAGTGTGTGTGTACGTGAGTGTGAGTGTGTGTGAGAGTACGTTTGTGTGTAGTCTGTCTGTGTGTCTTTGTGCGTGCGTGCATGAGTGCGTGTGCGGGCCTGCGTAAGTTCTTGAGTGTGCATGCTCCCCCATTAGGCGTACAAAGTCGGGCAACTAGTTTCAAAGACATTGGTAGTTTCTAAATGAGTTATCTATCCATTTGCCTCATCCTTGCAAATTTGGGAGCAACTGTGAGAGTACGTTCTTCAGGAGATATAATTTTATTTCCGCGTTGTACACCTCGCACCTCTTACCCTTCCCAAGCTTCGGGTGAATATTACGACCAGCGCTTGTCTGGACGACCAACAACTACTCATCTACAGGGCAGAGATAGCCCAATTGCCACTAGGGCCCCTGAACTGAGAGACCATACCCATTTCTCTACGAGATAAAGTTTTTTACTACTACAACTCCACAACACCAAAAAAAAAAAAGGCTCGAGAATGTGTGGTGTTTGATTGTTGTTTTTGGAGACAAAAATATAAATAGAACAACTATGCCAAGAAAGAACTGTTCATGTCACGCGAAGTGCATTGACCTTCAGAGGACCGACGTTCCTTGCGAAGCTACGACGAAGCGAAATTCCAGTGAGGACGAGCAGAGCAGTGAAGCTTGCGGGGTTTCGTTCGTACACCGAATTGGAACGTCGTGAGCGGTCGGGGTGACAGCGTCAAGTTGCCGTCTCCGAGGTTGCCAAGCGAGCTCCCGACAGTTGTCACTGTCTCGTTAGCGAGGCTTCTGCTGTGTTCCACCGGTTAGCTGTGATGGTTTCACAGTGGCTAAAGCTATCCGGAAAACAAACCAGCAAAACAAGGGGTAGACGGAGGCATTTTAACTAGGCTTTTGTATAGCGGAAGGAAAAAGACACAATCACAAGCTCGTTCTAAAGACAAACACTTGCACTTTTTCTGGGCTTTGTTTGGGCGCTCCACGCCAGCGGGTATTTCTAGGCGCCAGCTCTTCTTGACTGAAGAGCAAACGGTGGGCGCCAGCTTTTTTCTCCTTATGCTTCACAGTGAAGGAGAAGAGAAGATGGCGCGATTTCTTCACATCCGTAACAGAGCTCATCCGAGTTTGCGCCAGCGGTGACACAGATGAACTCAAGCGGCTGTCCTACTTTCCGAAGGCTGCTTGAAGCTTAAAGACGCCATGCAGACAAAATACAGGCTGGGTTCGTTAAGAAGACTGCAATAACACTAACACGCGGGCCAGTTGGTGTACAGTCATGGACAATTGAAATAGGAACAGCGAAATGCACGCCCGCAGATACCGGTGCCGTCACCTGGCAGCGGCCGGGGAAAAGACACGGACATGCGCGGTTAAGATGTCGGGAGCGAGGATGCCTGTCTCACTGCGATATGCTGCGCTCTCCTCGCAGATACAGTTATAACAGATTCGCAACAGGCATGCCGAAATTACCTCCATGGAAGAATATCCAAAAATGCCTTAAACATTCTTCTTCAACGTCCCCTTCACGAAAGAGTCAACATACTCTGGACTCCAGCCCACTCGATTCTCCAGGGCAATAACACCGCCCATAATACTACCCGAAAGCCAACCCACCGGGCACCACGAGGGATAGAGGCTGCGAGCCCACTGCTCACCTACCACGAGATCAGTCAGCATTACAAGCTCGAGCGCAGGGTTTGCCCCCCGGCCCACGAATCATTAACCAAAGCACAGGAGAGATTAGTTAGAGTGGTTCAAACGAATACATTTCCCCACATGACGAAATTGCGCTTAGTGTATCCGACACAGTACTCCGTTCTCTGTCAGTTTTGTAGCGAACCTGGCACGCTCTATACCACATGGTGTGGAGATGTCAGAAAAACCCCAAGTTGGCCAGAATTCCTTGTCCGTCCTATGAGCTGTATGAGAGCGTGCTGTCCAGTTGCAGTCAGGAAGTCCAGCTTCGGTTGGTTGAAAGGGCCATCGCAGCTGGCACCACGAATAGGGTCCTGAAATGAGGACACGACTCCACAATTTCTTTTTCTTGCTTTTGCTAATAAAGAGGTTAGTTTATTCTCTCTCTCTCTCTCTCCTCGTTCACATGCTTGCCTTGTCGCCATGCCGCAAGAGCGCTGCAAGCACTGTAAGTACTACCGCCGGCGCAGCTGGGGTTGCTTGTCATGCTGAGAGCAATGTGGCGCGTAATTGCTTGCAGATGCGGCCAGGGCATGCGCGGGAAGGGCTAGCGCACGCTCTCGGAAGGCATGCTGTTGAGTTCATCATACGTTCTTGAAGACAGCCCAGCGCCCAGAAATGGAGACAAAAAAGCATGCCGGCTAACTTTTGATGGCACTGAAATAATTTTCGTTCATGTTGCAGTGGCTCGGGAATTGAACAATGAACAAGCTGCCAAGGACATGCCTTTGTTTGAGGCAGTCACGGCTGAGTCACTCCACGCATTCGGTGCTTGTAGAAAACAATAAATATACCATCAGAATTTGTCAACAATTATATATATTTACTGTAAGCCCTGTGTGCGTTGCGACAGTTACTAACAGAATACTAATATTCGTAAAAATTTAAAAGTTTGGCCGCTCCAACTAAAAAATCGGGCCGCCAACATTCTTGGGCAAGGGCAGCTGGCCTTTATAATAAGGATAGGTAATGGGGGAGGACATAGGAAAAAGAAGTGAAAGTATTGGATAAATGAATAGATTCGGCTGGAGTTGATTCTTGTTCAAGTCAGGAGAAGTAGGCCGGGTGTGAATTTTTGAGAACCGTCGGCAGGTGTGCTATCTGGGTAGCAACGACGGGACTGGGCGTATCCAAGATAATAATTAAATCGAGGATAAAATGAAAAACCTTCGTTGCAAAATGAGGTCGCACGACACAGGTGATGAAAGGTTGAGCTGTACTGCTAATGGAGCGCTGCAGTAGAGCTCAAACTGAGCGGTATGGTACGTCAACACGGTAGACTACTCTGGTGAACGTACGGTAGTGACCGTGGAGGTAGATGAGCGGGGAAATGCAACCTCATCCGGCTCAATCTAGAAGTCCAACCCAGAAACGGGGAAGAGGTGGCCATTGCGATTATGGACACGTAGGCTACTACCATCATCCCGGACTCCAAGGCCTCCCTGCGCCACTATACGCGCTAAAATCCTTACGAACAGCGCAAAGCTTCGACGCACATCCGCCTGGTATGGACGCCAGCTCACTCGTTTCTTCCTATAGGGTGAGCCGAATGAAATATCCTGCTGCCAAACTGGACTAAACAAATGGCGAACAGCTGCGTGGCGCCGATTGCAATCAAATACGTTCCATTACCCCGCCCTGTGTCAGCGCAGATATCCTGATGAATACACAGACAGATAGATGCAACTGGTGCAACATTGCAGCGGCCACACTGTAACCCACTTTGTGGCAATGCTCTAATAACCCGCAGGCCTTTGTACAGGGAATACATATAAGAAGTAATGAGCAGTTGGAGGCCAAGTTGTTCAGCTGTCTTCCACAGATACAAGATACTTACGCCCAACTGGCAGGGGACGCCGCCATGGACCCCGCGTTCCTGACCGCCTTATGATGGGATGAAAACCCCGGAGCTTTCGGCGTGGTGGATTCGTCTGTAAAAGGGATGACAATAAAGTCTGCTCTCTCTCTCTCTCTCTCTCTCTCTCTCTCTCTCTCTCTCTCTCTCTCTCTCTCTCGGGAGGAGATTAGTTATCTAGTATCTTCGCAGATGAAAGTGCACCTTGAAACATAAGACTTTTGATAATCTTCAGCAGGCCTAGGGGTTCTCCAATGGGGGTCTGCGGACCTCGAGAGGTCCGTCAAAACTCTTCAGGGCATCCACGAGTCCCTCCAAGACATTATACGTTTCCTCCTTTTATTTTGCCAAAAATTACCACAAAAGTAAGATAATGGCTCTGCTGATTTGCATGTACAGGGCCGTCTACTTTAGGTGCATAGGGGCTTGGAGGCGGGGCTTCGTGTCGTCTACTAGCGCGGGAGCACGCCGTGCTTGCTGTGCTTTCAAGCACGACTAACTTTCGGTATGCTTGTGGCGCGTCATCGCGCCGCGGCCGCGTTGCGGGAAAGCCCACGTCTCTCACTGCGCCACGTAGTGTAGTTTCTGAGTACAACTGAGCGCTTCCTCTTTTCAGGTCCACGGTTCCAGTTAAATGTATCAATTGTTGCAAACATTTCAGAACGGGCTTGGTTTGGTCTAATTAGGGACTCTGTGGAGGAGGGCTACGTGCAATTTCGGACACCAGGATTTATTTAATATGCACTGGTGTTACACGGCACATGGGTGTCTGCATTTTGCCTCCGCGGAATTTTGGTCACAGCGGCGAGGTTGCGATCGCGCATTTCGCTCTGGATGTGTATCAGCCTTTTTCATATATATGTATATCGCGCATCGTCGACATGGTTCAAGCAGTCGCCCAGCCAGCGGTTCACGCAGCCAACACAATCGTCCTACTCTCGGGCCGAGTCCTGGACTGGTCCCCCTCTAGTCTGCTGCATTATAATGCATATGCCGTTGGCTGCGGTGCCTACCTGGCTAGTTATTGGGAGAGAGCGGCCCTTCCCTTTGTTGCCAACTGCTACGTATCCTCCTTTCTGGTACGACCCGCACTTCCTCGCAATGGGTCTACGTGAATAATGAAGGTATGGTCGCCAGTTCCATGCTACACAATTGTGGAACAGCTTCTCCGTTCGTGAGGTCTACAACTTCTCCATTCTCTTCTTTACCATCCCCACACATATGGCCTAGCCAAACACCACGAACTGAAAAATCACCGTTACGCTGAGTACGTTTTCAATGTGCCGTTATTAATAATACAAGCAATGCTTTGCATTGCGTACTGAACATATTCTGGTTTCTTTTCATGTATACGGTATTTGTTGTCGATTTCGATGAGCTCTATGATCACATTCGAAGTCGCATTGAGCGTTCCGCGAGCGTCTTCGAGCTAGGCTTAGCATGTGACACCCCGATCAAAAATATTTTTGGAAGCTTGCACTTACGCACAAGACTTGAATGGCGAAGCTTTTTTGTAGATGAGCATTGCCAGACGCAGTTACGTTTGAATACATTTGCTTATTTGCATAGTTGCGATGCTAGTAATCGTCATATGCATCAAAGAGGTCGTCGTCTTCTTCGCGGCGGGCGCTGGATGCAAAGTCATCTTCAGCATTGTATCCTTCCACCATCTCTTCGTCACCGACTCGGGGCAGCGATGGCGGGATCTGCAAGTCGTCTCGGGAAGGATTGGCACATTCGTAGCCATGCCTCCAAGTATCCATAATGGCTTCCAGAGAATGTGGCGGTCGCGGTGACCTCTCCCAAACAGGGTTTCTTTTCATCTTTAGCGATAGATCTTTAGCATTAGCGCTGGAGTTTTTTTACATGCGCGGTAGCGGTTGACGACAGCACTGGATGTTATTTTGTTCTTTTTTTGTTAAAGCCACTGCACCAGCCTGGAACTCGGTGGTCTCCGCGAGGGACACGCTCATGAGCGCTCGGCATTTTTTTTGCTCCTTGAGGTTTTTGCCAGTTTTTATTTTTACTAAATCTACTGCGCGTGCCGGGGACGCTTGGCAGTCACCGCGAGGTGCGCGCAAACGAGCGCTCGGAATTATATTGGCATGTTTTCCTGCAACGGCGAACTTTTTGCCAATAACAACAGCGCCGTTGTTAAAAAAGCGGGCCGGATGGTGTATCCGGTCACATGGTCATCTACTTTAGAAAGCACGCGCCGAAAATAAAGATTTGTTCCTTGACTTTTTTTGCTTCTAGGGTGCAGTGAAGTCCTGAGAAACTCGCCAGGAATTGACATGGCCCGCCACGGTGGCTCAGTGTTTAGGGTGCTTGGGTATACTGAGCCGGGAGACCCATTTTTGATCCCAGTAGTGGGCGCCGCTTTTCAAGAGAGTTGATATGGAAGAACGCGTGTTTGCTATGCGATATTAGTGCACGGAAAAGAGCCTCAGGTGGTTATCCGGAGCTCTTCTCTACGGAGTCTTCGTGGCAAGAGTCGTTTTGCGGCGTTAAACCCTAGGGAGAGAGAGAGAGAGAGAGAGAGAGAGAGAGAGAGAGAGAGAGAGAGAGAGAGAGAGAGAGAGAGAGAGAGAGAGAGAGAGAGAGAGAGAGAGAGAGAGAGAGAGAGAGAGAGAGAGAGAGAGAGAGAGAGAGAGAGAGAGAGAGAGAGAAAGACTTTATTTATGGCCAGCAGGGAGTGGGAGGTCGGGATGCGAAGAGCCTCCACATCCCACCCACGTTCACGACGTCTTCGGGACTAGGCCCCGCCGGCGTCGGCGTGAGCGGTGCGCGAAAGGTACTCGGGAGTTCGTCCCTTTCCCCCCCGTCTGCGACTCGCTCCGCTTCTGCCTGGCGAGAGCAGCCTCGAGCTGCTGGACGGCTAGAGTTTGTGCGGCCAGGTCCGTCGAATATACGGCACTCGTTATGGTGTCCGGCAGCCGGCCGTAGAGGTCGGCAGCTTCCACGGGGTGCACTGCACAGTCCCACAGGATGTGGGCCAGAGTTGCGCGATGTTGCCCGCACACACTACACACGTCACTGGCGTACACGTCCGGGCACACGTGACACGCGAAACCCTATAACCACTGCCAAACCAGTTCTGAAATGCCATCAACAATACATGCATTTAACTAGGAACGTGGACTTGAAAAGAGGAAGCGCTCAGTTGTACGCAGAAACTGCACAACGTGGCGCAGTGAGAAAAGGGGTCTTTCCCGCAACGCGGTCGCGGTGCGCTAGGGCGCTACAAACATGCCGAGTTAGGCATGCTTCACAGCAAAGGAAGCACAGCACGCTCCCGCGCTAGCAGATGACACGAAGCCCCGCCTCCAAGCTCCTATGCTCCTGCTCCGCTTAGCTTGGATGCGCGGCCGCGGCTTGTGCGCTGGCGCTCCGCGGAGCACGGCCACGCTGCGCCGTGTTCTCACCTAAAGTGGATGGCCCTGTACGTTTGACTTGTACGCGTAGCTGATATTTCGAAGTTCACTTATTGCGCAACATTGTTACGCGAGCGAGGCGGACAGAATGAGTGGGTCTACAAAAGGATTTATAGCGATTACACCTGCAAAAGTAAACCACATTTCGTCGACGGGACTCCATGAATTTTCGCAAGACTAAAAGGAATCCCTGGCATGCTCACAGTTCAGAACTATTGATCAATCGAACGAGATTATTGTCTTCTTCTGATAATCCAAAATTCTTTACGTCTTCGAGACCATGTCTTGAAAGGCCTACATTTATATGCATTCCTGAATGTAGGTTGAAAAAAAAATCAATCGGCAATGAATTTAAACTCAACTTTAGGAGTGTTCATCCCAGACATAAGTCTGAAGACTGACTACCCAAGGCGCTTAGCCATAGTAACCCAGGGAAGTACAGGACAATGATCATGACGCTTTCCCGCCCTCTGAAACTCCACAGCTGTGCATCTACTCCCTTCAGTTCTTCGTGAAGTCGCACAACGTATCCGCGCTTTTCCGAAGGGTCCGCCAGAACCACGTCTTGGGCATACTTTTTTTGCGAGAGATAATCCTACGGCATCAGAAAAAATTAAAGCCGTTCCACTCAATGAGAAGGCTGTCGGAAGTGCAGAGCAATGAATCTCCATAATGGGCTGTAGCGCCATTATCCGCTCACCACTACCACACAACGTATGTCAAATTGCCCGCCTTCGCAGTGCTCGTGCGCCCCCTGCCTGAAACTGCGCCAGCGGGAGTTCTATTCTTTGTCGTAAAATCCAACGCTACGAGTGTTCCGAGCAAAATTAACGTGGGCGCTTCCGGTTAATTGCGTATATTTTGCCTCCAATGTACCTATATTTTTCTTCGCGCAAAACAACGGGGAGATGTATGACAAGCGCCAGCGCTTTGCGAGTTTCGAACGCTTATGACTATATAAACCGCTTTGCGTTCAAAGCCACTGGGTTACTCCACGATGACGGAACGCTGTGTGGCTCTACTTGGGTCCAGCGAGCCAGCTACGACTACAAGGCGAGCCCCTAACGTTCTCTGCACGTAAACGTTTTCGTAGGTGTAGCACTGCACCCATCCATGCGGAAATCAACGAACTCGAAGTTGCCACAGACCACGAACACCCTTTACCCCTCCTCCCCAACAGTCTTCTCGCTGCAATACTAAAAGCTTCCTCTCCAGCTAACCGAGAGTGACATACGACCGCCGAGGTGTATCGGACAACACTTCGTAAAACGGCTGAACAATTCACACATATCAGCCAGTCTAAATGTTCGGTGACTATTTATGGTCAATCAGAAGGAATTCGAAACCATACTCTGAAGCCCAGCAAAGTGTAGACTCCCACAAGGTAGCACATGCGCGAGATAGGGTCGTGGATAACGATTGGTAAGCACGCTACCTCAGTGCAGTGTGTGGATGGCGCAGCCAGACCGTCCTTTTTACCATGCCACGTACGCAGCTCCCTCTTCGTCAATTTAGCCACCGCGTTGGTGCACTTCGTGCGTGGGGCAAAGCTGTGAACTGATGTACCGTTCTTATCTCGAGCAGCGCTAACGAAGCTGAGACCAGTGCACCAGAAAGGGTGGTGCCACTTCGGTAAGCTATGTATTTAATAATCACCCTGGAGCTCGCCTGGGAAGCCGGCAGTTATTCCTGCAGCTTTAATCTAGGCGTCCATGCGCTGTTCACGACGACGTTGGGGTGGGGAGATTTCTCAGTAGACGAAAGAATAGGGCACGATGTCATAAACAAAATGCTAATGAGCAGCAAAACGTTGAGAGTGAGAGGGCCAAGTATTTATGTTCAAGCCGGACAATCAAAAATACGCATGAGTCTAACTATCACCGTACAGATGCAGTTCCCGCAGAATCATCGTAGCCTTCATTCCACTGGACACAAAGAAACAAGTGATTCATAAAGCACATTTGTTCTCGTACACCATCGTCCGATGCAGTATTCGCCTCAGATTGTAGCTTAACGAATCTGCTTCCCGTCTTATTCCCATGAAAGCCCTTTAAACAATACCACTATAGTAGGCCACCAACTGAATTACACCTTCAATAAAATAGACACGCAAAAATTAGTCGCCAGAAAAAGTTTCGAGTAGCCCCAACAAGCCTAGAAGTGAGCATGCCGAGTTGCGCATTTGAAGGCTCCGTTATTCCCATGAAAGCCCTTTAAACAATACCACTATAGTAGGCCACCAACTGAATTACACCTTCAATAAAATAGACACGCAAAAATTAGTCGCCAGAAAAAGTTTCGAGTAGCCCCAACAAGCCTAGAAGTGAGCATGCCGAGTTGCGCATTTGAAGGCTCCGCCAAATTCGGGCAGCCTGTTCACAGGGGTGTTGCATCGGCTGCTTGCGTCTCCGTACAACGGGTCCACAAAATGCTGGCTCGAGCACAGCGCGTAGCATGAGGCCACGAAAAACAGCCTCTCCTGTGCTGGGGTCGGCAGCGTAGAGTTACTGGAAGTACGCAGCAAGCTCATTCGGTAAGCAGCCAGAGCGGCCAGAAGAGCATTCGTGTCTACGCTCTGTGGGTGGAAGTCCTCAGACGAGTCCGCCGCGGAGCTGTCATTGACGTTTGCATTGAATTCGTTATGTCCTGCGTGGTTGCGGTGGTACCTGCAGGCGGGCTCGAGGGAAAGTACCCGAAGGACTTCGTCGGCGATAAGGCGCCCGGCACCTCCATAGTTGACGGCTGGTGGCAAGTCAGGGTGGTAAAAGGGGAAGACGAAGTATTCTTCCGTGACCGTCAAGGTGCTGTGCAAGTTCACACGGTGGTTCAGCGAGGATCCAGGCTTGAGTACATTCGATAGGTCCTGCTCTTGCAGCCGCCAGCGCGCGTTCATATGTCCATCCAGTCGATGAAGAAGTGCGCTTCGGGCGTCGGCTCCGGCAGTGCGTTCGCGAGCAAACTCTCGCTGTCCCACTCGGCTGGCGTCTTGCGCACCTGTAGCCTCAGCGGAGGCTTGCCGCAACGCAGCACGGAGTCTTCCAGAATGTCTTGGACCTCCTGAACTAAAGCCTCTGCGGCTGGCTGCTCTGGGAAAAGGCTTAGCCAACCGACCCCTACTGCGCTCTCGATTACGGTCAAGCAGCGGCGGTAGTATGCCGACGGAGGTAGACCCATTATTTCCAGCGTGACGTCCGCGATTCCTCTGTGGGCCATCCAGCCTAGCTCGTGGGCGACGCGAAGACCCAGGCTGAGGGTGAGCGCCTCCCTCGTCTCGGACTTGAGACCTAGTAAGTAGACGACGGATCGCAGCAAGTCCGGATTCACCACTTCCACGATGTCCCCGGCCGAGAAGCGGTGAGCCATATGAAGTACTCGTTGAAAAGGAGGAGCAGACGACCCGCAGCAATGCCGGGGGTCACGCTCTCTGTGAGGTTGCGGATCGGCATCCGCAGAGTCCTCAGATTGGGCTCTGCCATGGCGGGACCTAGCGCTTCAAGCGTGAGCCGGTTCGCATCCTCGATCTTGGTAACGATTTCGTCAGAGCTTGACCCATGAACGCCAAAAAACCTCAACATATCCTTGACATAACGACGGTACCGGAGAGCCGACGTAGATGCCACCGGCTGGCCAGCAAAGGAACGCATGAAAGCAATCCAGGTGCCAAAGGCGGTGCTCTGGGTGATCCTGAGCACGGGCTCTCCGGTACCGCCATGGAAGGGAGTCATTTCAAATGCCAGCTGGAATCACAAGTGCAAGTTCCAGTTCCCGGTCAAGTGGAGGAGGATTTCGAGCAGGTCCCAGCGCGATGCCTTGGGCCAGGGCAGATGGTGCTCGGCCATGAACTTTTTGATGTCTCCCAGGCTGCTCTCGAAGTGCATGCATGATCTGGCAAACCGGGCCACTTTCTGTTCGACGCTCGATGCCACCGACGCAGTAAACTCCTTGCTGTTGGAGTCGAGGGACATCCAATGGATGCTGTTGAGTACACGGCTGTACATCAGCTGTTCGGCGGCATCCACGACGGAAAGCGAATGGTGCTGACCCATCCAACCATCACACACAAATCGATAGAAGTCTTTGCATGGGTCCTGAGAACGGTTGAGGGTAGACTCAAGTGCAGCTACGTACACCTGGCAGGCCTTTTCTTCACAGCCGGGTAAAAATGGTAGCGCTGCGTGGTCCGCGGGTGAGCTCTCGGTGTTGGAGCGAAGAAGATGGACGCGGATCCAGAGAGATGACCCCAAGTAGAGGAGCAGGGCGATGGAGCAGAGAATGGCAAACATGAGTAGCACGGCCTTGAAGTTTTGATTCATGTGCCAGTTAGCCTGCAGGACCACTACATCCACTCTGTTGGTGGGCTGCACCTGCAAAATAACGAACACTGCTGTCTAAGGTGGTTCATTATTGCGTTTCACGTAATACATTCCAATTTAATAACTTTCCTCGAGGACAACAAATTCTTTGATAACCGCCAGCATGGTTTTAGAAAGTATTTTTTATGTGAAACGCAACTTTTAGTTTTCAGTAATGATTTATTTTCCATACAGACCGGGGTGCCATTGTCGATTACATTTTTCTAGATTTTCAAAAAGCGTTTGATTCAGTTTCCCATCAACTTCTTTTGTTAAAACTTAGTGCTCTTAACATAGAAAGCAGCTTACTCAAGTGGATAGAGTGTTTTTTGTCTAACCGAACACAATATGTAAGTGCTAACAATTGTAACTCACCGTTGCAACACGTAACATCTGGGGTGCCGCGATGTTCTGTGTTTGGTCCCTTACTCTTCCTAATTTATATTAATTACCTTCTTAACATTATTTCTTCTACAATTAGACTTTTTGCTGATGATTGTGTGATTTATCGTGAACTAACTAACCCGGAAGATTCCGTCTTTATCCAACGTGACATTAATACCGTGTCTTCTTGGTGCAATAATTGGCTGATGCAGCTTAACGTTAACAAATGTAAAATAATGAGAATTTCTTATGGCGTTAAGCAGTATAACCCGTCTGAGCTATTTCCGTACGAACTTAACAATGTACATACATCTTCTGTCTCTTCTTATAAGTACCTTGGCGTCCACATTAGCACTAATCTGCAATGGCATTAACATATTAATTATGTTACCAATAATGCAAACCGCATGCTTGGCTTCTTGCGCCGTAACTTTGCTCTTGCTAGAGTGTCTTTAAAACTCTTACTATATACAACACTTGTTAGATCTAAATTAGAGTATGCATCATCGATTTGGGACCCTCATATGGTGGTGTTGTCTTCATCCTTGGAAGCCATTCAGAACCAGGCTGTTCGATTCATTGTCACAAAGTACTCACGAACCGCTAGCATCACGTCAATTAAATCTTCTCCTAAACTCAGTGATCTTGCTTCTAGAAGGAAAATTGCGCGCTTGTGCCTCTTTCATAGATTTACTTTACTAACCCCATTCTAAAACAGGCTCTCATTTCTGCTCCATCCTACAACTCCGCACGAAACGATCACATGTTCAAGGTAGGGGTTGCTAAGTGTCGCGCAAACCCCTACTTTCACTCGTTCATTCCCAAGACCTGCGACGACTGGAACCACCTTCCCGCCTCCATCGCCAGCATTCCGGATCCTACATCATTCAAAACGGCTGTAACTTATATTGTATGAAATGTAACCTCTCCTCTCTGTAACGCCTTTGGGCTTTGAGAGTATTTTAATAAATAAATTATAACGAATTATGAATTGGTATCTACTCCCCAGCAATAGACTGCTCAGTATTCATAATTGCAACTGGCCATACGTGCGTACGTGCGCCTTGTCTTCACAATTCCATCACCACGTGCGCACATGTTACAGCGATAGCGCGCGGCAAAGGCATGATGCCGATTAATATTGACCTTTGAGTCTGCGTTTGTTTAGAATATACTTATCCAATGCAGAAAAAAAATTTCTTGACTCATCCCCTACTGTTATGGTTGAAGTCTAAGCCACGGCTCTACCGTAGCGTAGACTAGAGCGCACTGCGTGTTCTTTAAATTTTACACGTATTTAGATAAATTTCCTGATTTAGCTGTTTCAAGAGGTTCGCTGTCACAATATCATTCTTCCTGATGAAATATGTCTCAGCCGAACATAAATGTGCCCCAGATTGTATCCAAGCATTAGACCTTAGCGTAACTTGTATGGATAGGGGTATCGAACTGTAAAGAAAATACTGCTCCAGCTATACTAGGGACGGGCGGACTTCTTTCACATGTTATGGTCGTGCCCCTCCAGACAGAATCAAAACGGCACAGTAATTGTTATGAGCAACTCTAGTGGTATAATGAATGCCGAAATTTTCTCGACACTGAAGTACAATTTTGGGTCGCCCAGATGGCTGAGGCTGCCGCCTAAATACCGCTGAGGCTGCCGCTGAGGCTGCCGCCTAAGAGGGGAAGATAAGTGGATGACACCACCTTCTCTGTCTCTTCCCTTTTTAAACCCAGCATGGGCACATTAAAGGTTACCGCTTCCACTAGGTTGGGATCCGGTCAGACAAAATCGAGCAGAGTGCAGGACTGCGCGAGTTGTCATTCCGTCTTAATATTATAGCGCAGCAAGAAACAAGGACTAAACATGAATCACACAGGACCAGCGCTCATCTGATGTGCCTCAAGGTATCTTCAGTCATTATTTCCTGTTTTTTTTTTTTTTGCTGCACTGTAGTATTAAACCAAACAAAATATTTTTCTCGGTAGCGGTTGGGGATAAAATACGACTGTTCGAGGCAATTCGCGGATGAGATCAAGCTTTCTTTCATCCCTTTTCTTTTGTTTTTGATGGTTGGTTGAATTGAAAGAAAATGTGGTTGATCCCTCTTTCATAGGAATCGCGAAAACACGAAAGTGAAAGGGGCCTTCACAGGAGCAGTTGAATGTTGAAGGAATTTCCTTAATGCGCGAAGGGTTCGCGAGCCTGACCCCGCCAGATGAAGTGACACCGACACGCAAGAAACAAAAAATTGGCCGCGTATCTGCTCCTTTCGTTGCAAATGTCGACAAAAGACGATAGTCTTCGTCGACATTTGCGTTCCCCTCCCTTTGCTTTCTCGCTCACCTCATGCTGTTCCACTTACGTCTCGCTTCTCCTAAGGTAAACACGTATACAAAACGTTTGCTCAAGTCAATTCAAATTTACCAAGTTCCACTGCTCCAGGCCGGGTGCCTCGATGCCAGCGCTTCCGTACGGCGGAGACGCACGTGAATTGAGTCGCCTTATTACAACACTTATAGAACCACGTTGCCTTCCTCCACGTGCGTTCCAAGCGGTACATAAAACACTTTCGTGTTAAAATTGGGGACATTGGGACAAACCAAAATTCTTGCGTTTTCAAAAGGTTGCCGCGGTAAAGATACCCCTGTTATTACCATGCTGTTACGTTTAAAAGTTGTAAGATCATGCTCGAAACATGAAACGCTGCAGTCTTCAGGAGATTTGATACTACCTATGGGGCGATTCTGTCTTGCACAAAGCGAAGCTTCCATCGCCAACAAATTTGGATTTCAACGGAGTGGAAGCTTCGTTCCCCCCAACATGGCAGAACAATCTGTGCAGCTTAGATGACACGTACGACAAAACGTACCGTGCAGCATAAATAAGTCAGGTTATGCTAGTCAAACCTAGTAAAATGTAGTAAAAGGTTGCGTAGGAAAGGTATTTTGCTTTGCCTGTCTGGAGGCGAAGCAGCGGCTTTACTTCTTGCATCCCATTAGGGTTCGGCCAAAATTCTGCAACTTCTCCCGAACTGAAACCCGAACGTAGTGACAAAAGGGGGCACGTTCTTCAGGGATACATGATACCGCTTTATTAAAACTATTTCACAGTTTGTCGCTGTCTTAAAAATGCCGCACGTTCATGGGCGTCATCAAATAACATATTTTTGTGTAACCGTGCAATTGTGAGGCCATTTTTTCTCAAAGGCTTATTATTATCAGAAAAGGGACTTTATAGTTACAGCCACAATGGTTTTAATTACAAATATGCAGTTCCTCACTTATCGTTAGTCTCACTGCCAGTGTTATTCCAACCGGTGATATCGAAAATGTAATTACACGTGTAATTGCATGAGAATGTCAAAAGGGGTCACGCTGAACGGCTGCACTCCACCCCTGAAAACATCCGGCAAGCCGAAAACGTATGGACGCGTAAATAAATGCGCGCTTTGAGATAACTCCGGTTTTTCGTAATTACACCCACTTGACGTGTTTCCTCGCCACTTCTTTAAAAACACCCGACACAAGTATCGAAGGAAAGCCCTTAATCTTCTTTTTGTGGATGAATACTCTACCACGGCTGTCAGATCCTGCTCTCGTGAGAAACGTTTGCTACACAAGTTTACAAACACTTTTTGGCTTAACTAGGGCGCAGCTGTTTCGGCCACCATGCATGTGTAGGGTATGGGGTTGAAAGCGCCGAAGCTACACCTGCAGGCTTTTCTACGCGTTGTAGTGCAGGGCTCCTAATTTTGATTGCCTGGGGATCTTTGACGTACGCCGTAATAAAGCGCAGGGGCGGCAAGGGATGATCAACAACCCGCCTTGAGCTTTCTGCCTCTGAATCAGCACAAAAATTGCCATGGCAATAACCTGATGCCTGGTCTGACTTACCCGCACAAGGCCAGATCCTCGGCTGTACCCACCTCCGCATCAATTCCCTACTCCCTCTCCTTGCGCTCCAAGACAGCCGGTTTCAGAAGAGGAGTAGACGCCCTCGGAGGCCAGAAGTCAATGTCGCCCTCGTCCGCTGACGTCATTAGCCGCGGTTCAGGCCCAAAGTCGTGCAACTGAATGACTTCCGGGAAGACGGGGGGTGTCGGCTGAATTCCTCCGCGGGACTTCAAGTTGACATGGGGGTCGGAAGGTCTCCGGCTCGAAGCGCTGGGCGAAGGGCTCAGCACGACGCCGCTGCTCATCGCGATGTCGGCAGTGATGACGGCCTCGCCGGCGTCGCCTAGCATCGCTTCAGGCTATGCGCTTGCTTGCTTCCCTGAAAACAAGACTCGGCCGGAAATGTGCTGCGGCTGGCGGTCTGTGACTTGACGTTCGGCCCTTGATCTGCTGCTGCTTCTTGCTGCTACGGGTCGTTCCTTGTGGTGCTGTTGCTGTTGTTGTTGTTGTTTCACGTCTTATGTCGCATACCCACGCGAGGGATTGGCCAGGAACCGAGCAATAAGGGGGCTAATTCGCCCGCTCACAACTTAAAAGTAGATGCCTATCCATTGGCATCCAGTAACAGCGCGAGATTAGGAAGAAGAATTGGCCAAAAATTGAAAGTTGCGGTTGAATTTGAGAAAACATACCCATAATAATAAAGGTCAACAGGGCACACACCTGGTCTCGGACAAATATGCATGAATGAATGGCTGCAGCCACCCCTCTGTGACAATATCTCAGTGATGTGGCCCCCATAGCGACAGTAGTACGGGCATGGAGATGGGAAGTCCAATTCCTTGTAATGGCCTGATAAGGTGACGTTGTCTGAGCATTGAAAAATCATGGCAATGTAATAAGAAGTGATCTATTGTCTCATGTTCACCGCAAATAGCACATGGGGCGCAGGAGGCGAAACCAGAACTGCTGGGATTGAGTGAGCACGCCCATCCGCACGGCACGTTCGCCGATCGTCGCATTGGCCCACTGGTTGATTTGTTGGCGCATACGAGCCCTCAAGAGGCGGCTGAATCCTAAGATCCCCAATCTGAATTTAGCCAATTTTACCCTTCTCACGCGGCAAATCGAATGTCATTTGATAGTGATAGCGATGAGGATTATCAAGCTCGCAAACTAGCAAAATTATCATTTGAGTCTAAAATATTGTCATGCGTAACAGTTTTTTTAAAACAGGTCATAAAATTTTTAATTGAAAAGAAGAAAGTCGCCATTTTAGCTGAAACAACCGCGCGTCGCAGGCCGATACAAATTCGCAAATAAGCTGTAGCATGATAGCGCGCACATTGGGGAGGAAATCTTTTCTTTTTAAGTACTTCTTTGTCCATCTTTATTTAAAAAAAAACATTATGAACGGTAATAATATGTTTACAGCCAGTTTTTAAAAGCAGTGTGATTCGGTTTTTTATTACTCAACTTTCTTTTCTAGTGACACGCCACTGCCATCGGGGCTACTTTTTTGGGTGATAAATGAGCTCCCGAACCTCAGTTAGCCTATAAATTTCATTCGCCTAAAATGTAATTTGGTATTTACGTGTAGACGTGAACTAATGACATTTAGGGCAAACGACATTTTCCCTAATTGTCATTCGATTTGCCAGATGACAGAGATATACTTTGCCGGCGTTACACTTCGACGTAAATGTGGGGCTCAGATACTGCAAAGGTTTAAAAATTAACGACCAATCACTGGATCTTCTGAAATGCATGAGCTCCTCGCTCCTTTCGTTGTTCAACAGTTCCGACATACTGTCGCCGTCGAATACACTCTGTATTCTCTTGATGTTTACTCAGCCCTGTAGTAGCCCCGCACTTCATGTCACACTGTGCACGAACGGTGCCAAGCGGTAACAGTAGGGACGATAACTCGGCTGCTTAGACGCGGTGTGGATTGCGATGACGGAAATTAAAGGGACCCTAAATATGTCGTGATTTCAAGCGCGCTATCACTAGATAAGCGCTCTTTTCTTTCCTCGTTTATATGTGAAGTCTTGCCAACATTCAACACAGCTTTGGCGTAACTTTTTTGCCTCTGGCGTAGCCTCAATGACGCCGCTAGCGCAGAAGACAATGGCGGCACTATTGACGGGTTCGATCAAGTGCTGCAGCCAGTCAGCTTTTCCGGGCTTTGAGGGGAGCCACAGGTGGTTTTGGCGGCTCGTGCGGCGTCTACGAGGGCGACACTCTGGCAAGGCGGACGAATGTCGGTCGTCGCCATCCGCCACTCGAGCTTAGCTGAGCTTGTAGATATAGCGCTTCGTTTACAAGATATCAATAACCTTGACAAGCACGGAGCGTCTTCGGCAGGCTGAAACGCCACCACGTGACCGCGGAAACCATCCACCTTCAAAAGTAGACATACACCACGCACGCATCGGCAGACACCGCAGCAGCTAGAAGTTAAAACTCGTCGCCACCTGCCAGATCCGGACCACAAAGTAATATTTTTTTGCTGAAGATCCCTTTCAAAGTGATCACCCTTTCAAAGTGAACATCCCTCATTGTCGTACGAATCTGCGTTTCCATTCCATCATACCTAAAACATCAGACGATTGGAACCGCCTGCCAAGTGCGATAGCTACAGTCACCGATGCGTGCGCATTTCGCTCCGCAATTGAACGACATTTATCTGTACTATCGGTGTACATCGGTGTACATGTGTTTTATCCCTTGTGTATTTGTACAGCTCATCTTCTTTTGGCATTGAAAAGTTGTTTTGCCATTTTGCACTAGTGTAAATTGTGTGTGTTCACCTAGCTTATGGCACTCTGGCCCTTACTTTACAGTATTATTTTTTATGTGCCCTGTAATATTGCATACAATTACATACATTTTCAGTGAGTCGCTCTTGTTTTTGTATTTATGGCTTCGCATTTTCTCTGCTGTAAACTTCCCTTTTATGTAGTTATTTTTCCTACTATTTGTACAAACCCCACTCCCTTCTGTAACGCCCCAGGGGCATTGAAAATACCGAAATAAATAAATAAAAATAAATAAAAGTCGCTTTACAAATGCGTGAAATGGGATGATAGTGCGGTGGAATTGTGCTGGGGATCGTCGTTGTCGCGGCTTCATAAAGCGTTGACGGAATAACTGCGGCGATACTAAGCCTTTTGCGCGAACCGGCCTTGTTCGCCGCGACAGCGCCGCAAGCCACATAAGCAAGCGGGCCACGACTCTTACGTGGAAATGACGCTAAAACCAGTGCCACGCAGCCATTAGTACGTGAAGTATGCGCGCCAGCTGCTAAAAATTAAAAAAAAAAAATGGCTCCAATCCACGCTTTGATGGTGGTTGAAAGCAAAGCTTTAAGAGACACCCACAACAATTGCCAATGCGACGTCATTTGAATTCACGCACGTGGCTCTACAAAGAGTGAAATCAGATATTCTGCCAGCCGTTACCTGGAATTCGCGGGGCGGCATCCCGAAAGCTGCAGCGTAGGCCGCGGTAGGGCTAGAGTGGCGGACGCCGCCGCTTTAGCTCAGGGCTGCAGCACCGCGCGACCCAAGCGCAGGCAGCGGAACAATTCGGCATGTTAACTTAGTGATTCCCGTTTATACCGATTTAAAATAGTTAGTTTAGTGAGTTTGAGAATGGGAAGGAAACTGAGGGAACTTTTGTAATCTCTATTTATACGCCTGAATGCGACCGCTAGGCATTTCCTTGCTTTTGTTGTCTGCAGTGCGGTCGCCGCGGGGCCCGCGTTCACGGGCACGCTCGGCCATTTCTCGGTATTTTTAACTTCGGACACGAAAAATTCAGATTTGCTAAACAGCTTCGCTGTTAGAAACAATCAACGTTTTCTGAGGAGTGAATATTCAGAACATGAAGAAAACACGCGCAAAGGCCGGTGTATTGGTCCGTCGGCCCGTGGACTGGTCGTCGTGGCGAAATGGATGCTACAAAGGCGTCGGGACAATCACAGCGGGCTTGCTGAAAGCGAAAAAATTGTGTTTGATCCCTCTTTCGTAGGAATCGGCAAAACACAGAAGTTAAAGGTGCCTTCACAGGAGCAGTTGAATGTTAAAGGAACTTCCCTCGTGTAGCCACCCGCCGCGGTGGCTCAGTGGCTAAGGCGTTGCGCTGCTGAGCACGAGGTCGCGGGTTCGATTCTCGGCCACGGCGGCCGCTTTTCTGATGGAGGCGAAAAGCAAAAACGCCCGTGTGTACGAGATTTCGGCGCACGATAAAGATCCCCAGGTGGTCAAAATTAATCCGGAGCCCTCCACACGGCGCGCCTCATCGCCTGCGTTGCGTCGGCGCGTTAAACCCCACAATCAATCAATCATGTGCGAAGGGTTCGCAAGCCTGACCCCTCCAGTGAAAGGGACGCCGACCCGCAAGAAGCAAAAAAAAATAATAACGGGTCTATCCCGGGACAAAAAAAAACAGAAATGACATGCACAGAAACAGCAACTTGAAACGCAACGGTCACGGGAACAACGCCACAGCGGAGTGTGCCTCAATTCACGCGCGTCCCCCGTACACGAATGCGCTGGCGTCGAGACGCCAACTGTCGGCGCTCATTAGCCTCATGATGCGCTACTTCGCTTCGTCTCTCCTAGACGGCAGCACCATCTGAATGAGTCATAGCGAAGGACGTAAGGCGCGTTCGTAGAGCTGCTCACGCCTCTGTTCATAGCGCAGTCGGTAGAGTGCCACGAACTATCGGCGTCAATGAAACGCGAACACGAAAATGTGAACCTGAACGCACAAATAGCGCGATTTATTTCCATGCAAGCCAGAATGGCGCGTGGCTATAGTTACAAAAACAAAGTTGGGAAAACTGGATTTCCAAATATACCAATAGCGTGCCATTACATGATCTCTACGAACTGTATTGTTCAATTTTGTACGTTCTGGTTCATATTTTCGTGTTCGAGTTTCATTTGACGCCGATAGTAGTACCTCCCGTTGCGGCGAGAGGGCTGGAGAGAGCATGGGCTCGAATCTGGGCGCCGCAGCGTCAATGGCACATTTTCTGGAGACGTCCCTTCCGTGATTCTGTGACAGATATGACGTGAGTGAGATCTTCGTGTACCCGGGAATAAACCACTTTCGTGCTATGAACTGGCGATTTGTGAATAAGCAAGGACGCACGTGCCTGCCAGGTCGGTCTCGACAGCAGCCGCCTTGCCTCCACAATGCGGAGCGACGATTTTCGCCACGTGCTCGCGCGGTCCGGAATATTGTATTCCCGCCAGTACGTGCGAATTTAATCAGCTGCGACTCTCCCCGTATGCAGGGCAGCCAAACCGAGAATTGCACACTTTATAAACAGCGAAGTCGCATCCCGCGTGCATGTTTGGACAAGTACCCGCTGGAGGGAGTGAGCAGCCAGACATCACAGACGCGGGACGTTAGCTGACATCCATGCATCGACATGTCTACTACCAGCGGAGCCGGTGGAGCACATACTATGCGTGCGCCCCCGCCGCCGGCTTGAGGAAAATCCTGTATTCTTCGCAGCCAGTGAGGCTTTGGACATTTCTACTTGATTCCAGATTGAAAACTTTCTTGTCGTATGCAACGTTTGACGGCTGGATTTGCAGGCATCATTCCTGTTTTCTTGGGGCGGTTCCAGTGCGTTACGGAACCGTTTGGGAAGTGTTACTTTGCCTTTTGAGTTCATGTGTTATCGCGCCCCACTGTGCTGATTCTCCCTTTTTTGCCTTCCTATTTTTCAGAGGAATGCCCCATGAAATTGTCGCAGCCGCCAAGCCAATGACAGACCGATGCAAAACAGGCCGGAATCTTCTGAAAAAAATGTATAGTCACGCCACAATAACCACTTCGAATCACAATCAAACCGTAAATCGTACATTGCAGTGTCTGCAAGTGTGTTGCACTGAAATAAATAAATGTTTCTAGTGATTCCGTTTATTCCCAAGATTGTGTAACGCACGCATGGCGTGCGGTGCGCTCTACTTTATCGCACACTGCAGTGTTTCCGTTGTTTTATTCGACGATGGCGTGTAGAGCGAGAACAAGAGGCACGCAATGGTCGTCTATCAGGCTGCCTAAATGCAACTGTAGTAAGCCAACAAAAAGATATTAATAGCATCCCAACGACCAGATTTAAACCGGAAGTTTGCAGGCGTATATGCACGTTGCACCAGACAGGGGCCGCAGTGAGCGCTGAGCACGAGGTCGCGGCTTCGATTTCGGGCCGTGGCGGCCGCTTTTCTGATGGAGGCGAAAAGCAAAAACGCCCGTGTGTACGAGATTTCGGCGCACGTTAGAGATCCCCAGGTGGTCAAAATAATCCGGAGCTCTCCACTACGGCGCGCCTCATCGCCTGCGCTGCGTCGGCGCGTTAAACCCTGCAATCAGTCTATATCACACGCTGTGGCATCGACAAAGAAGTGGCGATTTCTCGACCAGTTACCACCCACTGCCTACAGCTATCTGTACCAACGGTCTATGGGGTTGACACTGAAACACAGTGTAAAGAAAAACGTCCGTGATGCATGGATCTGTTCTTCCCTGCCATTTGTATTATCTGCAATCTGACTGGTCGGCTACAATATCAACAACTAACGTAATTTCGTCTGCGCCATATAAACTGTTCGTTCTTCTCGACCTTGTTATCATGACGTTACACTAGATACCTTCTTTGTGTGGGTGCCCGTGCTTGACTCGTGATAATCCCGGCTGTTGGTGTCACGGACAGGGTGCCGACACCTACGTAATATGAATGCTACGAACCGAGCCCGCGATATGCGTGGCATCTTTCCTACAAGAAATGACCCCAGGAACCACCAGGGTATAGAAAACGGCTCTGCTGCTTGCGAGGCAAGCATCAGCGCAGCGTGCCCATACAAGATGTCTGATACGCCGATTCAGCAATACATCCAAAACAAATTTTACAGGTCCTTTATTTTCCCTATTCTAAAGCGGATTTTTCTCAACGTTTGCAAAACCTGATTTAGATCGCCTAGAAAAGGTTGAGCCAGCCGGACATTGGTAGAGATATCACCACCACCACCACTATCATCATCATCATCACCATCCGATCTACGCCCACTGCAGGGCAAAGGCCTCTCCCGTTATTCTCCAATTACCCCGGTCCTGTGCCAAGTGTGACCAATTTATCCCCGCAGACTTCTTGATCTCATCTGCCCATCTAACTTTCTGCCGCACCCTGCAGCGTTTGCCTTCGCTAGGGACCCACTCTGTTACCCTTAATGACCAACGGTTATCTTGCCTTCGCATAACAAGCCCTGCCCACGTCCATGTCTTCTTCTTAATTTCTACTAATATGTCCTTATGTAGAGATATAAGACGTCGTCAAAATGGTGGGCGCCTTTTCCGAGTCGTTTGGTCGCCATTTTTTTCGCCTCGGATATACGCAGAATATACGTTTGTAACCTTTTTGTGCTAGCTGGGGAAATGCAAAGTCGGTCATTGACAGTGGGTTCTTACATAACGTGGGGACAAATTGGGGCCTCTGGGCCTCTAATAACGTCAAGACACCAGATTTAGTCCAGAGAACCACCCAAAATTGGGCATTTTGAAGTAGAGGTTGGTCTTAAGCGCATGGCGTGGGAACCACGCGTGCTAACATTTTCTTTATACGCGACAGCTTGTTCCGGCAACTCAGTTTTTTAGCGCGCAAGCACTTTGGCGGCCGCTACTGGAGTTTTGCGGCGGCGGCGATGGCGACGGCGTTGACGTCGTAACTGAGCGAGATAAGCCAGGAAGAAAACCGCGGTGGAGAATGGAGCGAAAGCGTGCGGGGGAGGGCATTATGCTGAGCCTACACGGGACGCCGCTGGTCGGAGCGTCTGGCGAAATTGTGCAGGGGTGGGCGGCTCGCGCTGCTTGGCGCCATCTCTCTCATTGCCTCCCCATCACACTTTCAGCCGACGCTGCTACTTGCTACTGCATTCATGGCTCATTCGTACGAAGTGACATTTGCGCGGGAGGTTCAAACACGATTTGCAACAACATGGTCGCTGGCGGCGGCGACGTGCTGCGAGATAACATCACAGTAGCGCGCGCCGCCGTGCCTTCGCTGATCCCGTGATCACTTCATGACGCACAGAAGATATGCGCCGCGACCAAGAAGACTGCAGCTCGCGCTGCGCACAAATTTCGCATTCGGGAGTACAGTAATCATCAGTGCATTTAATTTCTAGAACATGTTTTTCTAAGGTTTACGTAGAAAATATATATTCCATTTTTTTTCAGCTATCGGCAGTTTGCGATGCATAACTTCTTTTTATGAAATTTTTTCGGCGTTTAGACAAAAATGTGGATGTTGGTAATTTTTTTCTCGCTATCATAATTCATAAAAACATGTTCATTTATGCTTTTGCTAGATAGGGCATTGAATCATCTACATTTTGTGCCGCTGCAGTATGGGCCTAATCAATATGTGTAGCGCAAGAAATGTTTTCAAAGTACCCTCCACCAATTCGAGTGATTGAACCTTGAACTGCGACATCGTTTCTATTATTCCCTCCCTCCGTGGGCCTCTCCTTCCCCACCAAGGCATTTATGCCCCCTCAGACGATAAAGCTGTTCCTTCCGTAGTTCTTAGGCCACAAAATACTGCTCAATATTTGGCGGTAACGAATGAGTTAATCAGAGATTAAAAGCTTGCAGAACGAGCCATTTGCGCCTACATTTAGTGCACATTCTTTTTATATTAGCAAGAATGGTTGCAGAAACAATGAAAGTCACAAACGCACACGTAAACTTAGAAGCGCCAGTGCGTACGGTGCGTGCTATCCTGGCCCAATTCTTAAGCTGCACAGCCGTTGGGCGCGTTGGGGTCGTCTCTCACAACACTGGCCAACTGGCATCAGCGACATCGCCGCTTAGGTAACGCTGCTTGTCGAGCATACCCATTTTTTTTTTCTCTAATTATTACTATCAGCCGTAACAAACGTATGTCAGGTATAAACCCTCCCAGAAACACAGGAACAGCTCAGTTGTGGTATTATGCATTTCTTTTCACTTTTAGGCGATTTTTCTCAGTATCTTCTTTTCTTGGGCCCAAGGTCATTGGCTGGCATGTCTTAAAAGGTGAGAAGAGCAAGACGAGCTTCATAATTTCTTGACGTTTTATTTCGTCCATTGACGTCACTTGTTGAGTACAAAAATACACAGAGTAGGGGCACGACGCGATATCTCCCTTGCTTGTCTTTGCGAACTGTGAACGGGAAATAATATCGGAGAGTTTCGAGCCGTGCTCACATCTCAGGCATTTTGCGTTTTTTGTTTTTTGTATAACATTTTTTTTGGTGTTTCAACAATAAAGAATCTTCAGCGGGAGAAAGCCTAAGTGTGGCGCAAGGAGCTGAAAGTCGGTTGCAACTGTTTAATACTGGACAATTCCATAAATTTTTGGAGGACTTCAAGCGTCATGAAGTGAGTGTTCTAGCAACTATATCGTATCAAATAGGGGAATGATAAAATCATAGAGAGAGATTGAGAAAGAGAAAATTCAGTTTATATATCTTTTTTGTTGGCTTAGAGCCGGAAAATTATGAAATGTCTTATAAGAAGCCGTAGAACACGTACCCGTTCGCTGCCACTTTAACATTTACGTTGTCGCCGTGTGCTAGAATGAAAGTTGTTCAAATAATCACACGGGGGCAGCCGAAAGGTGCAGCGAGAGAGAAAAGAAGGTAAACGAACACAAGAAACCGACGTCTAGTTAAAAAGCATTTCTTAGCAATAACTTAAGATGTATACATGGCCTCCTTGCATTTCGCACGAAATCAGGCCAACGATGTTTCTTCGTTGACTTGGGGCACAATTCGCAGCAGCGGCGTTGGGTGCGTTGCGGCGGCCGTCGTGGTACAGCAGCCCCGCATGTGTGATTGCAAGAGGAGCTTTGGGCGCGCGCAAAGGGGGAGCGGGGAAGTGGTGGCAGGCGCTTCACATGTGCCTGGTGTTGCCGAAGTTCTGGCCGCTCTGAGTGGCGCCCTTGTTGGAGCCCATCTGAAGGTTGATGATGCCCTCGCCAGCGCGCAGCTGCTCCTGCGTCCATTCGCGCTTCTGTTCCTCGGAGGGCTTGGGTCCCAGGCAGGGTCCGTTGTACTCGGGGTGAGTGTAGCACTGCGCAACAAAAGACAGGGCACGGTGAGGAGAGACCCACACCGGGGATACAAGGGCAAAACAATGCATGCATGCACGCGTGTGTAGTAAGAAAACGAAACTCTGCGCAACGAAGGGATTATCCTTTAGTATGGCCACATCATGCGTATGTGCCCTAAACGTGTTCTTGCTAGCAGGGTGCTAAATGGCGTTTTGTTTGTTTCGGGCTCTAAAGGGGCAGGTAACCTTTAAAAGGCCTTCCTCTTCCACTATCATGGAACAAATTTAATGTGTCTGATATTTTCTGCAAAGTGATAAGTGAGCTCGCTGCCAGCGCACAGGAACCTTGTTATGCAGGCAAAACAGCGCAAGAAAGAACAAAGACAGAGAAAGACCCACGACAAGGACTGCGTTGAGATTATCTACCGACACATCCAGTTTTCCACGATAACCTTTTTATGTATTATTTAGGGACGTCGAATAACGTGTCGCAATATCTTTAAATTCATCGAACAGAACAACGGCGTCTTTGTCTTCTGGCAATATTTACGGCCGGGGAATGGACAAGAGCTTTTGGCAGTAAAACGCTGTAGTTTGCACAGGAAGTGCATTTGGACACAGACTGAACCTGTCGCTGTCACCTTCATACATGCCTTTGTAGAGGTTTACTGCTGGCCGGAAGGACATAAATAATGTAGAGTATACTCACGGCACGGCCGACGGCCATCAGGCACTGGGCGACCTGGGGAATGTTCCTCTTCTCCCACAGGTCGACGGTCTGGAAGACGTCAATCTCGGGCACGCCCCAGGCCTTGGCAGCGTTCTGGAAGTGCGTGATGTTCTCCATGAGCTTGAACTGGCCGCCGCTGGTGTTGATCTTGGGGATGCAACCGGGCATCAGCTTGTTCATCAGGCTGCGAGAATATATGGGCCCCATCATCGCTCCCTCCTAGACTTCATAAGCCAAGAGAACATTTTCATGTTCATCTAATCACCTTTCCTCATCATCAACTCATAACCCTTATCTATGCGCTGTGGCAAAATAAACGCTCTAAAACAAGACACGCAAGCAAGGCGTGCGCCACATGCACATTAACGACTCCGGCCTGATGAGATGTGAAACACCTGAACAGCCTTTGAAAAAATCTGTATTATTTTTATAAAAAGTGCCGTTTGCTACCAAGTACAAGTACTAAAAATCAAGCGCAGGCAAACGCTGGTGTGAAACTATCAAAAGTGTTACTTGGCAAGGAAAGCCATACGTTGTGACACGAACCGGTTGATGACTACAGGGGTTTCATGCATTGAATTTACCTTTCAAAATAATTTTTAGACACGTGGGTTGGCAATACCTTCCGGATAAACTTCCACCCTCATACACGTTTTTTTTTTTGTTTTACTCCTGGGTATCACTTTTTCAAGAAGTCCTAAATCATCAGAGCAAGCCACTGTTGTAATTGCCGTTGTTGTTGTTGCTGTTGTCACCGATTTGTTTGTCTTTCTTTCTCAAAAAGGCCTGTTCAGTTGTCTGCGAATGCATAGTTAGCCGTAAACCGGTTGTATACGCAAGGTAGCTTCGGTATAATAGTTACGCTTAATTTACTCGTTATCGTTGCTGGAATCATGTTGCGAGTTTTGCCCATCACCGTTTATATTTATTTATTTGTGGTGTTGTAATAGCTGCATGACGTTTGAGAGCAGCTCAAAGTATGACTGCAGTGGTTCAGGCTTCAGTGACGTCACGTGCACTCACTGGCAGAGGATGGTGCCGTCGCGGAGAATGTCTCCGAAGTCACCGTTGGGGAGGGGCTGTCCAAGAATGGCGCCCATCCATTGCTTGATGCTCTCCTCCAGGGCAGGGTCGCGCTTGCCGGCAATCTGCGGCAAACAATAACAGGTCAGTGGTCGCTCGCAGACCCGAGCTCATAAATGTTCGCTTCAGCTATAGCCCTAGCTGGAGGTCTATAGAGGACAATGTAGTTGAGTCCCATCGCTGTGTTGCTTACATAAAAAACAACACATCAATAGCTCTAGACACCTCTTACACTTTTGTCGTTGCATAGATACAGCCACTTCATACCGTACTGGTGTGGCCAAGTCAGTATCGGTGCTGGCCACCGGGGGAGATACCTGTACATGTCACCCCCTATCCAGACCGTGCCGTTGTGTTATGAGCCTTGAAGAAACAGAGATTTACATTCTTATACTAAACGGGTTCTGTTGAACGAAAAAAATGAGAGGCACATAAGCTAGGCGGACAAGACGGGTACTGTCATTCTGATATGTGCGGGGACATGTTGGGGCACTAATCGCGATTTCCTGTTTATAATTCCTCGTTTTCACAGGGCAGCACTTACAAGGAGGGTGTAAGCCCAACGATGTTGCCTGTTTCAGATATGTTACATGATGTTCCTTTAGCAACATCTTTTCGCGATATATGTGAAACAGGACCCGCGTTTTAGCGAGACGACTCTGATTCTACAATTGCGCATGAGGCCATCACACAGGTGATATGTTAATAAATTCCTCACGACCAGTGCGCCTCCTTGCTCGTCCTTTCAACATGCCCCTACGTGGTGAATAAAATTTTGTAATGTATAATCTAGAAATTTAAAATACAAGTATTGCGATTTCTGTTCTACCACTGAGAGCTTGTTGGAGTTTACTAAACTGCGCAAGCTTAGGCCCGGGTTTTATTCACTGTCCGGATATTTTTCGGGGCTCCGAAAGCAAAAAAATTCAGTTTACTGGCAATCAAACTCATATAAAGCTTCCAGACTACTTATGTAAGCACTGCAAATGTTTAAGGCTTAACACTTGACTATAGAAAATAAAACACGCCTGTGTTGTCACTTCATAACCGTTGGTTGAAAGATGATTTTCACGATAAATCTTGCGGGATTTTTATCTGTTTAACGGTTGACTCCAGAAAATAAAACACGCCTGTGTTGTTACTTAATGACCGTTGGTTGAAAGATGATTTTCGCGATAAATCTTGCGGGATTTTTATCTGCTTTATTCAACGCTGCAACAACGACCGACTCACTTAAGAGAACACAAGTGACATGCTCAATCTTTTCGTTCTCCGTCTTGTACCTGCTTTGCATGACATATACACTGGAGACCATAAATTAAAACAGCAAACTGCGGTTGCTGAAACAAGGCCTCCAGTCGCACCTTGTTCCAGACCCATGCCGGCTCCAGCTTGGTCAATGCAAAAATGTCCGCCGGCTGGGTCTCGCAGACAGCTGCTATTTCTGGCAGCCCTAGGGTGTGCGTCGGCGGGACTGCGACGTCCGCTGCCAATTTTGGTTGCCAGCAATTGCGGCTTCTAAATTTAAACGCTCTGAAAAGTGACGACGTTTGTCGTTTTTGTCTGTCAGCTTGCGAAGCACTCCTGGCATCCGCACGGAGCACATTCATCACCTGAAATGCGTTACAGCACCATAGCGGTGATCCGTTCGCCTTGCGCAACTGATTTCGTGGGGGAAAAAAATCTTTGCCTGGTTTTCGAATGCACTGAAGCTAAGTGTGTCGCAGAAGAGCGTAGGAAGGATTACAGTTGCAATTTTAGTTATCACGATTTTTAAAAAACACCATCCAAGACCAGCGCACATCAAGTGTAACCTAGTTTCACAGATTGTAACAACTGTGTTTTTGTTCTGCTGGATGCCTCAAAATTCAAATGTTGAAGAAAAAAAAAACATATTTGTAACTCAGTTTCCTGGGGTCTCAGCCAATCAAACGCATCAACCGTCAGTCAAAGCGATGAAATTATTTCACACACCCTCAACACCGAGCTCCGTATTGATGACAGCTCGCTCGGCGATTTAACTTTGATAAGCTGCCTTGCCGAACGGCAGACGTCTAAGCTCGTAGTTGTGCACCATATTTGAACTGATTTAAGATACTACGATTAAGCTGTTGAAGCTAAGTTGTTTAAACAACTCTTAACTTGTGGGCACTTGGCTTGCTGTCATCGTATTAGTTGATTTTAAAGCGGTCCGCTTGCCCATGTGGCATGTTACCCCTATTCAGCACACATTGCCTGCGGTTCGATCGATTCCTTTGACTTCGAAGGCTTCGCCAATTCGGTGTCTTCAGTGTTTTCACCAATGTTCGCCGGAAATCTTCGATAATCCCAAGGTCTTAAGCGACTCTTCGAGCCGCCGGCCCCCGACGAAGTCCAACGGCACAAAACCATCGCCACACGACGCGTACTCTGCAACACTCACCTTGTTCTGGACTTGGGCGCTAAGTCCGTAGGCGGGTCCGCGGTTAGCCATGGCTTGTGTGTGTGTGCGAAGAAGCGAGGTTCCTTCGAAGCGTTCGGGACGGGCACTGGACACCGAGTGGGCACAGTGAAGGGATGCGCTGCGGCAAGATGCCGGCCGGGGCTCCTAAAAATACCCTGGCGTCAGCCGCGCTGTCAGCGCCGTTGGCCCGCGCCGAGCGCCGCGATTGGTCGCCGGTGATGTCACAGGCTCCCCATAACGGGCCGCGATAGGAACTGGCCAATGGCGGCCCACCTCGGCGTACCCCAGGGTTCGGCTTTCCACGAGAGCACGCCGCGGCTGGTTGGGGCTTACCTATTGAGAGCCTCGTGCGCCGCACCTCGAAAACGACCGAGACGAACGACGAGACGGCCCGTGGACGCGTAATCATTCGGAAAAGCAGAAACACAGAAACAAAACCAAGGGTAGAACCCCGAAGGCAATCCCTCACTCTTCCGACTTCCCTTTGTTGATGACCCCGAGCTGAGTGAGACGTCGTCTTCGGTTTGACGTCACCTGCCGAGTTTCGAGGATGAGTCACTGTAGGGTTTCCCGTCTGAACGAAATCAGGTCGCCCCTTTGGCACCTGATTCGGAGGCGTTTTCTCGAACTCTAACTAACGAAAGATATGCAAAAATGAGACAGTTTCGTTTAGACTTAACACGCTCTGAACATACACTCTATTCCTCGCACTCAACGCCCAAAGATGACCTCCTTAGCTGCGGTTGTGAAAGGAAGGAGCATCTTTCTCTGTCTGCACTGAAAGCTCCTTCCAGAACTTGTCGTTCTGGCAGATCTGATAGACAATGATGAGGCTGTGTATTGTCCGCTTGCAAGCGACTTTCCACATTTATGGTTCCCTCACCCGCTGGGATTCTTGTTTTAGTGATCAGTCTTTTCTCCTAGCGTTTAAGTTGATTGCAAACACCGTGCTATTTCCCGCTCACTCTGCATGAGGTGCTGACAGACCTTTACAATTTCACTGAACAATTGCATAGCTACCACCCAGTATTAATGGTGGCATAAGACGCGGATCAATCATGGACCTTTAATAGCATTGAGAGCGGGGCTATAGGAAGAATTGCTTGATAGTTTACAGCCATTTTAATTTTGAACTATCACTACCAATGTAAACCATACCAGGAAAGCAATATTAGGTATGCATCCTCAGGGGAGTTGCAGCACTTTAGCTTTAGTAGCAACGCTAATACAAACCTTGGGACCCACGTTTTGGTTGTGGCTTGAACTAGAAGTTTGTTGGCGTTCAAGTGGGCTTGCGAAAAAAACTTTGTGCAATATTCTACGCACATAGCAATCTATATTTTGCAAAGTCATAACTTCTACGTTTCGATAGATGGGCTGAACTAATCACGTTGTCTTATATAACCATCTCACTTTCATGCAGTGTAAACCACCCGAATGTCTCTTGGCCCGCAACACTGCCCGTTGGGTCAGTAGCTCAGGCGTGTAACTACTGATCCCAATATTGCGGGTTCGATTCCGGGCCGCTTCCTCTACAACGCTCCTCATTGATACCCTATGACGCACTTCAGAGACCAGGTGTACCTTCGTGGCATTAAACCCCTTTTTTTCTCTTGGCTTGCAACCGTGTGAGGCCAGAAAATTTAGTTTGTGCTGCTTATTATGTTGTTCTTTCAGCTTAATAAATTCCCATCTCAGTGTAGTTCGTCATTGGTTAAATAAACAGCGTGTCAGTGCTTCCTTGTAACAGCCCTTAGTGATGATGTATACTAGAAGACAACCCTGAAGCAAATGTGGGTACTCACTATTTACGTCGAATTCATACAGACAAAGACTTTATGTCCGGAATAAAATAACCATCTAGCTTGCAGTAGAGCTATCTCCCACCCGTTTTCAACGTGCTACCATACTCTAGCAAATCTTGTCGGGGCAAGAACACTTTAGCTTGTACTGTTGTGTATTAAAACCTGCAGGCCAAATGCTTGTTTCAGAAGCAAAGATGCCTACGAGAGCGGCTCCCACAAGCTTGTCACCTGGCCAGCTAAGTACAAGAATGACAAGAAATGACAAGAATGACAAGAACGGGTGCGGGAATCGAACCCGCGATGCGGATTCGATTCCCGGCCGCGGCGGTCGTTTTTCTGATGGAGACGAAAAGCAAAAAACACCCTTGTGTTCGAGTTTTCGGCGCACACTAAAAATCCCCAGGTGGTCGAAGATTAATTCGGAGCCCTCCACTACGGCTCGCCTCATCGCGTGCATTGCGTCGGCGCGTTAAACCCCACAATCAATCAACCCCTACACCACAAGACAACCTATTCTTCTCTAATTGACTTAAGTGTCTTATCTTAACGTTTCCCGAGAAAAGTGTTGGGCCTGTTAACTAAAATGCCCCCCCAGATAATCTTCGCTGTGTTACATCATCAGAACTGATTCCTCTTGTTTTTAAGGGCGGCAGATGCATGAATTTAGCATTGATGGTTGTGCGAGCTGACTAAGTAAATATTTTTATTTTCCGTCCCCCAAGACATCGTGGAACTTCACAATCGATGAGGAGAAGGGACCAGAAGTAGAGGCGAAGGTTTAAACTGTAGCAATCACGGTCTCCAGCTAAAGGGGCCAAAGGCCATGAGATGTATTCTGAAACCAGAAGTCCCTGGGCGGTCGCACCAACGGTCACCCAGGTCGCCCCTCTGACCAGCTGAAACTGTTCGCGGGGATCTGAGCCAACCAGCATGCCCCCCAATCGTTCAGAAAGTTTGGTGGGAATGCGAGTAAGAGAATGGGTAGGGAAGCGTTTCCAAGTCATGTCGTAGAGCGTGCAGGTTTAGGAGAAGAATTTTCAGGTTGCAGAATATGATGTGGAGTAGCAATAGCTTAATGTGGCCCAGTTGGTTCGACATGATCCCAGCGTTTAAAGGCGCTTCGTTTGTCTTGGTTGTTTTTTCTCTTCTAGTGTCCGTGTTTTTCTTGCGCCTTTAAACCCTGTGATTATGATGTGGAAGAGGCTGTCGTGGGTGTACGCCTCAATTTGAATGAGGCGATACTTTATAGCCTATTCCTTGATACATTTGCCGGGAGGTGGTGGTAGGGTACGCCGAGTAAGACGACAGTGCTCTAGATCAGTGATTCTCAAATGGGAGTCCGCGGACCCCTGGGGGTCTGCGAGAGCATTTGAGGGGTCAGCGAAGCCTACCTCAAAGCTTTTACTCCCGCCATTCTTTTCTCGATTTTGCCAGCACTTTCTTGCAAAGCAAAAAATGTAGCTTTGTCGCATTACATGTACGTTTAGTTTCTCCGCGTAGCACCTATTTTAACAACTGCTTTTTGCACGACAAGCTAGCTATGAGAAGGAAAAAAGCATACACAGAAGAGGCAATATATAGGTGTTTAGAAGAATTTTAGATTCAAGACCAGATTGTTTAACATGGTGCGCATCATCATTAGCGTCAACCATAAAAGGCGGGCATCGAATAAGTGTGTAGGCTACGTAAGCTGCAAGTAGAAATTGTTTGACGTTACGACACCAAACAACATATGCTCCGTCGTGGGGTCCCCCATAACTTTAGCAAGCCCAAAAGGGGTCCCCGGGGCAGTCATGGCTGAGAATCACTGCTCTAGATAATCAAAAATTACGAGGGGAACCCCACTCGGTAATGAATCAACTCCTGGGAATACAAAAAATGATCGCCATCCCGCCCTGCGAAAGTGGATGTTCAGTGAAGCTGGTGTCAACCACTATAAGTGCTGATGGGGGAGGGTATGAAATGTTTCTCGTCGTCTTGGTGGGCTTGGCGGGGTTGTTGCTTACGCTCGGCTTGTATGGCGGCAAAGGCTGGTTCCTGCCTAGCCTGAACCATGCGCTCGGTGTCTTGAGCAAGAACTCCTCTATTAGTGCCACTAGTCTTGCCTAACCTTCAAACATAATCTGCAAACATAATATTTCCTCGGAACACCAGGGCAGGGGTTCCCTCGTTCGCAGGCGCCTTATCATTCATGATGCTGTTTAGATGCTGAGTGAGACATTTTATTAAAACGAGAAGCCATGAGGCCCTGGGGGAAGCATGGATGATGTCTGTGGTTTTTAAAACAAATATTGAGCTCTATTCTGTATGCCTGGTTAGCCAGAAACATGCGCTCGGCGTCTTAGGCGAGAACTGCTGGATCCTGCATGGGTTCTTTGTTTACGACACGAAATTTTCCGACCTACGAGAGGCTAACAGCTTCGCTGTGAAACAACTTCAGAGGGTATATCATCTCTCTCAAAATGTTTTTAGAGATATACTAATGCTTGTGTTTGTATGGCATGCAAAGTCTTAGGTTTAGGTGGTTTATTTCTCTGGACTCGTAATGTTTACTATCGCGCCAAGATATGTTTATCCTAATGTAAGTTTATTTTGTTAATTAAAGCGACCCTTTGCGAAACACGTATTGTCTTTGCTTCAAGTTCAGACTGACTCTGGTTCCTTCAGAGCCAGATCCTCTGACATGTTCCTTCAGGTGTTCATTTTCACTATATATCTTCCTGTATACATGTTCCTTCACACATTTTCATTGAGATGTTCATTCGCAAATAGTGTAATACATGTAGAAGGTTGCGAATAATCACAGGAATTATTGTTCGTGTTATCATAAATATTTAGCCTTCAAAAGTGAAAAAACAAAAAAACGGGAGAAAGAAATATCCTCGGCTGGCTCCAAACTGAAGCATGTAACAATTTTACAGAGCCTATCGAGAATTTTATGAACGCTTTTTTTATTTAGTGATTGGTGTTCCCGTTATTTCCACCTTATTGTCATAAAGTATTATTTCCTTCTGGGCACTTATCAAGATTTTATTAGTATGTGCACTAAAAACTGTCTGTATATCTTCCGTCGTGTTTGGAATAATCTGCGGTTTTATAACCACATGATTTGCAATTTATTACCCTGCACTAAAATTTAATCCTTTGGTAGAGTTAGATTTCTGTGACTTTTTCTTTTCTTTGTTTGTTTTACAAGACAGCATACTTTTTGCGACATAAACTCTGAAAGCCCCACAGGAAAGCTTCACGGTAGTCTGCCCCTCAGCAGCACGATTCAATCACCCATCACTGTTATCAAACAGGCGAAGTAGGCCAATGATGGGGCACAACATATGCGAATATAAGGCGAGATTTCTTTCCAAAATCGGTAGTCTCAAACTCATACCCCGCCTTAGGTTCGAAGCTCAGAAATATACTTTCTTTTTTTGACTCTACAAGCTGCACCCTCGCCTTATCATTGTGACCACCTTTTAATCGAATATATACGGTAACTGCTTCTAAGAAGAAGGTTCTCTCTAAGCGTGAGCATGTTTTTTGTTACCTTGTGTCAGGTTGCTCATCCCAGTTTTTCATCAAATCGTATGTTGGTCTTGGTTACATATTCAAATCAAATCAAATCAAATTGAAGTTTATTAATTTCATGATAACTTACAACTACATTGGAGTAATACAGAAAGAACTCGCAAAGTGAAGCACTGCCGAGGAACCTCTTTGCAATTATTAGTTAGATTACCTCTATACACCCACAAATTTCTGCACGCGCATTGGGAAGAATGTAACCAGCGGAACTTTCTCGCAGTTTAAAGCTAACAGACAAGTAGTGTTCGCATTTTTTTTTCATTCATTGTTGCGCAGATGCTTCTTCCCCCAAGCTATCGCTGTGAAAGTGGTTTCTTGGCCGTACGTTTACACAAGCATCGATGCTTCATCCACACGTATCAGCACTGCTTCAAATAAGTCAGTACACTTTGTCGGCTTTCATGCAGACAAATCTGGTGACAGATTACCTCTCGCGCTTATACGTCATCGCTGGTTCGCAGTTTTGTGCGAAGGCTCTGTTTGAGCAACGGGAAGGAATATTACAAGCGAAAATACAGACAAACACCGAGAAGTCGTGAATTAAATAGAGCCTGTGAAGAGAGCCTATGGCGAAAGGACGTCCGCCGCTTCGATTTCGGTCGTCAAGCGGCCACGTGAAAGGTGAACACTTCTCGGTCGTCTGGAAACGCGTGGCATGCCCGCCCTGCTCACGTGGTCACCGGGGCGCGGATACACGCCAGGGGCGGTATCCCTCGTCCTCCTGGCGCAACTGGGCGCCCGAAATAGCGCGGCGAGTCACCGCTCCTGGGCCCCGATTACAACAGCGGCGGCGGTCGTAGCTTTTGTGTTCCCATCGGCAGACAAGCGAAACACCGGTAAAAATAGTTACCGAGAAGAGCGCAGGTACGCCTATCGCACGGCTGACGAGCGAACAGAGCTCATGACCAGCGCCACCGCCGACATAGATCGCGTGAGAGTGTTCTAAGGTCTAATGAATGGACGGAACAACGGTGCTCCTGCAGCGTAACGAGCGTCGCGCTCGCGAGTCTTGGCAGTACCTCTCAGGGTTGTTTTTTACGTCTCTGTTTCCTTTTGCTGTTGCCGAACACCAAACGGTCAAGGCTGAATGAGGACGTAGCCCTCTTTGAAAAAACCCCGCACTCGCCTTCCTTGGCGCTGCTCATAGACGAATGCTGCTTTGCTGATTTTTTTTTCTCGTGCGTCGGTCGAGAGTTTTAATTTACCGTCGGAAGATCGGAAATAGAAGACAATAGGGCTGCTGATCTGGTATTCTGTACTAGTATGCCCACAATATTGGAGTTTTCGTTAGTTTCGATATTATGGCCTTGGTGCAGATGAACGTGTCACACCACAGGTTTCTGAACGTTGCTCTAACAAATCGATAGGCCCCATATTGTTTCCGTATGTCCGAAGAGTCTTTGTGCGTGTGTGCGCACTATTGCTATCAGCGGGCCACCAGGAGCAGGTATATTTTCTGGAACCGTAGAGCTAACAAGAAAACGCTGGAAGCATGTTTTCTGTTTTCAAAATGTATACAGGGCCGGCCTATATAGATGGCTTCTATTCGTGTTGACAACATTGAGTCGACGCACAACCAACTCGATGAAAGCGCACTGAGCGAGGTTCCCAGCCCCGTCTTTATGCAAGGTTAAATCACATTGATTGCATATTCCTTTCATGCTGCCCTATACCATTGGGTTTCGAATATCGCAATTCGATAAATAGTAATACTGCATATGCACATAGACTTCAAGGGCTGCTGACTTAATGTGCAACTTCGCTGCCATCTTGGAGTGCTTTTCGTAAAACTTTAAAATTCCTCGTGGTAGCTACCTGTCCCACTGCTAATGAAGCGTGTAACTGCTTCGTTACCAGTTCACATGAAAGGGCCCTCTCTCTCTCTCTCTCTCTCTCTCTCTCTCTCTCTCTCTCTCTCTCTCTCTCTCTCTCTCTCTCTCTCTCTCTCTGATATTGCGGGACTTGAGACGTACAGGGTGGGTTCATGCTGCATGGGTCCGCTTAGGAGCATCAGGTGGAAACTGGGCGGCCCTCAACGGGTGTGCTGTCTACGACACTCTAGCTATGCAAAATGTCGCGGATTCAACCAGCAACCAGTGCCCTCTGCTTTTACCCATGGTTTGCCGCATAGCGACGGCACATAATTCGCGAAACTTGCAACGACCACGTTTGCAAAAGCCGAGGGCGCAACGGGTAGCTCTGATGTAGCTTATTCAAAGTATGGCTTCCGCCAACTGCCCAAAATAAATTAGTGGTATTTTCAAGAAAACACGAAGAGGAAATGCGAACCATTCCTGGATTAGCGGCAGCAGGGAGAGTGATTCCCCGTCGACCACGTTGCAGGACTCTTTGCTGTGTTCTACTTTTGAGACTTTACACTGGACTTGGTGAGAAAATTTTAAAGCATAATGCTCAAGAACGATGAAGATACTGGGTTGCGTGAGAGAGAGAGAGAGAGGAGGAGGAATAAACATTTAATTGAGCAGTCAATGTTGTTGGGTTGACCGTCAGGTGGGGGACCTCCTTAGTCCAGGAAGCCCTGGGTCTTGGCGGCCTGTCTTGCCCGGTCTACCAGATGTTGTTGGTGATCCGGGTTGGAGCTGGTCAACCGACCCTCCCACTGCTCAAGTGAGGGATTCGGGTTTGGGGCAAGGGATGGTGTGTGGCGGCAACAACTTTATTTAGCCACACAAAATTGCGGCGACTACGTGCCGGATGGGGTGGTTCCCTCTTCACGGGACCCATATGCTTCCGCGGCTGCCTGGCCCCTGGAGATCAGGACGAGCTGGTCTTCCAAGGCGGGGCTGGTTAGCAACGTCTCCCATCGCTCGTTAAGGGGTGTGGGAAGGGTGATGGAGGGTTGGGTAAGGGGTGGGGGGATTGTTTCGGTGAAATCGCACTCTCCGATGACGTGCCGGAGCGCGCCCAATTGCCCACAGAATGTTGTAGCTGGCTGTAATGTGTGGCGCGTAAGACGTAAGACGCAACGCGTTAGAAATACCGAAAAAAATGCCGAGCGCTCATGAGCACGTGCCTCTCGGCGACCGCCGACCGTCCCCGAAAACTGGTGAAAACCCTGTGTAGCGCCTAGAGTTGCCTAACAACCAACAACGCCACAGCTGGCGCAACTCCTGCCTGCTCCAGGGAACCTCGACGTGACTCCAGGAATGCCGCGCATGCGTCGTGCGCGAACGCGCCGCCACTGCGCCCCAGCTGTCGTCAAGCGCTACCGCGCATGTTATGCTTGGCATACGGAACACGACCATATCGATGATTGTGACAATGAATACTACTAGCACAGAGCAAAGCGACGACGGAACATGTACAAAAACAATTTCAAACTTGTGCAAATGCGTGGTGATGTGTCCTTCAGTGCTCAAGTAGAAAGAAGTCTTGTAGCTTCGCTATGATTCAAGCCTTACGCGACTTAGTGCAAGCTTTGCCAGTTTTTTTTTTTTTAGCAAGAAAAAGGTTACACTTGTTGGTCGTTACTGCGCTATGTTTTCTACGTGGAGATTGAAACGTTTGGAAGAAGGAAAATTACCTTTCCTGGTTCACATTGCGCAAACAGCGCAAAGACGACTTGTTCATATTATTTGTACAAAATGAAGCTGTACCAACTTGCGCAATTTCGGTGCCTTTGACTGACGGCGCCGGCTCATTGGGTGATTTCTGTCGTTCCCCTTTTTCGAAAATACCTTGAAGAGGTGATTGCTCATGTAAAAATATGGAATGTGACCTGAATGGGATACTTCCTTATTTCATCATCTAGTGAAGTATAACGAGACATGGAAAGTATTAACATCTCCCTAAAATACGATGAAATAAGATTAGGAATATAGCCTAAAATATTGCGACTAAGTATTAATTTGACTCCATTGTAGACTGCACTTGAAAAAAACTGACAACAGTAGGGAAACGAATCGTTGAGCCGATTTTTGACGCTGCTACACTTAAACCGGACTCTGGATAAAAGAAAAAGGAGTGAAATACAATTTGGCAGTAGATGCTCCGTGCATTCCGGGGATCTCAGCCCTGCGTCATCCGTGACGCCCACGCCACCCAGAAAGAGGGCGACCCTTGCTAATAGCCATCCACGCTTCCTGGTGGTGACGACATCCACCTTGGATGCTTGCAGCAACCTCGTTGACGTCGTCCAATTTACCTTGAGACAAAATGCCTGTGCACCGTGATAGCGTCGGGAGCTCGCCCATGAATAAGTTAAATAAAGCGTGGTGAAGTTGAATTAATTATCCGTCTAGCGGAGACGAACGCTGAAAGAGCCGACTATGCCAACAAAGCATCCTTTTCAGCGCCGTGAGCAGAAAGGCATTGCATCAGAATGTTTGAAATTGAAGTTAGAAAGAAATGGAGCCCTGGAACATTTCCTCAACTGTTTTCCCAGGCACTGTAAATGCTTATAGAACATGTTCAAGAAGCGTACCCATTTGTTCTTTAAGGTGGCAGCGAAGTACCCCAATCGAATATTACTGCTCCGCACACATCAGACAACTTAAAAATACTATTGTAATACCTAAAAACCTGCCATGGCAATTTACACGAAACTTTTATTTGCTTAGTTTCCTGTGAGCAGTGCATTATCACACATTTAGTTACTGAAGTGCTCTTTCAAGTGTTCCTTTTTTTTTTAGTTCGTTAGGCGACAGGAGGGCCCGGAATACCACGAGTATCAGTTATAGATTAATCTGCTCGATTGTCTATTGTTCGTGTCTGCAGCACCTACGAATAGAAAGTTAGTGTCACGAATTCCCAAACAAAATCGCGTGCAAGCTACCGTAGCTCAAATCAGGACAAAAAAAAATGCCTATTGGGGCCTGGAATGGGATGCGTACGACCAAGAACATGAGGATAACCTGGGTATTCCGGTGGCTGCCTAAGGATTAAATTAGAACTAGGGGCGATAGAAACTCGGCAGACACTTGATAGAATAAAACTATGGGCTCAAAAATAGACTAGGAAGGTTCAATGGTAGCAACGCAAATAGGAAGACCCGGACGGAAGCTTGACGACACGTACAGCGCTGAACGAACTTTCACATGATTTTATTTAGAATGGAACACATATATAGACACATCGCCAAACCAGAGGTTATCACCTTCACATGCGTAAAATTGTAAGCTGTTTGATGGTCGCAATAAAATATGTTGTTTTTTGATTATACATTTGGATAATGTACCAAATACACAAATGATCGCATTAATCGAATGTGGAAGGCGCAAGACACGAATTACTGAAATTTTTCGGAAAGGACATACGCTAAATTTGCTGAAGCGTAATTCTGCTTGCAAGGTACCTATCTCTCAGAATACCGAGAAAGGGGCCACCTAATGTTGGTAGATAATCACCAAATATCGGGGTTTGCTTGCTTATTAATTGTCTAGGCATGGAATTCCAAAACGGGCCCACAGTCGATTACACCCTTACTTATTTGGGCGCTTTCGGATTGGGAACCCACACCACCTTATAAGGGGATGGGGATTTATTTGAGAATGAGAGGTTGGTCGGTTTTTCGCTGACTTTCGCTGAAATGTTAACCAAAGATAATTCTTATAGAGGATTTTATGCGAGAAAGAACACCGGGCGGCATGGCTACGTTGCACAAGCTGCGGAAGTCATCCATGGCAGAGTCTTTTACCCACTGCACATAAATCAAAACGTGTACTGGTCGATGTGCGCAACGAAGACTGTCAAACAACAGGCAGTGCTTGGTGAGATGTTAAATCATAAAGCGGGCCAACCTGCATCCGCTGTGAATTTACGGTGGCGGTTCGACTGAGAGGCCGTCTTGACTCCATTTTTCGTGGTCCACGGAGCCGAAATTCCCCGTGAATTAGATGTTGGCTTCGAATTCATACAGCTGTTATTCAAACGCCCCTTACTACAACGTACTGCTTTGCTGACATTGTTTCTTAGTAGCGCACCTGTGCAAAACTGGCAAACGAGAGCAAGTCAAGGATCGTTGAACAGTCAACCCTTCCCACGGCGGCCGCCGCCTGGTCTCTCACCGTGTCGTTAACGGCAACACGAGCCTGCAAGGAGGGCTTCGCATCGCCGGGCTTGAACTGGGGCCTGTTTTGATATCTGCAAGCGCATCTCTGAAGCAGCGGAAAGCTCCGGCCAGCGGCGGTGTTTGCTAACTGCGCAACGAACCACTGGCCCATCCACCACCGGCTCTGACGCCGCCGCCGTCTGGATGGATGCTACAGCAGCTGTGTGACCTAGAAGCCGGGCCAGAAGGGCGCCTATTTCCAGCGGCAAATCACCCTCCCTCGACGCTGCCCGGCGCCCCAAAACTTCGGGTCCCCCCTGGCCCTAGGCACGTTCCGCGACCGAGAGGCGCGCGTGGGAGGGCCACCCTCGCCCTCTCCATGCTATCCTTCACGCCGAGAACAAAAATGAGCCAAAAAAAGTGACGGCGAAAGAGAAAAAGAAAGTTCCCTTCCCTCGCCTTCTGTGTCCGTTGCCCCTCTCTGTGAGGTCTCACACATTCCCTCGCCTCAAGGGAGGAACAAAATACAAGAGGGCCAGCGTCCAAAACAAGATCGGGGGATAAAGAGAAGACAAGAACAACCTGGGTGCGACGCACTCGGCGATATTTCGGTGCGTCGGGGACCGATGAAGCGAAGTGTGGGGCCATAGGAAGCACTAACACTTCGAACATGACGTGTACTTTGTTTTCTAGCCATACATCAAGAGGCTTATGCTGTAATTTCAACAGAGGGAGAGATAGAGGCCGAGTTCGTGAGAAACTGGCAGTATCTCGCAGGCGAACGGTTCGCCACAGAGCGTTGAGGCAAATGTCGGCGATTTCTAGATTAAGCGCCATTAAACTGTTTAAAAGAACTACAAAAATGTTAACGGGTTTTTCAGGAGCTCTTCGTTTGACAGGGAAAGAAACCTTCTAGCGAGCAAGTGTTTATTAGCGATGATTTGACAGACATTTTTACTGCGACAACCAAAGGACGCCCCTCTTAGTTGGTTCCCTCGTGGCCCTGCAGCGTAGCACGAGGTCCTGGTTTTGAGTCGTCCCCACTGCGGCCGCACTTCCCGTATAGTCAAGGTCTGCAGGACTCCCAGAGTTTGCCAGTTTAGAGTTAGCTCATAACTGCCCGATCAACGGCTTGCCTTCCACAGTCAAGATGATTTTCCCCAAGGTTATTGTCAATCGCAAAAAGATTTACTTCCGGTTTTTCAGTGCAAACCATTTACCCAGGCCATCTTATCGCAAATCTTGATCCCGACGAACCGTCACAGCGTTCAACCCGACATAGCTATAGTGGTAAATCATCCCGTCCCTCCATTACCTCTGAATCCTTATCCACTCCCAGTTTCTCCCACATGCACGCGGGCAACATTAGAATGGACATAAGAAGTACTCAAAGCCCCCAGAGTCAGATTTCGTCCTATATTTTACTTTTCGTAAAGAGAAAGTTTGCACTTTGAAGTCAAAATACGATGCATGTCTGGGTCCAAGCTAACGTTCGCCCAATTGCACGCACTTCCAAACATGCCGGTATTCCGATCATCATCGTCATCAGCCCCCTCAACCCAGTGCAGCTTCGCAGATGTTCATTAAGTCATCCGTTCTTCATATTGGAGGGGAATAGCGCTGGTATGCGCTCTGCGCACACTGCTAGGGACAGGGGTGGGTAAGTGGACTCCAGAGTTGAATTAAACAGTCGTTATCCCGCTGAAGTGGGGGGAGGGGGTCATGTAAGGATATGAGGAGTCAAAACGGGATTTTTTCTTCAATAGGGTTAATGGAGAGAAGTAACATTATGGATGAATTCACCAGTAGCGTGCTCTTCCCCATGCTCGTCCTCCGCTTTGGCTGTGCTCCACAGCCAACGCTATATAAACCAATCTTCCCCGCTGCCCCTGACATTAGTTGGCGACGTTGCTGTGAATAAGCCTCCACTTGCCAAGCTTTTCTTCTGTATTTTACCTTCACCGACATTTGTTGTTGTCGTCCGCTATTCCGCTTTCTTTATTCCGGTCATAGTTAGGTGATACGGGCAGGACAGTTGTCACGGTTGGTTAGAAACTAGCCCAGTGTCTTTCTTCCGTCGCTTTTTTTTTTTTTTTTTTGCTTTTCCACGCGCGTCAACCTGCTTGAATGCGATCCAACGGCGTCACAGCTCGAGCCCATCAGCGGCTGTTTGGTCGGGAAGGCGGCGGCTGCTGCTTTCTCCGCAATGCCCGCGTCGACCCGGGGAGGGTGCAAGCGTGTTAGTGACGCGCCCTCCTTCCGTGTTGAACAGCAACCCAGGAGACGCCGCCCCGCGCGCCGAAACAGCTGCCTGTCCTCGCATGAGGTGTCCCCGGAGCTCGGCTTTGTTGTGGGAGCCCCGACCGCCGCATTTAATGGCACGCGACCAACTAGCTTGTCGACGGAGGCTAGTTTGAACACCCGAGACGCGGAGAATGCGGTTAGGTGGCAGCCACGCCGCGTCGTCCCTGGTTTACAAAACAAGCTGAATGTGGATGGCATAACAACAAGGGTGGTCAGTATCGACTTACGGGTACAATCGAGACGACTGTTACGATGATCCATCCTTCCGCAATTGCGTAAGCGCAGATCTGACACCCCTGTTTCTTCCTTGTCCTTGAGGAGAGAGGAGAGTTTCATCTCGCTTCCACCTTCCACGGTAGACCAGCTTTGAAGTGAGCGGAGAGGACGGAAGTTACGCTCCGAATTCTTTACAAGCTTCTGCTGGAACGAAATCTCAGATGCAAAGAATTCGTTCGGGCTGACTAATTAGAATCACTCATCGGCAGGTAGCAGCAACCCTTGGAGCGTAAGCCTCCGCAACCACCACCATCCCGAGGATCACGGTGATTACGTAAGTTTGTGGTTCTAGTTTTAAACTTGCCCCGGTGCCGAATGCTCTTTGAAACCAAAGGAAGTCGCTTCATGTCCGCTCACCACAAGGAAAGTTTGGAATAGGCTCTGATGTAAACGTATACCAGCAAGTTTTACCGTTATTGAACCCAGTTTCCTATTGAAGATCGGTGCTTACTCTTAATAATAAACGCTGCACAAATCGAAAGCCCCCAAATCGCTCATGCCGGTTTACATATCTTTAACAGTAGCGGACGTGACAGAGTGAAGGTTCATCGGAAAGGAACTACATCGAGTTACATTGCAGCCTTCGGCGTTGAGGTAGTTTCGCAAGTTTCCTAAAGGGGCCCTGCAACACTTTTTCAAGTTGTTGTTTTTTTTAAATAATAAATGCTTGCAGAACGTAGTCACCCAACCAACCCAGTGCTTAGATTAGGCGGTCGCAAAGTTTCTCAGCCAGAAATTACTGCTCTATGCCCATCAGATAACCTCTGAACTCCCTCAAAAGATTTTTACTTCTTTCCCGGTCTTGACGTTCTTCGACAGTTCGAATTACGTCACTAATGCCATGTAGCGGCTGTTGGCCAGTTTTTCCTCAGTTGCAGCAATGAACACCTTTAGACATCCAACTTTAAAAAAGCCACAAAAACAAAGTAGAAATTTAAGACGTACCTGGTGCGACGAGCAAATCACGCAGTGCCACTCCGTGCTGGCGATAACTATAGCTTTCGCAGTATTTCCAGACGCGAAGGAAAGAGTGAAAGCGCGTATCGAAATTGTTACATGGTCCCTTTAAGCGGGGCTGTAGAGTAACTAGAAGTGTGTACTGCGGCACACATAATGCTTCGTCTTCTGCATTACCGGGAGCTCGCAAAAGCACACATCCGGGCATGTGACGTCACGGTTAACCGAAGCGCACTTCCGCCGCCTCTTGTAGAGCTGGACGTATAGAACCCGGGCATGCGTTATTACAAGCATGCGAAAAATACATTAAATACTCCTGATGGTTTGCTCGTACAATTACAGAACGCTGCCATTTTTTGCCCCGTTAAAAAGTTCATTAAAACAAATCAGAGGAAAAAATGCTCATTTACTCCTTGAGCGTTATTCGGCGAAAAGGCCCCAACTCGCAACTCGTGTTACAGAGGTTGAATTCGTTGAGCTACAATGGAGACTTAACCTTTTGGCACACTTGAAGCGGCCTAAATACGAACATCCATTGGCATACACGATAAGTCCTTACACCATTGCCACCAGACAAAGATTTATAATTCACAGCGAAAATTTCTCCCCAACATTTGACCTAATGGGCAGAGCACCGCTGCTGATTCTCGTCAGTGACGCGTACGCATTGGAACCTTTGTAAATACCCCTTGATTCAACGGGGATTTGAACGGCTTCAAAAGGGCTGTGCACGGTGGCTCGGTAAGAGCACTTGGTTGTCCCGGTCCACGTCCAGGCAGTCCCTCTCGCAGTGCTCCTTGGTGTCGAAGTAGCGGTACTTGGCGCTCGGCTCGCAGCCCGTGTAAACGACGGACTCGCACACGGAACGGAGCTGCGAATAGACGAACTTGATCCGTGGAGTACGACACTCCGGGTAAGCCGTCGGCCTCTGGCACGGGTGCACCTTCCCTGCACAGAAGGAGAGGGACCAATTTTAACACGAAAGTGTTTTATTCCCGGATACACGAAGATTTCGCTGACGTCATATCCGTCACGGAATTGACGCCAGTACAACGAAACAAGCGGCCTGTAAAGGGTGCACCGCTGCACACAGCGTCTCCTTGCGGGGAAGCAACCTTTAGTCCTTAAGAGTGCGTTATACTTGGGTTGTTCGTTTTCAGGTTTTATATTTCAACTCGAAAGTGCTTTATGCCGGGATACACCAAGATTTCACTGACGTCATATGCGTTACGGAAATGACGCCAGTACACCTTTGCCGAAGCGAGCCGCCAGCAGGACGCCGCTCGCCAAGCGCACCCACAATACAGCCACCGACCCGCAAATCATGCTCAGCTGCAGATTTCGCTACACATTTCACTTTCATGTTTTACTGATCTCTATGACAGAGGAATCAATCACAGTTTTTTTTACATTAAAATTCCGCGGTTTTGCCTCTTGAATCGGGTACTGTATACAACGACGCCCCGGAAGCAGCCGGAAGAACGGGTTTCTGCGGAGTATTTGACTGCAGGTGGTTCGCTAAGCAAATCACAGGCGGCTACCGTTGCAATAGACAGTGCCAATCAAATAATGCTTGTCCGAAAGGTAAGCGTTCGAGTACGGGAAGAGTGCAAAGGCTATCTACTCAATGGTGTAGCGGCTACCCCACGGTAGCTTTAAATACATTTTCTTGTCGCATACGAAGGGCAACGTCTCTTTCCCGGCTGCTTCGGATCTCTCGGACCGCCCAGTGGAATAGACGAATGACGTAAATGCCGCACATCGCTTATTCGGATTTCTAACACACGCTGTGAGGAGGCATATTTCTCTACTGTGACCTGCGTACACCAATTTTAAGTTTGGTGCCTCTGACGAACGGGCGAGACACCCCTCTTGCCTGCTATTGCCTTCTACACACCTTCGTTCCACGTAGAAAGCACTGAAACATGCTGTGATACAGACTCGGACTATAAACTCCTCGTTACAGCTCCGTGAAATGCTTCAGGCTGCCAATGACAAGCTGTATTTGAAAATATATGCGCTGCGCTATCACCATCCCATATACTCCAAAAACGTTTCAGACATCGCTATGTCCGTATAAAACCCTGACGACCTATATCAACTGCAGCCCTTATCACCCGTGCCTCATAGCGCAGTAATGCCATGCATGAGTGAACCTCCAAGTCAGAAATACAAATTAAATTTTACGATTCCAACGTACACACTTCTTCGGCGCCACACCAAGCAAGGAAGCACACGAACAACGGGACGACGAGCCAGCGGTGCCCCATTTCTGCCGTCTTAACCTGGCACAAAAGCTGATGACGATTGAGATTGTGGAAGTGAGAGTGATGATCATGATGATTCAGATATTTCCACGTTGTGCACCCTGTAGGGTGCAACCAAATAACCGAATTAATTATAGGGATTGAAAGTTAAGCTAGAGACTCGAATCAGTCAGTATACGACAAAATTGGGCGACAATTGACGGTACTGCGCAGGCGCTTTAGCCGAGAGACGGGTTTTAGGGAAACTAGGGAAGGCTACGTCTAGAGTGCCATCCGACGGTACTATAAGCACTCTCCTTTATCGACGTCCACCGGTGTTCTGTAAAAAAAAAAATTCTGCGTCTTGCACTACATCGCTCTGCCTAACGTAACTCAAGGTAACCTAATCTACAACCTAAGGAACACAAAGTAATCATTGAAAACTCGAAAAACTAACCTAAGCCATGAAATTTATAGTTATAGGTGTAAAAACAAAAATAAAAGCGGCAAAAGCCGGTCTCAAACCACCAACATTGGCATCAAGAAGCTAAGAAGGAATCCCTACACCACAAGGACAGACGGCTTGTGCGGTGCTAGCGTAAGACTAAATATTCGAATGTCGTCGGATTGCACTCTATAGCCATGCCTGCAGCGCTGAGCTAGAGTGCCGTGGGATACTGCGATTAGGGAAGCTGGCGAACTTTTAGAACGGGGAGCTGCAATGCCAGGGTGTTTTTTGAGCAATCTAAACGGCGCAATACCTGGCATTCTCTGGTAAACGCAACCTAAAATGTCCCAAACCTACCACAATTCAAAATATTGCCGAACGCAATTCGCCACTCACACTATGTTTGCCGGGTAAATGACGGTGCGAAGAGGAAAACAAATTGGCGGAGGACACTCGCTTTCCACTTTTCTTGCAATTTTCCAACATTTTTTTTAACTTCCGCGTATACTCTCTTCACTTTTATTTCTCCAGGCGCGTACTGTAATGCGTTCGTATGTCTCAATATATGTTTTACTTTTTCCCAAAGCTGATATAATTTCCCTCCATAAGCACCCTTTTCTTGGTCAATCCCTTTAAGTGGATAAGAGCCATCTGAATGGCACCACCACCACCACCACACCACTAAATACGCTTGTGTGACCTGCGAAATTGGCGCGAAGGCGTATGCGTGGTGCTGCCAAGTTCCAGTGACAATGCGACCGTTTTAATGCTTCAAAGTGTTCTTTCATGATACTGGCCGACGCTATTGCGTCTTTGTGACGTGTCCTTTAGGGTTTCGCCTCCGTTGTTCACGTCGGCTTCTTATTAGAGGTTATGAAGGAGAAAAAGGGGAAGACACGGTGCTATGATTTTTTGTGTGAGTTTTATTTCCTAGAAGCCCTGTTGTTACCTTCAGCGACCCATGTGGCTGCTTTCGCATTGGGTTGCTGTTCTGGTGGAGGATTTTGCGAAGTAGCAGTAGTTTTCGCTTTGAGAGCGCGCCGAAATTACGGAAATGACTCCGGCAATGCTTCCGTGTTAGTAGGCTCTAAACACCGACATCAGAAACATCACGTATGTTAAGCTTTCGGCCAAGTATCAACTTGCACATTTACTCGAACGAACAAAAAACGATAGTACAGTCTAGCCCTGTGTCCAACATCTAATTAATGAACACCTGCTTTTCAGTATATTAGTCCCACCGTCAACCATGTGCCCCGTCATGGAAAAGTTACAACCGTTACTCTAGATTCTGCATTTACACTCTACATTGTAGTAGCTGCGGTGGGACGCAGAAGCTGTATCAGTACTTCTTGAAAGAATCAGTAGTTCCCTCAGCGTGGGCGTCGATTCCCTCTGGTGGGCTTGTATTTCAGGCAACGGGACAACCATTAGAAGAGCACAGATGAACAAACCACGCTGTTCAGGGGAGACGTTGAATGCCGCCAGAAGTGGAGACAGGGAGGCCGGGTAAGAAAGGAACAGCTAAAAGCTTGCGTGGTGCAGCCTTTTGGACGCGACAGCGCACTCGGTGGACCTAAAAGAGCCTCGCTGGCTCCGCACATCGTGTACGTGTGCTCGTTGCTAGAGGCAGCGCACCCCGCTGGGTCGCGCTATTTTTTGCACACGACCCTCTACTTCGCCGAGGCGCCGAACCAACGGGCGCGGCCATTTTGGTTGCGATTCCCGCGCCAACCTCTTTCCTACAATGCAATCTCCACCCACGCCCTCCGCAAGTGAAACACCTGGCATCGACTCGGCGTGACGGCGTTCCTGTTTTTCGCTGTTGGCTTACTAAGGCGCCGTTTCGGGCATTCGTCGCGGTATTGTCACGTACAGACGATGACTCCCCGATTCCTGAGTCACTTCGCACGTCCTGCGACATTTTGTTTTAGTCCAATAATAGCCGCAGGGAATAACTGTGTCGGTTGCGGCATTTGCTCTTTCTAGTTCATATTCATTATTATCTAACGTCTTTCTCGAGCAAGGCGCTTTACTGACGCTTGCGTAATATTGAATTGAATTGAAGATGAAGTCTATTTTCTGTATGCGTAAAAATGGAGGGAAGGCAAAAGGCGGCTAGCCTGACAGAGGCCTTCCCTTTGAGCAAAGCTGACACGCAGGTACATTTTAATACAAACAAAACAAAACATGGCAATTAATTCACAAATCCGAATATATCAAAAAAATATTTTACCAGGAAATTGATTTACACACACACTCTTAAAAAAATAAAAAAAGACACCGCTGTCTGTTGAATATAAAGGCATATATCACATTGTCATATTCATTATTAAGTCATTAGGATAAGCACAGGATAACAATGGCAACAAAAATACCAGTCGTACTTACGAAGAAAGAAACTAGTTGGCCCTTATTAAGCAAATACCAGCCACAGAGACAAATTAGGTAGACTGAACATTTCTTTTCATTATTATAGTTTTAAATGTGTTATTCGATATCTTCTTTCTGAAATCTACTTCCATCCCTGCCATATTTAAAAGAAAGGGAATTTGGTATTGCAAATGCTGTCGGCCGTAATTGTTTTTTGTTTTTAATAGCTTAAGCTGTTGCCGGGGAGAACTATCATAAGGATGTTTCAGATACGTTATCCGTGATGTAGAGTTTATTTTTGTATGTATATTGCAAAAGCCTAAAAAAAAACTTGGCTTGCTTTCAGTAGGGAGTGTTTTATGTAAAGGGGAGATGTTGGCAAATATTCCGCACGACCCGTAACATGTCGTAACATGTCAAATGACACTGACCGCCGGGCTCTTCAGACTAATCCTGACACAATAAACACGGCGTTAGATTGGGTAATGATTTTTAAACTTTTCCCTACAAAGTGAATGCCATTCACCCGTTCCTCCTCTACAATTTCAAGTACATACTTAACAGCACTACAGTAAAAAGAGTTACATCATTCAAACCCCTCGGAGGGCATTTTCAGTCGAGCTTAATATAGCGTAACTATACTAATCAGGCACTCCCATTTGCCTATCGTACGGTAGGCGTAATAAAACGTAACCTAACGCAGGCACCACCACACATTAGAAAGCTCCTATACTTCACTCTTATCCGCCCTCAAATTGAATGTGAATCTGCCATCTGGCATCCATGTCAATAATGCATTATACGCGATATTAAATCCCCGCAAAACAGTGGTGTTGGTTTATTTTTCATGAGTGCTCGCCGTAGTCAAGCGTCACTAAAAAAATTGTGCCGAGATGGTTTCGTTATCACTGCGCCACCAACATGCTCGCCTAACTCCTCCAGATGCAAAGCATCTCTTGCTCTCGGCTACGTCGTCCGTCGTCCATCCATCCGCCGGCCCAAGAAGACACCGGCAACACTGCCGCTCCAGGAGCCCTTTAAGGGGAAGTGTGCTCGTCTTGTGCCGGGCCAGGAAGACACCGGGTCCGGCAACACTGTCGCTCCAGCATCTCGTGGTCGGGGCTACGTCCCTCCCTTGTTGTGGCGCCGTCCACACCCCCACTGCGCATGCTCGGCTCATCTCCGGCCGGCCCAGGAAGACACCGGTAACACTGTCGCTCCAGGAGCCATTAAAGGGTAAGACACCACCGGGCGTTCAACAAGCCGAGCATGCCCACTGGGAGTGTGGACGGCACAACAACGACAAGGGAGGGACATAGCCCCGTCGCATCTAAAAAATAACACCATCTTCCCGTAGGGGAACCCTGAGTAGTATGCGAAACAGCCATGGGCTCAACACAATTTCCCATTTCATTGTTCCGGTAAGTGAAAAGTGTGGTAGTTACCATGGAAACCAAACTGTAAATATAACGGTAGCTACGTACCTCAACCTCACGGAAACGACGAACTGAAAACTAATGGGCACTTGAATCGACCCCATGGCTGCTTTGCATACTACTCAGGGTTCCCCTACGGGAAGATGGTGTAATTTTTTTATCATAAACTGTATTACGATGAACGTTTACACGACGAGTTTTTTTCACTCAGTCGCTGTTACATTTCCATTGCGCGACCATTCTTGCAACGTTAAGCGTATCACACATCATTCGTGTATTTTCGCGCATTCATTTATTCCGCTCACAATAATAGAGCGATAGATAGAACCGCCACATGATATTGCCACTGAATAAAGCAAAATATTTCAAGACCTGTGAAGAAATTAAATGACTTGAATATTTTTTTTCTTGCGTATGTTTTTGCCGTGTAGTCATGTGTTGAACAGCTCCTATTGCTTGCGTTTTCTACATTCCCGATTTTTTATTTTGTTTGCAACGATTCTTTCCATGTTTTTGTTGTTATTGTATGCGTGTCATCACCCCTATGTAATATCCTCCCACACAGTGCCTTCAGGGAGGCATGAATACACAAAACAAAATAAACAACATGTTTGGGGCACCATCGTTACGGTTCGCGAGAGCCGGTTGAGGAGATTAGATTAGATGTCGCTAGATCCGATTACGCACTACCTTCATTTGCGGTGTACGTCTGGGATAATCGGGGCATATATTCTTTCTGGTGTAAATGTTTCGGCCTTCCTTTTTTCAGGTCAATTCGATCTCAAAGTAAAAAAAAAAACTATTTCAAAAACAATCTAAAAAAACACTTTTGCTACTTGGTGTAGGGTAAGTAGGGGTAAACACATTTTTCTAATACAGAGTTTTTCCAATGGCTAGCACCGGTGAAAATATTCAAAAGTGCAAACACAACTGAGCGTACACAAAACCTTGGCGACTTTGAATGCATAACAGAAGTATACATAACAGAGGAAAGCAGTGATTTATAAAATAAAAATACACTGCACATCGGATTTACCAAAAATAACGTTGGGATCAAGGAATGTGGGACCCTTTAACAACACTGTTGGTTCTTTTAGTGAATAGTTTACGTAGCTTCTCCTCAATTTATATTAAGGGTACTTCAACTCAACGAAAGGAACTTAAAATTACCGCATTAAATTTCACAAGGGCCGCCAAAGACACATACGGGAGTTGTCAACAACCACAACAACAACAACAACAACAGCAGCAGCAGCAACAGCTAAGAGGCTGTCACACACCGTCTGCACAAGCCACGCCACTCACATCCTGGTCATGTGACTCGCGGCACCACCCCTAAATCTGCGTGGAGAAAGTTTCGCAAAACATCCCTTGACTGCTGTTTACATACTCCTGCGTTCTCATTCGCTTGCTCAAACGTTTCATCTTCGGGGATTTGTGCACGTCATCGCACACAGTCCCCACTTTTTTCAAACGGAACAAATGATACGCCCTTTTAGGTATCTCTACACGATCGAGCAATAATGAAGTTTTGCATTTTTTTTAAATTTGGGAAGGGGCGGGTGGATAGGAGAAGCTTATGAAAACAAAACGCAAAAGCACGCTTGCAAACAGTTCACGCTATAGTTTCTGTGATTCAACCTGCCACGAGATGTTTGAAACACTCTGCTCCATAACGCTCGCCTGCTACTAATATCACCAAGGTCGAGAACTGGGCTAGTTGTTTATGATGGAACAGCGCAAATTGGGCAATACGAGAGGAGGACGCAACACGAGTGCTTGCGCGTACATGCGGCCATTAGGCGCTCGTGTTTTGTCCTTCTCTTGTCCTGTTAAGTTTGCGCTGTTCCATCATAAAGCTTCCAGATTATTTGCCCATTCCCGTGGACGTGATATTAAATACGGTCTATGATTTTCTCTGCACGGCATTGCCCTATCTCATGGCTCTACTAGATCGCCTACAGGAACTTTTGCTTACAGGAACACCGTGTACAGAAGTGTTCTCCGTCGTTGCTTAAAGTTACACCCCCAGAACGAGAAACAACCGCTCTATGCAAAACCAGCTGTATTCAACGGCGAGTTTTGGGCCATGTCAGCTATCTTTACTTCTGCCATCTTCCTCTCCTCTTTTATCGTAAAGACGCTGAATTGGAAACGCATAGCTCACGAATATTGATTGATTGATTGATTGATTGATTGATTGATTGATTGATTGATTGATTGATTGATTGATTGATTGATTGATTGATTGATTGATTGAAGGGTTCAACGCGCCGACGCAACGCAGGCGATGAGGCGCGCCGTAGTGGAGGGCACCGGATTAATTTTGACCACCTGGGGATCTTTAGTGTGCGCCGAAATCTCGTACATACGGGCGTTTTCGCTTTTTGCCTCGATCAGAAAAGCGGCCGCCGCGGCCGGGAATCGAACTGGCGACCTTGTGCTCAGCAGCGCAACGCCTTAGCCACTGAGCCACCGCGGCGGGTATAGCTCCCGAAGACGGGTGAAATGTAGCGCCACGTTTTACAAAGAATCCGTCTGGCCTCCCCGTCCTCTCTATCGATCTCGCTTCGGGCGGACGCGATAATATTTACGTCCTACGCCTGAAGCACCAGCTTCCACCGACCGCGCATAGCTAAGGCTACGCCTGGCAGCGCCCCAATATGAAAGACCACCCTTTCTTGTCTGCTGTGCTCCTTCTCCCCGGCCTCCCTCTCTCTCTCTCTCTCCTCCTCTCGCCGGGAGCTCTAAATGAGGCCCAGACGAGGGAGCCTGGCGAAGGAGGCGCTGAGGCTTGGAGTACGCGACGCTTCACCTCAGCCCTCAGCCGCTGGCTGCACCGTACACCGCAAGGCCTGGCCAGTATGCGGATTGCGTAGGCGAGAAACGCGAGAGGCGACCACGTGAGGTTGCCGCTATTCTGGGCGGCGCCTCAGAGCGCGTACACGCGGCCTTATAAGCTCGCCCAAGGGAACCAGAAAGGATCAACAAACTGTTTCGTCGCACGCACGCGCGCCATATCTTTATTTAACCTGACGTCGGACTTAGCTGTTAAACGTTAAGGAAGGTGTGAAGAGGATAGGTCGAGATTGCATATTGTCCTTCACCTGCGCACACCGGCTGACGGTGCCGTCTGATGTGTACAGGCGTGCTCGGAATAGCACTGGCAGTGTACGTGTTGGCTGCGGGCCCCTGCTAAAAATGAAACGTACTGAGGTGGGCCGATGTGCCGGGCTTGGCAACAGCTGTGGCCTTTCCGCCTCCTGATGTTGGAGCGTCGCTAGACTGCGCTGCCGTAGCAGTGTAATTTCATCAAAAAAACATGGCGGCGGTATTGTTGTTAATGGCTGTGGCGAACCTCGGTGGTGGAAGTATAAAGGAGGAAACTGTAACGAGGCGGGAGGAAGGATTGGAGGGTTGGTGGGAGGGAAGGGGGAGGTGAGCGCAGTGCGTCCCCACAAATCTGCCGCACACACTGCTAGCGCAATGTACAGAGCGTACAGTGAGCACCCGAAGGTCTATTTAAAAGCTTGAGAGGCCTTTGAAAGTACCAAACAGTTTACAATTTATCAGCGAGGCTGTTTAGCAAATCGTTTGTGCATGGAGTCTGCAGTTAAAAATACGAAGAGAATACCGACCTCTCGCACACGCGTGCCTCGAGCGCCCGTTCGTAAAGCTAAGCATACCCACTTAGGGAGATTGGCCAATATTGGCAAAAAAAAGGAACTTCAGCGTTCTCCGGGTGCCTCGACCTAGAGTTTCATACTAATGTATACTAGAGGGAAATCTGGCGCTGCATGCGCGGGCCGCCGTGGGCGGCGCCATTGCAGCTAGCGACGTTCCTCGCCTCCTTGGCTTGGTTAGCCACATGGCTTCTTTTTCGTCTTGAAGCCAAAAGGGGTAACATTGTTTTTGTGTTCATGTGCTATGAAGCTTCTAAATAATCCCTGACAAATAAATCTTTCTGGAGCTTTAATTTTATAATAACAGAAAAAATTAGATTAATTTTCTGCAGTAATATAGTTGCATTTTTGCGGCCAAAGTCAACTTTTCAGCCTATTCCTGAGCCATGTCAAGGACAAGTGGAACGTGCCTGCCCTGTACATGACGGCACGCTCGCTGAAGCGCGGCTCCCCTAGACAGTGGCGCCAGATTTCCCTCTAGTATATATTAGTATGAAACTCTATGGCCTCGACCGCACGTTCGCCAAGCCAAGCATACCCGCTTAGGGAGACTGCCCAACATTGACCACAAAAACACTCCGGCGTTCGTCGTATCGTGGCACCACTTTCTCGGAACGAGAAAGCTACGTCATAGCGTACGCTCCTCGTATGTTCGTCCTTGTGGGGTCCTGCGCATGCGCTCTGTACCGTAGAAGAGCCGTGACTTGAATGCCGAAGCTGCTGTAGAGGATCACTGACCCCACATTGCCCGGCCGCGGATAGTACGCATGGCCTAGGCAGACGGCGCGCTTCGAGAGGCTCGGCGTGCAAAGCATCTGCCAGAGACGATAAGTCACGCTTGCAGAATGGCGTGCGTAAACATCTACCAAAACGAGGAGCTCACTTTTTCCTTGCTCAACATAAGGCCATTAAAAAGCCATGCCTCCGACATCAAGCGCGACACTACAACGATACTAAAACTCAACTCTGTGTCCGTCAGTGCTCACCTACAACAGCTTAGCCATTGCGAGCTTCCCTCATTTTTTGACCGTACGTACGTGGGCGTCAGTTTGGGGGCGTGAAGGTATTTTAATAAACAACGCGCTTGTCATATCACCGTACCTCGCGGTGCCGTAGTGCGCACGTGAGTGGACGTGGGTGCGTTCTTCTTGGTTCAGTAAAAGGAATCATAAACACTTGGGGATGAAACTTGTGCTCTCACGCCAGTGGTGGTGCGGGGTTTTGTACATGAGCATTATTCGGAAGTACAAAAGGGAGAAAGAAATTTTGTCGTAGGTGGTAGATGGCATAGAGTTTCCAGACAAAGACGGATGGCCATTTAGAGTCAAGGAAAGGAAGCTGCTTTGGACCTATTGCCACACGAAGCACACATCTTTGTCGAATTTTGCAAAAAATGTGCGCGCGGATCAGTAACTAGACAGATTTAGATGGCAAGGTGGCATTAAGAGAACAAAATCACCCCAAGCCACCACCAACACTACACAGCTGGCAGGTACTCAGTACGGGGATTGAGGAAGAATGGTTCAAAGCTGCAGGCATTCTGAGAGGAATGGCGGCTGGCTTGCTTGCTCCCTACCATGCTTGCTAGTTTCCTCAGTCGACGCTTACTTTCATGTTTCATATTCTGTACAGCTTTCTCGAGAGAAGATTAAGGCTGATTTTCGGGTCATTCATTGCTTAATATTTCCCCTCTATGAATCTGATCCTCTTATATACCTCGTATTTTCGCACAGTGTTACCAGGACGAACGCGTACATTGCGCACATAACGTATACCATCAAGATTTGTGCGTGCGTATGGGTAAACCCACCATTTGTGCACGTGTTTTGCATCCTAGCCAGTTGCTTTGTAATATAGATTCGTCGTCAAAGTGTCTCGCTCTCGGTTCGACCATCGATATGTTGCGGCAGGGCATCGATATGTTGCAGTTGGGCGAGATGGTACGTCGACATGATGTAAAAACAGCGTGGTAGGGCGAAATACACGAGGAATGAAAGCAGCGCTCCTCCTGTCTGGTTTGTTTCCTCGTCTATTTCGTCCTACCGCGCTGTTTTTACGTCTCATCGATATGTTCTTTTAGAGTCAAACTGTTCACCTCTACCTCCCAGCGTCACGACTGTGTCAATACGACGACAAAAACTACGTGCAAAAAATTTGCACCCCTATGTGCTTCCTCTTCATAGAAGGTGACTGAACAGTGGTGAACTCCAGCTCTATTCGCGGTACCTTTTGTTCCGCGTTTTCAAACCTTCACAGGGCCCGTGGGATAATGGGACGCCGTGCTTTCCCTGGCGTTTCCCTGGCGTTAGGCGAAACGTTGCGCTTCTATCGACGTGAACTACAGTACCCGCAAGTTGATGCACAATGTCTTTGTCCTTGCATGGCACGTCGCTAAGCACAACGTTGGTGGACCGTTAAGCCTAACAAGTACCAGAGCACATGAACGCAAAGGTGTGTCGCCCAACGTTTGTTACCGAGGTTCTTCCTTTCGTTCGAGTGCCAAAAGTCCCATGCTATCACAAACCCACAGGGGAGTACATATTCGCCGCGGTGTATTGGCCAACGCTTTATCCTCTGGATTATCTGTTTGTTGAAAACCTCCTCCTTCTCCTCCACAATGTGGCCGAAATAGTAATACCCGCTGGTCCCTGCACAGACCAATGCCGCCGACAATGCGGTTGTGTGTGGTGCAAACACCAGTCACGGGACGCTAATCCGCACGGTCTACATAATCCCAGTAAATCCAAATCCAAGACAAGGCAAGTAAATACAAGACAGGAACGAGACACAGCAGTAGTTATCGACGGTGATTCTAATGCAGATGTTTCAAAACACGGCAAGAACATTTGGTTTCTGACATTTGTATGGACAACTTTCCACTCGCACGCTAGAATGACCGCGATAATCTAATCATTCGGTGCAGATCGTGTTTAAATTTGGCCTTCTATACAAAGCGATTGTAACAAATGTTACTGCAATGGTGCAAAAAACTGAATACTGCTATCAGAAGGCTCACTGGTTTTGCAACAGCTCCGCTGTACAACCACTCTTATACGGTTGAGATGGCGCATAACTGTTTGTCGGACAGAGCAACAGTTGACGTAGGGTCGCAGGCTAGTTGCTACTTGGTTTCGATTGTTACGAAAGCTGAAGAGGGTGCTGTGATGATTTTACAGAATCTGATTATGCATTTAATTGAAGCTTTGCAAAACTCTCTGCATTGTATATCATACGCAATGCTGCCTCGGGCCATCATCTTTGTTTGGGGCCGTGTATGTTGTGGCAGCGAGGAATCCCTACGGAACTAAAGAGCCAAGGTTGCAAACAAACCCTGCTCATGTTGTGTCTCGAGCTCAGGTGCCGCTGTAGCAACTGAAATCTGCTACCAATGTTTACGCACAAACATCACTCGAATTGAGAACCGTCTCGCAGGAGAGACGGACTACGCAATGTATACGGCGTTCGCGTTTCGCCGTCAAAGACGGCGTATAAGCCACAATTCATTATTTCCACTGCCCATTCTTATCTCCTTTGTAGCCCGAGTGTTCCAGGTAGACGCCTGACCGTCCGGAACTGTAATCACATGAAGTAACTGAAAACTACGCCAGTGAAAGTCATCGATTTAGCGGAGCGGCCACTTTCAGGTAAGTTGCATCAGCTGTATTATCCAACAGCGGGTTCCACAAACGGCTAAATTCACAGCACACTAGAAATACCGTCTCTCATCGTCCATTTTCTCAGAGTTTAGTTTTCTTGCACATGTTTTCTATTTTCCATTCACTACAGGTGAGTTGGCTAAGCCACTTTCACTCTTCTATCTGCATCTGCCACCACTCTTCGCCTCTGGACCTCGACTCCCATCTCCCCCCGTGCTGCCGCCCGTGAGATGACCGGCTGCAGGCGTCACACGTCGCAAACATGCACCGCACAAGCCCGCAGCTACGCCGCTCTTATCTGGGTCCCGTTGTCTCGGCGAGCGCTGTTGCTCCTTATCACTCTCTCCGCACACACAGGGGAAGAAACAGCGCTCGCTTTCGCCTGCTCGGCTCTCCGCAATCTACTCGTGTCCGAGCTGTTCCCGTTCGCGTACACGACCCGCGAGGTGTGGGAGCGCTCTCTCCGGACGAATTCATAATCACTGCAGGCGTCAGCAAGATGACTATGCGCGGCAGATTTCCAGAGGTCTCGTGCCGCTCCCTCCGCCCCTTCCGACGTGTTTAGACGAGCGTGCGCGTTTGTTGGTGGGCGTGTCCTACTGCGGAGCCATGCCGCTGTTTCCCAAGAGGCAGCCGTCCCTGCTGGCCATGCACCTGCCACTGAGGTCCAGCAAGTCGGTGCCCAACATGGACCTCTTTCAGGTTTGCTGGCCTTTCGTTCTCTTTGTCTTCGGCAGCCTCCATTACTGCATGGCCTTGCTTCGGGCGGCGACGCCGAGCACGCGGAGAGCTTGCGGCTCTTATCTTGTTTATAGTATGAATCGGTCTTTTATAGCCCCTGTCATACGGTAATCACATCTAAGCCTCGTGGGAGTCCAACGTGTTTCTATTAGGCCACTCTCAAGGCATATCTTTTGTTGCAACGTGGTAGCTGACCGCGCTTCCAGGAGTTTCCAGGACGTTCATGACGCAATATTAAAATTAATGCACGAACTAAGACAGCCGAACCCGGTGATGATGGAAGCGGCATTAATAGTTTGCGTTTCTTTCGCTGGGTTGTTTTATTTATAGATTACGGTAGTTAATTGCTCACTTCGTGAGATCTACCTCTTCTGATTTAATGGTAACCAGGAAGGAGTCTAAATTAATTTACGTACAACGCAAACACTTAGAATACGGATGTTGGGAGATTAGAAGTCACCTCATTGTGGAACCTTAAAACTTTAAGGAGCAGCCATGGCATCGGAATCACAAAGTCATTTTGTAGTGTCGAAGCGGATGTTTCTCTGGAAAGCAGCCGATGTTGATGTGTGCCAAGCCTGCTTTCTGAATATGGCTTCATTTCTGATGTAAGTAATTTTCAGCGCTTTTAGAAAGTTGGCCTTAGTAAATGCGCTGGTTTATTATCGGAAGTCCCGCCACAGAAAACGGCACGACTGGGAATTGTTGAAGACGGGTGCCTTTAACATGCATTTTGTTGCCAACGAAGGGACCTTTCCGAAGTATGTGTCCAACGACTCTTCCTTCACATTTATTTGCTCACAACTCGTATGGAAAACTGTTGATTCGGAATGTATAGTTGCAGCGAAAAGCCAAACTTACAGGTGTGACAAGAAGGTTAGACAAGAACATAGGGCAACACATGCATTTGACTTCAGCTGGGGTGTACGTCTGCGTGAACGTGTGTTATTTTTTGCGGCTGCTAGTTTCCCTTTTCTCCAGAACTATGTGTGCAAAGTTGAATTGGAACATGTTCATTGATCTACATTCTTCTTCTGTTCGCCGATCCCAATCCTTGTCAAGCAACCAACTTGTCCACTATCAACATTAGGAGGTCCTCTTACAAAGTTCTACGTGCAAGCATTAGCAATAGTCTCGTCGTCGTCGTTCTTTGCGTTTGTATATGCAAACGCATCTTCTTTCCCTCCCTTCTCTTCTTTTTTTAAATATTCAGTGTCCGGCAGCAAAACCTTATTTTTCAACTCGTAATTGTCGAGGTATCTTAACAATGCTTGGTAGTCTGGTACACATAGGTGTACGCCACCCACATTGCTATTTTTCAGACACCAAAACCAAGGTTAGGAGCAAAGTCATGCAAGGGACTGGTCAGGAACGATTGCAGGAGCGGATGGTTGAAGACCGACTCTTGCGGTGTGGGGAGGCATATCGAGCGCCACCATGGTCGCTACCCGTGAGCAGGGTTCAATGCAGATTTATTGTACTCCGCTATATATTCACCGCCACTGTTTTTCGTGAGAAAAATTGCAGCTCCTCGAACTTTTAGAGACAGCGTCCAGCCCATAGTTCAGTACCTTCACCTGAATGAGCGAGCGCGCACTATGTTTACTAGGAGGTGATCGTGGTGGTGGCCTTGTATCATACCCGACGTATGCATGGAGGCGTGGATAAACGTTAACTAGCGGAAGATACTTCGTCATATCTTAAGCTAAACGTCTTGACCTCGAGATTCTCCTGGGCAATGAAGCGCACCGTACAGGAGGAGAAAGAGTAATATAATCCACCTGGGGATCCTGGATAAATGTCTCAAATTTCGACACGTGGACGTTTCCATGTTACACCTACAACAAAAGAGCGACCGCAGGGGGCGGCGACCGTACCCTTCAACCCCGTTGTCAGCAGCCAATAGCTTAGCCTCTGAGCAACTCCTGCGGGTGCCACTTATCATGCAGTGAGACTTTCCAGGTAGGCGACCTGTTTAGGCAAATTAGGTAATAACAAATACGCATATTTCAGACTTGGGCTTTCGCCGTTGCTCAGTGCAGCAATCTTGCGGCCTGAATGCCGCTGTATAGTCGAAGCAAGGGAAGGGCAAGGCCGATGTTTCATTTGCGTAGTAACTGCTGCACTCTGCTCACGCTAACGGCAACATACCATTACAATTTTGGGGTGCATTCCTTTCCCCGTGTTGCGACAACGAAGAGGGCATTGATAATGTTGTGAATGATGTCAAGGGAAAGTGTGTGAGACTGCAAAGTAGATGGCGCGTCAAAGAGAAAATCCCCGAATGGCGTTGAGCGCGCATTGTGAACAACGGAGGGTCGAAACGTTTCATCGTTAACGAGTAACCATTATTTCTTTTTTCATTTAAGTTCAGGTTCAGGTTTAGCCTGCTCAAAATGTAACAGTTCGGTTCTGGTTTCGGGCGAAGGACGGGGCTTCCCTCTTCTTAGAAAGCTTAACAGTACCACTGGTTCTATGTTGGCAGGCAATCGCGGAAGGCAAGGAGGGCGTCCTTTCCCGCTACCTGGACGACTTGAGCGACACCATCCGGCGGGTGAAGGTCAATGACCGCGACAAGAACACGGGCGCCTCGCTGCTGCACCAGGCCGTAAAGGTCAAGAACAGCGCCATCCTCGACATGCTTCTCACTTACGGCGCGGGTGAGTGGGCACTCTGTGTTTAGTGGTCGATTTCCCCCAATACCTTGGCCTCGCTTGTATGACGCAAAAGAGTGCCGCCGGAAAATGCGTCACACTCACTGACAGTACTAATGTGACGTCAGAGGTGAAAGAACCACCCTCTCCTACACTATAAAATTCGCCAGCCCTGAAGCTTTCCTCATTCGACGAGCACAAATCGGCTTGCTACGATGACAACACATACAACAGTAGATATACGGGCTTCCAGGCCCACCGAATCCCTCACACTGCGGCCAATACCCCAACACTGAACGCATCTTCTCGGCATGCTCAAACATACTAGCCACCTTGAGATGTCCACTCCAGCCCATTCCTGCCACAAAGCGCCGTTCTAGCTGGGAGGCATGGGTAACACCCTCTAACGATCTTGAATAGCTCTATTGGAACACATTTGTGAATCGCATTCAAAACCAGGATTAGACCAGTACCTGTAACCCTACCAAGAAGTCAAGCAGTCCTTTGGACATAAGCTCCGAAATTAAGTTCTTCTATTTTTCCCTCTCTCTCTCTCTCTCTTACACCTTCTCGTCTGAATGTGTGTGGCTTCCGTACTCGGGACTTGCGACGTTTAGAAATTTCAAGGACGTAACGCTAAAAAAAGAGCACATGCACTCCGTGCAGATGGTTAACAAGCGAAACTGTAACGTGTGGCTTCGTCCACACCGCCTCCGCCCCTGTCCGCCGCCGTCGCCTGAGCTGTCTTTTACACAGTAGCTCGCTGCGCGCCCGCTCTGCGGCGACCGAGATGGACTTTTTTTTCTCTCCTTCCGAAACGCCGTTCTCACTTACCAGTGTCTTGAGATACAAGAGTGTAGCTACGCCATTTATAAATAAACCCATCCAATCTCCTTCCTTACCTCTAACTCCTCTCCAATCTGTGTTTCTTACGCAAGCGCATGTGGTTGGGCCAAGGGTCTGCGTACACGGGACAGCGGGGTTTCACTATCTCCCAGCGATGTAAATATTCGCTTAAATAACGTCAGAAGTACTAGAATCGTGTGCACTTTCCCGTCACATGTATTATGGGCAAAGCCCCTCAGGGGCTTGGGCTGTCGGCGTCTCCTGTCGTCGTAGTCTCGTGTAGTCACGGTGCTAAAACACCGCGACACTCGTTTTCGAACGCCTCGCACTAGAACGCTTCGTGCTTCAAACACACGAGACTTATAGCAAAGCTCTACCTAAACTTGGCCCGATCTATGACTTAAAGACACAGGAGCCTCATCAACACCGGGAGAATTAGGACAAGGGACAAGAGCCCAAACAATACATCATGCATATCGACTGGGATTACCTACGCGATTGCTGATCGTATATGATAAATGTACATGTGTATATAGTTGGAACAAAATCGCCGTCTGTCTCTCATTGCCTATTAGCAGCGATTTTGCTGTGGGAAGCACCGGCGCACACTGCATGCTCCTTCCCTCGCCAGGTTTCACGTTAGTGGAGATGGCCCAAGATTTTTGACCTCAAAGCTAACACGAACAGCTTGAACCGTTGATATTTATCAAACAATTTTATTACATGGCTTGTTAGAAGAACAACATGCGTTTTGTAAACAAAAAGACATATTGGAAGGCCAGAAAAGTAGCCCAGACGTGTGGTTACCTGACTTGGCGAAATTTGTGGTGGCCATGACCACATCGCAGTGTATGTTGGCGTAATAGAGCCTCTTAATCCTTGACATTACAGGTTTTACAACACCCTTTTCAGGTGTTACTTCAATAACAAGGCAGCTGACATTCCCCCTAAGGCATTTACAATTCTGCCTTCAAAATACTGCGAAATGATTAAGACCCAATGGAATGAAACTAAACATCGCCAAAGCAAGCGCACTTGAAGGGGCTCGAAGATTCTTTGGAGCGATTTTAGCGAAGACAGCTGATAATAGCGATTTGTAAAGAGCATACAGACGCCGACGCCTTGGATGGCCAGCGTGTGATAATTGTCGCTGAGTGCAGGGCGCAAGGTAGTACAGCAACTTGCCGTTATTAGTGCGGTGTCAATGTCCCAAAAACTGCCTCTCAAGTGGGTTTTTAAAAAATTGCCTGTGGCTTAACTCAGTTATGCCTGCGTGTGCGCAACGAGAGCTACGGTTAATGTTATTGTTTAGCTTGGTTCTCTGCACGGTTACGACGCTTCTCGAGGCGTGCGGCTCTATTCCTCCGTCTTCTCGGCTCGATGCCTTCTCTTGGTTTCGTTCCGACGACGAAGCCTGACGACGAATCCAACCAAGCCGCCCCTTCTGTATAGGCGATTTTTTCTATTTTCATTTGTATTTTTTCTATTTCTATTTTTTGTGTCTTTTATTTTTTATTTTTCTTAATTCTTTTTTGCGCGGCGAGCGACGCTGCCAGCTCCGGCGGCTAGGGCATCGCTAGGTTCCCTAGCCGTGCAGGTTACCTAGGAACCACTGCCAGCTACGGAACCAAGGAGCGGCCACAGTCACGGCGCGAATACGGCCATTGTAGCTCTCGCTACAAGAGGAGAGCACCGGTTATTTCCGGTAGATCGTTCACACATACGGCTGTCTGGCGCGTAGAAACCCGTATAACGCGCAGAACTCTGACCTCGCAGGGCACGTGGACTTGCAGGGGCCGATGATCCTAAAAATACCCCGGGGTTTTAATCCTGTTTCTTTCGAGTGCGGACGTGCAGGGCTTTGTTGCAGGCTCGATGCTTATGTACAGTCACAAGAAAAAATAAATGTTTGCGAGAATGCACCAAGCATAAACCAAACAATGAGACGCTATGTTTGCAACTACAGATGCACTTCTGGTACATCTAAGAAATGCCACTTTTGGACCTGATTGTTGTAGCTGAGTCAAGTGGTAACTTAGATGGAAATGAACTGTGATATTTTAGTTCTCTGGTACATAATTGTTGATACCTAATGTAGCCATTGCTTTAGAAGGGGCATGAGCGGTTAGGGTGCCCTAGAATGTATTGCGATGTGATGACCAGGCCTGTAAATTTTTGAAGGTCGTTACACTAATTCCACGTGATTTTCTCTAAGCTATGAACGTTTTCATCTGCTAATCTTTAATAAAATCAGAGCATGTTCTGAGCTGTGTTGCGCATGCTCAGTTACACCTTCCTGTCGAGTGTGCCAATTGTAGAGCCGCTAACACAGCGCACTGATAAAGTGGAAGCTGCCAGGACGGAGAAAATAAAATGGTCTATAGGACGATTCTACGGTGCCCCTTGCTAAACCACGTGGGATCTTTTGACCAAGTTTGGTCGTTGGCAACATGCACGATCAGAAACAAATGAGAGACGAACAAGAATAAAAACTTCAAAACACATATTTTGTTATCACGATGAATGAAAAATAGTAGTGAGGTACAGAGAACCTAAAAGAATTATAACTACGGAAATTTATTTTTAATTATGAGTCGCGTGAATTCCTAGCACTTCCGGAAAGAAACGGCGCGATCTCGGTGTTCTCATTCATATTTCCCTGTTCATTATCTTTCTTGATTGCGGTTAATGGGCAGTTAGCGCGTCCTCCTTTTAAAGAGAAGCCTTATATGCTTCACTGATGGCGTCGGTGATCGAACAAGCACAGTGCAGGAAAGCCAAGTTTCTGTGAAAATGATGTCGATCGTGGGTGAAAGGAAAGAGAAAAATCCGTGGCCATCTGCACTAACGTGTAACCCTGGGAGGGGCGAAGCATGCAGTGTGTAAGTGTATTCTTGGCGCCTTGGAGTTTTTGCACACGGAGATGAAACCGTTGGGGGGTAGAGGTATACAGCTTTGCTGTAAAAGTGTCGCGTCCTTGAAGCTGGAAGCGTTCTAGCACGAAGCGTTGGAAAACGAGTGTCTCGGTTTTTCAGTACCGTGACTACATCAAGCGACGGCGGCGACAGGAGACGCCGACAGCCCGAGCCCCTAAGGGGCTGAGCCCCTACAACGCTTCATGTGGTTAGAATCGAACCTGAGTCCCTCGAGTTATGAAGCCGACTTCTATCCTATTTCTCTATTCCGACACGGCCGAAGATGTTTGGATTTTGCACTTTTACTTTGACTCAGCTAAGCTGCATGGGAGAAAGCTTCGCGTTTTTACCATCTTGCTCTTAAGGAAGAGTCTTTGAATTTTTTTCTTATGGTTATCTCTTCCTCTCGAAATAAGCAACGCCTTGTGTTTCTTCGCTTCGTCACTATTGCTTTACTGCGCTCACACGGAGACTCCAACAAATCATGCGGAGAAAAGGTGAACAAAAGCCAACAGTCGCGAGCTCCAAAACCATCCAACAGTCTACGAGCGATACGATTTACTAGCAAAGATGGGGCGTAAAAACAGTAACAAATCTCGTGAGTTCGGGTGACACCGGCTTTCTGACACATGGACGACTTTGACAGATTGCAGAGAACGCAGGTTTAAAGTTTTTTTGAGCTGGCACACTCATGAACTTGGCATTGCTCGCCCCTTTCTTTGTCACTTGTATACCTGCTTGTCTGTCAGCTGTCGACTGCAATGCCGGGCGAAGTCGTTAGGTTCTTCGTTTGTGCTGTTCTTTGTACGAGTATGCCGTTAAGATACCCTTTCGAGAAAGCAAGTAGTAGTTAGAAAAAATACAGCGCCTCTCTAGCTTTAGCGAACGATTTGATAAAACCATAGTTAAAACGCCAAGCTTTATCCTATGCAACCTAAGTCCAAAATCCAAAGTCAAAGTCCTAAATATAACCTGCTTCGACCGTGCCGGAATGTAGCAGTCGAGTAGACATCGGCTTCAAAGGCCAGGTTTGGTCCCGACCTCAATAAGCGGTCTTTTTTTTATTTTGAAGTGCTTGGTGTGCTTACGAGGAAGCCCATTGTATAAGGTTGGCTGTTCAGCAGCGTGTTTTTTCTTACGGTCGCCATCAGGGAAGCAAAGAAAGCCTCGCATCAAAAGCAACATTTACTCGCCCGTGTCATGCCAGTTGCATGTCTGCATGGAACAATATTAATCTAACCCCATGTCCTGATATGAGCAACGCGTTAGCAGCCAATGAAAAATGTTTCAACATATTGGCCACACGGGAGAAACGATCAATACACACCGGCATAGGGCAAAGTGTGCCGGAAATATTGAGCAGAAAGACTTCCAGAATGTCTTCTGGTCTCGTTCGTTGCAAGCTATGCATTACGTCCTATTACCGGCTCTTCCCAAGGTCCATTATTCACGATTGGAAACAGAGAACACACGACTATATGGTCTGCAGATCTCAGCCTTATTCCACATTCTTGTTGATGATTCGGCAGGGATAAGTCCCAATTTTGAGAACGTTTCTTGAAAGTTTCCAGTACAAAATTCATGCGTTCGAGTTAACTGAGGAATTAATGCCGGTCTGGTTGCTGTAACCATCAGAAAGAACGGTGCATAACATAAATCGAGGCCAGAAATGAAAGTGTGGAGAATAAACAAGAAAAAAAAAACTTGATGTCATGGATTGAGATAGACGAAAGAAGGAAGGACGAAAACTGTGCAGAAATTCAGAGAATTGCCTACTGATGCGTAGTATTCTTACGCCTCTTGTCTAGAGTGCGAGCTCTTTACAGCCAAATATGCATAAGAGTAGCGAAAGACGTCGGAAAATTTTATTTTTCAAAGTTTTCTTTTGTTTTTTTTTCGTCAGTGATGTAAATACATACCACTATAGCGAAAAAGTGCTTTGCTTCGCTAATTATTGATTTTTTCCGAAACATCAAGGGGTACTGCAGAGTTGCCCCCGTTACGGTTATTTTTATACGAAATTCCAACGTTCTTTTGCGGGCTTTTCTTGTTTATTCTCCGGTTGTGCCGGAAGATACGTGTAAGACGCTCATTTTTCAATTTTTCAGATTATTTTCTGTAAAATATTTTTTCTATTGTTCCTATTTTTTGATTTGTCAAAATTCTGTATGACCACTTATCTCCATTTACGCTATTAACGACTAAAGCCGCTTTTTCACCTCATCTGCATTTTTGGGCAGGTGGAGGATGTTACACGGGTTTTCGCCATTTTCGCCATTTTTATTCGTATTTCAAACGTTTTCCAGGAATTTTTTATTTATTCTTCTGTTTGGCGGGAAAAATTGTTGTGAGCATTTTGTTTTCTTTTTTTTTAATTCTCTTCGCCCAATCATTTTTGTTAACGCTATTTTAACGATTAAAAGTAGTACTTCCGGCAAATCTGCATCTTTGCGGAAATGCAGGGCGCTTCATGGTCCTACCTGTGGGAGTACTGGGCGAAGAATGCTACACATTAAAAGAAATTGGAGTCTATGAGGGTTTAGAATCGAACTCGAGCCTTCTGTGTGGTATACCAACATCGCTTTGATAATAAGGCTACCCACCTTAACACCAATCGCGGAATCTCCGGCACGTGAAATATGCTAAACGTGAATTATTTTGGACCACTGAGCGGTAACGGTACCTGATCTGCTTTTTTTTTTCAGCTTTACAACTGACACCAGTACAGTGCCATTTTAGTGGTAACTTTACAAATATTTCTTCACATATACCACCGTCAGGTAGACTGAACCGCCGCAATTCACCCGTACAAATGAGGTGCTCTAATTGCTACCCATCTAAAGGGAATTTGTTAACCCAACTTCTGCAGTCTTTCGAAATAGGGCTTCACCGAGTAATCGGAAATGTCAGAGCTTTCAAGTTTAAGTTTGCTTTATTTGACAACAAGGCGGTACGCGCATACAAATGAATTAAAAACACATAACGGAAACAACGCAATGTGGCGTAGAAAATGCGGAAAAAGCTGCGCAGATCCAGCTTGACTAATCCCCACCTTCCAAAAAGAAAAGAAAACAAGAAGCAAGGCAGCAGGCAAGAAATGCAATTATTTCGTAGCAAATAAGGCTTCTGCGGTTTATAGCAAATGCATATATTTCTGTGTATAACAAACACATTCAAAGCGCAACTTTGTTATGACCGCAGGCATAATTTGTAAAACGATTTTTCTACTACCGTAGTACACTCATTTTGCCAAAACGTGTGTAAGACAGACAAGATGAAATTATTATCTGTGTCGGGCAGACAAATGACTCGTATGGGCTGTAGTCATTCACGGCTTTTTGTCACCGTTCCAGCAAACTCCGTCAACTTATTCATCCAATTTTAAATCCAATTTTATTTGATATTAACAGAATACTTTCCACCACTTAAAGGAGCCATGAAGACAAAATACTAGTTGGATTTATTAGAAAGACTGCTTAGTCCCGATAACAATGATACCAATGTCATCGCAACCTTCGAACAAATAACGGAGATATTAAAGAAAACGTGTGAAGCAGTCGCGACCCGACCCCCTAGCCAATTTCCCGCAACTTTTCTATGACGTCACGGAACCTTGTTAGTGCGATTGGCGGCCGCCTAACTGACCTGTAGCGACGACGCATGACTGGACGCCTGTAATGGGGCCTCTAGCTCCATTTGACCGCATCACTTGAATGCTAACGTGCAGTTAACGCAGTGAAAATTATGTTTTATTTTGGCCCGTATGACGTCATTCTTGCTCATAACACGTCACTGCGGCACAAAATTTGAAAGTTTTTAAATACTTCTTGCTGTTTTTTTCGTTAAAAAAACATCTTTTGTGGCTGTAATGGAGCTGAGTGAGATACTGAATCCTAGTTCTTTCAAAATAAACGAAGTTGTATTTTCTCTTCATGGCTCCTTTAAGGAGAGACTCAGTGGACTTGACGCTGTTTACCTTTGGTTTTCTTGCTATCCTACTGTGGCCAGTCTGAATGTCAGATTGTGCAACACCTTAAAGCTATTAATTTAGTAAGACGTTCGCACCATCAACGAGAAAGATCGCCTTCATTATGTTAATTTGTGATGCTATCACAGCATTTAATTGTTTAGAAGTCGACTATGCACTTGTTAACAGCAGGCAAGGATGTACGAATTAACGTTTTGCATGTCTAATTCAATTGCGCATGTAAGATATTTTGCTTTGTTCCATCCGAGGTGGAACCGAACTTTTCCACCAGTGTGTATAGAATATTGACGTGTGAAAGCTTCAAGCCTGACTGCAGATTCCCAGTACAATTATAAGAACATACAATAAATAAAGGAACCTGCTAGCACAACGGTAGAAAATCACTGTTGTTTTGTCCTGATCTTCGTTAGTGGGAAAGCTCAAACACAGACCAATAATTGTGAAGCAGACAGTAGATTGGCGTAATGTTAGACTTTTAAGCAATTTGTACAGATCCTCGGGATATGGAGTTTTGTCAGTGCGGTACTTTTTTAGTTTTTTTGTATATTGGTTATGCTGCCAAGCTCGTGAAAACGTGTTAAAGGAGTACTGACACTAAATTTCTCGCTTTCCGTTTTTATGCTGTAAAGAATACCTATTGGTCCAGTAATTACAAAAATCGAACCAAAAGCGGTCAACCGCCATGGTAGAATTAATTAAAACGCATTTATTCCAATCAGGTTTTAATTCCGTCATCGCGCACCAAATGACCGTTCAAATGCAAGACGGACAATGTGACGTCAGGGACGTTTGCCGCATTGCAGCAAAAATTTCTGTGAGGCATCTGTACAAAGTACTGAAGCCAATTATATCATTTTTAGGCATCAAACTTTGGTGTCAGTACTCCTTTAAAGGTAGCTATAGTGGCACAAAGACTCCATAACAGCACCTCGTCACGGCTGTCCTTGAAGCAACAAAATGGTTTCACCCCATCATCTGGTTCGTCGGTAGTCTTCGGTTAAATCTTCTGTTAAGTAACAACGACACACAACACTAAAATCGTGCCAATCAACGTATGCGCAGCCCGTATATCTAAGTTAGGGGGGACTTGCGAAATTCAGGAAGTACTTTTTCACTCTTGAAGGTGTCTGGTTGGGCCGCTCTAGCCTTCAATACGAGCTTTATATTCCTCCCCGTTCGATCACGGTGCATCATTGATGCTTACTAAATAAATTAACGTCTGTTGTGCTTGCGTCCTATAAAAAGTCAAGCCCACGCCATTCTTAAATCTTTTAAGCTGCTTACAGCCCGGACTGCGCTGAGCAAATATGTGACTCAAGCGCAGGGAGCTTGGCCTTATCTCGTTAGCTCAGGGAGGCGCAACGAGTAATTCCATGCATTTGTTGGCCCCCGTAAGCCAAGGATAGACAAATTAACACCGCGTCTGTGTTTGTTTGTCTTTTTGGGGGGTCATCATAAGAATAACAGAAGGCAGAAGAGCATCAACAACAGAAACAGCTTGTAGGCTAATGGCCAAGCGGATTGCGGGGGATTCGTTGGTGGTTTTGTTGTTTTTTCGCGCAATATTCGCTTCGAGGACACAAACCCCACAACATCCCCGTTTGGAACACAATTCTTCAAATATTTACGTTGCGCTAACCTGGTAAGTAACCGGGAAGCCCTGTATGTTTTTCGGCTGCGATTGATGCAAATTTATCTTCTATTTTGATTTTTATTGTTGCGTCGTCTTGCCTCCTTTCAGACCCAAACGTCAAGGACACAATGGGTTTCACGCCTCTACACTACGTGGCCAAGTTTGTGCGACCGGAGAAGCGCAGGGTAAATTTCGTAGGACTCAGGGCGACGTCTGCTCTTTTATCTTTTTGAGAATCTTCCATGCTTTGTCCTCTTCTAGAATTTTTAACATTTTTTGTTCGTTTATTAGCAGATTACGGCCTCTTTCACAGTGAATAGAAGACAGAGGAAACCTGGATGTCTCAAAATCTCTTAACTTTTGTAGCGTTGCCATATTTTATTGCGCCGTAGCTGCACGGAAGTTTTTTACTGTGAAATTACTGGGGCAGCGACTTAGCTTCTCCGATGGAAAGAGAACCTTGGAAACCGTGCGGCAGTCTAGCGAGAAATAATTGGCCGCGTATCTACTGACTTCGTAGCAAACGTCATTTAAAGATTACAGTCGTTTGCCGCCCCTGCCACGTAAATCAATTCAAGTTTGCCATGTTCCACTCCTCCACAATAATGCCCTCCTCCACGCGCGTTCAAAGCGCCATCTACTGGAATATTTCGCTACTGCTGAACTTCACGGAGTGCGGCCAGGATCTCTAGTGTCGCGGGTGACCACGGGCGACGGCGTATTTTTCTTCTACGGGGATTATAATTAAACAAACAAGCATCCATGTATTTTTGACAAAACGACCCTCAAAATATCACTTACGTGTGTAGGTTTTGCCTGAGATATGCGTAATGTGTTGTTTCCGCTCAACAACGTTGACGAGTATCAACATTCCCAACCGATATAGATGATTAGAAATGGCTTAGGCTGTAAAACGTCTCTTAATATGCGTTAACTGAGGGCGGCCAGCTGAATGGAGGGACAGACAGACCGACTGACTGACACACAGACAGACAAAAATTTCCGTGTCTAAGTGGCCCAAGGGCTACTACTGTCTTCAAAATCTCCCATTGAATTCGAACCCATCGGCTCCCAGGGGTGGGCCTGACTCGCACAAGAAAATCAAGTGACCTGGTTATGTTTGTGGAAGGGGTTAGTAAATGGAAGTTTGAACAGCAAAACCAGGCTGTGCTTTTTACATAACAGGAATTGTTCCAATGGGCTAGCCCGAGAAGAGAAAGCTGGCAAATTGGGTTGTTCTTGAACATAAAGGCTTGCCAGTGAAACGCTGAATAAGCCCCATAATGACGTTCGAAATTGTGAACTCGTACAGTTCTAGCGCGCAGCCCTGAAATATCCCGCTGTGATAACTTTTGGTATCAACGAATATTTTACTAGACCAAAACGGATGAAGTATTACACGTGCACCCATGGGCGGAGACTACTCCTTTGCGAAAACTAAATGTTGGTTGGATATCTTACTGCGTACACGCACCCTCAGGAGACAGTACATGATTATGGATGTGCCTAGCGGGCCATCGTTATCTTAATAGCCATGAAAAAGCAAAGGTTGTTTAAAGCCTAAGCACTTGAGATACGCTCAAGGCTGTGACTATAAGCAAATAAGTAAAACCCAGCTTTTGAACAGAAATAGCCAGCAAGTATATCTCCACAATCGCCTCTCGACGTGGATTCTCCCAAACCGTAATCGTTCACAGGCGACAGCATCACGCTATCACGCACGAGCGCCTCTCTCTAGCAGAAGACGAAAGGTCGGTCGTAATCTATGTCCTTTATACGTTAACGGCTTAGACTTGTTGACATAATTCTGCGCAAGAAGACAAGCATGGATAGGAACATGACGGTAAGCAAAAAATCGCTCTAAAACCACGTCGTAGAAATAAATCTTGCTTTAATAAATTCGGGAGTTCAAGCTTCGGTTTATACACTGGGAAGCTCGCGACTCTTCCGACATATGTGAAATAGGTATTTTGTCTTGACAAATTTAGTCTACTTTGTACATCGAACTGAAGCCACTAAAAATAATTTGTTATTTAGTAAAGGGAGCAAAATATTTTGCGTGGCGCAATACAAGAAACATACGCACAGTCCAACGGGTAGGCATATGCTCGACTCACTGGGAATTAACTACGCTTCCCAACAGGGCACCAAGGTCGACAATCCCCAGGAGATACGCGAATGGGTTAAAATGATTCCGTTGCCGAGAAATATCCACACGGAACACGAAGATAGAAGCAGGACCCTGGTGCGAGTTAGTTGGATCATGTTCATGAAAAAAAAAAAAACGGAACAGCACGAACGAAACAGTACCGAGGAAAAGAAACACGTAGAACACAAACGGGTGCTGACTACCAACTGTTTATTTTTCTAGCCTGCAAGCAATTTTACACCAAAAACAGAACAAGTTTCTAAGATGGGAAGATACGAACAGAAAAAAAAATCTTGTAATCAAAAACTTGTTGAATTGTTTGTTTCGTTTTTTTTTCGTCCGTATCTTCGTACCTTAGAAAACTGTTGTTCTGTCTTTGGTGTAAATTTGCTTGTGGGCTCAAAGAATAAACAGTTGGTAATCATTACCAATTAACATGTCACTAATTACTACAATTACTACTTAACTAAAATTAACTGAAATTATTAATTAAATAAACGTAATGATTGTTAGTTACATTTAGGCGTCATTTCTGAACTGCTTTTGGCTGTAGTTTCTTATTACGCGCGTTGTTTGCAAGTGCTGCCAATAATTGACCGCTGTTGAGCACAAGGGTGCGGGTTCGATTCCCGGCCGCGGCGGCCGCTTTTCTGATAGGGGCGAAAAGCAAAAATGCCCGTGTGTACGAGAATTCGGCGCACGCTAAAGATCCCCAGGTGGTCAAAGTTAATCCGTAGCCCTCCACTACGGCGCGCCTCATCGCCTGCGTTGCGTCGGCGCGTTAAACCCTACAATCAATCAATCCAATAGTTGACACGATGGTGGGCCCCGCACAGAGCATTATCCTGGCGTGCGAGGATTCGGCGTCGCTGATGATCCAGACGTTGATGTCGGCGGTCGGCAGCGGGGCCAACGCCATCGACGCCTGGGGCATGACGCCGCTGCACCACGCCTCGCTCTCCGGCAACAGCCACGTGGTGCGCTGCCTGCTGCCTTACCCTAGCGTGGACAAAGAGGTGAGGAGCCCTCTTCGGGCACGCTAGTACTTTGAGCCTCTATCAATCGGAGCCGGTGCGCAGCGGAGCAAACGTATAACCTTCGAGACGCGCTGGTGCTAAGGGCTACTGATAAATTCTCAACGACCCCAAAAAAGTCTAACATTCCTATAATGTAACTTTGAAGGTTTGACCAGAACAGATTACCAGTGTTTCGAAGCGAAACGGTAACCCAATAATCCAGGTCTAAAAACCGTTTCAGCGGTGAGACTGTCGAGAAAGGGCAACCATCAAATTTGTTTCTTTTATATAACCTCCAAAATGACTGCTACCAAGGTCAGCATAGATCATGATGCCACGAGCTGACAAAGTGTAGACTATGTAAGAAAATGTGAGCAGTTGACTAGTGGCTTGGTGGCGGGCTGAACAGACCTAAAGCTGGAACCTCGTTCTCTAAAAAGACCTTACACAAATAGAGGTGGCGTCACGAATGTAGTGTTTTCTCATGGCTGCTCCGAGCGTTTTAAGCTGAACGGCACTGCCTGGGACTTAACAGATGGTCAAATGTTTGTGCCATTTGCTCCTGGCCGTTATGTTCCCCAATTATTTGCATCCTCCTTCATTTCATTCTTACCGGAGGAAGGAAAAGCTACGTCTCAGCCCGCGGTCTTTCAGGCGCCGAGAGATTCGCGCATATAAACCCATGAGAATGGCACGCTTACAGCTTATCCATGTGCCCGGAGTACACAGTTAAGGGGTAGAAGGGCGCAAGATGTCGTCTTTTTCCAGCCAGGAAAAAAGGAAATGGCCACGGGGCTTGTAATTACTTTCCTTCCCAGATTATATTTCCTTTCAAGCCGTCCGAGCTGCCGAGCAGCGCGGGATGCAACACAGCTGTACTCAAGTCGTGTTATAGTCTCCACGTTGCACGATGGAGTTTTTCACAGTTGCGGCATTCATTTTCTTATTGGCTGCTCTATGTTACAGCTGCCCAAAGAGCGTCATCCTGACACTGGATCCCGCTTTTCCCTTTCGTGACGTAATGGCAGTGTGCACGGGCAGAATCACTTCTAGCTTTTCATCATACGAAAACTTACGATTATGGTGCGATGCCCTGGTTTTTATCAGATCGATTGTTGCGTTTCAGTCAGACCCATTTTCTCGGAGAACTTTGGTGTACGAATAAATCTTCAATCCTGGGCTACCTAGCATGTATAATTTGTGTCGTAGCTTAACTACAGTTGAGCCATGTTCAGCCCTCAGTGGCCTTTCTTGAAAAACCCCTCGGCCGTAGCGACAAGCGGAAGGGTGCCACGGGTGCGAATGCCTGCAGGTGACAGACAAGCAGGGCCGTACGGCGCTGCACAACGCGGCCACCCTGGGAGACGCGGAGGTCGTGCGCCTGCTCCTCAGCCACGGCGCCAACATCCACGCCGTCGACAAGAAGGGCCTCACACCGCTCCACATCGCCGCCAAAGAAGGGAGCTTGAACGCTGTCACGCTGCTCTACCAGGAAATACAGAAGGAGGCGAGCAGCACGTGTTTTTTGTTTGCTACTCGGCACTGCTGCTGGATGAACGGGTTCGCATTGCACGAACACTGCCCACGGGCATATGCGTTCCGTAAGGTCTTGAGAGAGAGAGAGAGAGAGAGAGAAAACGTTATTTTGGAATCTGTGTTTAAAGGACTGCTTGGCTTCTTGGTAGGGTTGCAGGGACTTAGATAGTCCTTGCGCGTTTTTGCTGTGAGCAACTATTAGCTCTAAAAGCTACTTAGAGGGTGTGACCCGTAACTCCCAGCTGTAGAAGGACGCTCTATTGCAGGAATTGGTTGGAGAAAACACTCAGTGAAAGTAGTGAGATAGCGGGTACAAAATACGGAATAACAGAACATACATGTCAGCTGCCAAAAACTGCAAAAGAGTGGCCGCATTTCATATATTGGCGCTACAACCCTGTTTTTTTTATTTCTCGCCACTAAATAACGTTTGAGCATGTGCTTTTGAAAGTTACAATTAATTCTACTTCACTTTACCGTCACAATCAAGCTGCACAGGTGTCATCCTCGTTTTTCAAAGTCTGGTTAACAACGAACGGGGTTCATGTATGGTACATCAAAGGAATTTCTGAAGGATGAATTGGGCGTTTTTACGAAGGGAGGTACCTGGTCCTTTGGAGGCACCGAAGCGCGATTTCGTGGGGTGGGCTATGTTTGCGCTTGGTATGTTAAAAAAAGCCTTCTCAAAAGGGGGGCAGGCCGCATTTCTGATTTTGGTTTTAGGTAATAAAAGCAATTTATTCAGAAGTCTAGGCAGCCTGTTTAAAATTATTTTCTTCTGGCGGAATGCGAACATCAGAATATGTGCATGCGGCTGCAATGATGTATTCCACCCGAACTTCCTAACGTACACGTTCGCCTCATCTTTTCAGGACAATCCAGTATTGCTGCTATCCAGAAGAGACAAGCAGAACATGACGCCTTTGCACTACGCCGTCGAAAACAACCACATTGAAATCGTGCGCTTTCTCCTCGAAAAAGGTTGGCGTACTTCTACAGTAAAAAGCGAATAATGCAGGGCAAAACAACAAACCTAGGGAAAGGAGTAGCAAAATTCACGGGCACCTATCGTGATTACCTTATTGTAAGCACCAGCTCTATTAGCCTGTAACTCACAATGAGGTAGCAGTTGTAAAACAAAGCTTTATATGGACAGGGTTCCCGGCATTTTAATGTGCACCAGTGACCCTGCGGTAGAGCAAACTTCATGGCGAATGCTCAGGAGAAAACTAAGTTTTATTGAAACGCTTCAAACAACAAATGTCTCAAATTGACAGCTAGAACACATAGATCATTATGCCAAGATTTATTAACCTGTGATAATTAGTTTGTTCACATTGGAGTTTCGAACTTCGCAGACCTCCGGTCGCCTGCGACTACCTGCGCCTTTAAGGCAGGATCATGGTTTTAGGAAAGGACTGTAACTCTTGTTTTATCAAAATAAAAATGGTATGCATATGCATATGCTGCCCCCACCATGATATTTCCATTACATTTTCAAAGCTAATCGCTTTACTCCCCTTTCCCCTTCCCCCGCCAGTATGAAACGACGTAGGCAGGCTATTATAACAAGGAATTTACACTTCGTATAAAGAAAAAACATATGCACTACAGTGCGGGCACATAAGCTGACCAAGAATTCTTTCCCTACAAGACCAAACCTATTGTCGCCTATACTTTCCTCCAAATTCAGCTACATACAGCCCTCAGCTGCACCTTTATTGTAAATAAGGAAGTCCTATCAAAATCACTGTTCCGTAACCATTTTATGTTCGCATCGATATTGTTGAAGGTCTAATTACCCCAAATTTGTTGGTCAGAAACTATGTTGTACGCCTGGATTGAGGGAAATATTGCCCGTGCGTGCGGTGTGATGACGCATCGTCATTTGGTTGTCACTATCCCAATTTATACTCCCCGAAGTGAAGACGCATTGCCCAGTGCGATACCGATCCCACTGGTCACTTTAAAAATGAATTCGACATACTACAGGAGTGAACCCGAACTACTCGTCCTCAACGCGACTGACGGCTCTGCACCTGGCCGCCATGCGAGGCGACGTGCCCATGTGTCAGCTGCTGGTGGACAACGGAGCCACTACCGACGTTCTCGCTGAGGGAAACAAGACTCCCCTGTTCCTGGCGGCCACCAACGATCGCCCGCTGATCGTCGCCTTCCTGCTCGACCAGTGAGTGCACATGCCTATACGCCTCGAGCTTTGCGATCGCTGCGCCGCCTGCCGCCGCTTCTCCGCGGAGATGACGGGATTAGCGCTGCGCGGCCCATAGGGGCTCATGCAGTGTTTTGGCTCTCTTTCGCTTCTTTTTGCCCTTCCAAGCGCTAAAAAACTTGTTATGGCGACGTCTGTAAGTAAACAGTACGTTTAGGTCACTTCAAAAGCCGCTGCGTCTTGGTAGGGTGCTCAAACACCAACAATAGCTATCCGGGAACGCGGCTCTGCGTCCTTCTCAGCCGCTGTTACGGGCGTCGGCGACGGCAGCAGCATACCATCACTGTCCCCTCCGAATACGTCCGGCACAAGTGAATTTCATTCTCGCCTCGTTTAAACCTGATACTCGCACAGTGAGAGGTGTGTTTTGTTTTGTAGCGCGGACAACGAATGCGGCCTCATTACGAATATATGCGTCGTAGAAAAATATACTTGGGGGATGCGATTAGCCAATACCTGATAATAACTTGTGCCTTTTATCAGAATATAAGCCACGCGAAAATGTTAAGTATATTTCAAGGCTCTGCGTCGTGAAAGATGTGCACTCATGCCTTATAGCAAGAACCAAGAAAAGTGAATTAAACCACTAGAAAATTAATGGTCTGCAAGTCCGGAAGAAACAAAATAGCTCGTACAGAAATGAAAAAAAAAAACTCAGTGCAGCTTCTGAAATGCTAAAGACGTTCGTATAAACTTAAGCCGGGTAGGACTTACGAGACCTACTAGTGTGGGAAATGCACTGCTATTTCGCGAGACATGGGGAGGAGGTAGGGGTTGGGGGACGCTTACGTATCGTTGGGTACGATTGCGGAGCGAAATCAAGGAAACAACGTTTTAGTAATCACACACACAAGCTACTCGTTCACGTCACACTAGTATTTAGACTTCAACTAACAGCTGATCCCTCGGCGAACGCATTTTTTGAGGTATACAAGTTCAAAACTGATAAAAGGTGTCGTTAGAAGAGTGGGATATCTGATAAGGCCTTCTGATTTCCATTTGTGCTAGATTCTGCAGGCTCCCTGCGTCATATGACTATGCTTCGAAGAAACGTTTAGTCGCGAACGGGCATTACTGTAGAAGCCCTTCTCCGGCCTGCTCGCTGAGGATATATGTAACATATATGAATGTTTGCGGGCGCTGAGCTCACGACAAGACGCCCCAGCATTTTTTTTGTCGTGCGCTGATCCCGGGTATAATTTTGGATTATCCATCGTACTTATTTCGTAGAATGTTCGTGAAATTTATGTCCAGGGTAGTGACCAATATCTGAGGTATGATATTGGCAAGAATAACTGGCGTGCTGTCAGGTATGGGCGCTGCACTAGGTTATATAAGTGTACAAAACTGATTTACATCGTAGTGTATAGCCATGGCATGACCATCTCGGGATATTTTGTTTACGGAGACACTGTTAGAAAATTTCAGGGCAGTGGAATCACAATCATCTCCATATGCATATCCCGGCTTCGCGACGCCGACCTGTGACGCACACTTGGCGCTTGTACAGACCGAATGTACCACACTAAGATCGCGTCACACATTTACACTCTCGTAAACACACCCCATTTGCGAACAGAGTGACTTCTCCATATAAATATGTATTTCCAACGCCTACAAACGGTAAATCTCCGTCGTGAACGGGCCCCGAAACCAACGGTGACAGTGGGGAGCAGGCCGGCGACTCCCGCGGCTGCTTTCGAAACGGGCCGCTAGGGGGATTTCAGTGGCGCCCCTACAGGCCGCGCTCGAGGCGTATACGAGGCACTCGCAACGATTTAGAAGCCTCTTAGTAAACGGTAATCCAAGAACTCTGTGTGGTCACATACTACTATTACTACTCCTGCTACTACGGTGGTTTGATAAAAATAGGAAAGTGGGGCCTCGCACAGTCAGGAGGTTTTTGCGAAAGAGTGGAGTCAGTGAGCAGACATCAATGCATTTGGAATTACTGCGGGCGTAAGCACCGCCATTTTACGTATATTCACACAATGCTTCTGGTGAAGCAGTCGGCAGAGGAAGTGTTTTGGAGGTAGTTGAAGAGAGGCTGGGAGTGGCCGCTCTGAAGTGAACGGTGGCAGCAAGGGAAGAGAATCTTTGTGAGCCGTGACCATGTTCCAAGAGAGGCTAGCTTTCGGCCGGCGGTAACCGAAAATTCGCGAGATTGTGTGTTTACCAAACACGAGCACGTCGTTTTGGTCACCGACTCCTCGCTAGTTAATTTGGAACAGTTAGATGATTTGCATGCTCCTGCTCTGCCTCAACATTTGCTACAGTCCCGTGATATCCGAAGGTGCGGCAGGAACGAGTGCTCGGTCGTGGTCAGGGTATAAAGTAGGAGGCAGATGTGGCTGTAGCCTGATGTTGCTATAGTGCCTAGCTGCATGTTGATACGGCCGCTGCGTAAATGTGCCGTGATGTACGTTGGAAGGAGTGATGATTAGGCTTACGATGGTGCCCGCGTCGTGGTCAATCTTGGCCAGGGAGTCATACTTTGACACCCTCGATTCCGTTGTGGGGGAAGCCATTAGAGGTACATCCGAGTATCCTCAGAATTTTGGGAAGCGAGATTCCTGTAGCTGTCGCAGGCTGCTACGATTCAGCGCGACGCTATTCTGATGATGATGATGATTTGATGATTTATATTGGTTTCCCCTTTGTATCGGGGTGATGACATGTCATCTTACCAAAAAGGGCTAATATACATATGTTTTACACTTTTGATTCTGTCCGCGCGTACTGCAAGCTTCGTGCAGTGCTCCTTTGCCTCGTGGTAGAGCCTGCCCTCCCCTTTTTCACCAGCCGTGCGGGACCCGTTGGAGGGGACTCAAGCCGCTGCACCCACAAAACGCGAAGCCGACGGATCTTCATGTAGACACATGTCCTGGCGACTCGAACGCCGCAGCCAAGATCTCATTTTCCCCCTCTCTCAGACTAATGGGCGCCGCTACTCCCGGCACCTCACAAACACGGGAAAGAACGCTGTGTGCGTCTGTACTATTTTCGGGCCGTGTGCACAGAAACACTGCGAAAGCCGCGCAGCGGTTACGGCTTTTGTGTAGGAAAACCCACCCTGTCCGTGGACAGCTCGATTCGTTTTGCAGCAGCGAATCCATGCTGTCACTCTGCTCGAGTTCTGCTGTAATTCCGCCCGTAAGGGCATTGTTCCTGTACTGCTTCGGCGCATCTTTGGCCATTGAGTAAACCAGCTAAGTTTGCCTTCGGCTTCTTGTCGTCATCACCAAGGCAACAACCTTTGCTGGCTGCTCACCACCACGCTACCTGAGATGACGGGGGTGACAAAGCCCGGTTAGGGGTCGCCTTCCCGAATGTAACAAAGCTTACACCGGCCGACGGAGACGATAGCCGCTGCGCGATTTGTGATGGTCGGCCACTTCCGCCAGGTGACAGCTGTGAAGTGGATGACGGATGGCCGTGCTGTGGTCAAGCTCCCAATAAAAGGGCAGGGTCAACGCATAGCCGCTGTGATGGATAGAGAGACACATGAAGCGGCCGTAACACTTCTCTGGTCGCACGGAGCGGCCTGTGGAGACGGGAAGGTACGGGCGCCGCTTGTTCTCCAGCCTCATCAAATTGGGCTATTTTGGCTGCACAGCAAGCGGCACATCTTCACAGCTTGAATGTGAACATCTTCGACAGAACTCTGTCTGGTTGGGTTAAACTTAAGAGGCAAATACACCAACCAAGGGCGTTTATTCAAAGCGGTCCCAACGTTTCGGAGCCAACTCGGCTCCTTCATCAGGTGTGACTATGTACGACAAGAAGCAGCGGTTATATAGGTGTCTTCTTCTTTTTCCTTGATACCTACCTGGCTATAAACTTTCAGCAGTAAATCTGGCTATAAACCCTCAGTTTTAGTGAAAAGAAGGATTTTTAGTCTGCCGAGGACATTGCGCAGGCTTTCAATCATTTTTAAAGACTACAGTGTTTCTTGGGCTACTCAGACGTGGAAATTTCGGTCTGCTTGCAGCTATTTCTGCCTATCCCTCTATTCAGCCACCCGACCATAGTTAACGCAGATGCTGAACGACACGTTTATGCAGGCAAAGCCGTAAATCTAGGGCCTAGTGTATTCCGACAGATGCAAATGGTGCGCAGACAAAGCCACCCTACAACACATCATATGGGCATGCCCACAGAAACCTCGTTCACCTAATAGAGCATTAAACATCAGGACTCAAGAGCAATGGGACGCCGCCTTGCTCAGCTCTCACTCCGACGTACAACAACTACTCGTCCAGCTGGCGGAAGATGCCGCGAGGGCCCACGGGCTCATGGCCGCCATCTACCGGGAAAGGCTAGGTGACTTCCGCCCTGTCCCCCCTTCCTTCTACCAATTTGGGCTCAAATAAAGTTCCTTCTCTCTCTCTCTCTCTCTCTCTCTCTCTCTCTCTCTCTCTCTCTCTCTCTCTCTCTCTCGCTCGCTCGCGCGCGCGCGCGCGTTACTGTCAAAATAAGCACATCGTCAGGCCCCATGGTATTTGCTACCGCTTCCTTCCCCCCCCCCCCCTGATACGCCCCAACCCAAGAATGTATGTATTTGCATGACAACACCACAACGCTTCAAAAGGGCTGCCGTCTTTGAGAAAATTCAGTTCCTGGTGACAATGATTATACTAGTCAATATTGATCAGAAAAAAATCCAAACATTAATGATATATGATGCAGAACATCAATGCATATAAATGATATTTGCCGTCTGCATTGATTAAAAATATGCATGTATGCTGGATTAATGCGAAAGCAAATGAAATTTTGCAGTCGCTGTAGAAAAAACAAAACGCGGGCCACACTGGTGCCGGTGGCGCTACCTGGCAGCAGCCCTGGGTGCGCGCTCCACCTGTTCCCGAGAGACACCGCCGGGTAGCGCCACCAGTGTTGCTAGAAGTATCTTCCAGACAGGCGCGCGCCGGTCGAATTGTCGGTTTTTTAACCTTCAGTGACCATGCCGCTGTCATGAAGTGTGAAGTCTAGACGTGAAGACAGCTCAGAAAACGCACGGAAAATACCGAGGAGTACACTGATGCAACCGAAGCGGCAGAAGATTATCGTCCTTATCCATCGTATGCAGCGAAGCAAGCAAATATATGGCCATTTTTTCTGCTATTTTTTTTATTAGCTTTTTTTTGCACAGGGAACTGCGAATTCCGCGGAAGGGCCGGGTGAGGAATTAAGCGATATCGTCGTGCTATGTGCTTGCGTTACTGTTGAACCTGGACGTACAGTAATCACGCGGGTATGAACTGATACCAAATGCATTTCTGTAGGGACATTGTGAAGGGGTGTCTTATTTTCTTGTTAGAATTTTTGTGCGTCATCGAATAAAGCCATTGTGCCGACCGAATGGCTAATGGCGATTATCGTGCCGGCATTTCAAACAGCAGATTGACTGCTTGTGGAAAATCATCGCCCATCTTATAAAATACGGGCACGTGCAAAATGTTAGAGCACCTAAGCAGTAAATAATTGGTCGAATACATTTAAAAACAGCAGCCTTTTTCTATTTAAAACAGTATGAGTTTCGCAGGCGTCTCTCAACTATATAACAATTATTTGAAATCTCACACTATTTGAACGAAGCGATAAACTCGAAAGAGCAAATTCATGCAGTATAGATTGATCCGTTCAAAGCCTCTGACAGAGTTGGCCATGTAAAACTTGTAATAAGTTGTATGCTTTCGGAATCAATTCGAGAAATATTCGTTAGACGTATTTACATAACAAGCCACAGTTCGTCGAAATTGCTTGAAAATTGTCGACCAGCTTACCAGTACCATCTGGAATACTTCAAGAGCATTTCTTTTATATGTCAATGGCATTGGAAATTCTATACATTCGGTTATTGAAGGGCTATTACTCACTGCCTACTGCTTGTTGTTTTGTCGCGATAAGAACGTTCTGGTCAAGGCATTGCTGGAGGATTCTTTGAAAGTTGTGCATTATTGGTGTGTGTAGTAGATTTGCAGGTAAATTACGGAACGAGTGTTTTTGTTGCGATTACACGAAAATAAGCCCTTTTCATTTCAGCTATACCACGAGCAACATAGAAATTAAACGATCGTGTAAGCTATGTTGGTCTCACAATTGCAACAAATCTGAATGGGAATTAACACACTGATATCTTATGTGAGTCTGCACAAAAACGCAAGGTTTGGTGAGATGGGAGCCGTTAGAAGCAACTTTTGAAGTTAAGCTGATGGCATATTCAATGTTTGTGCAGCGGGCTCTGAAATACGAAGGCACAATCTCGGGCCCGAATCAAAAGTATGAAATAGATAAGCTTGGGTGAGTTCAACAAATATCTGCTAGGTTTATTTATGTAGCATATCGCAGGAATCAGTCGGTCACGGGCTTACTTGCCAAATCTAGACTTTCATTAATAGCTACAAATAAAAAATATTCAGGCTTAATTTTTTTACGAACTATACACAGCAAACTAAACTTACGTCCTGAGTTATATCTTCAATATTCCTAGAGAGTGTCACCCCGCATCAATCATTCGCATGCTGTTTTGTTTTATTATCCAAGGGTAATGTTTTTATACATTCTTTTCCAGTAAAAACAATTGGGCACAGGAATAATTTTCACCCGCGTGTTTTTGTGGACCCTAGTACTACTGAAAGCTTTGTAAAAAAATTTACAAAGATTCCTAAACTTGTATGGGTTTCTTCTTTGTGGTGTGACACGTACCATTTAGTGCTCGTAAGTATCCTTTACGATGCACTTGCCCACTCCAGTAATAGTCCCTAAGGGCTACCAGTATTTGAAATAAATAAATAAATAAATAAATAAATAAATAAATAAATAAATAAATAAATAAATAAATAAGTAAATAAATAAATAAATAAATAAATAAATAAATAAACAAGGAAATAAATAAATAAATAAATAAATAAATAAATCCTCAACTTTGAAGCTAACCTAGACCTGCTCCTACATCCGTATTATTGGGGGTGGAGCCAGGGAATCCGGCTTCAACGACTTCGCGATAAGCCCGATTCCTCTTTTAAATAATGCCCTGAAACTCTAAACTTCAAGTGCGTCTGCCATGTACCGGAAGACGTGGAAGCCCATTAAATTATTTCGCATGTAAAAGGGTACACGCCGTTTAGAGAGAGAGAGAGAGAGAGATATCTTTGATGAGAGCTGTACATATTAGTCCTAGTAGCGGCATGACTTCGTGCGGCAGGTGGGGGTCTAGTGAAGTAGGTGATTGTGGACACATGAGTGAGGCGGAAAACAAAAATAGAAGGAAAATAAAATGCAGAAAGTACTAGCTGGAAAATTCGAAAAACCCATCAAGTAAAATTTTGTAACAAACGAAAAAGAAAACAGTGCCGAAAGGGGGAAGACCACCCAATCATCATTATGATTAGCCTATTTGTATCCACCGCCAAACGAATGCCTCTATCAAATATTTCCAGGGACTTCTATCGTGTTCTAGCGGACGGCACTTAAGCGTCTGCTAATATAGTTTGGCGGAGCCGCAGCCTCGTAACCGAGTGAACGAAGCGAACACCGAAGACAGAGAGGAAACGAAGGAAGAAAGTGTGGCGAAAGTGCGAGGGGGATGGCTGTATGCCAGGGCGGCACGAGACGCTCTCCGTCGGCGACGCGCTACGGCATAACCGAGACGACGAAGGCAACACGGAATATGAGCCCGAAAGGCGCACAATCAAATAATGGCAAAAGTGTGAGGGGGAGGGCAGTACGCCGAGACCGCGCCACAGAAGCCCAGCACGCACTGCGTGATGCACGTACATCGGGCCGTCCTCCTAGTTGCGTGGCTCATCCGAACCACGGGGCATTTGCGCGGGAGGTTCAAACACGATTTACAACAACATGCTCGGCGGCGGCGACATGATGCGAGATACCGGCAGAGTAGCGCGCGCCGCCGTGTATTCGCTTATCCCGCGATCAGTACTTGAGACGCAGCAGCTATGCGCCGTGACCGAGAAGACTACAAGTCGAGGTGCGCATACAGTTTGCTTTAGGAAGTATAGTAGTCGTCAGCCTTTTTTTTTTTTTTGCCTTTCCCACCGAATCGCTGTAGTTCATCTCTCCATCAAAATCAAGCCCCTTTCCTACTCCATTTCCCATCTCTTGGTAGCCGTTACGTTAAACGTATCTCACACCTGTTGTCCATCATTCGCGTTACATGGCCCGCCCTACCCGATTTATTTAGTTTCATCTGAACTACGTGTGTTCCTCTCCCGAGTTCGTTCCATGACCCATGCCAAAACACTACAACAAAAAATACAGACACGACATCGCAAACGAGTATGCATTCAGTTACTCTTGGTGGGGAAGGTACTCTTCTGAATGCGGGTAAAGGGTGAAACCTCCCTCTGCGCAGCGGGAAAGTGTGAGCTATGGCCGTCCACCGCGTGCATGCAGGGGCGCGGGCATCGAGGACCGTGATGTGGAAGGCAACAGTCCGCTTCTGGGCGCGGTGGACAGCGGCAGCGTCGAAGTGGTGCGGCTGCTGCTAGACCGAGGCGCCGATCTCGCCTCGTGCAACAACGACGACCGAAATGTGCTGCACATGGCCGTGCTCTCAAAAAACGCCGACGTCCTTCAGGTTGGTGGTCCGCGGTCACGAGAGGCAACGGCGGCAACCAGTAGTTCCTGCACAGGTTCATATTCGCGTCTTATACCAGAGCGCGTATTGTCGTAGTGAATTGTAGAGATCATCGGTGTAGTGGTGATCGTGGGCATAAATGGTATTTCATCGTCTTGTTTTGCTCACACTAAGGTTTTGCAGCGTACCCGCCGCGGTGTATCAGTGACTGAGGCGTTTTCTGCTGAACCCAAGGACGCGGGTTCGATATCGGCAGCGTTAGACGTTTTCGAGATGAAGGAGGAGAGCGAATTTTTATTATATAAGTATGGAGGCAAGAAGTGTTACATCACGAGTATTCTTCGCTAAATCTGAGGCACTGTCTCTGCTTTAAAGTTAGCTTCTGCGTCAGAGTTGGATCTCTGTATACAGCGCAGCGAAAAAGTCAAATTGTTTGAGGGCCGCGGCCAGCGTTTCTGTCATTAGAGGCTGGGCCCGCACGCTGTGCTCCAAGCACCTTTGAATCAATAGAGTGAACTTTTTCTTTCAAAAATATAAGAAAAGTTATACAGCTCTGCTGCAAAAACAAAACAATAAAAAACTGGCCATCGTCTCTGTAAAAAGTCGATTTGAGATTCCTGTTAAGGTACAGTTGAGGCTTGCCTTTGCACATTTGACATGAAAGCTGATCTACAGCAGAAAAAAAGTGCCGCACCAACGTTTTTTAGGTTACTGATGCTTTTTTAAATTTCACGTTATATTATTACACTTTTTCAGTTGCTACTCGGTGTGAAGGAGTCTGACCGCCTCATCAATCGGAAGGACTGTGACGGCGACACCCCTCTTCACCACGCAGCTCGGAATGCCTTCCTTGACATTGTTCAGGTGGGAGCTTATCAGAACAACGAGTATATCGAATACCCTAGAAGAGGCTTAGCGGATGCAGCTAACTGCCAAATTGTGAACCTCATTTCATTTTAGGAGAACGTTCTACACAACAACGACCTTTCACAGCCTGCGGGTATTCATTGATGAAGACAATCATTGCACGTTAAAATGTGCCGATCAGCGATGGTTGTTCGCGTGCCGCGCACGCCAATAGCATTGTCGACTTGCCCGCACCGCTTTTGCATTGGATGCAGAACAGCCGTGAAACAAGCGAGTTTGAGGTTAGAAGTGGTTGGAACTGAAGCCACGTTTCAAAAATGAGTGCATGCCACAGGGTGCATTGTAACCATTGACAATTGGTAGCCTGCGTAAGTGCTCACCGTGAATCAGGATAATCTTTTTAGGTCAGCTACTATGTGAATTCAGAATAGAATTGGCTGCTCAGGATCATCATTGGTTCTGTTTATGCGAACCTCTCTGATGCAAGTGGCCAAGCAAAGCCATCTACTTTTGGGATGTTCGAACTCTGGATGTCGCAAAGTTCGAGACGTTAGACACTCTCTCAAAGATTGCTCTGAAGACTACGCGGCACACAGTTCAATTTTTATACAGTGCGTCTACCGACATTAAACCGTATATAAACCGCTAATCCACTACTTGCTCTGAAATCGGTAGTTATTTCTGACGCCAACAGCAATTCTAATCATCGGTACGATTGTGGTTTGTAATTTCCAGATTCTTTTGAAGCATGGGGCCAGGGCGTCTGCCAAAAACTCGAGCGAAGAGACGACACTGCACGCCGCCTGCCGGTACAACTTTCCAAAGTAAGTATGGTGACAAAGATACTTTTTGTGTTCGAATTAAATGTATTTTTTCATTATTTCAGACATAGCTATATCGCGTTTGCGCAGTCATAACCACCGGCTGAAGTAATGTCTAGCACCATTATTATGTTGCAAAAGGAACAAAATTTTTACTAAGGTTAAGTGTCCTCTGCACTTTTCCACGTCACACGAAATGTAACCTCAGCTCGTTCTCGCCAAAAAAGATTGTGCCAGGTGCTACGCATGACTTATTTAGGTTTATGTCATGTTATCGCTCTGTTTATTCAGAGCTGGCGTGCTTCAAGCGCGAGTTGACCAGCATTGTATCATTTTGTGGCAGCTTTCTCAGTTCCTAAAAAAGTAATCTTGTGTAATGCAGTCGAGCGCGGCATTCACTATTCTAATTTGACAGTTCTTACAAAGAAATAATAGCGTATAGTCTAGTAGCTGCGTTGCCTGACAGCCCTTAAAGAAACCGTACAACGCCTTTTTTTCAACTTTTCCGAAAACTTGAGTGCTTGCAGTAAGTAGTCAACCAACACATCCGGTACTTAGATTATGGAGGAGTCGGAGGAAAGCGAATGGAAAGGCGGCGCGGTTAGCCAGGCGTAAAGCGCGTTTGCTACTCGCCACAGCGGGTGTTCAGGCAATGAAGGAGAGGGCAGGCGAAAAGGAGGTTATAGCAGCGTGGGCGTGCACACACTCTAGTCCCTTTGTGGTACCGTAGTCGTTCATCTAAGCTTGTGTCCTTCAGGAAACGCAGAAGTGCTTTTCTTGCCTTCTGCAAAGTCCATGGTAGGGATCAATGTCTTAAGATGGTCTGCACTGGGAATGGTTAATTGTCCAATCGGCTGAGTTCGGCTGCCAAACATCGTCTTTCCGAATAATACTGGGGGCAACGGCAAAGCACATGCTTCATTGTCTTTTCAACCCCGCAGGCATCGCAGTGGGCGCTACGAGCCATCTCGATGAGGAAGAAGTAGGCTTGTGCGAAGGAAAGTTTGACATCCACCTAAATGAAGCCTAAACAAATCAAAGATAAGGACAGATATTAATCGAACAGATTTAGGGGAAATCCCTAAGGTGGTGTAAGAGCATTTAGGTGGATGTCAAACTTTCCTTCGTAGAAACTTACTCCACATTGGGGATTTCCCCTAATCATGTTCGATTAACACCTGTCCTTCACTTCGAGTTGTTGATCAATTCGCTCTCGCGCTACAAACGACTAGCCTCCTGGTTAGCTCAGTTGGTACAGTGACTGCTCCGGTTAAGCGGTGGTTCCGGGTTCGAATCCTTGACCAGGACGAATCTTTCTTCAACTGCGAAGTTTCTGAGAAAGCTGTATAGCTTTCCTTTGTAGCCGTTGGCTGCATTTACGTGGATGTCATACTTTCCGCGCAGAAACTTGCTCCACCTTGGGGATTTTCCCTAAATCTGTTCGATTAAGGAAGTAGGCCTTTTTGAAGGCCACTCCCAACCAGAGTCTACAAAGTAAAGTACACTGTGATAGAGACAGCCCACACGAAGACGGCACTGGAGTAGAGGGCCGTGTTTGTGGAGGCGCGGATGCACGAAGTCCGGTGTATTCGACTAATCGAGATATGACGCGCGAACTCTCGAAGCACCCTAGAGGCGTCAGTCTTGAAAGTGGAAGCAACATGGTGCTTTCACTGCCGTCGCCTGTGCGGACAGCTGCATCAGCCAAAACACTGCCGGTGATTCCACAGCGACCTGGCAGCCACTGAAATAAAATATTACGTCTCTTTGTGACGGCCTGGTGAAATAATTCTTGAATTTCTTTTACCAGGTGGTAAAAATGATCGTAACGCCTGGCTGCTCGCATACTTTCCAGTGTGCCTTTAAAATCGGAAAAATAGACCACTTTTACGGAACTTCAATAATGTATTAAAGAGACCCACGGATGGCTGCAAGTTCAGTAGCCGTCGAACTTGTGGCATGGGGTCGCAAAGTACATCGGCTAAAAATACAACTCTATGCTCTTGAGACAACTTAGAAACCTGAACAAAATATTTTTTTTCTTTTTCCCGGTCTTGCTGTTCTTCGACCGCTCAAATTATGCCATCACAGTGATTCAGCGCAATTGGCCGGCTTTCCTTCAGTTGCAGCAATCAACGCATTCGATAGCCACTTTAAAAAGAAAACCACGAAAGCAAAAAAGAAACGGAAGGCGTACCTGCTACGACGAGCAAATCACGCAGTGCCACCCACTGCTGTCAATTACTGTAGCGTTCGCAGTGCTTCCAGATGCGAAGAAAAGAGTGAAAGCGTTTATCGGAAGTGTCACAGAGTCCATCTAATACAAAATAATCCTTTGTAAGCTAGCAGAAAAGATGAAACGCAGGTGACTGATTAAGTAAAAAAATTAAAATATTGTTTCGGGAGGAATACAGCTCCCTAGTTGAACGCAGTATTAGCAAATTGAAGGCATTATTAGCTGTGCTACCTGATATCCACATACACGTGCCTGTACGTTCACTCGCAGCGTGGTACGTGAGATCGTGAAGCAAGACGCACGCTTGGTGAACGAGACAGACATGCACTGGAACACGCCGCTACACGCTGCTGCGCAAGGTGGATTCAGCGAGACGGCGGCCATCTTGGTTGAGGCAGGCGCCGATCTAGAGGCGAAGAATTACTACGAATGGACGCCGCTCACAGTCGCCTGCAAGAATGGAGACTTTGACACTGTCTCAAACCTGCTGGGCGCCGGAGCGTCCGTCAACAGCGTCGACAAGATGAAGGTCGGTGAGAGGCCGTGACTTTTGGGGGGACTTATGGCACGAAGTGTGAACGATATGGATGGTTTGACTTACAAAAAGTGTCTTATTGTTAAGCTCAGCACGGCAAACAGAAGCATGTCGAGGAATTACAACCTAGTGAAGAATTACAAAAGTAGTCATTTTTGATTACATTATTTTACCAATGTATTTGTACTTCTTTGGCAGTAAGCGCCGCAGAACGTGCGCAACCAAAAAAAAACATTTCGCGTGCGTTATAATTCATCAATGCTAGTTCTTCCTACGTTTTATGTTATGGATGGTCCTCCAAGTACTGTCGTACTAAAATATGCACAACACAGGTGCGCCCGTTTGATATTGCATGGCTCAGTGGGCACTGTGAACCTGTAATTTCGTCTGAGGTGGTTTTGACGATGTTCGTGTGGGCATAGTTGCCTAGATATCCCCTAGTGTCCTAAGCAGTACTTGCAAAATTAAACGATCGATATTTGTCAGGGAACACTGCATCATACGCTTGTTTCCATTATGCCGCTAGCTTAAGCAAGCGCTGTACATCAGCCATGCCAAAAATGTGGCCGTCGAACCTGCTGCCGCGTAACAAAGGAAGAAGAAAATTATGACGAAGTTACAAGGACAGCAATAGAAGGAGCTTCGGTGTGACGGGGCGAATCTAGAAATAAGGAGGGAAAGTATGCGGCTTGGTAAAAATCAGAGCAGACCAGAAAAGTTCAGGAAAACTTGCACTCACCCGCAAGACTTGAATGGCAAAGCTTTTCAAGGTGAGAATTGCTGTCCACGTAGTTGAGTTTCAGTATCATGGTTTAGTTGCGGTGCTAGCAATCGCCGTCATATACATCGAAGAGGTCGTCGTCTTCGCGGCGTGCGGTAGGTGCAAAGCCATGCTCAGAATTGTAGACTTCCACTAGCTATTTGTCATCGGCTCTGGCAGTTGTGGCGGGATGAGCAAGTTATCTCGGGAAGGATTGGCACACTGACAGCCATGTCTCCAATTATCCCTAATTGCTTCTAGAGAATATGGCGGCCGCGGTGACCTCTCCCAATCAGGATGTCTTTTCATCTCTAGCATTACGCTGGAGTTTTTTTTTACGTGCGCGTAATAAGAGTTTTTTTTTTTTGCTAAAGCCACTGTCGCCGGGGGGCACGCGCTCATGAGCGCTCGAATGTTTTCACTCCTCGGGGTTTTTGCCAGTTTTTTTTTATATTTTGATAAAGCCCCTGCGCGTGCCGAGGACGCTCGGCGGTCACCGCGAGACACGCGCTCACCCAGCACTCGAAATTTTTTTTCGTATTTTTTCCTACAACGGCGAACTTATACCTTGTATAACAGCTCCGCTGTTATACAATGCTCACTCCACTTGCACCTTTGCACCTACCGTGCTCTGCGAAGACGATGACCTCTTCGATGAATATGACGGCGATTGTCATTCAATAATGCTCACTCCACAAAAACCCTTTTCACATTTTATTTGAAAATCGCGGTATAGTTTGAGCCGGGACGGCTGAGGGACATTGATATCTAAATATGTAAAGCATTTGAATGGCTTCCAACAGCGGGACTGTACTAGGGGAGGCTGGACAAAGAGTTTTGACACCAGAGATTTTACTTTAACTGACCACGGTATTAAAAAAACGTTAGCACACACAAGTGTAATGAGCCGGGTGTATCGTTCCCTACTGAAAGGGTTTTGTGCAGTCACGAGTTAGGTTACACGAAGCATTTATGGGCTCATAGAAAACTCATTATCCGAGCAATAATCCAATTTAGAACAAATATTCAAACAGTTTAGAGTGAATTCGTCTTCAGATCTTCAGATACACATGCAGTCCATCGTAAATTAGGATTGCTTCCAAAGTTCCTCTAGTGTTTCCGAAAATACTCGCGTGAAAAATGTACCAGGTGCTGTACTAGATGCAACAGGAAGTGTAAAGCATTGTTTCCTCAGAACAGGCCACTGCACATCGCTGCCCAGTTTGGCAATGAGGCTGTTGTGAAACTCCTGCTGAGCCGCAAAGACGTTCAAGATTTTGTCTGCAAGAGAAACGCCAACAAGAAGAATTGCCTCGACATAGCTATCGACGAAGATCACAGGTAGGGTTACCCTTTTCTCTTTAAAGACGATAGTCTCTCCTGAACTAATTGAACGCGGAAATTTTGGACTGTCTGTATGTCTGTTTGTCTATCTCTATGTCCCTCGGTTCGGCAGCCCAGCCAAAGTTAACCAGATGTTGAACGAGCCGTTTATATCGGCAAAGCTATGTGTAAACCTCTAAATCTGGCGGTAACATTCATACTTGTCAACATTGTTGAGCAAAAACGAAGCATTAACACAAATACATAAGTGATATTTGGAATGTTCCTCTATTACAAAATAGTTTGATTTTAATTAAATGTGGCTGCTTGATTCAATCTAAAAATACGCCAGAAGATTACAAAAAGTGGTCGCCCCCGACAGCAGCCCCTCCTGGCGGTATTCCAAGAAGTCAAACAGTAACAGTAGCGAAAGGATCCTGTAGGTGGCGCATGGAACGCGCGTGAAGCAGTAAAACGCGCTAAAATTGAATTGACTTGAGCAAACATTTAGCGTGTTTATCGCGGGAGAAGCGAAACGGCAGATGAAGAGCATGAAAGGTAAACTGTAAAGAGAAGGGGAGGCATTTACATGGCAGGGGCAGCAAACGACAACGGTCTCTAGACGACATTTGCAACGAAGTGGGCAGATACGCAGTTAATGTTTTCACAAGTGTCTATGCACCACCTGCCTGCGAATGTAGAATGCAGTGCCCACACTCCCCATAAAAATGTCTATGCATGCCAGTGAGGTGCTTGTCACAGAATTGTGCGGTAATTTAGTGGCCGATGTCTCGGACGGGAGGAGCGACAAACAACTCCACCCTACGTGCGGATTCGAGGATGTGGTTCGGACCTGCTAACCGGCGATAGGTCCACGCCTGATTGGCCACGGCTGGGAGACACAAGACGGGGCACGGGATAACCATTTCAAAACAAAGCACATTTACTTTTTCCGCATACACAGGAAATCAGGAACAGGCTGACAAAGGGGGTATGAAGACCACACAACGTACTGCAGTTGACACCCCGTTGGGGTCAGAGCTGCAAAGAAACAGACATTGTACATTGATCACAACGACCGTAGGTGAAGGGGATAGTAAAGTAAAGTTTACAATAGGCGGTGTTGGAGGCTTCCCCCAACTGCTAACAAAGGCCAGAGACGAATACATACAGCATGGTGCACTGAGGGAAGCGAATATAGAAGCCCATGCAGTCCACTTAGAGGAGTACATCAGAGAAGACGAGTAGAAAGAGTCCGAAGAAGGGTGGAGAAGGGGAGAACATCTTAGCTGTGGTCCGGCTGATGGTCTTGCCGGGGTGACGGAGGCTGTCGGTCGTCTGTGGTGGGGCGCCGCTCATCAGCGACGCAATTTGGGCGAACTTCGGCCGCGCACTTTCACCTCCTTGAGGCGATCTTCGGGGGCCCGGAGTTCACTGCCGTCATCGCTCGGCCTCCCCAGCACAGCTCTCAAGGCCGACGCCGCGTCCCGGCCGTCCGTCCGGCCACCGCCAGTTCTCAGCCCATTCTCCCCGGAAACCCCGCGCTGCACCGTGCACACAGTCCCTTGGGACGCGCGTTTTCCAGGAATCCACGGGGCGTAGGCTTCTGTTGGCCGCGGCACTCTCGCCTGCCTCTCTCCCCCCGAAACACACGCTCCCCTTGGCCCAAAGATGGCGAACGGCAAAAAAAAGAAGCCGTCAAGGAGGGACATGAATTTCGCGACAATGCTATAACGAATATTACACGCAAGGTAAACATCCTGATAAAATGCGGGATTTTTTCTTTTGTTGGCTTACGTAATATAGTCCAATCCGGCTGCTACGGTATTTTTAAAGACAACTGGATCCCCGCCAAAATTCTCTTCCCCTGCGGATGTGTTAAGAGTGGTTCCCAGTTAACAAACTTTCCGGCTGTTTGCTCTTTTTGTATACATCGTATTCGGACAGCCCTTAAGCCCTTCAGCAGCCCGTTTCGAGCTCTTTGCTTCTGTATTTGGAATGTGTAGGCAAGTTCCTACACTGAAATTAGCAGATTCTGCCTTTTTGTGACGGTTTACACATATCACCCAAACACATCTTGCCTGTGTATATTTTCTAAGCATCTGAAGCACTCTTTAGGGCCTAATTTTTTTAAGCACTACATTTTTAGTTTACCTAAGCAGGTATTGTTTGCCTAGTTTCCAGAACAATAACTGAGATGCCAAGCATAGCAGGCTTTAATGCTAAGTATCATTGCATAGCCACAGCCTTCCTATTCTGCTTTCATTAGCTCGTTTGTAAGAATAGTCATTTTTTAGAAGTGGAAATTTTGATGTCCTGTGGGAGTGACGGTTCACATTAACCATGCTGTGAAAAGAAAATTACTTCTCTTGTACCTCGCCGTTCGGGCAACAAACGGTTACAAGTCATCTCTTTCTTGACATTTTCAGGGGCGTCGTGGAAGCACTGCTAAAATGCCGCTTCTGGAAAGAGCTGCTCCAGAACTCCACCGAGAGTGAACAATATGGGACTCACCAGACCCCGCTACGAAACCTCATTCGCTCGATGCCAGGTGGTTCTCATTTCTTTACCACTACAAATATTGTTATCACCACAACTGTTATTACCACAAACTTGCGACGTATAAGGTAACTGTGCCACTTAAACACGGACGGTTGTCTTCAATTTCCCAAAATTTCTCCAAACTTACATGGCTTAAACAAACAACCATGGAAGAGATAACTGCTCCTTAAAATTTCCTTCTGAAAAGTTCGTCTGTGGATGTATCTTTGCCAATGTCTTATGGGGATAGAATAAGGAGAAATCCATGTGCACCTATATGTCCGAAAATGAAGGTAAAATATGTTCAGTTCATTCGTTGTTTCTCAGATTGATGTCACGTTTCAAAGTTTTTTGCAGTAAAACAACTAAAAACGGAAAATTTTTTGGCAGGTATGCATGAATTTTCGCTGCATTGTAGCTAACTGTCTTTAATGTGTTATAAAACGCCACATTTTTCGGAGTCGAATCCCGGCCCTTCTGCTTGAGTTACTCTGAGCGTTGAGTGTCTACGTCTACACACTGACCTTACGTACATTGTTCCCAGATCTCGCAACACTGGTGTTCGACAGTTGCGTGATAGTGGAAGCTGCTTCAGATGAAGACCCCAACAAGTCGGTAACCTACCAGTATCAGTTCCTGGACGACGCTTTCTCCAGCTACGGCCCCGAGGACTCTGGCGACGAAAGCGACTCAGACTCGGACTCACCGGCTCCCGGTTAGTACGAAGAAGCCAGCCTGGCACATCGAAAGACCTTTTTGCCAGTTAGTAAAGCATTTGATGAATGGGGAGCTGGCTATGAAAGAACAGCAGTTTCTTTCTGTTTGGTATGCAAGGGCGAAGATTAAAGGGCATAGAAGTGTATAGCGCATGAATACTATAGTGACGCCAGGAGGCTGGCTTTTGAAGCTCAGTATAGCAGCGAGTCCAGAACAGTTATGACGAGTTCACAGGAGCTGTTCAGGTAGTTTCAAGAAATGAGAATAGGTCTTGTGAGTCGCCGGGTTACTGCATGCATTTAAGGTTCCAGGAGGAGGTGATTAGCAGGCTGGGTGAATTGATTAACGTGAGTCCATCTGTCTGGCTGCTACCCGTAGCAAGCTGTTGCTGCTATCACCCCAAATACAAGTTTGTCAGCACAAGGTTGTATGTGTGTATCTCTTGCAGTACGGAAAATCTACGATGACAACGGCAACGTCCTTCCTGGCAGCACCCTCTACTCAAAAGACTTCGGTACTCTCAAGCAAAATCACCCATTGATGATAATGGTGCGTACAAACAAACAAGTTTGTTGCATTGCTAAATCAGTCCCCGGTTAGCACCATCGGTATGTGCTTGATAGCGAAACATTCAAAATCATGAATCACAAAAATATATCTGCTATTTAAATCACATACAAAGTCAATTACGACACAGTTCACGCAAATCTCACAACGGCTGACGCTTATCTGTTCTTCCGCCGCATTAAGTAACAATGACTTAGGAAGGTACACTGAGATTGCGCCTCGTATGACAGTCTTGAATCTATCGGTTGGTCGCCTGAATGCATGCGATGCATTTTCTAGCCTACATTTCTGCTACCACTGACTGATTATTACCATGATTTTGCTAGCAATTGTTTCATTGGCGAGCTATGCCCGAGAGAACGCAAACCATTTTTCAGTCTTACATTGTTAGGCACTTCTAGAGTGACCTTTTAAAAGCGCTATTTAGATACAGAGTTTGAAAAGGTGCAGAAGTTATAAGGTGCATTTCAGGGTGCGCAAGATCTTTCAGGTTTTATGCAGTTGTTTGCGAAGGATTACCGACCAATTATGTGCGCTTGTAAAGGAAGTATAATTGCAGAAAAGTACTAACTCAATAGGCATCTGGAGCAAGAGGACCAGTAACGAAGGAAGGCTCGGTTGCCGCCATTTTACTTCTTTCTGTTTGCGTTAAAGTTCTCTTCTGCACGTGTGGAGTGCGAATTTCGTACGTGAGTCGAAGGAGGGCGCCACGGACAAGCCCTTCGTCTCTCATCCAAATTGTGCGCTTTGCACGCGTTAAGTGGAGTACCAACGACCCACCCCCAAAATCCACCTTAGGCTATATATCCGCTGATGATTGATTATTTTATTTAACACACCGAGAAGCCACCCGGGCTGCGAGGTACGCCGCAGCGAACGACGACGGATAATCCTCAGTCTCTTAATACCAGGGTCCCATTGCATATTCCACACGGCCTACATTTGTTAAGTCAAAAGCTGCATTTATTTAGCGTGCATGATACTGTGAAATTCGGTTATTACATGAGCCAACACGGAGAATGTCTTTCGTATTCGTACAGGCGAACGAGAGACGTCGTGCGCTTCTGGGTCATGAGCTTTGCAAAAGCCTGCTACTACACAAGTGGGAAAGCTTCGGCCGCTACGTCTACTATGGCACCATGTCCATCTACATGCTCTTCCTGGCCTGCCTTACCTCTTTCGCCATGGGCACCCCAGCGCCCTGCCCACTGGACTTCCCACACTTCAACACCACCTGCTCGTGAGCACCGTTTTCATTCGTGTCTTCTTAATAGCCGCGAAAGAAAGTGCTGTCCTGTCCAGCCTAGCCTTTACAACACTTTCGGCACTTTCGCGTTGATGAAAAAAGACCTCAGCCGTGTCACTCGTAAGCAGAATCACATTTATGTCAGTTTATTTGTCATTGGCGTGCATCCTCTCCACAGTGTCGTAGGTTGTGTATGACCTAAGAATCTGCATCTAACAACAATGTCCAAATTCAGGGCATTATATCGAAGCTTCTTCACTATTACAGGTTTATCTCGCGATACAACACCTGCGCTGTCATCGGCGAGGCGTCTGACGAGGGACAGTACATGCAGACGGACTTTGCACGAAAGGCTAAAATAATAATCTTCCTCGTGTCACTGGTTTTCCTTGTCAAGGAGGTAAGGCCTTATATCCACACTTTAGCGTGCTTGCTAACAGCGGGGTGAAAGAAAAACGGGGCGGCGTAGCTTTTCCAGATGTATAACACGCGCTGGAACTACCTCGACTTGGAGAACCTCTCGGAGTGGAGCTGCTACGTGTGCTCGCTACTGTTCGTCTTCAACTTCACGGACTGTTCGGCCTCGACTGGTGTTCCGGAGGTATTCCTGTTTTAGTATTCCTTCAAAACCTCCAAACCTATGGCAGCCATTGTTTCCTAAGAAGGATAGTGACATTTTGAGACATTTTGTCCGTGGCCGATTGTTTCTTCAATGACAGATACATGACACGTATTATTTTGTGAAGCAGAAAGCGCTTACGAGAACTTTGTTTTGGCGAGTTCCAATGGCTACGTATTATGAACAGTGCTCTTTACGTGACATGTCGCCATGTCGCCATGCGTGACATGTCGCCATGTTGACATCTCACGTGCTCACGTACTGACATGTCACGCGCACGACATGTCACGTGACATGTCGCCATGCCGGAAAAAGGCTTCCTTTTTCGTCTGTGTTACACATGCACGACAGGAATTCACAGCACAGGGTTCTTGTGAGCTGCGAATTGTATTAAGCCAACTAAAGCAATTGCTCTGAAGGGAAGAATTTTATTAATAATAATCTTTTGTAAACTTAGGTAATTATTTGTAGTGCTGGCAATATTTCTCAAAGTGTCATTTTGATGAAATGCTTAACGAACTCTTTTTGTTATGTTTTTGCCATGTTTCTGTTCCATTGAGCACACTCCAACTTAATTTTGCTGATCATTAGATCAGAATTTAGATCAGATTAGGGTCTCAGTTCTCTGACTTCGGGACCCTTGTCTGTAAACTTTCTCTGTAACCGTTTACTTTTGATGAATAAACTTTACCTTCAACGTCAATCTTACAATAAGTACATTACTGTTTATCTCATAAACTAATTAACTTATCCTTCGTACAACGGAAACAGAATATTAACAATGCATCACGTGACATGTCGGTTGCTTTTAAACACTGCAAAAGTCAATTTTGCGAATTTAAACACCCGTCATTGAGTGCAGAAGTGTTGCAAGCTGGGCGAGTTAAACGATAGTCTTGAAGAAGCCCAGCGCCCAGTGCAGTACATGTGTTTCCTCACTCTGTCTCCGTATTCGTCGCACTGTATTCACTCAATAGTACCTGTAGGCACTCGCAGTCCACAAAGTGTTGGTAAATTTGGTTGTATTTGTGTATTCAGCATAGTAAAACAAACTGTAGAAGCAAAATTCAGTTATTTTGAAAACGTACGCTACGTAAAATAGATTAGGCGAGGAACAAGCTTGCGCTTAGGGGCTTTCGGGAAGCATTCAGACATAATATGAAGTCGCTTCCTTTGCCAATGAAAAAGTGGAAAACAAATGTATGCTTTCCTTATAACCCATAGATAATACCATCCACCATCTTACAGAGCATCTTGGAAGAACACCGTCATCATTTATCGAAATAAGAAAAGATGTGTGACATGGTGCTTTATGATAGCAAGTGCGTATTGTGGAATGAAGAGATTAAAGATGAGGACATCACAGTTTCAATTAGAGAAAAAAAGTGTTGCGGAAACCATATGGTGCGAAAGACGAACAACAGGTAGGTTAATCAAAAAGCGCGGCAGCTACCAGAAGGGCGATTAGTCGCCGAGGAAGTGGCAATACAAGATTACGTAATTAGCTAAGGAACTTCGGGTGCGAGGGATGCATTGAACCGAGGCAAGATACTTGTGTGCGGAAGTTTATGGAAGAGGATTTATCCTGCAATGGACACATAACTGATTATTATTATGAATATTATTACTACGTTCTTGATTGTCACGAGGACAGGAAATAACAATACTTTTGCTCTGTCCCACCAGCCTTGGCAGTGGCACTTGGGCGTCGTGTCAGTGTTCCTCAGCTGGGCGTTGCTGGTGATCTACATTCGAAAGCTGCCTTTCCTCGGCATCTACGTCGTCATGTTCACAAATGTACTCAGCACTTTCTGTCAGTTTTTCATGGTATTCTTCCTCTTCATCGTGGCCTTTGCGCTGACCTTCTTCGCACTTCTGCAAAATCAGGTAAGGAATCACCTGCCGCATAAGCAAAACAATACCTTTCTTGTGAACGCTTTCACTAGGTTTTGAGACAGCTTATTTGTTATCTTAACATTGTTTGTTGGCGATTTGTTCTCTCCGTTCGCTTGTGTGGCAACATAAAGCCACGCAAGCTGCGTGTCGAGATGTCCAAAATCGAAGTACGGAAATCAAATTTGTAGATCAAAGAGTATAGGCTTTGGTGATGGGCGTAAATCTTGCTGTACTAGCAGGGAGGTAAACTCGGGCGATCTATAAGCGCCATAATCTATAACTACGAAGCCATAGGCTTATGGCACAGATTGCACTGAACAAATATTTCATGTACAATGATAAATAAGCTGCGTGCATATACTGCATTTTTATCTTCGGAGCTCTTACTCTATGAACTTTTATCTACATCAACCCCTCACCCCCCACAGGCCGTTAACCCGTCCTTAAGCAAGATGATGATGATGATGATGATGATTGTCGCGCAATTACCAAAGGGCAGTTACAAATAAAGCTTGCATCTCCTGATGGCTCCGTCAGAAAGTTGCCGAGATTGAGGGATAGTGGCGCCTCTAGCGGACGGGTACCTGCCCTGATAATTTGCCAATACAAACACGGCAATGCGCCCCGCACAAGTCTTCCTAACTAAACACATCGTCATTTTATTCCGAAACTGTTCGTAGCCTTACAAGGCACAACTGCTCAAAAGAATTTAGGGGTTTTAATTTGATTAGGAGAGCGATGCACATTGCCCACTTCCGGGAGTGACGTTATTTATAACCTCGGCGGCCAGCTGACAAAGCATGAAGCACGCTTTCACTTGGTACTGGATAAATAATGACAAAAACGGGAAAGACGTCCTAGATATACATTTTCACGGTGTATATAGTCTTACAACTTTGAAGAGCCACATTAGATATGACGTCAAGCAATGGGCTTGAGAGAAGCCCGCTGGCTGCACTGCCGGCGTCTTTCCACAAATGTTGCTCTGTCTTGTTTTAAAGTTTATCTATATACCTCCATACGGGAGCTATACAGAGCTCCATACGGGAGCTGCGGTATGAAGGAACCCTATCGGCGATCGGTTCGTAGCACCCCGTGAAATGATGAAACATGTTCGCGAACAACTGGGGAGTGCGTACCGGCTCCTCCGGATGGCCGCAGCATCGCCAGGCATGGTATATTGTGCGCATGCACATACAAATAGGCCTGTTCGCCAAACAGTACGACTCTTGATGAGCTTACGGCACATCGCGCTGCACAACAGGCGGCCGTGAATAGATTACTTGTCACTGTCGTCGAATTGGTGCACCTGTATTTATACCAGCCGAATTTTCGAAGTCGCATCTTCATGAACTGGAGAGAAGCGAATTTTCGATGCTATTTCTCTCTTGTCCTTCTTCACAGGCTCCATTTGACACTCCGTACAAAGCCATTATGAAGACAACCGTGATGATGGTTGGCGAGATCGAGTATGACAGCATATTTACGGAGAATGTGCTTCCGTATGAGACGTCCTCGTACATACTGATGGCCATGTTCATAGTGCTCATGACCATCATAACATCCAACCTGTTGGTCGGTCTCGCGGTCGATGATATAAAGGTGGTCCTGGAGCAGGCTGAACTCAAGAGACTTGGAATGCAGGTAGGACAAAATTTTTGTATGCCGTTTTCACATGTATGCAGCAGTACCGTGTTTATTGTCTCAGTATGTGCATATAGATTATCGTGGTATGAAGGCACTGACTGCATAGGTCCGCATGCGAGTGCATCAGATCACCCTCCTCTTTTCACATTATTGCAGGTTACTCAACTTCGCTTGCTGCCTAATGATTTGTTTGACCATATATCTATTTCCACTACTCTATTAAGTGAGCCCACACATAATTTTCGGCGCAGTTCTCGTCGTATTGTCAATGTCCTTGTCTTTTTTTTTGCATTGCTTTCCCGGAAACAAAGTACGCCACGAACATTTTCCATCTGCATTTTTTTCCCCACAAAACTTCCAGGGCTTCGCACAATTTTCCTGAGACTGAAGGCCTCTAGACCTATTTGTTGTGAGCAACCATACGAGAAACAGCACAAAATATTTAACACGAAGATCGCTATTCCACTGTCAAAATTTTGGTTGTGTGACCACTGGGTTATGCGGCCGTGTACTGCTCTCATGGTACCTGGGTTAGACGACACACCTTTCGTAATGCAAGTACGAGTAGCCATGTTCTGTTTCTTGTGGTATATTCTTCGCAGTACATATACGTAATCACAGTTCGGATGCAATGCTCTTCCGTTACTACGTGTCAATTTTTAAGCTTGCGTAAGCAACCGATGATGTGTTTCGGAAACACTGGACTCTGAAGGTGCAGCGCATGAAGTCCTTTACATGAAGATGCATAACATGTCATGCAGCCACACAGCGGTAGCAAGTTGTGGAGGCGACCGTGAAATCGGAAGGGATTCAAAGCCTGCACTGAACGGCTGTCACTGAAACATTCTGTATCAATATTCAAATCGTTAGCTCAAGCCAGCCTGGAATGAATTCATTTAACTTTAAATTTTACGTGGCATACAGATTGTGTGTAATTCGCGAAAGTATCCTGTCACATATTTGACATACACGTGCCTGACACGCCTGAGAAAAATCTTCACCGCCGTTATTCTGTGATCTGGTAATAAGTTTCAAAAGAAGAATCATTCTTTTGCCTTGTAGGTAAAGCTCGTGCTGACGGTCGAAACAATGCTGCCCACCTGCGTTCGACGCAGAGTTGTCGTCCAGAAAAGGACGGTAAAGCCCAATAAGAAGACAAAGATGGCCATACTGATGCGACGAATGTTCGGCATCAACGCCCAAACTGTGCAGACTAAGGCGTCAGATGAGAAAGTAAGTACACTGGGGTGCGGATACTAACAGTCGTATTTCAACGTCGGTGTTGTTGTTAACGAAGCTAAAAATGTTGGCGCACCTGTGCCGTGCCAACGGAAGCTCTTGATGCAACAATGCAAACTCTTGATGAAGGCAAAAAGTGAAAAGCCGCTTGTGTCGATATTTCGGATCACGAATCCGGCGCCCTCCACTACTGCGGGACGGGCACCCATTTTCCAGATATTGCTCTGGTGCGTAATAGCCCAGAATTTCGAAATCTTGAATCAATATTTCTTGTTATAAAATATAAGCACTGCAATGAGCCGTAAGAGCGGAGTGTTAAATTTTACCACTGCAATTTCTGAAACATTTTAACACTGAATTTAAACTCCTCCCGCAAAATTATTATTTACTTTTACTTCCCTAATCGGCGGGCTTCATCAACGGCAAGATGCTGTTTCCGCGTCGGTACAACTGACAGTTCACACTCTGTAGTTTAGTTCCAGTGCTGACATTATGGTTCTGTTTATTGGTCTCACGAATAGCAGTTCCCTTTATGATGTTTAGACTCTAATGACGCATATCACCCCTCTCCGCTATCCCTTCCCCTTCCCTTAGTACACGGTCGAGAAGGTTTACGAACATCAGGAAGCCATGGAGCGTATGCTGAAGCACCTCGAGGATCGGATGAACATTCTTACGCAGCAAGGGCACAGGCTGGAGAAGGCCCTCAACGCACTGTCGCGTCGCCTTGAGGATGACGCTGATAGCAGCAGCAGGAACCCGTCGGCGAGAACTTCCATTTCCAATTAGCAGTCTGTGCAATTTGCAGCCCGTATATTGTCACTTATTCTGCACTGCACCCTGACTTTTGGTCGGTGATGAATGCAATAAAGCGGTCACTAATTAATATTACCAGAACTATATAGTTCGTTGCACGAGTTGCCGTTAGCGCGGTGGACGCTACACGGCTCTCAACAACGCCTTCCAAAAAGCGCGTCTAACTCAGCAGGAGATCCTTTTATGGCCGGGTGAAGAAAAGCGACAATAGACGTTGAAGTTTTGGAATAAGAGAGAGAGAAGGGGAGAGAGAGTTAGATAGAGAAAGAGGAGAGAGAGAGAAAACTTTACGTCTCTGGGTTAGGAACGGGGGAAGCAGAGGTCCATGGGGCCGCTGCGACGTCCAGTGAACCCGGCGTCACCAATACTTGAACGGCGATGTCGGGGCTCTCCAGGGTCGGTGCTCTCCAACAGAAATTACGGCGCTCTGTGCGGCGAAGTTGCCTGCAAATTAGGAGTTGCGGCGCAGCTCATTCGGCAGAGCAATTGTCGAAGCTGGCGACGGTTGCGAATCGCTTGGAACAGCCACAGCTCTCGTGTGAACGCCAGCTCCTACGGCGTAGACCAGCAGTACCGACGGCTGATAGGAACGCACCTTGATGAATGTCACGTATTCAGGCAAGAATAAGTTTTCCAAAGGTAATCGGTTTCTTTTTTATGAGCACAAAACTTTTCTTAGTATTACAAACTACAAGCACCGAAACTTTACATATAGTTTTTAAAGAAGTCTGCGTCCTGCTATAGTTGGCGGCAAATGGCAAACCTGCTCCACAAACCTCCTCCACAAACCTCCCCGTTTAATTTCGTACAAAACCAGTTTTTGGTCAGTAACTTTCTTGTTTGCCATCTAATTTGTAAACGGAGAACCGGGCAATAAGAGTTTTTCGTCAAAAAACACAATTTGGGCAGCCATAGGACCGTTTCGATCCTACACAATCCGGTTCCAGAACTACCCATCATTCCCATTGAAGCGTAAGCGTCGCCGCCGTGTTCGCGTTGACACTATCGCCAGTTTTCCCTCTAGTTATTATTGTATGAAACTATATGCCTAACACATCTGTCTAGACTTCATTTCACCGCACATATTCGCTCCCAACAACACTAACGCGTCCAAAGCACCGAAGCAAACATGGCAAAAACAACGGAAGGCTGCGTTGTCCAATGCACAGGCTCATTCCACTAACGAAGGGAGCGCCCAGCGGTGGCGCCACCCGTTCAGCTGCCCGGTCCCTATAGCAGTGGCTTCACGGAACCTTATTGCGGAACTATGATAAATAAATGCGCAGTTAACCTTCCCTGAATTCTTGAAATCAGGTAGAAAATATTAACAGTGGCTTAGCACAGCTACACTCTTAGTCAATTCCTGGTTATACGACCCACATGCAGGTGGGCCGCCGCGTCAATTTAAAGCCGCTTATAAAGCGGCGGTTCAGACGGCCTCGAGCGCAAGTGGCCCGCCAAACACGCGGCCCACCGAACACGCGGCCCGGCGTTTAAGCGGCCCTCGCGAGGGCCGCCTAACCAGAGGGCCACCTAAATCCCGGGCCGTGTGTTCGGCGGGCCGCTGGCCGTAATTTTTCTACGCGGCCCGTTATGCTAATCTATTCCCACTTACGAAGCGGCCCCCAAATCATACGGCCCCTCAAATCAGCGGCCTTGTTGCTTTTCACCAAAAAAAACAAAAAAAAAAGCCACGCGGCTAGAATTGATTTCATCCGCTTTTTTTTCGCTCGCATTGACAGGCCAACGCCAGCACCCCGTGACGAATGCTCTAACACATGTTACATCATGCGACACATGTAAGCACATAGACGTAACCCTACGGGGAATCGAACCAACAACGCATCAAGAGGCAGATATCATAACCACTGCGCCACACCCCACGGGCTGCTGGGGAGTGCAAACATGGGCTTATAAGTATTCTGCATGCTCTTGCACGTAAAGCATGAGTCTTAAATAACACATTCGGTGGCGAGTGGCGTTCTTTAGACCACCGTTTTTGAATCGCTCCACCAAAGAAGCATAATACTACGGCTTGCGGGAATTTAAGCACTCTGGCACGAGCGGAAACCTTTTGTCATGCTCTGTGCCCGCTCCAACAGTATGATGCGCCGTGCGGGGATTTATTCCATCGATGGAAACGGAATCGATAACAGGTATTCTGCCTGGTTACCAAAAGTATTCTTGGCCATTGGCGGAAAGTGCCCCTTATGACAATGCTTGCAAATAACTAGCACGTAAGGCGCACTGTCGTACTGAAAATAAGAGCTGTCTCGTCCCGAGTGGCAAGTATACCAAGCATAAAATGGTGCACTGAATTTTTTCTGTTCGTCGTAGCTCTTCTGATGGTGCGGTTACATGCCTTGACCTTTGTTTTTGTAATAGGGGGGCGGTAGGAAATTACGCATCTGGTAATGTAACGAACCAATATTAAGTCACGCACTCTACCTAACATTGTGTCGCGAAGCCTGCAGAATTGCTGCGTTGACGCCCAGGTAAAGATCCGTCAGAAGGCCAGATACTGCGTTTTCTTTTATGGATCGCCAGCACACAAAGAATATCTTAGCATTTTCTCGCGCAGACCGGACAAGCACTCGGCCGTGTAACTTGTAACGTCCTGCATTTCCAGAAAAATGCAGGTTTCGCGCATGTTCTACCTTTAATCGTTATAACATCGTAAATGAAGACCATTGGTCAAACGAAATTTTGAGAAACCAAAAATTAAGAAACATAAAAAAAAATGATGGAAAATAGCGAACCGTAACACCCTGCATTTCCCCAATAATTCAGATTTAGCGGAAATTCCGCTTTGAATCGTTATCATAGCGTAGATGGAGATAATTGGTCGAACAGAATGTTGAAAAACTAAATAACAAGGAAAGTATAAAAACTACGGAAAATGCTGAGCTTTGTAACGCCCATCATTTAAAAAAAATGCAGATTTGGCGCAAGTAACACCTGTGATTGTTGTAATAGGGTAAATGGAGATAATTGGATGGAGAAAAAAAAACTTGGATTAGAAAAACCAAGAAAATTGGCTCTTATTATTGAATTAAAATTGAATTATTATTGTACGAGGAAGCGCAAGGTCGCGGTTCAGCATTTTCACCTGGGCATGAACGCACCCTTGTGCATGGAAAGTTTAGATCATATAAAATAATGCCGCAAATAAATGGGTTGCAATGGCTGCAATTACCCTAAAACATTTTTAATTTGTGCCCTTGTGGAACATCTTCATGATCTCAGTTCTCATGCAATGAGGTTTTACCTTTATAATCTCAGTGTTTTGCCACCTGATTTATCAGGCCTCAATGCACATACCACGAAATAAAAAAAACTCCCTATATTCATAATGTCATGATACAATCAAAGCTGTAAAGAAAGTATCTGTATACCTTAAACCTATCCGGATCTTGAAGAGATAGTCTACTCATACAAGCTTGGGATACGAACAGAGAACTGAGTTGGGTATGTAAATTTTAGGTATTTTGTCATTCTCGAATTCATGAGCATGCACAAGTGTGAGATGAAAGTTACATTAATGGCACCATGTCCAAGAAACAATGTTTTCTTTTTATTTGATATCCAAAATACAAATGTGAACACAAAAGACTTATACTTAAATAACAAACACAAATATTAGCAGATTGCCCTTATGGAACACAAATTAATTTTTTTGTGTGGAAGAGCAAATAACGACCTGTCAAGATAAAATTATTGTTTTCATTTATGGAATTTTCAGCAGCTTGCTGCTTACAAAACAGGAAGAAAACTCGTCTTTTTTGCAGGCTACTGCTAGTATAACGCCCGACGTTTGGCCTAAAGCTGGCGGGTATCTCATGTCTTTAATGTAATATATATCCAAACAATGAAAAAGTACATCCTTCGGGCTTCAATTATGGTCCAGGTACACCACTTCCGATTATTAGATGGCCTTTGTAGAATCGCCACAAGCAATCTTTGGCCCGGGAGCTGCTGCTTCTGGAATTTCGTCGCACTGGAATGGAAACAGCGTTGTAAACATTTCAAAAACTTTGAGTCACGGGTAGCAATCTGTTGTGTTGGCACTGCGTGAAGAAAAAAAGCGGCAGGTGAATAAGTGGCAAGGTACAAAAGAGTGGCGTTATTTATTGGCGGTAAAACAGTATAGCCTGAAGGGGCGCAGCAGAAGTATCACCAACGCGTTAGCAGATATGTGAAAATATCATAAATCAGGTAAGTGCATCGCTGTAGTTCAGGCAATTATTTTTTTCTTACTTTCTTGTAGATTCAAACGCTCTACAAGAGGACGTTTACTTCATATACATAGGAAGGCCGAGCGCTTTTTCAGTGAAAAGGCGTGCGAGAAAACGTTGCCATAATTTTATTTGACGGAGACACGTCAATTGCACGTCGAAAAGAAACTCTCTTCACTGTTACATGCGGAGGGTAATGTGCCGTACTTTTTTATGAAACAATGTCCACCAATAGTATGGCGCAAAACATATTCTTAAAGATGGAACAAGATTGCTAGCAATATCTTTTGCTAAAGCATAGGTAAACTGCGCGCACCGAGCAACAGCCAGCGCATCTTTAACAACATTAGAAGCCACCGCTTCCAGCGACCTCCACGCCGGCGACGCGCCGCGTTTGCGCTGCCAATGCTATCATGTTTCAGCAAACCGCGAGTTGACACTCTAGACAGACGACAGCTGTGGTGAAGACAACAAGATGGGGGCTGGTGTTACTCATGAATATTGCATTACGTGAAAACTTTACCACTTAAACGCACCGTAATGAATTTTACAAATCGCCACAGAATCAAGACTACTCAACGCGCCAGAAAATTCACTAGCCGAAACGACGACGCGAAAACCTAGTTACGAAAAAACGTTACATAACTTTTCGCTACGCCTACCGAAAATGACAAGCAGTGGCCATGGAAAATTAAAAAATACAGAATTCAAACAGGGTTTTATGTGCCTTGACCTGGACAATGAAACACATGGAAAAATGCAATTTCTTTATGACACCACGGTACTAATTATGGCAACGGAAGTACCCCACATGTGCAAGCGTTTTCATTTTTCGCCTGGACCCCAAAACGGCCGCCGCACAGGGAAACCGAATTCTGTCTATATAGCACGTTACGTTTACCGTAAGGCCCCAGGTATCGGAGAATGATTTTGGCGCGGGCTTCGTACGACGACGAAAAAGGCATAATTTCATGGCCATTACTAGTTGTCTGCAAACACTAATTCTTACAGTCTGCGCCCCCCACCCCTCGAAAAAAAAAACAAGAAATCCAGGGACTTACCTATCCTTTCGTGTTCAACCGGGCTATGCCCGCAATACACACACCTGCCGGCTTGACATAGCGCCGCTGCTTAGCTTGCGTGACCGGTGGCCCTAATAAACCCAACGCATTTGCAGTTCTTTCGACTGTTACACCGACGTAGAAGCACACATTTGATGTGAGCGGAAGCGAATGTGGTCAAGAAAGTGTGAATGCTTAGAACTAAGTATGGACTACATAGAGCGAGAGTCAAAGCGCGGGCCCCCAATTTGCTCCGCGATGAAATTCCTCGCACGTGGGCGATGGAGACGAATCACCGTACCACAACTCACCGCACGCGAACTTTTTTCCATTGCTACTGTGCATGTGCGCGCGAGATATTTGTGAATGTTTTTCGGCTTTGGACGCGTCGTCGGGCGCGCATCGTCGGCCACTGCAAAAGCAGCTCGCGGGCGATTGTGTGAGGAGGAATAAGCGCATGCGCCGCAAGCCATCATATCGCTCGGAGCTTCACGATTGCCCCCCTTTTTTATTTTATTCCTGGCGTCAGGCTGTCTGCTAGTTTATAGCTAGCCGTGACATGGGCCGTTGGCGCAGCATATAAGCGTGATGCAACCACCTGAGGTTTTGTCACGGAAAAGAACTCTGTCAGGGCCTCTTAAATCACGGTATTGAGACTGCCCACCGCATATAAATAGGATGCCATCCGGGACGCGACTAAGAGTGTATGCCAGGATATAGGTAGCGTAAGCTAAGGTTCAGCAATCCAATCCAATCCAATCGAATCCAATTTAATTCAGTCCAGTTCAGTCTAGTCTAGACCTGTGCGCCGCCGCGCCACGCCGCCGCCGCCGCCTGTTTTGGTCGCGCCGTCTGCGCCGCCGCCGAAGTCGCGGGAATGAGCACGCCGCCGCCGCCGCCGGGAAAAATTTTCGGCGCGCCGCCGGCCCCGCGCCCCGCCTATTATTCTTTTCTTTGAGGGGAGCTGCTGAAGGGCGACTCTTCTGAAGAACGAAGGTGTGTGAAAGGAAAATACGTCGCTTCGCTGGAAGTTGTCGTTTCTCCCTCTGCAAGAAATGCCTCTCTCAGCGGTGCTGTTTGTCGGGAAATAATCGTGATCCACCATGCATCAACAGATGATTTGTACTTTCTGCCTGGAATCAGCTTATTCTGCTGCTCGTGTGGGGAGACTTCTAGTCCCCTTCCTTCTCCTCCTTCTCCAAATACCTTTTCTTCCCGGCCCGTCCCATACCAATCCTCTTACATTGCATGCGTACCGCGACCTTGTTAACAAAGGATAAATGCGCGATTGCCTACCGTCTCGACGCGCTTGACTCTGAATCCTCTTGAAGCACCCCAGCTTCTCTCGCTGCCACACAAGCGCGACATCTTTCTTGTTTTAGCCGCTTTCTCAGAAACTCTAAAATGACCAGGCACCCATGTTACTCCAGGCATCCATGGTTAAACAGGCCCACCTAACTCTGTGTCAATAGCCCTCTTTCTTTCTTCTCCAAAGGGAAGTAGGACGGAGGACAGGAGCGAACGCAAACTTCAGCCCCTCAAGCCATGTACGTTCTGCTGTAGAAACATGATCTAAAGTGTTTGACCCCTTTCCTTCTTGATAAAGGCCGGTCCCGAGATAAAAGTATAAACTGCAAGGAAAATAAAACATTAACACAAAAGTAGCGGTCGCAGAGAGACTAAAAAGAATAAATGCGGATGAAAGGGAACGACTGGAGTACACAAGTCTCCAAAATCACTTTCTGCGCTGGAGGCCAGTTAACTAGAAGATTTGGAGAAAAAGAATTCAGAAATAATGGTAAAAGGCACCATAAGAAAATCTACAGAAATTCAGAGGGTTGTCTACCAATGCACTTACTCCTTGCCTTCATTGTGAGTTCTTTACAGCCGAATTAGCTATGAGTGCCCAAACAGAGCTTCGACGTGCAATGTCCACGCTTCGCAAGATTCACAAAAGCTATGATTTTGAAACGTAAAAGTTGTATATTAGTAGCGCGTGCTGCGTGACGTGAACGTGATTGATTGTGGGGTTTAGCGCACCGAAGCTACACATGGGCTATGAGAGAGAGAGAGCGAGACAGAGATAGAATAAATTTCGCCAGCACAAAAATTGCGGAGTAGTGTCCTCATTTCAGGACCCCATTCGCGGTGCCAGCTGCGACGACCATTTCCACCAACCAAACCTGGTCGTCCGCACTGGATCAAAATTAATCCGAAGCGCCTCATAGCCCATTTGTTTTTTGACACCTGTGAGTAAAAAAAAAAAACCATGGGCTAGATAGAGGTGCGCTGTGGTGCGGGGCTCCGGATTAATTTTGATCGCCTGGGGATTTTTACCGTGCGCCAAAATCTCAACACACGGTTTTCGCTTTTCCACTCAATCTGAAAAGCAGCCACCGTGGCTGTGATGGGTGAACTAGAGTGAACTAGAATTCTAGTTCACTCTAGGTGAACCCCAGAAACGGAAAAAATGGTCCCAGTGACCATATAGGAAAAAAATGGTCCCATACTCCAGTCGACGTGTTTCCCTTGATTTTACCCCTTTGCGTTTTAGCCAAAGGGTTGAGGAAGAGATAGAATGCTTTAATATTCCTATACGGGCAGAAATTAACGCCTCTGGAGGCTAAAACCTAACAAACCAAATTGGGTCGACAGACGGATGGTTTGATGGATGGATGGATGAATGGGTGGGTGGGTGGATGGATGGATGGTAGGGCTGAGCATCGATTAAAAATTTTAATGCAAGTACTTGGATTAAAACCGCACAAACAACAACTGCGATGCCTGGAACCGTCGGTTTAGTAGCTTAGTCGGACACAGCCATCTCAGTGTCTGGAATGTCATAGAAGCTGTACGCTGCGAGGTTTCATCATTATCGGTGAAAATTGCACTAGAAGCCGTGGGAGCTCCACCAAAGAAGCGCACAGCGTCGTCCCAGGTCTAGGACATTTCGTTGCTGGACAGTGAACTAGAACACTTCCAGTGCAGGACGTTTCGGTGCGGACATTTTGGTGTGCGGACATTTCGGTGGACGCACATATCGGTGTACGGACGTTTCGGCGCACGGCATTTCCTTGCGCGAACATTTCGGCGACCGTATTATCGGGTGCTTGTTAGTTTGATACAGCCGTTCTATTTTTATTTTCGCTTAACATGGGTTTTGGACAACAATCTAGGGCAGCGATTGCATTTTAATATTGATGCCGTGTTCGCGATTTTTTTGTATTTTGTGTGTATTTGTGTATTTTTGTCATTTGTGTATTTTTCTTTAATACCTAGTTCAGGGAACACCTGTTTTGCAGCCAGCTAATTGAATTCTCTTGCCCATGTTTTTTTTTATTTACGACAAGACATTATTTATATTCGCTCTTTTTTGGGGCATGCTAATCAGCAAAGACAATTAGCCGATGTTTACGATGGCTAACGCATTCTTTATGTAATTTTTTTCAAAATAAAATGCACACTCTCACAATCCAAAACTGTACAAACATTCGGTTGCCCATAAAAATGCAGACAATCTTATGAAGAGTTTATTTAGGCTGCGCTGTCATGTTTAAATGAATTTGGAGACACTGTTCTCGCCAGCTTTTTTTTATTTATTTTTACGGACAAGTATAGGATATTGTCGCGGAGGAAGAACGGGCCTCTTGAAAACAGCTGCAGCTTGTATATCTCCTCAATGCTGATCAAGCGCGTACAGGTTGTGCGTACAAATACCACCAATTCTGTTCGGTCAAACCAACCTCCGTTTTAGCTTTACATGCTTACTTTCATTTCATTTTAATTCTACCAGCCCCGCCCCCCCCCCCCCCCCCCTCTCCATCTGTAAGTTTTAACCTTCCCAGATTTCTTTTTCAGTAATATGTTCAATTTCCCGTGGAAATCTTACAGGCATAGCGGCCATCACGTTCTCCAGAGTCACCGCATTGATGCAAGAAAAAGCGATACATTCGGCGTGAGCTCACACAACCCCTCTAGTGCACAACAAAAAGCCGCTGAGGACACAATGACCAGGATCGTTGGCGCCTGTCGCCCCCATCGAGGAACAAGCTCGATGGCTGCAAGGCTTCCGCGCGTCGCGGCCACACGGAAGGCGCCCCTCTCCTGTAATCGCCGTCTTTCCTTTTAGTCGCCCCACCTGCAATTAACTCTTCAAGTCGCGGATATCATGGACACCCTTTTCTTCCATTGTAAGAGGGGAAAATTTTGAATAGGCTGGTTTTGCGAGAGCCGCGACAGTCGTATTCACGTTTTCTATGCCCTTACACTTTGAAGAAGCACAAGTGGCACCCCCCTCTCTCTACCAAGGGGGCTGGTATAAGCACTGCTGGTTATACCCGGCAGTGCTTAGCCCTCCCCACTCCCACCCCTTTAGCCACTTTACCGTAAGTGCGATCAATGGCTAGTTTTTGAGTAGAACCAACACCGATTGCAAGAATAAATCGTCAGGGAAAATTATTAATTATTAAAATGTTAAAATGGATGCACGCGCGCTTAGGCTAGCTCGTTTCCTTTCTTTCTTTCTTTTCGCGGTGGTTTGGCGGACGGAGAAGGGGGGGGGGGGGAGAGATAGGAATGGACTAAAAGCAGCAGCGTCTTGCAGCGGTGTGTGAAGTGAAATCAAAGCCTTTCGGTAATATTAGAGGTGTTCACGTGAATGCTAAAATAAAAAAAAAGGTAGAAGGGAAATAAATTAACAGCGTAAGTGATTTTTAACATTTAATTTCGAAATTGGGTTTTGGGCGCTAATGCTCCGCCTCTGTTTAGCGTTCTTTTCCTTGCAGTGCGAACCAAACACAACCCTCGAACGTAAAATTATATCATCTGACGAAACTAAAGTATTATAGCAAAAATCTTTAAAGAAATGCCTGAGACATTCCGTGCACCGAAATGTCCGCACCGAGACGTGCTGCACCGAAATGTCCTACACATACATGTCCGGATCCCCCACGGTTTTTGCATATTTTCTTTTCCCCCAAATTTCTAATCTCTCTCTCTCTCTCTCTCTCTCTCTCTCTCTCTCTCTCTCTCTCTCTCTCTCTCTCTCTCTCTCTCTCTCTCTCTCTCTCTCTCTCTCTCTCTCTCTCTCTCTCCACCACCACCACCACCCGCTATAGGGACCGGGCAGCTGGACGGGTGGCGCCACCACTCGGCGCTCCCCTCGTCAGTGGAATGAGCCGGTGCATTGGACTACACAGCCTCCCGTTGTCTTTGTCGTGTTTGCTTCGGTGCTTTGTATGTTTTGGTGGCGTTGTGAGCAGACATGTGAGATGAAACGAAGTCTAAACAGATGTGTTGGGTTCTTAGATGCAGTAATGACTACGTAAACTTGTCGGACGCGTCTACAGTTGGGTATCGGCTGCAATGGCATGAGCGCTTTTTGCAGCGATCTGCGCTTGGCTCCACCCGTTCTGAGTATGAATAAAACTACTACTATTAGTATTATTTTCTTCTTAAATGCACTCACGGCTACGCAAACTTATTGGATGCTTGTAAGGTTGGGGAAGGGCTACATTGACACGAGCGCTTTTTGCAGCGCTCTGCGCCTGGCTGCGCGCGATCTGAGTAGGAATAAAACTATTAGCAATATTAGAATTATTTTCTACCACTTTAAATTATCTTCACTGGTTTCAATGACTACGGTTTCCACGCCAGCCTCAGCGCTGGGATACCTCGATACGTGTGCTTTGAATAGAAAGGCACCTGCATACGAGATGGATTTCCGTGTAGCCGTAGAAATGTTGCGGTAGTTTACACTTTCTGTAACCGTGATCTTTGTACCTTCGGTTTTGGTGGGTGACACTGTGACAGCATGGGAGCCTGAAAGCCGAAGTGGAAATCCTACGTAAAATGACCACCACAATTGTGGTGGTCATTTTATCAAGAGCCAAAGTTATTCACCAACTCAACAGCCCAAGCTACAAACCATCCCTCCTCCACTTCCCGTTTTACCCCCTGCGTAGAATAAAGGCTGGCACCGATAGTTAAAAAATGTGGCAGTGTTAACGTCAGTCGGTGTTTTTTAATGCTTAAGTATTCTTTACATAGTACCTATAAAAATCGTGTAATGCCTGGTGAAGACACCAAAAACGCGCGATTAGTTGCCTCAAATATAGGTGCATGAGCCCGAGTCCTCCACCACAGACACATTTCCGACACGCTGGAAAAAGTTTATATTTGGAGAGAGGGCATGGAAGTTCAAAATTAAACAGCAAACTCATCTAGCCCTCGGTCTAATGATTATGGTGGTTGAACACAAAGCTTTCTTCGTGCGAAATCGAATGGGAAATGGTCAAAGTCAAAGACGCTGCGATCAAAAGACCAAACTGCGTGCTGGTAAAATTCGACGCTTAACTAGTCAAAGTTTAAATCCAGAAGGCAACCAAAAAAACCCATACGATAGAGCTTTGCGATAAACAATCATCGTCGTTAGACGGAGGTGTGCATGATTTTTCAAGCGTAGGTAGCAGCTTGTAAACCGACCGCAGCATTCAGTTGTGAAGCTGAGTACAGGTTTCGGGCACCCTCCTGTCTTGCGTCCTTCAGCCACGCAGGAATTGGTTTTTGAAAAACCATTTACCAAGTAGCCAGCGGCCATTGCAATTCTTGTAAAGCAACGCTTCTCCACGACAAGCAATAACATTCTACTATTATGCGGTATTTATTCTATCAATGATTCCCGATGACTGCAGTAAGAGCATTTCTGTGAAATTAAACACGTTTCAGCACAGGTAAAGAAGATATGGAAGCGTCGTCCGTCACAATTTCTGTTTTGAGGTAAATCTTCGAAGACACCCTCCAACTTTGTCTTTCGCTTGTGCACGACGTTGGCGCCGTTTCGTCATCAACTGCCCAAGGCCAGCGCCGCAGCATTCCTAGATCGGTTGCACACACCGGCTTTGTGGGAGCATTTAGCGGCAATATACTCCTCGATTCGCGAAACTGCATGCTGGCATGAAAAAATTACATGAAACAACGAACTTTCACTTCCAGCTTGACTTCCAGCTTGGCGCATTGAGCGTCGTCTGCTATTTGTAAATACTGAGTATGGGCGTAAATAACACACATGGCATGCCTTGTAAACATCACATCCACACTCAAGATTTACCGATCTGAAAAATGCACGTGGGGTTACGTTCGCTTTGCAAGCCGCACCGCAAAAAAACGAAAGAAAGCCATGCACAACTACGCTGCGCGACCGCCACCGGCATTCCACTGACGAGTGGTTCGCCACGGGCGGCGCTGTTCGCTGAAACGACGGTGGTGCCATACAACGGCCGCCCGGTCCCTATTCTGCGCCGCGCCGCCGCCGATCCGGGGACCCCCGCGCCGTTTACACGCCGCCGCCGGAGGTGGGAACACCGGCGCGCCGCCGCCGGCGATTTCTGGCCGGCGCACAGGTCTAGTCTAGTCCAGTCCAGTCCAGTCACTGCTCCTCGCGCATGCGCAGCAGGGCTCTCCAGGAGCCACGCGAAACGGCTATCAAGCGGCTCTGGCGCAGCGTCAGACAGCTGGGCACGCGCCGGCGCCAGTGCATCTGCCGTGATATGGCGTTACTCCGGAATGCCCAGACCGGCGAATGCGCAGACCCAATCCTCTACACACCCACTCCAATCCAATCCAACACAATACATATACAATCCAATGTTCCTCGCGCTTGCGCAGCAAGGCCCTTCAGGGTCCACGCAAAACTGTTCAACCTCGGCCAGTGTAGCTTACGCTACAAAACATTCATGTCACAAAGAGTGGGTCTCAAATTTAGTAAATGGGTTATTTCCTTAGAACCTCCCGTTCAGTCTTGGCGCAGTGGAATAAAGCCTCGCGTTTACTCAATCAACCTGGCAGGTTCAATCCCCAACAGGCTATAGCTTTTTCATTTTTGTTCCCGTGGGTTTTTTAAGTGGCATTGTTCGCGTATCGTATTCGCGAATCAAAAACAAAACTTTTTGGTTGAACTGTGGAACTATCATATAAAAAGTGAATGCATTGTTTAAATCATTCGCACGACTTCCTGAGTTTTCAAACTAGTTGTTTGTATGTAAAAAAGCAATTGTGCATTCAGAGATAGCAATACTGATGTTTGTATCTTGCAAATTTGGTATTTGTGCATATAGACTAGACATAGTTTCCTCCATCCAAATAAACAAGACACAAGGTAGGCTTACGAAGAGGGGAAGGGAGAAGGGGAATATAGGGCTGCGGCCCTCAACTAAACATATCGCCTTTCCAATCAATCTCCTGCCTTTATTGACCTTACATTTGTTTACTAGCGTACCAATTACGGATTTCTCGCATGTGCCCCTGTGAGGAGCACCTTTGACTTCATAGACTTTACTAAGCTTGATACAGTCCACAGACTAAAACTAAAAGAACATTCTTCTAGGCACAAATCGTGTCATGGCTTGGTCTTAGCTGCACGAATGAATTGCAATGAACCATTGACGACCGGCCGACTTACTCTGTCGGAGGGTCGGCGAGCTGCGCGCTGGCGCAGTCAAGTCAAGCCTGCTCGAGTATCGATACGAAACGTCATAGGAAATCGGCAAAGAGGGGGTAGAGAGGACGACAGCAGTTTCAGATTCAGTTTTCTAGTGAATAAAGTCGCGTAAACGGAACGAGAGTGGTCCAAACATTGATTAGGCTACAATTTGCGCAAGGCAATGACACCTCTGATCAGTTAGCACGGCGCTGCAATTAGTGCCGACTGTCCAGGTTTCTGCCGATCACTGGAGCGACTTCAGGTGAACAGTTGTCGAACAATTCAAGTCCTTTGGAGATCCCTATCAGCAGCCTTGCGTTACAAAGGGACTTACGAGATCGGAGGCAACATTCCTGTGCCACATCCGAATAGGCTCAGCGAAGACCCCAGCATGGCTATTCAAGGTGGGCCTCGTGCGATCACCTCTGTGGTTTTTTGTTGTTGTTGTTGTTGTTGTTGTTGTTGTTGTTCGACATGTGTAGTGGTAGGGGATATACACCACTATGTAATATGTTGCCCAGAGCACACTGTTGTACGGAACGGCGTTCCTGGGACTAGTTCCTTTTGGGAGGAACGGAAGAACGCCACCGTTCCTTTACAAGTGGATGCAACTGTAACGGTAACTCGTTACGTTTACGGAATGGCAGAGGGAACGGTGCTCCTTCTGTAAACATGCAAGGATTTAGCTGTGTTTGATGCCACGGCTCTAATTTAGAGCGCTGAATCTAGTACAAAAAGCAACAGGCCACTACTGTGTTTTTCTTCCTATAAGCTGCCAAATTTGACCGCCCTTCCGTAGAACGTGCTTCCTCGAAGGTCAAAGACAGACGAATAACCACGCAGCGGGCCGAAGACTGTCGGGCTGGCTGCACCAGGTGAGCACGGCCTTGTCGTTACATCGGCTGCAGATGCGCAGGAGACAGGTGCTTCAGCGCCCCTTTGATTCGTTTTCTGCCGGGACCTGTTATTTTGTGCATGAGTGGAATACAAAAGCTGAGCAGGAGAAGGCTTCACTGTATTGTGTTCATCGCACACGTGCTACCGGCAGTAGAGGGAGCCGTGCCAGCCGAAGGGTCGTACGAGGCTCCTTTGCTGTCTGTCAATGGATACCTGGGTCCGCGGTGATGCTCTCACCGCCTGTAAAAACTAGATGTCAAGTTCTCCGGCTAAGATACTTGGAATATTTCCCTGCCACCCAAAGCGAGGCGAGAGCTATCTGATCTCATGCGCAACAGAAACAGTACCTGAGAGCTGCAAGCCCAACCTGACCTCGGACGTTCTATCGCCCTACGACACGCACATGGCGCTCGAACGCGCCGCAGTAAACTTCCTCACGCACCGAAAGGACCATCGGATTCGTGATGTGCCCAATGCCAGGTTTGCCTTGACGATTGGTTTTCGAATTGTGCTGGGAGTTATTCCGCCACCTTTCCTTCGCATCATAACAGTGCGTCGACAGTGGTGTATTGTTACAGACTGGTTCCGACCAGTGTTTCAGATGTGAACCGATGGCGAGCCCAGTAGCGTATACTCACGTATAGGGTTATCAACCATCCCGGATTATGCGGGACTGTCTCTACCTTTCGTACAACCTTCCGAGTCCCGCGCCGTCCCTGTCAGAACACCTGTATTTCCCGGATTTGCTCCGGACCCCCCAGTTAGGATTTTTTCTTTGTGATCCAAAGCATGCTCAACAAGGCGCACCACGCTCCGGAACACAAAGTTAGTGCCAACGTGTCCAGGCAGAGCTTCAGGTAAATCTTAACTTCCACGTGAAGTGCGACAACATTTACGACTACATTCTCCAGCGAGAGCCTTTGTTGCGAGCAGCATGTGGCCAGGTGAAGTACCACCTCAAGAGGCTGCAACAATAAAGAAAGAATGGATTTGTCTGGAAGGTACCGCCATAAAGAAAACTGATTTCGTTGCCTTCCTAATTTAGGGAACGCTACACCCCCCCCCCCCCCTCCCGACCCGTCTTCTTCCATTGAAGAGTTGGTAACCCTAAGCTGGTGGCTGCTGCCATGCGCGGAGTTCCTCCGTTCCGAGAACAAGAAGTCGGGGGCCAAAATTAAAAACTTGGCATAAATTTACAGCAGACAAGGCCGCGGCAAAAAGGAAACCATGAACTCTCAATCGGGCAGAGAAACACTCCGAAGCTCTGTTATTGACGCACTGGCTCCGATGCTCGCACGTGCGTACGCACGGCACCACAGAGTGTTTGAAAGGGCCATCAAACAAATATACACGAAACAACCACTGTCCGTGGAGAGCGCGTTTTGTATGCTAGCACAAACCTATGAGCGCATGCGGAGGCAGTCTGCGGAGCCTTTGGAACTGGACCAACTTATCCTCAAGTACAAAACGGTAGTACTTTCAAGAGCTTTGGTGGTGCGGCTCTTCAACATTGTCAACGAGGTATTGACGAAAAAAACGGGTTCGTTTGTACGAACCAAACATCGAGCTGCAGTTCTTGCTCATTTCAAACAAAGGACTCCACTAGGTGGCTAAACGTCTGTCTCGTCTGAAACCATTTTGTAGTTCTCCAAGTATGCTGTTCCCCTCTATCCACGCCTGTAGTTCTGCTTTTATGGCTTGCATTTCCAGCCTGTATGCCACTGAGGTAACTGTAATAGACCTGTACGAATTGGCATCAGCCCTGTCTCCTTTACTTTTATATATCATATTCATCCTGCTCTTACGGCAATTGTACGGTACTTGCTTAGTTTTTAATCACTTTTTCGATTGCTCGAATCAGTTTTGCCTTGCTTTTTGGACCCAGTAGGTTCACCAGCCGTATAGGAATTTCATCCGTCCCTGTTGCCGTATTTGCTGGAACATTTTCTTCGACTTTTTTCCAGTTTAGATTCTCCAACTTTATCTCTCTATCTGTACGCACATCAGTTGCCCCACTCCCTAAATACTTTAGCCCTCTCTCCGTTCTTCTGAACTTCTCTTGTATCATTGAGCGTATGTGAAATACCGCTTCTTCCCCTTTTAGTACCTGGCCTTCACCATTTATGGCATGACTTTGTATTTCTTCGGTCTTTTTCCTTAGTTCCTTTACATGATTCCAAATCTTTCTCGGCGCGCCTTTATCCTTTGTTCGTATATTCGAGACCCATCGCTCACTTTCTCATTTAAGTTTTTGCTGTACAAATTTTTGTACTTCCAGCTTCTTAAGGCGGTACCAATTCCACTTCAAAGTTATTTCCTCTGTTTGCATTCCCCTCGCTTGGCCTCCCTGTGCTCTCTCGATGCTTGCCGCCTTTGCCTTATAGCTTCCTTGATTTCCTTGTTCCACCAGCATCTAGGTTTTCTTTTTCCTTTCCAGTAGTTGCGTTCTTTCGCGTTCCTTCTCTTTTTTTTTTTTTAATGAAACCAATCAGTTCGCTGTAGTATTCCCAATCTTTCGTAGGTTGTTTCTCGATTTCCGTCTCCAGGCTTTTGGCAATATTAGCCATTTGCTGATCGTTTAATTTCGAGTCGTGTACCATCACCTTCCACTTTTCCAAAAGTCAAAGTTATCCGTTTATGGTCACTTCCTAAGCTGTGGGCACCTATTTTATCTATTTCCATTAGAGTCAACCTGCGGGCTGCTGTGCGCGCCACTCGCTGCGCGCACTTGCTCGGTTCGCTGGTTTCGCCGTTATTCACTTGTATACATGCTTGTCTCCGCTCTGTCGAAGACGCCGAGGACTCCGTCCCGCTTTCAAGCACGAGCGAAGTCTTTCCTGCCGTGGCCCTGCTACGGCAATACTGCAGTGCCATTGAGGGCAGCGGTCTTGTGCTTGTCGACTGTTTAGATACCGTGGAGCAAGCAGTCACCAGCAACGCGTTGAGCACCAAGAAGCAGGCTACACTCACGCAGTTCTTCCGCCCCAGTAAATTATTGTTTTCTTTCCGAGGAAGTGTCGTATCAATAGTGAACTGCAGGGTGGTAAGAGCCCAGCGTTAGCTCGTCACTCCGTCGGCAAGATTGCTCTAATATGTTTTTTTTTGCTTCTCTTTCTATATCGAATTTTTGCTATATCGAACTAATTTACAATCCTCGCGCTGTTCGATATAAGCGGGCTTTACTGCATTTATATTTTGTGTTCATGCAATTTGCTTTGGCTACGCAGTTTAGTGAAATCAGGTTCAATTATGCGACGCAAAAAATCAACACCAAAAGACGTGCGGGTGTTCGCAAAGCTTATTTTGCATTGTAAAGGGAACAGCTCATCATCACACGACTTGCACCGAAAGAGGAAGGACACAAGAAATGTAATAAAACAAAACTGAACATGGTTTTATTTTGCAATATACATGAATAATAACTAGCAATACTTTCATGAAATGGAGCAGAATACTGTTGTACCTTCAATGTCATCCTTAAGTCTGGTATACATTATTCATCAGCTTGCAAGTAATAAAGCAAAGGTATGATGAAACATCAGATGAGGCGACAACTTTCCTCGTCACTTTATTGTTAAAAAACTTTGCCGAATTACTAAACCTTAGCAATGCACTGCCACAATCGCGATCTACTCATTACAGTCAGGTAACAAATATATTTTAGGCTTCGAACAAGGATGTGGGAGACCCAAGAAAAGTTCACGTATCTACATCTAATGAACAGTTCTATTATTTTTAGCAATCATTTCAGACGAGATCACTCATTACGAGATAACCAGTTGGGATAATGGAGTAGCAGCATACTTCAGCATGTAGATATGCATACAAAGGATGAATTTGTTCATTGTGACCTACAAGTAATTTCGAAGTAGCACGAGCAAATACTTGAGCACGAATCAACACGTGCAATCCGCTAGCTGTAAACTACGACAGTTTCAATCAAAATATCTGAGAATGGCAGTGTAGACGCATCTTCCTATGTGCTTTAAGAACCCAGATCTCCTTCCTCTACAATATTAGGCTGCTGGAATTAGGTCATTTCGTGAAGCTTTGGCTCCTGGTACCTGCACATGTTGACCCGGATACTGCCAGGTAGGTTTGCCGATGCTACAATCTTTTGGACTCTGACGTACTCTCGACATGCCTTTATTGTAGAAGCAAACACATTCATTAGAAGAGGTTTCACCCTTAGCAACAAAAAATAAAATTGTTGCAATATATCCCAACTGTTGTGGGCAATCGCCAAGTGCAGCATACAAAAGTCACACTAGTTTGCATGCATTAGATGCGTCTTTAAGAAACTGGCAGCGAGCTCATTGCAGCATTGTGTGGAAAATATGAGTACAGCACTGAACAGCTGTACTTTGCAAAGCCAGGATGATCTGGCACTCATCTGAGCAGTCAACTAAGACACAGTTAGGCTGCATTTTACCAGAAACGCTTATATTCTAAACAGCTTACATACAGGACAACTCGTCAGTGGGTATTTACTGCCCCAGAAATGTTTTGTCTCCATTCTTGCTGGCTTACGATGCGAGAAAAAGAAGGAGCACTAAAGAAAACAATCCAATATCATTGGGCTTTTGAATGTGTCATGTACACTAAGTGAAGTAGACTGTGACAGTGATAAAAAATTCACGCAATTCCCCCGTGCCCGTCGTTCACAAACCTCCAGGCAATTTTTAAATCGACTTTTGCAAACTCTCTCTCGCAAAAATACGCTCAAGAATGATATGAAAGCTATGTTTGAAATATGCTGTACATGACGGACACTACTTGTGATGAATCATACCACACTTGTACTTCAAAGTAACTCAAACGTCTGTGAGCTGATCCCTAAGCGTTCAGCTGGAAAAGTCCATGTTTATATGCACAGACGAGATAAAACCAATAAAAGTACTAGTATTTCCAGACATCGCACCAGTGCAGATATTCTAAAGTAGACTTGATGGGCAAGTTATCCTGCATTCTTTATTTCTCGCCAATATCTAATACCCCGAAAAATACCGCAATCGATTAGAACATGCGATGTTTTGTACCATTCATTTTATGAAACAAAATGCCACTGAATGCCACTGAAATGCCACAAAATGCCACTGAAACAAAAAAATACAATTATGCCCTTGCTCAGAACAAAACTGCTATGAAATACAATAGCTTGTCTTAGAAAGTTGCATGGCCGCATTATCAATGCACACAGTCTCTGTGGGTTATTTGGGCTTCATGCGAGTGCAGGAAGTGTGTAATAGTGCTTTGTGAGATCAAACTCGTAATATTCGCACTTATTACTTATTGCGTTCGCAATCGCAGATTCGTAAACTATGGCTTTAAACAGACGTTGCTCGTTTTGATTTCGCATTTCAACGCAAATGATCGGGCACCTAAGCATGTCATTGGTTTTATTCGGCCATATTACCAGAACACTCTTTTCTGTTCATGTGTGGTAACATTTAGAACAGGTTGCGACACTCATCACTTGTCATCACGAAACATCGGTACACACATTTGATTTATGTTAGATTGTGCCGCAATACCAACCATGCTTTTCAGAAAATACTGAGTCTAAGTCACTCTAGTGATAAATGAAGCAAACAGCGGAAGACACAAAGCGACTAAGGCTCAACAAGCTGGACATTATCGTAGCATTTCGAAGTATGTACAAGTCTATGCAAACACCAGTAGTGCTATTCATGAGAACACAGTATACAATGTGTTTTTGTCGAATGAAATAACCACAGAACACATTTCATCCTCTGACATTCAACCCAATGCAGTCATAATTTCTCAACACCTATGATTACACCAGGCGTTATCTATACAATGCACAGACACACACGACAACTGTAATAGTGAAGGAATGCAGACTGTTATTAGCGCTTCTGTGTTTTCTCAGAGACTAACAACCAAGGCACATTTTCGGTCAATGCATTTATCTGCTCTCCCCCCCCCCCTCCTAAATGCATAACAAGTAAAAAACACAGAACCTTTGGCACTAATATCTTGTTCTGTATGCAACGATTCTCTGCTCTCACATGGCGAGCAGAGTCTCTTTTTGTGTAGACAAAGCACATATATGCACAAACCTGAGAGAGAGTCTAGTCGTCAGGAAGGTGTAGCTAAGAACACTTAAGTAGCATAGAAATTTAAACTGGAATGTTCGTCTCTAATACAACCCTAGGCGAGCTCTGTACTTGTTTGGTCATGAAGAGCTCCCATAAAATAGGCACACCATCCCTGAAATGGGGAATTAGGAAGTTCCCAAGCTCCCTATGCTTCACAAAAGGACACTCGAGCAAAACAAAAACGAAAATCATGTTAAAAGGTACAAGCCTTGTACTTCAGCTCAAGGGCTCAACGCACCACAAGTCTCGACACACCACAACAGTTCTCAAGTTCATGGGATGTGCGCAGTTTGCACATTTCAGGAAAGCCCCTCTTCCCTTTGTCCACACTGCAGGTGTCCACCACTGGGCGGGGGCAGCGAGTCAGTCAACATCATTTCTCGGTCTGCTTATTTCGTTGGCAGTTCTGCTGCTTGCAATTGCAGAGTGGGGTGGCCAGACCATGGCAAAAGCGGCCGTCACAATGCGTTCACAGCAGCTATGATTCACTTTCGGTTGGGTACCTTTCCATCGACGGACCAGCCCCATCAGCTCCGTCGTTCCGTGGGCAGTTGACGTAAGTGACGTTCAAGCTAACCCTTTTGTTCCTCTTCCTCTTTTCGAGGCTTGTGATCACGTTCGCGACGTCTGTGACGAGGTTCGCGAATGACGGTCGCTTCTTGGGGTCCTCCTGCCAGCAGTGTAGCATGATGTCGTACCTTCGGGAGACAGGAAATGAAGATAAAGTGGCAGTAAGGACGTGGGGTGTGAATAGATTTGTGAAACAGTAATCAGCCAATGAAGAACAATTATTGAAAGAACGCTCACAGCTCATCTGGGCAGAAGCTCGGTTGCTGCATTCGGCGTCCCTGCTTCAGGAAGTTAACAATATCCCAGTTGTCGACTTCGGGGTACGGCGTCACACCTCTTGTCATCAGCTCCCACAACAGGACACCGTATGACCACTGCGAGCATAAAGAGGGCGAAATGACTGCAACTGCATTCATAGTATGTTCGTTTAATTTCACCATTATTGTAACAAATCAAACTACAGGCAAATGAAAAATTTCTGAGTAAAATCAAGCTTGGATGATGAAGGCACTGCAGACAACAAAGCCGATGATGTTACAGTCACTGGTAAGAAAATTTGTGGATGCACCAAAAAGCTGATGTTGCCAAAACTGTGATGTTTATACACACAAGGGAATGAACAAAAGGACCAAAACCAGTGGTAAAATATGCAAAAATACTGCAGCAAAAAGAAACCTTAATGTTTTGTACAAATGAATCGCTCAACTAAAGGCATAAATCAGTCAGGTGGGTAGCTCGCTCAATCCTTCATTAGCAGGAAAAGCAAAAAATCTTGTTTTCATACGGTGATAAGGACGAAAGTAAATTCAGATCCTAATCGTTTTACAGCAACCTGCAAACCTTAAGTAAGGCTTGAAGGTGCTAAAAAATAACAAACCACACACAAGTACTCACCACATCCGTCTTGTGGTTGTAGATACCCTTTTCCAGGCTCTCCGGGGCCATCCACTTGACAGGAAGCTTAGTCTTCTTGTTGTCTCCACTGTAGTAGTCCTTCTCATAGACATCTCGCGACAGTCCGAAGTCAGCCACACGCACGATGTAGTCTTCGCTCAGCCTGAAATGATTTGCAGAGGTTGAATGTACCAAAAAACGCACAACCTCTGACCTGCACACACTTTGAGGCGAACATATGTTTAACTTTCTCACAGAGAAGTCCGTGGTGAAAAATAAATGTCCAGACTCACATGCAGTTGCGAGCAGCCAAATCCCTGTGAACGAACTTCGTATCGGCCAGGTATTTCATGCCTTCCGCAACATGGATGCCATACGTTATCAGGTCCTTCACAGTTGGATTCTGAAAAAAGTAACAACAAAACGAAGACAAAGTTTCACTTAAGCACAATCGATGAACCATAAAACAATTTCAGATTTTAAAGGGATGCCGAAGTGAAAATACAACTTTCTCTAGGTCGATAGATTATCTCACCGAGAATACAGATATACCACTCTTACGCCTAGCTCTTTTTTAATTAAGGTGGAAACTAGCGAAAACGTGTAGACAGGCGCCGCTTCCACTGGCTATACTGCGCTACTTGCACCGGAAGTGGTTAAAATATCTGGTGCGCGCAACACCTTTCCTGGCTGCTGATAGGTAGTGCTACTTATCCATACTTAGGGGTTAGAATGCTGGTGGACGAAAAGCAGAGAGGGGAACATCGCCTAGCACAGATAACAGCTGTCACAGAAAAAATAAGTATTTTGTGCCTAATAAGTTTTTGTGCCTGCCCTAAGAGCAGTGCTAAACTAAGAGATTAAAACTTAGGTATATTAGTTTTTTTGGTAAGGTGACACGCCATCACCCGCTACAAAGGGGATACCACCAGCAATCACCAATCATCATAACTGGGACATGTTTTCTAGCGGAAAAAAGACTAGAAATAAGAAAAGAATACGGATGGGACAAACGCTAGCGTTTGTCCCGCCCGTATTTTTCTCTTAGTTCCCGTCTTTTGCGCTAGAAAACATGTCCCACTTGCCGAACTTTCCGCACTAATCAATCATCATAATCATCATCATGGGGCGGCGGAAACGATTGACGTAGCGTGCGTGCTACGCACGAGTGGTTGGTTCGACACCAGCATTTGTGGGGTGTCAAAGGACAATATGTTTACCTACAACAAAGCGTCACTACTGATAACGGGCCTCTTAAAGGAACATTATGCTTAGTAGTCCGAAAGTGCAAAAGACGGGATTTCAGAAAGCACGTCTGATTTCACCGAAACTGACCACATTGCTCGGCACGTGGTACTATTCTATTCGGTTGCTTCTATACGGCTATACATCAACGCTGCCTCGCTTATCGTGACGCAAACAGCGGCTGCAGTGGCTGTTTGCGCCACGTTTGATCAGCGTTTGATTAGCGATTTCTAAGCAATTGATTGATTGTGGGGTTTAACGCGCCGACGCAACGCAGGCGATGAGGCGCGCCGTAGTGGAGGGCTCCGGATTAATTTTGACCACCTGGGGATCTTTAACGTGCGCCGAAATCTCGTACACACGGGCGTTTTTGCTTTTCGCCTCCATCAGAAAAGCGGCCGCCGCGGCCGGGAATCGAACCCGCGACCTCGTGCTCAGTAGCGCAACGCCTTAGCCACTGAGCCACCGCGGCGGGTCGATTTCTAAGCAATTAAGGTATCTTTCACCACCGCATCAATGCTAAAATGGCTATGCGAAAGCCAGACAATCACTTGAACTCGACTTTGTTGGTTCCCTTCAATGTCCCTTTAACATTATGCCCGCAACACTGAAATAGCACCAAACTGTCAAGTTTTTTACTGATGCATGTAGGGCCCTCTAATTAGCCATGGCGACACGACTAAGCCATTGTGGCACAACTGAGAAGAGCTGGCATTCTAGCCCACACGTCACCCATGACTCGTAGTATAACAGCTTTACATGCTAGTAGGTTTCACAGTACAGAGTACTGCTTGCATAAGAATTCACTAATAACTGTTGCGTTCACGCAAGCATTGCAATGTGTTTTCAAGGGTTCCCTGTGGGCGGGTTAGACTGCACATGATGATTTCATGGCAACTTCACCCTGACAGATGCAAAGCTTGTAAATTAAGCCGAATGTACACGCTAAGCATTTTAAACACATGTCCGAGTCATTTCGTGCCCATAATCAGCTGCTCCAGGTAGAAGTCACAGAGTGCTCTTTCGAAAGTTCTCTTTTCTTGTGAAACAAATGAAATCACAGAAGGTTCTTCGGCAGAGCACTGGAGGGCGCAACAGGCTGTGGCAGCCAATCCTTTAAAGTCATTACCCTTCCTTGGGCCTCTTAAACTAATAAATGTTGGTCTGTCTGTGCCTCGATTCCGCCACCCAGACAAAAAATAAAAGAATTCTTGAACACGACGGTTATATAGTCAAAACTCTTCCAAACCACTCAATGTGAAAGCACACTTCTTACTTGTCAATATTGCTGAGCAAAAAGAAAACATTGGGCATGTTTAGGCAACACAGAAGTGGTATTTTGCAGTGTTCCTTTCATTAAAAAAAACCTGGCTGCTTGATTTTTGCGATAGCAAATATAGAAACTTAAAGCTGTTCCACTCAATGTGAAAGCCATCGGAAGTGAAGAGCAATGATTCGCCATAATGGGCTGTAGCGCCGTTATCCGCTCCCTGCTATACCACCCAATGCAATTCAAATTTCCCGCCGTCACAGTGCTCCCGTGCCCCCTGCCTGAAACTGCGTCAGCGGAAGTTCTGTTCTTTTTGTGCTTGCTTTTACTTCCGCAGGTGCCGGCGGTGCACTGAATTTTTTTTTTTTTCGCTTACTATCGTAAAAACCAACCACACGAGCGTTCTTAACTAAATTAACGCAGGCGCTGCCGGTTAATTAATGTATATTTTGCCTCAAATGTACCTACAGTTTTCTTCGCGCTAAACAACGGGAAGATGTATGACAAGCGCCAGCAGGTCACGAGTGAGTTTAGGACGCTTACGACTATATCAACCGCTTGGCTTTCTAAGCCTCTGGGTTACGCCGCGACGACAGCCGGTACAACAGAACGCCGTGTGGTTCTACTTGGGTCCAGAGAGTTAGCTACGACGACAAGGCGAGCAGCTAAAGTGCTCTGCACTGAAAAATACTTGTTGAAAGTAATGTTTCGACCCAAACATAAAAAAAGCACTCATGCCCGAGCCTAGAAATTGTGGCGGTATTACAAGCATTCTAACAGTAACGAAAGGTTCCTGTAGATGGCGTGCGAGCAGTGTAGAGCGGAAAAATTCAACTGGCTTCAGCAAAACCTCCACCGTGTTTATCGTGTGGAGGGGCGCTACGGGAGGGAAAGAGCATGAGAAGAGGGGGAGACAATAAAGGCATTTACGTGGCCAGAGCGGCAGAGGGCTATTGTCTTTCACTGACATTTGCAGCGAATTGAGATGCGCGGCCAATTCTTTTTCTCATAAATTCTCAGGTAAGTAGAAACACCGATGTGTGCCTCACATTTCTCTCGTCCCTGATGTAGGAGAGGAGGTCGCCGTATTTCATGTAGGGTATGATGACCATGAGGCCGCCTCCCTCGTCGATGCTCAGTCCGATGAGCGGGAGCACATTCATGTGGTGGAAGTCCTTCATGATCAGCGCCTCCTCCAGAAATGCCTGGCCGTCCGCCTCACCGCCGCGCGAGTCTGTAATGTCACATTACGCAGGACTCAGGAATCGAGTCTACAACACTATCCCCAACCCAAATCCCTAACATGACAAATAATACTTATATGCGGGCTTCTGAACTAAAAATAACTTACCAGTCTGTATGTGGCAAGTGTATGACGGGTATTGCTCAAAAAATTTTAAATGGAGCAATCAATTGCATCGAAGAAGAATTTCAAGAAAACTAAAACAAGAAAAAATATAGTCTCACGAAAAATACGTCTATGCAAGAAAATAACAGTAGCATTTGTCGCCTCGTAATACCAGCAAAGTAGAGCTCCTGCAAAGCAACCACAGGACACAACAAATTATAAGCAGATATGCCATAAAAGATAATCGTGAGCCACTCTTGCCGTAAAAGTAGCAATAGTGGAGCGGCCTGTTCATTATCTACAGCCATACATGCGTCCAGTGCCACACGTAAAGCAAAAGGGGTGTCTCCTCACGTTAAAAATGCAGGCAAGAGCTTTTGTTCAAAGAAGGCTACCACGTCACTAGCTTGTGTGCATCTACTATGGTGTAAACAGATCTCCAACAATTCCTGCTATTTTATTTCCTTCAATTCCTCAATACGTGCTGCTAGCTGCATCTTGGGGTGGTGAAGAGCTCCGCACTCTGGACAGTCAAAGGTTGATGACTCTTCATATAGGGAACTTCCAGATATGCTATTTTAGACACTCACAAGATTTCACTTCCACAAGCTTGACTTGATCAAGTGGCGAATCTTCGTACCCGAGCTACGCACGTAGCTCGGATTGTCCATGCTGATTGGTTCCCACAAGATTTTAATGACACGGTTATTATTTGTACACTTGTTTAATTGTTTTCAAACTGAAATTGGCAGTAAACGACCGCCCGACATACCACAGTGAGACGGAAAGTACATTATGCACTTACTGTTATGCAGAGTCTTGACGGCAACTGCCTGAACTTCACCTTTGCCCTCCAGCTCCAGGGTTCCCCGGTAGACACAGCCGAAGTGACCTTGGTGAAGAATATGGGTGTGGTTTGTGCACCACTAAATCGTTTTTAAACACTCGCCAAACACGTTCTCTGGTTAAGGATAATTTATGTGATGACTTAATTTTTGCACAGTATACTGAGGAATTCTCTAATTTTATATGCTAAAAACTTTAATCAGAAGCTGTATAGTGTTCGTTTCAAGAGCGCGGTAGCTAGATAATTTTTTTAAGAAGAGCATATGTACCTCAAATACCACTGCATATCTTGTACTGCCTCAGGGTCAGAGAGCAAGTAACAAAGGAAAACTGCTTGTAAGAGCAATTATCTTTTCTGAAATTATCTTTAAAACAACACTGCCTTCAAAACAAAACGACTATGTTGTATAGTCATGACTGCTTCACATTTTTAACGCCCAGGCACCCTTTGAAAGATAGAATAAAATTTCCAAGTTTTTTGATGCACCAGTTATTAAAAATCAGTCTGGTACCGTTGTTGTAGTTCTCAAGCTTCTTCCGAACGATGGCTGATGTGTATTACTATTCTAACTTGAAACTTGAGAAATAAACCAATGCTGTTGAACTTAGCTAAACAGCGTAACAAGGGGTTAAACAAGTTCAACCATACAGTGCAGCCCCAAAATAAGAGTTCAACAAATTCACATTGCCGCCCGTTCAGCCTGCAGCCCTGCGAGCAAGTTACCGATGCGGATATCTTACCTTGGCCAATGACAGGTCCCAAGACAAGGAACTCTCTCTTGAAGAGCAACTTCTCGGCTTCGAGCATGGCCTTGGTCTCCTCGTCCAGCTGGAAGGAGGAGCCGATGAGGGCCTGCCTGGCGTCAGGCTCGCTGCCTGCCACGTAGCCTGCGGAAGACGTAGAACGGCCGCCCACATCGAGAACGTTGTACGGCCGGCATCGTTTGCCAGTGAAAAGCTCCACGCGTGTTACCCGGAAAAAATTACCACCAGAGAGAGAAAGAGAGCGACAGGGTGCTTCATGCAGGCGAGTGCTGGGAGAAGAGAGCCGTACGTGTCACGTGTGCAAGATATCCGGTTGCTCTGCGAAGCATCAATGCCCAAGGGCACAATACTGCACGAAACCTTTGTTTAAGCTTAAAAAATTTGTACAGTAGCTTTGCCTACTGCTGTATTCATTTTACTCCTAAACTTTTGTCGCTTCCAGCGGTGAAAAAAATCGAAGGTGTCGGTTTAAACTTCGCAAAGGACTTGATATGGTGCTCTCATAGCAACAGCTACATCTGTTTTAACTTTGACCTGCTCCTTTGATGTAACTAAAACAAAGAAATGGTTCTAGGGCTTATTAGTTCCGGCAGAGAATTTTTACCTCTATTTCTTTCTTTTATTTTTGACGTAGTGATGTCCATTTTTCTCGTCCATTTCAAGATAACTTCGTGGTCTCCTACCTTGCATTATACTTGAAGGTGAGCTCAATAAACAAAAGCACACCTTTCTAGACTGATGCATATTGCCCAATGCTGTGGCCTCAGAATTCAAACTAATTTGTTGAGTGACATCAGCATTTGTAGACTTGAGAAATTAAGAATTAAATTCAAGGTAACTATTACATAAAGTCATTGAGCAAGTCACTCATTCAAAAGGTGTAACTGATGTGGGTGATGACTGTAAAGCCCTCTCACGCATCTGTAAAGAGAGACAAAAAATGTTAGTAGGTTAGTTTTGGTGAGCCGGTGTGCCACCAATGAAGCCAACGAGGCCTTTTCTCTAGTCTTATCAATAATTTTGTCCCCTCAGAGCTGCTTGAGTCATTGGTCTGTATACTAAGAATGATACAGCTCAGTCGTACGCATCTTTTTTCTGAAATTCGAAGCATCTCTTCAAACCTCACCACTGGCATGATTACTTATTAAACAACTTTTTCCTATCATTTGACCGCAGCCTTATTCAAATAAAGTTAATGTAATTATTGACAAATATATAAATATTTTTGACACTGCTGCATGACAGTACAGCACGCTTCAAGAATGAATGTTTTGAAACAGTAATAACACAGGTTCTGCATTTTGGGGCTATTTTCTGGCCCAAAAGACCGATGTGCGCCCCTTGAAATGAACCATTTTTCCCAACTATGCTGAGATAATTTAAAATAACTTCATTCTGAACTTTAGGCCTCATAACAGAAACATTTTTCCTTGGGGAATAGCAAACGGTGAGCACACACGACATCCTTTCATTCATATTGGAAGAAGCAGAATACAAACCTCAAATTTAACCTTTTGACAAAAGGTGTAGCATCATCACAAGGCCTAATCCTGAAATTCCAAATTGGTGATGGCTAATAGATACTAGCCCAGATACCGTATTTTTCGGTGTATAAGTCGCGGTTCTTTTCTGGAATTTTCGTTGGTGCATCTTATCCACCGGTGCGGTGCAACTTATGTGTGGAATAAATCCGGTACGTGGCGGCCACGCGTGGTCCGTGCTCGAAAAAGTGCCAGTGTGCTGCGTGATTCTGCGCACATTAAGATACATTGCTCTATGGTCTAAATTAATGAATTATTTGTTAGCGAGTCGGAGGAAGAAGGCTTTGATGGTTTTGCCTAAACGCCGTGTGTAAGTACATGCCATCTGTTTGTATCAATAAACCATTTTGAAAAGTTAGTTCTGTCTAGACTTTGGACGGTAGAAGCGAATGTCTAGTACTGCTTACCGGGGGATGCGTTCAGAGGAGGCGGCCACCGCAACCATGTACTTTCCCCGCACTTTCTAACGAACTAATTCTCTATGTGTTTACCTGATTTACACGAGCGTTTTGTACACCGGTGCGTCTTATACACCTGTGCGGCTTATATACGTTTTTTTTTCGGAAGAACTGTCGTTATGAGGGGGTCCGACTTTTACAAAAGTGCGACTTATATACCGGGAAATACGGTACTAGCCAAGATATCAGACCATAAACACTTCGACAGCGATAACGCCACCTTATCTGGCCAAGCTAGAAGGCACCACCGACCAACATTCCGTCCGGCGTCCGAGTTAGCCATGCAGTGAGCACCCGCCAACTCTTGCGAAAAACCAGAAAGCCACAGGGAGGAAGAGATTAGAGGCGATGCGATGCGTGCTGGGGGGAGCGTTTGGGGTGGAGGCGGGGTCACCGCATCTTACCCTGAATTTGCGGAGGACTGGTAGGATCGACGTCGTCTGAAAATGCGCACAAAGAAAAAAACAAACGTGCTCGACCCTAGACAAGCCAATCGGTGCACGCACTGTAATTGGTGACATCGTTCGTCCAATTGCAAGCCCCTGTTGTGGTGCAGGTTGCACCAAACAGTGCACCTGTGGTGTGGTGCTTTGCTACACAGTAAGAAACTCCAGTCTGCACCAGATTTGAGTGCACCAGATTCAGAATAAGCCCTCGACACCTCTATGCTCTTCTACTCCGTGGTTTTCTTCTTTCACAGCGAAAACTATGTGAACACTAGACGAAGGTATTCACAATTGCATTATATAAACGGTCATCCACGCCTGCTGCCACATCTCTCCTAAAAGATGAGTTCTGAGCAAGCGGTAAAAATTGCAGCGCTAACACGCAATACAATCACACTTAGACGATACTATCATTCCTTCGGAGAAACTTACCCAAATGTGGCCACTTCCCAATGTCTGGGCGACTAATACCGCTTTCATACATGTGTAAAAGTAACACAGCTACACGGGCATGCAAAAAGCAACACAGACACACAAAGGCACTGAAGCTACAATGTGAAGGTAAATGTCGACAGTACTTGACAGCTGCATGCACTACTCTGTACCACACACAATATTAGAGCACAATGCACCACTGTGCTGGCTAAATTAAAGGGGTGTTCACTAGAATAAAAGAAATTGTTACCTCCAACAAAAATACCTACGAAACAGCTTGAGGCTGTCGTTTAGGCAGATTTTGTTTGTTATCTTCCATCTTCACTGGTACCAGGTTCAACAAATGGCAGATGAGACGATACCGCCAAGAACAAATATCCTTAATCACTACGTTACCTTGCTATAGATGCCTAATTCCTAAGTTTGCAAATAACTAGATACGGTTGGAGTATATATTACTGTGATTAACATTTTTTATCAAGTGCCATACTGCTTTCAACTTTTGTTATTAAGAAAACACGCCAACTTAAGTTGCATAATTTTGTACATTGGTGAAGCTGTTGGCCTCCTGTTAATTGAGACCATTTCCAGTCCTTCGCATACCGAACCTTAGGGATCAGTCAATTAATTATGGAATAATGCTGTGGCATTGTTTGCATCTGACTAATTCCAATAAAGTTTATAGTTTCTTTGCTCATAGTGAGAAGTGGTGGAAAGGCACGTGTATAGTTACAAGTAGGTAACTTGAAGTTTAAAGCCCTTTAATTGCTAATTGTTTTCTACAGAAGAAGCAGTAAACTTTGGTTTTTCTGCTGGCTCAATTAATAACACCTTACCAGATTATCGGGGATGTTTATCACCCATTTCATTCATTCTCGATAATTAAGATAGCAGGCCCTTTCGAGCTCTTTCGCGCCGGCTAGGCCACTGTGCAGTGAATTCTGCAATCGAGATCCCATGCTCAACAGCGACCATTTTGATTTGAAAAATAGTCATGATTTGAAAAATAGTCATATCAATAAAGCATCGTCCTGCTTTTCCATTGCATTGCATCTGCCATGCTATCATGCTACTACTACTGATCAACTACTAGCATACAATATTTCTTTTTTTACCATTAATGTCTACGTTGCCTTTACAGAATATTAAGCCACTTTGCTGGCCACTCAATGAGTCCCATCTTGGTGGCTCCAAAGCTGTGAAATCCTGACTTCATGGTTATCGTCCCCTTTATGAGCTATATATTCGGCTGCTAATAATACCCCGGCTACACTAGGGTCCGAATGTCATTTGAACCAAATGTCATTTGACTCGAATGGGGTGCTTCGAATGCCATTCGGAACCCGCCGTGCTACACTACGATTTCGATGGCATTTCAAAGCTTTCACAATTGCTCGCCGTGCTGTAGTGGCGCTGTTGTCGCCCCGTTCCGTTTTCGTACAATAATACAACAATCAAATTGATGAGCAGTCGAAGGCAGTAAAAGGATATCAAATAAAAGAGGCACCAGTTTTGACTCTAATGGGGTGACTGTTTGCGTAGTTTTATTTTATTTTTTTTGCAACTGACCCACTGTTTTTAGAGTATAAAAATTAAATATGTTGATTTTATATTTTAAGTAAATGAACAGTGAACAAAGTTCCACAAACAAAAATATTTTGTTTGTTTTACGTACGGAAGTATTATATTTTTTATTGCCGACCGAAGACGCTGCGTGCGAGAGTGCTAGAAATGGCATTTGAAATCCCAAATGTGTCTCTCGGTGCTCATTTGGCTAGAATGTCATGTGAGCCGAATGGCATTTCAGAACCTAGTGTAGCAGCACAACATGGCATTTGAGTCAAATGACATTTGGTTCAATTCACATTCGAACACTAGTGTAGCAGGGGTATTAGACTTTAAAAGAAGCAGCATGTGCTATGCCATAGTCTTTGTTGCTCTGCATCTGGCGCTCTAATGTTAATCCAGCTGTACCCAAAGGTGTAATGTGGAGTACAGATAACAGGTGGGCTCCCTCGAATATAGCTACCAATGTATGGGATAAGATGTAGGCAAAACAAAGAAATGAGAAAACTCTTGAACGAACAGATGGTTCAGATAACGCTGAATAGGAGCGGTTAAAGAATAATAGCGGTAAACGCTTAGGCCCTGCAATGAACATCAGCATCAGCATCGTTGTCATAATCATCATCATTACGACAATGACGTGCTGACAGTGCAATTCACACCCTTATCAAGAAATTCAAATTTCCCGCTCACTGTTTGCTCCGCCGCCCCTGAGGCCATTCTCGACGTGGCGATTGTCGAAGTCGACAAAGTAGTCCGGCGGCTGCGCCTTCTTCGCCTGCTGTCGCCTGTAGAAGAGGAATCCCACGACGGCAAGTGCAGCGAAGAAGATGGCAACCACGACGCCGGCAATGATGCCTGTGTTGACGCCGGACTCCTCGGCCACCAAATTCAGTGCTCCCAGGGGGTGGGCTTCTCCCGCATACACGACCTGGTCCCGAAGAAGTTGGGGAACTCAGGGCCGTCTTTTTCTATTATATTTCAGTTTGCTGGCATTTTAGAGTTTCACAAATGAGACATTCGTCGGTGAAGATGAAGTTTTAAAAATTAATTTACTTCAATACGATGGCTATAAATGTGGTGACACCATACGCGTCATTGTAAGCGCCTCACACTCACTTCGAGGGAGTGTGGGGACATTTCATCCAAAGAGCTCGTGACGAGGACGCAGGTGATTGTAGTGCTAATGGTGATGTTGCAAACATCGTCCCTGCCATCCACACGAATGAAAACTCGCTTGCTGCCCTTGAGAACATCAAAGTGCTTCCCCTGAAAAAGGAAAGAAAAGAATATCTATAGCGGCAACACGCGTAATGCTTTTTTCAACCCGCAATTAGAACACTATCTGTAGTTATTGGAACCGCAGGACAATTTCTTTCGCTGTGGCATATAAAAGCTGTGCTGTTGAACACAGAATGTATGAATCACCATTCCAAATTTAGTAAACTTTTATCGTTTCGCCTTCGCCACAGTGGCCGTATAAGCACATTGAGTTATGACTCCACACACACGCACATACCAGAGAGATAAAGAAAAAAAGCAAAATAGCCATCGTTCGTCACAAGCTGTTGCACATTTTAGAAGCGTTTGCTCATGAGCCTGTAACTATTTTCACAAAGTAAATGGATTGTCTGTAGGGCGCATGTTAGCCCAAATGACGTCAGAAAGGTAAAAAATTAGTGGCATGTTTCCCTGCGCCAAGAGAAAAACTAAAAAAACGACACATGCAGAACATCGCATGGCCTTCAAGCTGCAGAAGTGCTGTTTAGAGGTGGTGTTCTATTTTACAGGCGGTAGTCATTCTTGGGCTACTTAAACGAGAAAATGTAAGCACATACCTGATACCGGCAGTGTTCTTTCAATTAAAAACGAATATTTCACTTAAATACAAAACGGGATCACCCCAACGTCTTGAGCTCAAGCACTGAACAGTATGAAAATGTCGCAACAGATGTCCCGCCAGCAGTGCGAACGCGGGAAAAATAAATTGAATTCGGCAAACCACCATTACGTTCGTCATCGGGGTGCAAGACTGGAGGGGCAGAGCGTATGATAGGTGGGCGGGGGAGATAGGAGAGGCGGTTACGTGGCAGGGGCAGATTTGCAGCAAAGTGAGCGGATACGCGGCCAATAATTTTGCTTTTTTTGGTAACGTGCATCCTAGGCTGACCAGGAAACACCAATTCCGTGAACACTCACAGTGATCTGAACAATGGGGTTCCTGAGGCTGACGTCGAGCCCTGTGTCAGGAAAGCGCTCGAACTGGGGCGGCGGTCGGTAGACGAAGGTGAAGTGTCCCCCATCGCCCGAGCGACCCGTGGGCAGGCGCAGTCCATCCATTCGGAAGCTCACCCGCACCGGGATGGGAAGCTGGTACTCTTCCAACTTGGTGGTGTCCAGCACTGAGGACTCCGTCAGCGGCTTCACGGGACAGAGCATCTTCTGGCCGCCTTCGGTGGGGCTGCAATCCTGCGGAGTTGTGTAAAGTTTCGAAGGAGAGGGAAGGTTATAGAAAGACAGGCTCTTTTAGTGCTTTCAAATTGAGTACTTATCTATACCCTGTCCATGACACATGGTGTCGGCGCCACAGCCATCCACATAAACAAGCAACAGAGGTTAGCAGCTCGCCTGTTTGTATGGGCGTTGGCAGAGGTGCAAAAGTGGAACCTGCCCCCTTGCCCCGCCCTCTTCCTGTGCCCCCGCAATGCGACGGGTTTACCCCCCTCAATAAAAAATCCTGGCGACCCCCACGTATGTTTCCGCCAATGCTTACCCCTTTTTTAGCACCGTTCGTGGATGCCATTGACCTCGCCTGCACTCCTAACGGTTTGCGAAAGAAGTGCAATTGGCATTAATGTCCCACCGAAAGCCTGAGATGCTTAGTTTTGCAATCCACGTCCACCATCGCCTGTGGAAGCCTTCGCTCTGTCTCCTACGTGTTGCGCCATTGCGTGTTCTTGACGCCATGTAGTGCGAGCATCGACGATGACGGTGTTTGCTATTTGCCTGTTTGTTCAAATCGCTGCGTTCTCCTGCTGTCTTATTTCATGAACTGTGTACTGGTGTGGACATTTCACTACCGCTGAGTTTAAGCTGGCTCTGTGAAGTGACTCGTGCTACGAAACCCTTCCCAGATGCGTGGGTTAGGAGCTGCTTCACTGTTACAGATGTCCACACCGGCTTTTTCCCTTTATGGGCTGTTTTTTTGGCAAAAACCTATCCTGAATGGTAATCTGCGTTCTCCATTGCTGCATCAGTAAGCCAAAATTTGCACCGTACAGCTCACATGACGAAATGGAATCATTTTGTTTCCGTTTTTTACTTGCAACCTGCATCTTTCGCGTGGCTGCTATTGCTGCTGCTTTTAATGTGGCTCGCAATAACTTTCAACAGAACCTAGTGGTGACACAACATAATTTGAAGTTGTATATAACATTGTATTGTCTTACCGTCGTGATGTGCTCACTCCTCTTGTGATTCAGTGAGGTCACGTGAGTTACCATGGTGGGCATAGCGACGCTGTCCAAGTGGGCACCTCTGACCTCGACTACCGAGTTCCCGCTGAAAGAGGAGCGTCGTCACCAGAGGTGTGGTTAATCGCAGTTCCAATATTGTTGGTCTATACGCACGATCCTCGTGTATTTTCAAGCTCGGCACAGCCTTCCCGAACCACACTTAAACTTTAGCCCTGAAAAACCCGCTGGTGATAAAAATTTCTCTTTCCGAAAGCAGCTTGCGACTTGACCCTTGGTGATAAAAATTAATCAACTGCTCTGTATATCTTCGATGGGCTCACGACATTTCAGAAATCGCCCTTTGCAACCAACTTTTGTAGGATAATACTACCATGCCGCGTGGACTTCTCATGTTTACTGAACAAAGATCAAAATTGCACTTTATGCACTGAACTCATGCCTGAGCTATAAGACATGCAGTAGTGGAAGTCTGCAAATTCATTTCCAATCCCTGGAGATCTTTAAATAAGTCATGAAGACAAAGCGCTAGTTTAATTCCTTCAAGAGACTGCCATGCCTGAATAGCAATCAGCCCATTTAGCACAAATCTAATAGTTAAGGTAGATAACAGATAAAGGAGTGGAAACTCCCCGATCCGTTTCTCCTACTGCTCCCACCCTATGATGTATGTCGCACGATAGTGCGATTGCAGGCCTCTGACAGAATCTAGCACCAATTATCCATAAAAAAATAAAAATAATTACAACAATATTAATATATATGCAACTGTATTGATGCCGCTAGTTTCGTTTCGTTGCACCGCTGGAATGCTAGCATGGAATGAGCGCGTTAATTTGTAGGCAATCGGCAGTGACATCACTGGTGACGTCTTGGAGTAAACATCTGTGAGTTTGTCAACATTTATGATCGTTTCCTTGTAAAAGTAATGTTATCCAGAGCACAAATGAAGCAGAGCGAATAATCTAGGGATAGTTCTTTTGATAAAATGGGGATATACAGTATCTTCACGGCCTTTAAAGTCACGCAAACGAAACACCCCGAGGGAACACGGCAAATCACAGGCCAGGACACAAACCCCCTGGGGACATTTATACAAGTGAAAAAATGTATGTTTACATAAACCACCATCACGGCGTTACCCACCTGAAAGTTGCTGTATCAGGAAAAATGCTTTCAATAACAGGGTTCGGCTTGTAGGAAAATTTCGAGCCGAGGTTGTCTGCCGAAATGAAAGGTACTTGGACTTCGTCTATGTACAAAGCAACAGACAACTCCTGGTCGACATTATCCATCGCCACAGCGCTTGTTGAGCACTCCAGGGATGTCCTCTCAATCCTGTTGCAGAGACAAACACAAAATCCTTCTAGTTTTCAACTTGTTCCCAAAACGGCATAGTTTTGGGATGAATAAATTTCAAAAAGGTTTCAAAAAATGTTGCAGAACTCTTCGCCAACCTTCGAATGGTTAAAAGGGTCAATGTTCTACACTTGAAGCATTGGACCTATGAGGTGAGCTATAGTGGAGTGGTACGGATTAATATAGACTTTAATGGTTGAATATACAGGTTAATCACCCTCCCCACCAATCCAGCAGTCCAACCGCCTTACTATAAAAGTGAAAAAATTTATAAGTACCAGAATAGTAGCACTTTAGTTCAGAAAAAATCCGCATGTGCAGCCCTCAGCCCAACTACGTGATAAGAACGGAAGCTAAAACTGCCCCAAAAAGTTCAAGAACATTACAGATCCTTCATTCATTTACATACTTATCGAGATGGGGAGCCATACAGGTGCCCAGTGTTAATGTGATACATTGGGAATCAATAAATCCGGAACACCACCCTTCAAACATCATCAATATCAAAGAAAGTTTGTACACGAAGTCTTGTAGGCTTAAACTGCATCTCCTTGTTGACGAAAAACTTCACAAAATTTCACCTATAATGCAGCACTTTTTTCAGACCCCTTGTGCTTACCTGAAGATGTCGCACATGTTCTCTCCTACTTTCACAACTTGCTGTGAGCCGATGTTGAGATTTGCGCCATGCAGGGTGATGTTAGTTCCTCCGGCCATTGGCCCGTAACTTGGTTGCACACCCGTGAAAGTTGCAACCTAGAAACAAATTAAATTCCATTTACATAGCATGGGTTTGGAAGTGAAGATGTCTTGCGAAGCCAACGGTTGTGCTGAGCCTTGAAACCACATGCTATTGAAACTCAAAGCTTGTCACAATACAGAACAAGGAAGCATCTTACACTACATCTGTCATGGTTATCAGCGCAAAAATTAAACTGCGTCGAAATTTCTAATCATTTGACATCAGCTCACGCACTTTTTATAACCATAAAGATTGCCATGCATAGTTTGTGGCCGCTTTTGGAAGACAGGCCATTGGAGCTAAGTGAATAAACAGACTTTTGGGGGGATAATTTTTAACAAGCGATCTTCGGGACAGAGCAAAGAGTTCCTGGTAAATGGCTGAAGTTCCTGCTACTGGGAATTAAGTCAATTCACGACACCAGGTGGCACCATTTTCGAAGAAAGCAAACTGCAGAAGCACACATACCCCAACGCTTGACACACTTTGAACCAGTTCAGGTAATCTAATACCTCTGCCTCATAGCCGTTCAAAGGGCCTTCACATGCAGTCTTGCAAGTGACTCATGCCCAATGCGCAAAGTAAGTAAGTAGTCAATTGCAAGTAGTCAATTGTCAATTGAAAGTTTCCCTGTGGCACAGGAATAAGTTAATCCAGCCCCTTCAACTATGTTCGAGTGGTACAATAAAAAAGTGTAAATGCAGTTAAACTCTGACAACAGTCATGGGGTTTATAACTTGCCACAGCGTGTCGAGGTTTATTTTTCAAAGCAGCCCATGCCGCCATTTTAGTCTTGTTGGGAATGCGTAAGACAAAAGGTCAATAACTGGGCTCCCGAACAGGTTTCCTACCTCATATTCGAAGCCACCATCAATCGTGCGCTTATCCATAATGTCGTATTTCTTTACTTCGTCCCAGTGAGAATCGTTCACAGAAATCACAATGTCCACTTTTGAGCCGTACTGACCAACAGGGGTTTTGCATTGCACCCTGCAATAAAAGAGACGCATTTTTAAGCTGCAGCACCTACAAGGGAGCATATCCTAATACAAAGTTATTTCACCAGACAAAAGTGTAAAGTCAAAATCTGCGACGCTGTTAGGTGGTGAAATTGCCATCATCAAAAACAGTTCGTTTTTCTTTCTTGATCTTCGTGGAGGTGTAAGTGGAGCATGCAACGAGCTGTTTCATTATCATGAGTTATAAACAACCTGACAACCAGATACGGCTTGGGGAATGATCAATACGACGTACAGTTACGAACTTATACTCGTATTTATGTATGCACAGAAGATTGTTATTTTAAGACCCATTCAGTCCATGTTTTCGATGGATTTACAACGCCACTGCATAGTTTCGACAACATAAGTTCCGCGATCTCCCAATTGAAGCTTAAGGGGTGCTTCCTCAGGTTACGAACACACCTCCCATGCACATTTTCAAAGCTCCACCGACTATCCCTGCTGAGGGGCTCTCTGATGGTGGTATCTGCGCTTGGATGGTAAAAGCAATGCCGCATGAGCTTCCAACACAAAGCGGGTGAAAAAAATCCATTTATGACTCAACGATTGCTTTTGACAACGCTTTCGCATTTACGACCATACACTCCTTCAATATATTCGCACAGGTTTCCGTCATCTCCCCACTCGCGCCGCAAGACAACAAAAGTGCCGCTCAGGCCTCAAAAAAATAACACGCGATTGGCAACCTTTTCCGGGCCACGAATACCTCCATCTGCTAAACTTGGCCAGCGCATTCCCACGGCATCCGGACCTCCCACAAACGATGAAAAGTGAAAAGCGTTCCCACTCTTCGCATCTCTTATATTCTACAGCAGCTCAGCTGGCTTGAAAGCAAAGAAACCCGACGAAGCTAACTACCACCAATTAATCATCTGCCGGCATTATTTAGGTGAGTTGCCCGAACTTGACGTGCACCTCCCTATTTAAGAGTCTAATGCATAGCAGATAAGGGAGCTGAAATTTCAGAGTGCTAGACCATCTACTGACCAAGCTACATAACAAGCTATGCCTTGTAGGGGGTTTTGTCATCTGAACATCCAGCTTCAAGAACACCATGAAAAAAAAACACCTGCAAACATCTATTTGTGCTCACTCATGTTGGCTTTCACTGGTGCATTGCGAGCTTATTTAGCTTATACAATCACTTTTATAGTTACATTCAGGGTGTTTAAACGAAAGAATACTTGGCCAGTTCAGATTCACGGTGACAATATTGTGTCCCAACTTTAGTAAACCGAAACTCGGTTATTGTTCGGAATTCTGAGTTGCTGGTTAAATGTTGACTTGGATGGAACAAACTATTCTTGTTGCTTTCTCACACCAGGCTTGTGTGGCCTTGTAGCTGGTGGCTTGTAACTGGTGTGGCCCTGTAGCTGGTGGTTTCACCCTAAGTCTAGAGTGTCATTGCGCTTCCTTCTTGACACGCCTTTCCCTTAGTTATCTAAAGACGATCTGAAAACGCGTGAAAAGTACTAACACGGTGAAGTTCCAGTGGATGAGGTCACACGAGTGGTTGCCAACTGTGATCTCGATGTTGCTAGAGCCATAGTGTTCAGGTGTCCCAAAGTTTTCTCCTTTAAATGTCAGCAGGGTGCCTCCAGTGGTGGGACCCTTGGCAGGAGACACCTGCAATAGACGGCATGCAACGCTCATCGGAGAACACTATTCAAGGTTTTTTGAAGGCGTTATCTTTCGTTACTGCATACTGGAATATAACAGATGACAAGGAGAAGATGAACTGCTGCGAGATATCCGAGCAAGGGTAGGGCAAGATGGTTCAAATAAAGCTTGTTCACAGCACCTAGGGCGTTCACTTGAGCACGTCTTTTCTGCTTACACCCATAGGGGTACCACATGCACGCTTGCAGAAGTTGCGGTGACACTCTGAGATAATAATGAGCCATCCAGGACCACAAAGTAAGTATTGCATAAAAAGCAATTCAGGATAAACAAAACCCACAAGTTGAACGCAGATGCAACTTTTTAAAGTCCTAGACAAACGCTTACTGTTGCCACTCTCTCTTCAGCTAGGGAAAAATATAACGTAAAAATATTCACTAGTTCAAATCTGCTCCCATATGACTTGAGCATTTCTGTTTTTAATAAACTTCTGTAAAAATACAGACACAACCAACACATTTTCAGGCCATGTGACTAAACCTTGTTTGTACGCACCATGCATCCGTGAAATCAGCGGAACGCTCCACATTATAAAGTTTTAAAATAGGCAGCACTTTTGTTGTCATCGGTAAAGGTGAGGGGTTCCGCTTACACTTTCAAGATATATGGGGCAGCTTGCCATCTGGAAGAGTCGATCATCCTTGCATTCAGCGAAATGCGAGCACTGGTCCCCGCACCAGCCACACTTGAGGGGGTCCTCGTTAGTGCGGCGAGCGCACTGGGAGCACCCGTCGTAGATGCTGCACGAGCCCACTGGGAATCGGATAACCTGACCGCAGATGAAACATGTGCAAAGTCAGTTAATACGGTCCATACAACAGTACTGATCAACAGCACGATCGTTCCTTAGCCGGGCTTTGACGTGTGCGAACCATCTGCCCCCGAAATTCCTTCATCCACCAGCAAATTTAGTGTTCTTATTTCTCGAGCGATGGTGAAGGGATCGGCACAAATACGATGCATTGAAAGCTGTACAAACACTACCGAGCCCGTCATCCACAGTTTATGGCTTTCGAAGAGGCTCATTTTCATCTGCAAAATGCTTAAAATTGTGGAGTCGCCCAACGTTTAACAAAATGGCTTTGTAGACAACACTCCCAGAGTCAAGCATTTTTTGCAGGGCATATGCACTGGACCTCGCACATTTTGCAACTATGTTTCATAACGAAGAGCTCACACGCATTGCTAGTTCAACTAGGTGAACTAAGTAACAAGTAGGGAAACCAAGTGGCAACTAAGTTGCCACTCGCGGCGTATCAAACGTAAAGCCGATTCTGCCTTTACCATGTAGACACAGCCCATGCTCTATCAAGCCAACACACGAACATCATTCACTAGTAAACATGAATACAGTTCTATATCACAAGAAAAAAATGAAGTGTATATATAGTTCAAGACGGCCCTTTGGAGCATATATACCGTACCCTATCGCCCATCAGGAAATATCCGTAAGTTCCGTTTCTGTCCACAGCCGTGCTCTTCTCAATGGGGACTCCTTCGCCATTCGAGAGGTCCTTCGAGAAGAGCAGCTTTGGTGAATCACCACGTAGAAAATACTGCAATGAAAGCGGGCGAATTTTCAGGATGTATTAGCTGCACTGACGACAAGTACCTACGCCAGTGAGTTCAGAGCATACACTCCTGTAGTCACTTCGAGAGCATGAAAATCATGTGAAAATTAGATATCGCAACCGTGCAGTGCACATGATGTTCCGTTTCTTTACTCTCTCGACCTGTGGAGAGACCCTGCTACCGTAGTTAAAATAACTTCTTAAACTTCTTGTGCATGCACACGAAATGCGAACTGTGCCCTCATACTCACTTCCACAACATTTCACAGAAGGGGAGGCTGGCCAACCACAATGCGCATGTGCGGTAATGACTAGAAGATCGTGTGAAGACGTCCTTGGAGCACATTCCGGCTGCCCAAAACTTAGGTTTTTTGCGCACAGTAAGCACCTGTTCTTCTTTGAGTGCATTCGAAACACCAGCCAACCTTTTGCACGCGGTCGTAGACGCCACATGGTGTTTGCTTGTTAGAACAATTCTTATGGAGGGAATGCCTGACTCTGTCTGTGTCTTTGCTTCTAGCAGAGAAATGAAACGGCCCCGCCTCTAACAGCGAGCAGTGGTGCTAGCACTGAGCTTTGGCGAAAACCACCCGTGCTACGGACCTAACCGCATTATCGACCGAGTTAACACAAGCTGTTGAAACTATCATGGTCTATGCTCAACATTGTGGTCACAAGAGCAATTTCAATTCAGTTGTTTTTCAGAAGGAACTGGACTAAAATCGGCTTGAGCAACTTGACAAAGGTTCACGATGTCGGTACAAGACACAACAGAAAAGATACATAAAATGCGCCACGAAAGGCGCCCCCGTGAAAATGGAAGGGCATTTCTAACAAGAAACAATAGTTTCCAGCTTCATTTCTGACTGCATTTACAGATTCTAGCTGGAATCTACAACTTCTAACTACAAAAAGCCTTAGTCTAACTAGAGGCGATTGTTTCCAGCTTGCAGGGTTTTTTCTTCCAGCTGGACTGTTTAATGCAAGCAGGAAGTAATAGCTGCCAGCCGGAACAAAATCTCAATACTGCTAGAAATGAGCTATAAACTGACATCCTAGCAAGAAATTCTGACGATTTCTAGCTAGAAATATTTCTAGCTAGAAGATATTTCTGCTTAAATAAGCCAGCTAGAAAAAATATTATTTTCACCTCTAATACAAAGTTTCGCTTAACAAGTCTAAACAAATACGCCATAAATCAGCAAGTTCGGTGAATAAAAAAATAAAGTTGACAACAGATAGCGAACAAGAATTGAAAGTTATGGTTGTCTCAAAAATTCATATACATTATACATATTTACTACATGAGGAATGTGGAAGCAAGAACAAATGATTTACAACGTTATGTATAGGAGCCTGCTCACTTCCTTCATATGCAAGTGGTGCCAACGGTTAACGTATTTCACTTGCTGTCGCTCACTTGTCATCAACTTAAGGTGGAGGTCTGGATGACTTTTTCCATTGCACCGTTCCCCCACCAGCGACGACGTTACAAGCACTACATTCTCTTCCTTAATGGCCGCGTTGTGCTGGTGAGCCAAAAGACGCGGGTTTGATTCCCAGACGCGGCAGCCGCTTTTCTGGTGAAGGCGAAAGGCGAAAACGCCCATGTGTTCGAGATTTCAGAGTACGTTGAAGACCACCAGGTGGTCAAATTAATCCGGAGCCCTCCACTAGCGCGCGCCCCATCAACTGTGTAGCATCGGTGCGTTAAACCTCATAATCAATCAATCAAATCTTTAACATCCAAGCACTGGCACCTCTGGAGCATCACTAGTATGTTTTTCTACCTCAAAGTCACCGCGTTTTTAAGCCTCGCGAGCATCATCACCTCGCACCTTCCATGCAGCTTTTGACAATTCATTTACAGCTCGTCTAATGAGTTCTAGAGCCACACTGCAACTTGACTGAATGAAACTGGTGAAGTGTGATGCCTCCATAGTTCCAATACTGGTTTGCTCGTCTCTTTTCCTCCAGGTCATTTGGCTCCCAGACAATGTAAGATCTAATGGTAGCTCCTGACAGCCAGATTATCTATTGAAGACAGACCTCTTTCACACTTACCATAAGACACCTTTTTCTGAGAAGCCCATTGAAGTAGAATACGACCGACTCCTGAACAATTTTTATCTTGTTACCATTTCCTGTAATATTTTATGCTAGCTATGAGGCCTGCAGCTGTGGAAAGCTATAGATTACGTAACGCCACTCAGGACAATTTATGTGCGTCGAAAAGTTTCAGACATTGGGGTTTTATTTCACCTCCCTGAAATCGAACCCGGGATGATTTTGTCCATAGAAGCACCATATATAACGCGGCGGGTATCCGCAGACTGATTGGCAGTGAAACGATTTCAGGATCTAGTGTGGTCAACAAACGTTTCCAGTACCTGGTCTCTGCAGCCAGACGTACTTCAATCCCCGCAGCACAGAACGTCATCTGCGTTCATAGGTCGTGCCTCCCCTTAAAGCACGTAGAAAATTCTTAGTGCAGAGCAGTGAAGCAGTGCAGTCTGGTAGCTGTTACCGCACCTCACAGACATTTGTCCACTGTGGACAAACATTTTTGCTGCAGATTTATATACCACTACACCATTCTGCCAATGAGGGCTTTATTAGTGACACTCCAGTTGTTGAGGGAATTACCTAATAGAATTAAACAATTACAGGCAAATTTATCTTTACTGATGTCGTATAAATGCGAAGCATTCTTTGGCTTGGGAGAAGTACATGTTATTGCCTCGCAAATCTCCGACGATAAGGATCGGTAATTATCACAGGAAGAAGAATCCTGTAGTGCCAATACTACGACTGCTAGTACAAATAACGGAGTATGCTTCCTGTTAATATTAAAGTTTGCTTCAGCACCATACCAAACCTCGTGCTGTGGTGCACCCTTTACAGGCAAGCCTGTAGTGGTTTTATCATGGTAACAGGCTAAATATTCTAACAACCAGATACCACAAAGTTGGTGAAGAAGCCAAAGAATGCTTCATATTAAGCCGAAAAAAACTTTTTTGCTTAAAGGGACCCTGCAACACTTACCATCGAGTACTAGAAACGTATTTTGAGGTAAAGTTTATTGTCCCAGCAATAGCCTCCTGTAAGAATTATGAAAATCCGTTCACTATCACCGAAACTACGCGCGATGAAAAATCGCGCATAATTGTTCCCTCTCAACTGAACCGCGGACGACCCGACGAAAGCAGCGCGCTCTCTCCCGGAGAGGGGGGCGGCGCGCGGCGTTCTGTTCGGCGGCCTTTGATATGTCACAGGCCGGGGGGTTTTGTCCTTTTCTCCGCAACGTGGAGGGGCCTATTTCCGGTCTGGTGCCACAAAAAAGCAGGCATGGCGGCCTGCTCGCAAGCAAGCGCTCAGGCTGGTAGGGTGTTTTTGAAGCAATAATCGTTTGTTGTCGAGTGGGCTCATTGAAAGCGGAATATTTAGTTCGTCACTCAAACTCCGCGCGCACTCAAAACAAAAGAAACACCAAAAGTATGTGGACAGGTTCAGACATAGAAGAGGTTGATACACAGCACCGACGACGGCGGGTCGTCACAGGAAATGCCAGAAATTAGCCGCGAAGCTGACCACCGACAGCCAATAGGACAGCCAGGACAGCAATGGCCCGAATTACGTCGCAGAGGCCATGCCAGGGGTGCATAATGAGAAGAATTGAAGAGAGTGCATTTGGTTTTTCCGCGTCTTGCACGGCGATTTGCGCGCTTACCGCTTCACGCACACGTGTAATATTTGGCTCGGGTGTTCCTGGCACTGTAGTCTAAACGTCGCGCAGGTTTACTTGCACTACACGAAGAGTGTTGCAGGGTCCCTTTTAGATTGTGAAAATATGTTTATGAACTAAAAGGACTTCCGACATCACAAATATGAAGTCAGAAAAAAACTTGGTTCAGTATCCCCACACTATGTTTGGACTCCGCAACCACCCATCTACTCAAGACGTTCTCCTCCAAATAAAGAAGCAAGTAATTAATAGCCTCAGCAAAACACAGCCCAGCTGCATACTTACCCTTGATGTGCAAGGCGCATTCGGCAACGTTACACATAGAGCCATTCTTGAGGGACTTCAAGCAACCAACTGTGGTCAGGCAATCTACAATTATGTTCGCGTTTTTCCAACAAACTGGACAGCCACCATACGCCTCAGACCAATCCCATCTGACACTTTTCCCACTCCCGCAAAAGGAACACCACAAGGATTTGTAATCTTCCCTCTGCTTTTTAATGTCGCCCTTTTTGAACTGCCAGCCAAACCCTCCAACATTCCTGACCTCCACCATGCCTTTTACGTCGATGATTTGACAATATGGACGACAACCGGCTCCTCTGGACAACAGCAAGAAGCTATCAACGACACGCTCGAAGCAACGACGACTCACCTGCGCCCCTAACAAATCCGCCTCTCCCGTACTCCGGGCTAGAACACGCGGTAGACCCATCTGTAACAATCGCCACTGCTCCCGTAACACAAGTCTATACCCTCCGAATTCTAGGAGTCCGTTTCACAACGATGGATCGGGGCGGCACTTTTACCACAATTACACCAAACGACTACGCAACTGACTCATCTGATTCGACGCATCTGCACCCAGCGCCATGGCTTAAAGGAACAATTACACATGCTGTATCGTCCAAGCAGTGCTGACCAGCCGCATAGCATACGGAACACCTTATGCTCAGTTAAAACCAAAAGAGCAGTCCAAACTTGATGCCCTGATCCGTAAGACATGTAAAAAAGCCCTCGAACTTCCGCCCTTCACGCCGACTGAGCACCTCCTAAAACTCGGCCTGCATAATACACTGTCAGAAATACTGCAAGTCCAACATTCCAACCAACCCACGCGACTGTCTCTAACACCTACAGGCCGCACTGTTCTCACCAAACTTGGCTGCCACGTCATAACTTTGACAGAAGCACCAACTCGTATTCCTCCCAACATCCGTGCCAACATTAAAGTCGCCCCTATTCCACGCCATATTCACCCGTTTTACAACAACGGCCGACGAGCAGCGCGAGTCCGCTATCTCCACAGACACTATTCGAAGACCCTGACACCAGATACACCGACGCAGCTGCATGCCATAACCGCCAAGCTGATGCCCTTGTAGCCCTCAACACCCAAGAAACCTTCCTGACGTCCGCCACGCTACCCACTACCACCTCCACGACCGCAGAAGAAACTGCCATAGCTTTAGCTGCAACCACAGCCACAACAGATTAGATTTCCACCATCACAGACTCCTAGGAAGCATGCCGCCACTATCAAATAGGATGTATCTCGCCTCAAGCCCTCAAAATACTACAACGCGCACAGAAGCTGCCCTCCATCTACTTCGTGTGGGCACCAGACCACACCAACCTTTCAGGGAATGAGGCAGCGCACGCCTCTGCCGGCGAATTAACTACCCGGGCATTCCCAGAAGACAGAGAAGACCCGTCGGAATCCCTCGATCATCGCTCAGTCCCGAGTCATTGCACTGACACCTTGTACCACTACCGTCGAAATCATCTCATCTGCCCCCCTCCTCATCCATCTCTCAACGCCAACGACGCACGCCTCTGGCGACGACTACAAACCCAGACATAAAACAGCACAACAATACTGCGCAACATATCGCCAACCATGAATCCCTACGAATGCCCATCATGTAAAACCTCCAACACCACATACCACCTTGTCTGGGCTTGCCCCTACCATCCAAACCCCATTCCTTCCTCCTCCTTGGAGCAGTGAGAATGCGAGCTGACCAGCTGCCTGCTAGAGACGCAGGTTAACCTCGTGTCTCGGGCAAGAGCAGCTGCCACGACTCGCGGCTACCCGGACTAGGAAGGCCACCCACAACAGCATCTTCAGCTCCAATAAACGTTTCTCTCCTTCTCCTCCTTCAGTAGAATGGACAGAATGACCCACTGGGCACTGGGAAGCACTGGGCACTTCCTGCACATATATCAATTGAATAAGAAAGCTACCTCCATCAGCATGATTTATGGTTCATGTGAAGACAATAACGTAGAGTTTGTATTGCCATCATTTGTAATAACAACGAAATTGCCCAATTTAGCTTACCTGTCACTCGCCCATTCAGCTTCCATGTTCGATGCGAGTTGACAGGCATAAAAAAGACCTTTTTTTAGCACACGGAAGTACGTGCTGCCATCTCTTTTTTTATTTTAGAAGGTCCGGGAACCTTTCTCTTTAAACATACTGTGTTAAATATCCAAAAAACCACAAAGTGCGAGAGAAAAAAAATATTGTTTGAGTTGTTTCTCCTGGGAAACATTGGGCATCAAAGGTTAGAAACACAAAGAATAAATGGTGATGATGATGACATCGATGGTGATTAATACATGCACGAGACAAAAGCGAATCTGCCATCGTTTCATTCTAAGCAGGTTTCTACACACGCACCTTGTACAGGAATCCCTTGTGGTCGCCCACCCAGATGACTGTGGTCTTGTTCTGCTCCATGAGGGTAACAGATGTAGCCAGTCTCTCCTGGAGTCTTATCGTAGCCCTGCCAAAAAGCGGGAGCACACCTTCGATGTAGCTGTTCGGGCCTTGGGAGCACAGGGCATCTCCGCGTAGACCCTGGGGGGACAACAGGAAGTGTGAAGCATATGTACCGCAGGCAGTCGAACTATGAAAGACGCAAATTGCAGGTCGGTTGAAGTATTGCTACTCGAGCAGTAATATTTAGCTAATTTGCAACGTCTCAATGAAAGGTCCGACAGCTTAATTTTAGCGATAAAGAGAACATCACACTATGATAGCGAGAGTTTTACCGTTCTCGGGAGTTAAATTTCCACAAAAGCACATGCGGGGTAGAGACAGTAGACTTATTGTGACAAAACGTACCCCTAGATCCAAGGTTATGTGCGGCGACCATCGCCTCCTGTATTTTTTCAATTCCAATCTCATCAGCCGCGAGAAGCCAACCAAGCCCTTTCCTGCTACCCCTGCTACTGCTACTCTTCTCCAATCGCTAGCGTTCCCAGTGCTTCAGTCACGTGACCAGTGACTCTTCAAGCGACGCATGGTGGAAAGCGGCAACGTAGGCATAGCGTGCTGCGCCACGGCCCTTAGCTTTCTATCGCTGGCCAGAACGCCGCTACTACGGTGGTGTCGAGCATTGGTTGTCTTGGCGATCAGGCGAAAGTAACTCTTCAATTACGGACAGTCGGCTTAGCGCCGTTCAGAGCAAGAAGGCTCTGGCGCGGTTACTCTTCAGGCCCCACCTTACGGCATTTGGTCGAAGCAGGCGCCCAACCCACTCGCATTGAGAAGCGGGCGATGCGCGGCATTGAAAAAATACAGGAGCCGATGCAACAACAAAGTGATTTGTAGTTGCATCCTTTTTCATTCACAAAAAGCACACACAGTGAAAGCAAGAACTGAACACGGCAGCATGTTGAGCTAATCACTTCAATGTGTTCTGCTTTTTTTTTGGAAGTTTGGGATGGTGACACTTCAAGAAGGAAGTTTGTCAGGCTTGGCCGCTTCCAGACATTTCTTCAATGTTCTGTTTTTTATGCGTGAGTGGTGTTCCGAAACAGAAAAGCCTTCATGAACTCAAGGCCCTAACTTGGCGACCGGAGCTTAAACCAGCAGCTACAGAGATTTTCGGCTGCGGCATCTAATGCACTCTCTCCAGCAATAAACATAAAGTGGAGCAAAAGAGGGAGATACAGAGAGAGAGAGAGAGAGAGAGACGGTGAGCGGGGTACTTACAATAGCCGTGCACTTGAGGTCAGCGTGGCTCCCATGGAAGAGTCGTGACAGCTTCGCCCCATCTTTGCCCTCGTTGCAGTTCACCACGGTTTCACGAAACGCCCTCTCGACGGTGGCCATGTCGAAGAAGCACACCACTGAGCCAAGGTTTGGGTCGTTCTTGTCTCTGCGGCCATCGACGGGACTCCCAAATGCAACAGCGAGCATTTTGCTGCCAGAGCCGAGGCCACTACCCGCCCAGTTCGAAGGAGGCCCAAACGACGCACTAGTTGCGATGGTGAATCGCATGCCGGCGTCCTTAGGACACTCAATGGGCACCTCCATGTAAGTCAGAAACGACACGTCACCCTCGCAGACGCGAACCAGCCGGGTCTCGAAAAGGTCCAGTGCTGCACCTTTGTTTTGCACCGTCACAAAATAAGCAAAGCCGTTGTAACTGAAGCCGTACACGTAGCGAATGAGGTACGACGTCTTGAAGTCCTTGTACACGTTCACGAACGATGCCGTCGAGTCCGTGTGCTCGTGAAGAGCGAAGGTATCTGCTTTCGTGAGCACTCTGGATGAAACCGCAAACGGGTGATAAGGCAGAGGTCGGCGGTCGTAGGTCGACCCTACGAACAGGATCGCCTGGTATTCGCCAGTTCCGAAGAAGGCGACGGTGCTCTCCTTCGAAGCGACATAGTTGACGTGGAGCCTCTTGTCCATGGGTTTGTTAACCCTCAGCTGCCTCAAGGGCTGGTGCACGGCGCACATGCCCTGCGAAGTGGTACCGCAGGCGAGGACGATCGGGTTAGAGGCCATCTGCAGAAGCACCCGGTTGTCGTTGTCCGTCTCTTCGCGGCTGTGGTCGCAGTCCAGCGGATACGGAGGACACGCCACGCTGTCATTCTCCGGTCCAGTCGATTCCATGGCTTCGAGCGAAAAGTTGGCTGACGACAGCACGTAAAGAGCGTTGCGCCCACCCACTATTATAGGGTCTTGTGCGTTCGAGTAATTGAGGACCACAACGTTCTGCACTGGTCCTTCGGTCGCTTGGAACACTTCTACGTCGACAGCGCCTACGGCGACTGCACATGCTAAAAGCGCTGAGACTCGCAGTATCAGTGCTGGCAGCCCCCTTGATTTTGATTTGTGAGGCATTATCCTGTTCCGGCACTCACCGAATGTCGCCTTTGTTGGCAGAATGTCATAACCTGTTGAGGGCATTGTGAGACGGCTTGGCCATTCCTAGAAAGTGAGAATAATAAATGGAACCATTGAGAATTCCTTTCGCAGATTTTCCTTTCATGCCTACAACTCTTTCAACATTTTCAGACGGCATCTTTTATACATGCAAATATACTTGAGAATAATCGTTAAGCTGGGACAAATACAAGCATAAAACAATTATAGAATACGAACTTATGCACACAGCTGACAGAATATCGAGCAAAATTTGCCGTCAATGTCAGGTGAAATGATGAAAACTAGAAAGACAGTCTCTCGACGTAATTAAGCTAAAACACGTAGGGTGCACTTAAAATTAGACTGTAGGCAAATTCGGAAGGAAACAAAAACATGATGTACGCTCTGGGAAGGAAGATATCAAACAAGATTGCATAGAGGCTCGACGTTCTGCTCTAGACACTACTAACGGCAGAATTGCTTCGCCTCGCACATGGGCACATTCACAAAACAGTTCTTGTAGCAGACTGCATATAAACACCAAACCAACCCTGTACGTCCCAACATTTCGGTTGATAGAAGAACTTCACAACTTTGAAATTGCTTTAGCACCGGCCATTGAGTAATACGAAAAGGAAAATCAGCAGTCTTGAACTCCACGGAAAGCAGGGAAGTAGTTCAACTGTTCGGATGAAGATAATCATTTTTGAACAAATAGGGAAGGAAATTGAGAAAAACTGCAAGGTCGTGGGTTCGATCCCAGGCACGCGCTCTTCTCCCTTTATATAGCTGTGCTGGGTGACCGTGAACGGTACATGGCACTGTCCCTTCTGCCGTCCTTGCAATGTAGACAAACCATGATTCTACACTTTTGTTATAGTCGTTATGGATTACATGGGTTAAGACTTGACATATTCCCTTCAGTGTCCCTTTCAGTCGGCTTTCACGCCCAACTGCCATTCTGAGCAAAAAAACCCAAGAAATAAAAATCGAGCAATGCCTGCAAGTACTGCGCGAGGAGTGTTTTATTCCCGGATACACAAACATTTCAGTGACATCATATCCGTCACCGAAGTGACGCCAGTACAACGAATGAAGCGGCTTGTAAAGGTTGCACCCCTGCACACAGGGTCTTCTTGCGGGGAAGCAACCTTTAGAACCAAAGAGTACGTCATGCTTAGGGTTGCTCGTTTTCAGTTTTTATATTTTAACACGAAAGTGTTTTATGCCGGGATACACCAAGATTTCACTGACGTCACATCCATCACGGAAATGACGCCAGTACACCTTTGCCATAAGCGACCTGCCAGCAGGAAGTCGCTCGCCAAGCATACCCACAAGGCAGCCGCCGACCCGCAAATTAACCCGCAGCGGTGGCTCAGTGGCTAAGGCGTGGCGCTGCTGAGCACGAGGTCGCGGGTTCGATTCCCGGCAGCGGCGGCCGCGTTTCTGATGGAGGCGAAAAGCAAAAACGCCCGTGTGTGCGAGATTTCGGCGCACGTTAAAGACCCCCGGTGGTCAAAATTAATCCGGAGCCCTCTACTACGGCGCGCCTCATCGCCTGCGTTGCGTCGGCGCGTTAAACCGCACAATCAATCAATCAATCAAACCCGCAAATTACGCTCAGCTGAAGATTTCGCCGCACATTTCACTTTCGTGTTTCACCGAAATCAACCACATTTTTTTTTCCTTCACTTGCCACCAAAACTTTTCGCGTAACGGCAAGAAAGCCATAATCTGGAACATTTCTTTTAAAAAAATCTAGGGAAGCTTGCACTCATGCGCAAGACTTGAATCGCGAAGCTGTTGTACACCCGGCGTCAAAATAAGCCGGGGCACGCGAGCGCGTGGCAAAATGCATTGGCGCGACATCTGACGTTGCACTTCTGGTGTCGAGACATCGATGTGCGCGTGCGCGTCCAACCACGCTCGCTAGCCTGTCTTTTACTTCGCTTCAAACGGTAGCGCTGATCACATTCAGAGCTTGGCGCCAGGGGTCACTTTCTTTGCTCAACATGTCTTGCTCGTACACGCTTCAGCGGCCGAGGGTGAGAGTGAAGATGCGTTGCTCGCCCTGCCCTGCTATGAGAGATAACTAATCTTGCCCGTCTCGCGGTGACAAAATTGTGTCACACATATGCTCTCCCACTTCGGTATTTCTAACAGCGACGCTGTTATTGGGCTGGGCTTGACTGCAGCCTGTCCTTGTATCCTTATACGCTCCCTCCGGAGTTCCCAGCAAAGCGTTTGTGTTTACAGGTAAAGCCGACTTTATGAAGATCGGCTGAATCTTGGTCTTTGTAAGCTGGCCTTCCAACACTGCCTGTTGCGCAGCGAAGCATGGAAGACCACGGAGGGAGTATGATTAAAGAAAACGGCTTTAACTCATGTGTTATTAAATGATTGATTGTGATTGACTGTGGGGTTTAACGCGCCGACGCAACGCAGGCGATGAGGCGCGCCGTAGTGGAGGGCTCCGGATTAATTTTGACCACCTGGGGATCTTTATCGTGCGCCGAAATCTCGTACACACGGGCGTTTGTGCTTTTCGCCTCCATCAGAAAAGCGGCCGCCTCGGCCGGGAATCGAACCCGCGACCTCGTGCTCAGCAGCGCAACGCCTTAGCCACTGAGCCACCGCGGCGGGTGTGTGTTATTAAATGTATCCAAAAACAAGTTCTAAGAAACTATGCTGATAGGACGATTATACCGCTATGCCGAGTTTCGTTTACTTGTCGTAATTAGGTAGTGAAGTTGTAAACGTTGGAGAATTAGTTTGTTGTCATTATAACGCAATCTACGGAGAGAGATTGTCATGTATTGGAGAAAACGGTCGTAACTGCGGCACCGCGCTGTTTCAGTAGATATCAATCACAATCGGTGGAACGAGTTTTAATATTTTTTCGTAAAACATGCAATTGGTTGTTAACTATCAATGAGCACACAAAACAGAATATGAACTGAAGCGAGAAATAATCTATTTTATGAAGGTGTGATGAGGCTTCACCTTGCACACGTTCTGAAACAATTAAAGGGGAAACGGGAGAAGAGTTCGGAGTGGTCCTGGGTTCGACAAAAAATTAACAAAAAATTAACAAGAAATTCAGTGCCCGTCCACTCTGTGTAGGAGGATGACCATCAAAGCTGCGGTGCCGAGCCTCAAGGTGAGCTTTGACTGGGTTCGAGGGGTGCGCGAAGCAAAACACGTTTGTTTGTAATTTGCGATTCAGCATAGTTCCTGGTTAATTGATTGAGTGAACTTTTGATTAACTATAGTTTTCTTCCGGTGGACAAAAATGGGGCTGTCCGTTTACCTCCCGTAGAATCCCATATTTACTGACAGCAGCAGAGAATTACACAATATTTACAATTTCACTGTGAACCATGCAATTTTGAAAAATATTGCCACGTGGCCAAAGATGACGCGGTTGTCTTCGAGGAAAACACGTTTATTGGAGCGAACTTGTGCTCCCCTAACAACTCAAAGAATACAGAGGCGGCGAAGCAGCAGTCAACAAAGTGACGTACGCATGCGAGCTACGGCGAGTCGAATACACCGGCGTCTGCTCTGCAGGCTTTTTATCTTTCGGCGCGCGTGGTTCTCGAACCGTCGATTCGCATCGAGAACATGTAGATCCAAGAAGATTATTCCATGCTGTTCACGTTAGATCGGAATGCTCTCCGTATCAGAACAGATAACACATGCGGCACAGAAAGAAAGAATGGAACACGCGCTTCCCTTGGCACTGAGATAACACAGACCGGTGCAGCCGGGCGGTAAAAGCAAAACATAAATAAACAAACCCAACGCATGGTTCGCGGCAATATAAAACCCGGCTTTGTGTTAGATTTGACTTACCGGCTAATTGTCATATAATTTGTTTCGGTATAGTTTCAATAAAACAAACGTTAGAACCACCGTCTGTGATGGTATTTCCTCCGAAGATGACTTGATTCACTGTGCAACAGTCGATGTGGGAAAGCCATCTTACAAAGATCAAGCTTACAACGATCCCCTTAAAACAAATGAATTGCCTCATTCACCTCCTAACACAAATGAATTGCTGGGAAAACATTTTAGGGAACAGCCCTTTGGCGCCCTTGTCTGGGCTCAGCCACGTCGGCATCGTTGTGACCGAGCGAACGATGGGAAGACCGACGAGTGAAGGAAAGCAAAGGGAGAGACTGTCGCGAAATTGGTAGGGGAGTAGGTTCGCCGTGGTGGCGCGAGCCAGCGCTCTCCGAAAGTGTGCGGGGGGGGGGGGGGGGGGGGGGGGGGTCGACGCTTGGAGAAAACGGGAGGGGGGCGTTCACGCCACAATGATGTGCGTTCGCTTAAAGGGACACTGAAGTGATATGTAAACATTGCGGGATTACTAGCGCAAATTGTAGTCCGGAGTCCCCAGGCCATGTTTCGACCACTCTAGGCGCGTTTACGCGATTTTATTTAGTAGAAAAACTAATTCGAAAATGCTGTCCTCCTCTCTTTACGCTCGCCCATTTTCTGTGGCGTTTTTGTGTGACGTCAGGAGGGGATGACCTGGCAATTGGCTGCGCGCTACTGCACGGCTCCCCGGCCTTCAGACAGAGTCAGTCGGCCCAGCGTTTCGTCCGCCAGCGGGTCACAGAACATGGGTGGGTCGTCGCAATCAAGGAGGTTAAAAAAAATTGCAACCGTCTTCAAGGAACTCTCAGCATTAAGTCCACATGGAACATCCTCCGCTCCATGCTGGGTACTAAGCCCAGCAAAGCAGACACCGGTCACACCATCCGTCGCCTGATCCACAATCACCACCTCACTGAAACTCAGCTCCACGCGCAACTCCTCACACAATACGCAGACCACGCAACACAACCACCAAACATCCGACCTCGCAATTACCAAGGAAAAGACAATGCCGACCTTGACGCCCCCTTCACTCTCATTGAACTCACGTACCTTCGCCATCAGCAACCTCACTCGTAACACCACACCAGGCAAAGACCGAATACACAACAAACTACTCCGTAACCTCAACCCCGAATGCACAGCCGCACTTCTCGACTATTTTAATCATTGCTGGACAACCAACTATCTGCCCCCTCAATGGAAACATGCCGAAATCACGCTCATACCGAAGCCCGGGAAGCCAGTCACCCTAGAAAATCTTCGTCCCATATCTTTAACATCTTGTGTAGGCAAGTTATACGAACACCTAGTTAATCGGCTGACAGCGTACCTCGAAAAAAACAGCTTACTTCCTCATACCATGTTTGGCTTCCGCGCACACCTATCCTCGCAAGACGTCCTGTTACAGCTAAAAGACGAAGTCCTTACACCGCTGAGCTCACAAACCAAACGCGCTATCCTAGCTCTGGACATTAAAGGCGCCTTTGACAATGTATCACATCAGGCTATACTCGAAGGACTCCAATTAACTAACTGCGGCACACGTACATACAATTACATACAAAATTTTCTTACCGATCGCACCGCCAACCTTACCCTCGGCCCCATCCGATCAGTCTGCTTTCGTGCCCGACCGCGTGGTACACCCCAGGGGTCAGTCATTTCCCCACTCCTCTTTAATCTTGCCCTGCTACAACTTCCGCCACTTCTACAACAAATTCCACACATACAACACGCACTTTATGCAGACGATCTGACTATTTGGACCCCAGGGGGTTCGATTGGGGAACAGCAAGACGCCCTCCAAGAAGCCATTAACACGACCGACAACTACCTTACAGCCCGCGGCCTCAACTGTGCACCAGAAAAATCTGCCCTTCTCGTCCTCCAAAAACGCACGCAAGGCCGTAAACGACAGCCCCTCCCAGACCCACAATTGAGCCTACATGGCGCTCCAATCCTAACCACCCCTACAATTCGTGTTCTGGGACTTACTATCCAATCAGACGGCGCAGGCATTTCTACTATTCATAAATTACAAGGAACACTATTGCAAATCACGCACCTCATCAAACGCATTGCTAATCGTCGACAAGGACTGAAAGAAAATGACCTCGTGCGCCTAATTCAAGCCCTCCTAATTAGCCGCATCACATACGGAACTCCATATTTGGCTCTCAAAAATAGTGAAATACAAAAACTCGATATAATCATCCGGCAAGCCTATAAATTAGCACTAGGGCTACCACCGACAACTTCCACTGCCAAATTACTGCAGATGGGACTTCATAACACCTGGGACGAACTTCGAGAGGCACATCATGTCAACCAGATCGAACGGCTCAAGCTTTCACACACTGGCTGTCACCTCCTCCGTCGCCTCGGCTGCCCACTACCTGCCACCCATCACCCCCGCCAACGCATCCCTCTCGAAATACGCGATTGCATCTCCGTCGCCCCAATACCCAAGAATTTGCACCCCCTTCATAACCAGGGTCGCCGACAATCCCGGATTCGAATGCTTCGCAAGATGCTTCAAGTCAAGCCACGAGAAACCCGCTACGTTGACGCCGCCAAATATGCCGATAAACCAGCCTTCGCAATTTCAACAGTAGACCACCGAGGAATTGAATTGGCTTCCGCAACAGTAATTGGCAACGACTCCACAACTGCAGAAGAAATCGCAATAGCCCTCGCAGCCACTACATCTCAAGACATTATCACCATCGTCACAGATTCGCAAGCTGCCTGTCGCCATTACGCCGCCGGTCACATAGCTCCCTTAGCCCTCCGCATTCTACAGTCCATCCCTAACCCTCCTTACCTCTACATTCTCTGGACCCCGGGACATGAGTCTCTGGAGGGGAATGAGGCGGCTCATGCTGCCGCCCGCGTGCATATCTACCGGGCGTTCCCCTCCAACTCTCCAGCATCACCGTCGGAAGTCCACCATTCTGTGCCTCAAAAATTCAACGACATCCTCGAACATTACCGCCTCGAACGCCGCATCTTTCCCCCACCCCACGACAAGTTGACTAAGGAAGAAGCCACCACGTACCGCCGCCTTCAAACCAACACCTACCCGCACGGCACCCTCCTCCACGCCATTCATCCCACCTCCTACTCCGCCACCTGCAAGTACTGTCCCCAACCCTGCACACTGTATCATATGATTTGGGCGTGCTCCCACACACCATCCCTCCCCCCTACTCCCTCCCCCAACCATGAGCAGTGGGAAGGCACGCTAGCCAGTCCGGACCCCGGCGATCAGCTTCGGCTGGTTGAAAGGGCCCGCCTGGCAGCGACCGCCCAGGGACTTCTGGACTGAGAAGACCCCCCATTGCCACTACTACAAAAACTAATATTGAAATAAAGTTTATTCCTACTCCTCCTCCTGGTCGCAATTCGTTCGCTTAGTTGAAACGAAGCCAGGACACGTTTGTGAATGGAAGAATGTGCCTTTCTTTACTTGGTTTGTTTGTACACTGTATCTAGCTCCAAGTCAAGGCCGCTTCACACAACCGCACATGCGACGCTTCGCTGACTGGTACGCCAGTAGGAAAATATAAGGCCTCTTGAAGGCAGGAGAAGAGTCAGCGAAGTCAATATAGGTACTAAGGAAATAAAATCAACTGATATTTTTACCGTACAGCGTAAAACTAGGGCGCGGGAAGCACTTTTTTGCGCTGGGCGAACAAGCACAGCGGTCAGGAGCACGACTACGCATCTGCGAACGCTTTTCCGTCTACGAAATGCAATTGCTAGACGTGAGCTACTGTGGAAACTCGGGCGACGCTTACTGCACGAGCGCAGTACAACAAATAGTCACCTAAGCTGCTTGAAATGCCAAAACTAAATAAAAGTGTAAACCGGTTGTACAATATATACCCTATATTAGCAGGGCTTTCGCGTCCTGCTTCGTGGCTCAGTGGTCTGGGGTGCGGGGTGTGTCACCAGAAGTGTTTTGCAAGTCACGAGTTCGAATCCCCGCGGGTACGTGGTTTTCTTTTTTTTTTGTAACTTAACTTTTTTGTTTTCCGCCGATGTTTTCTATATTGAGTTCACCTTTTTTTGGGCCGCGACGTTCATGGCTACACGAACTAGTTCACAAAACGCGCGCAGGCTGACACTGGCGCGCTAGCGAGTTCTCGTTGGCGTGCTGTTGCCATAAGCACCGACTGCTTGCAGGCAGTGGGGACAGGCCAGAATGAACAGACCCTTGGCCTGGTGCGAACACGCTTTTTACGATACAGGCATGAGGGAGGCAAGCTCCAAATATGGGGGAAAAGCGCATGACATTTGGGCGTCTGCGGGTACGCGGAGGGCGTTCATGCACTGCGTAGGTCTCGGCTAGTGAATGCTACGACTACAAGCCGTCCTGGGAGGCTTATCTTGTGCATTTTACAGCCGACAACATGGCAGAAGCGCGGTACGATGATTACTGAGATATTGAGAATGCCCATTCAACAACGCCATTGGTTATGTTTTACAGAACCGAAACCGAAACCGAAAATTGTTTGATTGCTAACCTTGGGCATCGTCCAATCACGGCGCCCCTCCTCCTAACGTCACAGCCTTAGTTGGTGCGGCCGCCGCAAACCGCGCATGGTAGTTTTTCTTCTTTCGCGCTTTGTAAAATAATTACCGATTTGTCAACCGGATAAACGATGAAAAGTGTGCTAATTTGAGCCAGTCTACGCAGTGCAAGCAAAAACGGGAGCTTGACAAATTCACTTCAGTGTCCCTTTAATGCTATGTTCAGACTAAATACGTAACAGCCGTATCGTGCTCTATAGACGTAAAAAAAAACGGTGTTTTACACGGTTCGGTTGGCTGAGACGTCAAATGACGTCATTGCTTAAAGATATTACGACAATTTCGACAACACCCTGAACCCGGCCTAAGACGCAGTTCTTGCCTACATCTTGTCTACATTTTTGTCTACTTGCTCTATTACCGGAGACGATCTGCCGGATTCTAGCCGTAGACAGCTTTCCTGTAAAAAAAGAATCCAGTATTTAAAACTAATATAGCAGTCCCGTTTCCATAGAAATGACAGGCTAGCGAGCGTGGCTGGAGGCGCACGCGCACATCGGTGTCTCGACACCAGATGTGCAAACGTCAGATGTCGCGGCGATGCATTTTGCCACGCGCTCGCGTGCCCCGGCTTATTTTGACGCCGGTTGTACGTGAGTACTGATGTACAAATTTTTATTTATTTTTATTTAAAAATACCTTACAGGCTCTATTACGGAGCACAGAGTAAGGGGGGTACACAGGAAAGAATGCTAGTGGGTGACACTTCTTCCACAATACAAGTCAATACATTGGAACTAATAACAGTGGTTGCGCAAATGACAAGGAGGGGTTTCAAGCAACAACAAGAATTTCGCAGTCGCAAAAAAAAAAGCACAAAGAACAAAAACAGAATTGAAGGGGGTTATACAATGCTATTGAGATAGATGTATCATTAATTGCTCGCGAAAAATTTCATGATTAGTTAAATTGACAATGACGTCGGGTAGGTCATTCCAGAGTGCTATGGCACGAGGCAAAGCCGATGAATTGAATGAATTTGTTTTTCCAAAGATGCGTGTGATGCTTCGCTGATTGTGTAGTCGTTTAGACATGCGCAATGGTGCCGTTAGTGGGAAGGGTGGTGGCCTGGACGCGTGAATATATTTATGAAGCAAAGACAGGAGGGCAACTGTGCGCCGTATTTCTAGATGCTGTAATGAAAGGTCATGCTTTATTTGTGTGACGCTCGAGGGGCGACTGTAAATGCGTGAAATGAACCGTGACGCTCTGTTTTGCACAGCTTCTAGCTGGTTAATGAGATAGGCTTGGAAGGGGGACCATATGGGTGATGCGAATTCCAGCTGTGGGCGAACAAAGGTTAAGTAAGCTTGTTTGCGGACGTTATTTGGCGCGTTTCGTAGGTTTCGACGTAAGTATCCTAGTGTTCTTGATGCGTTTGCAGATATGTAGGTTACATGTGCCGCCCAAGTAAGATTAGAAGTGAGATGGACGCCGAGGTATTTATACGAAGATGACCGTGATACGTTGGAATTGTTTATGTAGTAATCAAATGCAACAGTTAATGTTTTTCGACTAAAAGATATTACTTTACATTTAGATAAATTTAAAGTCATTTGCCATGCACCCCACCAGTTGTTAATGAGGTTAAGGTCTTTCTGGAGAGCAAGGTGGTCATCGGTACTAGTGATAGAACGGTATAGAATGCAATCATCAGCAAATAGTTTCAATAGCACGCCCTGCGTTTCAGTTCGCATCCTATTCCTCAGCCATGCAGTTCTCGGGCCATGCCGAGAACTGCGAAGACGTTGCGCGCGAGGTGTCTTGTACGACACTGCGCGCATGCGCACGATGATGCGAGCTCCCACGCGAATGGCTCTCCTTCGACACTGATCGCATGCGCACGCTCCTCTCGAATGTTGCGGCGGCCGCTATCACGTGCCTTTCCGTTGTAGCGTGGGTAATGCGACATCTGCGCGACGCCTACGCGATAACGTTCCTCGCGGAGAGTTTGTGGCACGCCCGAACCTTACGGCCAGTAACAGCAGCTTCGCTGTTAAAAACTGAAAATTGACTGCCCATTTTCGTATTCGAGTTTCGTATTTCGTATTCGAGTTTCGTATTCGAGTTTCGTATTCGAGTTTCGTATTTCGTATTCGAGTTTCGTATTCGAGTTTCGTATTTCGTATTCGAGTTTCGTATTCGAGTTTCGTATTCCGTATTTTCATATTCTCCGCGTGCGCACGCGGAGCACACCGCCCGAGAACAGCTATGGGACACGTGCAGCACTGTTTGTGGCTCAGCCGCGCAGTGTAAACACCCGGCCCCATCAGCTGCCGCCTCCGGGCGGCCCAGATTCGCCCACCCTCGCTTACTTCCAGTGTGTGGGGTCATCGACTCCGGCTCAAGTGTAGCGATCAAGTAACAAGTTATAAGTCAAGTCCCTTTTTCCAGCGCGCGCTGCACCGATAGGGCGGCGGGGGGAGCGACCCGAACGCCTCCGCGCTTTACACGCGCTTTTGCTGGGATGTGGACGCTTTGTGTGAAGGAAAATGAAAGCGAAATAAAGGACGGGTGAAATTTTCTACAGTTACGTGCAAGGCGCCTACATCCAGGGGTTCTGGGTTGTCTTAAGGGTTGTATTAAGGGAAAAAGAGAAATTTGTCAACATTTAAAGAATTTTTTTTTTTCGTCTGCGTGGTCTGATGCCTTCGGTCGTGTAAAGATGTCCTCTAATAATTTTAACATTCATTATTTCTATACACCCATGCATTTCAGTTTCTCAATGAAGCCCACATATCTATTTCACATCAATGTGCATCCAGCAAAGCTATCGCTTTGCTCCTACGCTTGACACTGCCGGTGTAAATTTGAAACGAACATGACGGATGAATTTTATAAAAAAAACTGCTCGCTCGAATATCTCACGCACTGGGCACCGTCTGTGCTCGTTCCTATTATTCTTCCTTTTTATATACTTGCGTGGCATTACTAGTGCTGTTTCGTAGTGCGAGATTTTTTTTATAAAATGTCGCGTAGTTCAAGATATCCCGTTCTTGTGACAAATACGCACATAAAAAACCTTGCGGCCGTGTGCACTTCGATAACCGTATTGGGCGCTGTGCGGCAATATTGGGATCGCGCTTCGCCGTCGCTCGCACAATCGCCCTCATGTGGCGGCCTCAGCGAGCTATTGGAACGAGCGATTGTGGATCCTCGTCCCAGCGTTCGTCGCGTCGCTCGCAAAAACCGCCCCATGCGGTTACCGCTAAACACATTCCCTGAGAGAAAACACACCCGCATTCAGCAAAATTCTAGGCAAATCTAGGGGATTTCTTCATCCGAGCTAGGGCAAAAGTGGCTCCGCAGGTTGGCAGCACTGTGCTCAGAATTCCAACACGAATCGTACGTACGGAACCTGCGCGCCATGTCTTGTATGTTCGACCATGCTAGCAAAATTCTCCCAATATCATTGGTCTCGCCCTAGAAGCCGCCAAGTCCCAAGGGATACCGGCCGACTGATGGGGGAGAGGGAGCACCTAACGCTCCCTTTTTGACTGGTGTGTAGTAAAGTTTTCACTGACTGACTGACTGACTGACGAAGCTACAGCGATGAAAAGGCCAGTTGCGCGCGAAATGTGTCGTGCATGGAAGTGTTTTCGTTAAAAGAACGTTACTAAAGGGCTCGTATTTCGTCGCAAGTCGCCGAGTCCACTTTGGAAACACTAGAGGCAATCTTTTATTTCGCCTGAACTGGTGCACACAGTGCAGTGCAGTGCAGACCAGTGCAAAGTGCTACTGGAGCTTACTGCACCAGTGTACCCAGTGCAAGCACAGGAAATAGTTGTACTCTACCCATCAGGGTCGCACACGTACGCTGGTCCATTTTGAGGACCAACGCCCCCAATTAAACTGAATTTAGTTCCTAGTATAGAACGCAGAAATAATATATACAATGTAGCTTCAGAAGATTCGAAGGTAATTCGAATATAATTTGAGTTTTCCTCGCTGAAACTTTAAAAAGTATAACCTTCAATGTTCAAGATTGAATTCCAGGATGATTCGCACAATCTTCTTGATCCGATAATTCAAAATATTTCGTATAAGATATTACCGATATTTCGCAGTAAATTTAAAAATCCGCTTAACTCGGTGCTGTGCAACGTACTTTAAATTAAAACTTTTCCACAATTTATAAAACTAAGATCGCACGAAGCCAACTGAGACCTAATCCTAGCTGTTATTCGCAAAAAAAAAATCCCGGGCCATAACGTGAATTTTGGGGAGGGTCGAAGCATGCAGTGTATGAGTGTATTCTTGGCGCCTTGGTGTTTTTGCCCTCGGAGATGAAACCGTTGCGGGGTAAAGGTATACAGCTTTGCCGTAAAAGTCTCGTGTCTTTGGAGCGCGAAGCGTTCTAGCGCGAGGAGCTGGGCAACGAGTGTCCCGGTGTCTTCTTTTAAAACACCTTACGTTCTAGCGCGAGGCGCTGGAAAACGAGTGTCCTGGTATTTTAGTAACGTGACTACATGAGACGAGATACGACGACGACGACAGGAGACGCTCACAGCCCGAGCCCCTAAGAGGCTTCGCCCCTAAGATGTTTCTTCGGGAGATTGTTGAAGACGTCTACCCTTCAAAAGCCATCTCGGGCATCAAATAAAGTATATATATATATATATATATATATATATATATGTATATATATATATATATATATATATATATATATATATATATATATATATATATATATATATATATATATATATATATATATATATATATATATATATATATATATACAGAAAGAAATGCCGGCAGTCTACAACGCCAAGGAAGGCATAGGGGAATGATTAGACTATTTTTTTACTGTTAGTGCCGTTACATTATTATTTTTCATTATTATTATTACGTGAGAAAGAAAGAAAAACACGCGCCCAGAGTGGGGACCGAACCCACGCCTTTCGATTAGATCTCGAATGCCTTACCAATTCGGCTATCTGGGCGACTGTGTTCTCCTTCGCTTTCTGGGGTATTTATATTTACTACAACTGTACCTGACGCTTGAGGGTGGTAGCCAGCGCTACTCAGACTACACGGGGAGAAGGGGACCTTCTTTTCAACCCCCGGGGCGTGACGCGAACGTCTACATCCTGTCATAAGCGGGTAACTGGCGGGAAACCCTCTTATGCTACCTTGGCATCAAGGCTGCCAGAACCGAGGCCCTCGCTAAGCTTTCGCACGATAAACGGGTTTGGAAATGAGGGGCTCGTTAGGAAATACAGAAAGAAATGCCGGCAGTCTACAACGCCAAGGAAGGCATAGGGGAATGATTAGACTATTTTTTTACTGTTAGTGCCGTTACATTATTATTTTTCATTATTATTATTACGTGAGAAAGAAAGAAAAACACGCGCCCAGAGTGGGGACCGAACCCACGCCTTTCGATTAGATCTCGAATGCCTTACCAATTCGGCTGGCGCTGGCTACCACCCTCAAGCGTCAGGTACAGTTGTAGTAAATATAAATACCCCAGAAAGCGAAGGAGAACACAGTCGCCCAGATAGCCGAATTGGTAAGGCATTCGAGATCTAATCGAAAGGCGTGGGTTCGGTCCCCACTCTGGGCGCGTGTTTTTCTTTCTTTCTCACGTAATAATAATAATGAAAAATAATAATGTAACGGCACTAACAGTAAAAAAATAGTCTAATCATTCCCCTATGCCTTCCTTGGCGTTGTAGACTGCCGGCATTTCTTTCTGTATTTCCTAACGAGCCCCTCATTTCCAAACCTATATATATATATATATATATATCTGTCTGGTATCTAGTTATCGTGCTTTTTTCCAGCCAGCGCGAACACATGAGCTCGGCACGCACTTGCACAGGCACCGCCTCCTGTATTTTTTGCGCAGCTAACACGGGCGAACGGTGGCCAAGGAAACCGAATACGTACTGAAATTGCAATTACACGAGAGTTTCTAGGAGTACTAGAAATTACTCAAAACGCAAACAAGAGTCGCATTTCGATTTCACGACACCTGATTGCACGAATTTACCGAATTAACGAACAAGTTCAAATGCCCTCCCCCCACCCCCTTCAGTTACCCATACGCTTCATTTTTTACTTTGCGAAGTTACTGATTTAACGAAGTAATTCTTCGGTTCCAAGGCCGTGAAGACAAAACACAAGTTCGATTGCTTGAAAAAGACTTCGCTGCCCCGATAGCAACGATACTAATTTTATTTCAAACTTCAAACAGATACGCGGAATAATGGAATGGGGATAACGGATAATGGATGGGCAGTGGTGGCACCCCAGCCACTTTCGTGCGATTTCTCTGTGACGTCACAGAATGTAGTTTGTACGATTGGCGACCGTCGACCAAAGTCACCACCGAGAAACATAAGTGGCCGATTGTAGTGAGGGCTCTAATTGCGATCGGTAATGAAGTCCAAACAGAGCTACAGGTTTCACTACAATCGCTCGTGCTCATCACCTCGCATTTCTTTAACACGCAGACTTTCGCGGGTTTTCTCTTTTCTCATACGGCGCAGCAAGCTAAGCGCAATGGCTCGGCTAACTTCACCTTTACCATTAAACTCTCTCTCTCTCTCTCTCTCTCTCTCTCTCTCTCTCTCTCTCTCTCTCTCTCTCTCTCTCTCTCTCTCTCTCTCTCTCTCTCTCTCTCTCTCTCTCTCTCTCTCCATCAATCCATCTATCTATCTATCTATCTATCTATCTATCTATCTATCTATCTATCTATCTATCTATCTATCTATCTCTATATCTCTATCTCCCTCTCTCTCTCTCTGACCCGCATATCACGTCACTCTGTCCCGGTCCATAAAAAGTCACTGTAGCGCGAAATTTGAACTTGCAATATTCCTTGCGTTTTTTTTTTTTTTTTTTTTTTGATAAAAATGTATTTCGTCGCTGGAATGCAGCTGAATGAGTTCACAAAGGCTAGTTCTCTTAGAGCGAACAAAGTTTAACTTGGTCTATTAGTAAGTGTGAAGCTACAGGACAGGCACGGCAGCCGCAAGTAGGGCCGAAGCGGGCGTCAGACGCATGGAGGAAGAAAAAAGTATCCAGACGCATAGTAATCACACGAATATTTAGGCTGATGTGAAATCCCGCCTGATCGATATTTATCACGTACGCGTGCAGTTTTGAAGCACAAGAGAATAAGTTTTGTCAGTTTGTTTACACTCTTGTTTTGGCGCTCTTTGCCCCAGTTGGCCTTGCGCCATAAACATCCAACCATCATCAGTTTGTTTACACTCTTTATAACAACGCGTTGCACGTAACTGGAGATTGTTTTCTTTTACGGCAGGACCGCCGCACGGGACCGAGTGTGCGAAGCTGTTTTTTATAGCCCAGCCTTTGAGAGAGTGTTGTACTTTTTTGCCCGGCCGATCCTGACAAAGCACAGGCGCTCCTAGAGAGGGCCTGCTTGCAACAGTAGCAAAGCGATACAGCGACGTTCCATCGCTTCGTGAAAGGTTATCTCCGACAGCTTAACAACGACAAAGGGGTTTTTTTACGTTATCTAATCATGTGACAGGGCGATGATAGAGCATCGAGGGGACTCCGATGCTCGGGTGGCTTTGTCCATCTCTTTGTGTCAGGGCGAAGTATGGTAGAGGGGAGGGGGAGAGAGCGAAAAAGGAGCTTTCTTTCTTTTTTTTTTTTTTTTGTGGGTTTATCGAGTATGGATCCTCAAAAACCAGTGGCTGTGTTCGCCAGAGCCAGATGGCAAAGCGCGCCCTTTTCAGAGGTCGCAGCTCACCTACTATCTCCAGCCTTTCTTTGCGGCAATGATACGAACATGTTTTTATGCTTGTGCCCTCACTATTTTTACCGCTTGGCCGTAAATAAAACGCAAAAATAACTTGGAAACTAATAGTCTTTAACAAAAGTATATAGTGCCCTTAGTTTCGGTTTCAAAACTGAAACCGAAACTGGCTTAGTTTCAAGTGAGCGAACGAATACCGATGACCTGCCGGCGGTCGGCCGACTGAACCCTGGTCCAACTGGTTCTGTCGGAGGGTCGGCGAGCCGTGCAGTAGCACAATCAAGCCAACCCATCTCGTTTTGACGCCATACGAAACGTCATAGGAAATCGGCAAGGAGGATGCAGAGGGGAGGACAGCTTTTTTCGAATTGATTTCTGTACTGACTAAAGTCGCGTTAACGCAGCGAGAGTGGTCGAAACATGGCCTAGAGACTCCAGACTACAATTTGCGCTAGTAATCCCGCAATGCTTACAAATCACCTCAGTGTCCCTTTAACATCTGTTTGTAACGCTTATAATTTGCAATGTACTTCGCAATGAAATTAATTAAATCTACAGAAAAAGCCGAGCGGACAATGCCCATCATGTGCCTACGCTCTAATATCTCTGATCACTCCGTACTTCCTCACCCTACGATTGTGACTCATAGCCACAGACGGGATTGGCCAAGATTTGAGAACGGCTATGTAGTTAAGGAATGCAATGATAAAAGTAGGAGTGAAATGACACAAAGAAAAAGCAACCAGATTCCCTCCGTAAGGGCGGGGAACACATAATGAAAAGCCTCGAGATTCTGCGGTCAGGAACGGAATTCTCAGTCTTGTCCATTTCGAAGTGTCCATTTCTAGCGAGGCCTGGAGCGGTACTCTCATATTTTGTCCGTTTTGTGCCCGTTTCGAAAGTGTCCGTTTTGAGCAAGCCCTCATTGGCTAAAAGTGAACACCCGGATGTGACGCCATGCAAGAACGGCGGAGCCAGCGGAGCCAGCGGAGCTATGAGCCGCGTCTTCTCGGAGCAGACGATTTGGAGCAGACGATTTTTCGTCGCTTTGTTGTTGGTACGCTGGCGGAACAATGAACACATTAAAATAGGTTTAGTCGTTTAAAATGTGTTCACAAGAACTTTCGCGCAAAAGTCAACTCAAAGCCCGCCTATAACTGGAAGTACGTCACAATAAACCGGACGCAAAATGGACGTTTTCAAAACGGACAAACACGAGAATACCGCTCCTGGTTGGCTGAAACCAGACGATCGGATGTGACGTAGCACATCCATTGGTCACAGGCATGAACGATGGGTAGTTATGGAATCGGATTGCGTAGGATCGAAACGAGCCTATGGCTGCGCAAATTGTGTTTTTTGTCAAAAAAAGAACTCGTTGCGTTGTTCGGTGTTTACAAATTACATGGCAAACGAAAAAGTTAGTGACCAAAAACTATTTTTTTTTCTAAATCAAATGGCGCGTTTAAATAAAAAGCAGACGCGGGGTTGAGGATGGATGCGGAAACTATTAAAGTCTTTAAAAACTATTTGCAAAAGTTTCTGCGCTTCCAGTTATTAATATTAAGAAAAGTTTTGTGCTCCTAAAAAAGAAAAAAGAAACCTATTACCTTTGGATAATTTATTCTAGCCTGAATTAGTGACATTTAACAAGCTGCGTTCCTATCCGCCGCCGGTGGTAATGGTCTACGCCGTATACATAGGAGCCGGCGTTCGCTCGATAAGTGTGGCAGTTCCGAGCAGCTCGCAACCGCCGTCAGCTTTGAAAATACATTGCTCTGCCGAATGAACAGCGCCGCAACTTCTTATTCGCCGGGAACTTCGCCGCATACAGCGCCGTCATTTGTGTTTTCGTCCACGCTGCGCTGGCAATAAATTGATGACCCACCCAATTCGCAACTCTAGTTATAAAACACTACCACTCAGCGCGGTGGCATTCAGTTCAAGAAGCGTATTTTTGAACGCTTCTTGCAACACCCCGCGTAGGCAAATGCGTTCATGTAAGTCGAAAACGAAAACGAAACTGGCTGCAAAACTCAATTCATAGTAACTTCTGCAAGCCATCGAGTGCCAATCCGAATTTAAAACTACCCATCACGCCCATCGCGGCGGACGATCGCAGCGCTAGATTCCTGTCCAGTGATTATGAAACCCTACGCATTTAGCATCGGTTCCAGCAGTGACGTAGTTGCACTTGCGAGGCCTGTGACTATGCATCGTTCCCATCGAAGTGTAACCGCCTTCTCAGAGTTCACGCTGGCACTCTAGCCATTTTCGAAACGGTCCCAAGTCAGAATTTCGCCCCCGATCTCCCATCGCCACAAACATCACGCTATGGCGACGATGACTGACCGCGTGCGCCATATTGAGAAACTCTATGGCGTGCGCAACTTACATTCTCGAATGACGCAGCGCATGGACGCAGCGTAAATCTACCGTTTAGTTCGTGAACGAGTGGAGCGCAGACATGCCGCTGAGCATCGAGAGGCTGACGCAGCTGAAGGAGCGCAAGCTCGAGATCGAGGCCGCCATCGCGGCGCGAAACGAGATTCTCGACGCCAATGGGGTCGGCATGGACGAGCCGATGGTTGACAACGACGGCTACCCCAGAGGCGACATCGACGTGTACAAGGTGCAGCACGCTCGACACGACATCGTCTGCCTGCTGAACGACCACAAGGCGGTCATGAAAGACATCGAGAAGGCCCTGCACGACCATTACGCTCAAGTGCGCAGCGGCGCTGGTGGGACGGGGAACGAGCGGGAGCTCTGCGCGGAGGTCAGCGGGTTGGAGCCGTTCGCCGTCGTCGGGACCGTCGAGAACGGTTCGCCCGCTGAGGCTGCGGGGCTCAGGAGCGGCGACAAGATCGTAAAGTTTGGTTCGGTGAGCTGCAGCAACTTCAATGACTTGATGGATGTCGCCGGCGTCGTGCGGCACAGCGTGGACCAACCGATCAACGTGTACGTTAAGCGAGGTTCGAGCACCGTCCCTCTCGTGCTCACGCCGAGGCTCTGGCACGGGACCGGCCTGCTGGGCTGCTCGGTTCTGAAAGATCAGTGAGCGTGTGAAGAAGTGGGACTTGGCGAGCGTCGGCTTCGTCGAACTGGGCTTCTACGGACATTTCCAAGCTACCGCGCATGCGAACAAAATTTCCCGCTGCTCTTGGAGAACCTGTAAATTACGGGAAATACGTTGGCCAATAAAAGCCTCCCCCGACCCCTTAGCAATTGATAATATTATATGCAAATAATTGAGCATTGCCTCTGTAGCGAGCCCATTAACAACATCCTAGGAGATGGTTGAATTGAGACGGCTGGCACATATGTTCGAATAGCGCAGGCAGGAGGTGGTCCAGCCCCCGCGTTGTTTTAAGCCCTGAATGTATTATCTGTGGATGCACTGATTCATGGGTCCGAACCTCAGACGCACTGTGTCGCGAACCGCTGTGATACCCATTGTTAAAGTGTTCTATCTGGCCGTTAGCCTGAGGATAAAAATTAGACGAGAACACGTCGTGGATGCCTTTTTCCTTTAAGTATTATAATCTTGGAAAGTGCTTTTGTGTGGACCATGAAACTGTGGTCTGACTTCCACGCCGACGATGGAAGGGGGGGGGGGGGGGGATGATGTGGTGGGTCAGGGGCGCCATCCTTCGGAGTGCACGCGCACTGGGTGCCTCTGTGTTGAGAGTATCTGATAGATGTCGTTGTTGAACGACACGCGTGATTGGAGGTGGCCAATCCCGTGTGTACGCGCGTCTCCGTGTGTAGTCGTGAATAAACGGCCACTCGTCGGCTCAGGCGTTGCTTGGGCTCCAGCGAGCGAAGTCTCGTACTCCCTGTTAGTGCCGCGGACCGGGCCGGCGCTCACCGCGTCTCGATGCAGTCGCGGGCCCTCGCCACCGCCCGCGACACTACAACACCCATGGTACAGGAACGGCGAACTAGAATGCTAGTTCGCTGCACCCTGTGCCCATAGCGCAACGGCTTGAGCGCAGCCTTCTCTCCGAGCGTCACACTAGCAGGCCATTTCCATGCCCGCAAGCGCGCCACGCATCCTCCATGGCGCCACGACAGTGATACTGATGGTGATGATGGTGCTCCTTTGAAAATGGCATTTACCAAATCGGGATCGACCAAATATCACGGGTTGGATAAATGATAAGGTTCTTGTCTAACTACGGGGCACTGTATAAAGATAATATAAAGCGTTTCGAAAGCCTTCTGAATCCATAATCGAGAATTAAAAAATTAAATACCGCTACCTCTGGAATGGTGATCAGCGTTGCCGTCGTATTCGCTGCAGATTAGCCCAGAAGCTGACTGTTAACCACAAATCGTCCAACTGGCCGAAGATGCCGCTCGCGCCGAAGGGCTGCATGCATGCCGCCATCTTAGGGGGAGGAATTCAGGAAGACTCCCAATTCCCCTAACTCCTTACAGCCAGTTTTGGGCAAAATAAAGTTATCATCATCATCGCTTACTGACGATGTCATCTCTCAACGCAGAGTATCAGCTAAATAGCTGAGTGTCAGTACTTGTAACCTACGACATCACTTGCGTTAAAAGGACCCTGCAACGCTTCCGATAAACCCTTTCACTCTTCTTCGCGTCTGGAAGCACTGCTAATGCTATATTTATCGCCAGCACGGAGCGGCACTGCATAATTTGCTCGTCGCAGCAAATACGCCTTCCGTTTCTGCTTTGCTTTTGTTCTGATTTTTTTTTATCGTGGCTACCGAATGCGTTCATTGCTGCAACTGGATGGAAGCCGGCCAATAGCCGCTACACCCCTGTAATGACGTCATTCGAGCGCTCTAAGAACGCTAAGACCGGGGAAGAGACAAAAATCTTCGAGTTCGCTCGATTAAACCACTACTTAGTCCACAAGCAGTAGAAGGGTTAACCACAAGAAATGCGTGCTCCTGCTCTGGATCTCGAATGCGTACTCTGAAGCCTAATTGAAGCCTAGCAAATTCATATACAGTCGAACACGGATATATCGAACACGGGTATATCGAATTATTGTCTATATCGAACTCATGAATTATCCCCTTGAAATTTCTGTGTAAAAGTTGTGGGGAGCGCCTCGGCACACCTTCTGGTCTAGGGGGTGTCGCCCGGAGCCCCTCGCCATGGGCTCCCTTCCCTCGCCCTCCTCGCCTTCCGTGCGGCCACCGGGCCGCAAGACGTGGAGACGTCGGCACCCGAGGGATGGCGCTGGCGGACACGGAGGAGAAGCAGTGATGGGGAGGAGCGGGCGGTGGTGCTGAAGAACCGCGCGCGGGGACTCGGGACTAGGGAGAGACGGAGTGTTTCTGGTGATGGTGTGTGTGTGTATGCCCGGACGGGCGACAGCGCGTTGGAGGATGTAAGTAAAGAGTTCTTTCACGCAACCGCAGTGTGCCTCATTCCTGGGCATGCCGTAGAGAGCAGGCCCACAAAGTATAGGAATTCGTACGTTTATATCGAACGGTATTTTTCCCGACATTGGGTATATCGAACACCGCACGAGCTGGAAGGTGCTCTTCGGCGGTCGCTGCACACCCGATTTCCGCGGTCGCTTAGTGCCTTTGCCGAAACCCGACAGGGACAGAAGCCGGGGAGTCGGAGCGTCATGCTTGCCTTCTCATGGATAAATGCTCGGCCAACCAAACCACCTGCGAGCTCGACAACATCGAGCTAAAGTTTCTGCCTCCGAACACAACAGGCAGGCTGCAGCCGCTCGACCGCTCGACTAAGTCGTTCAAGGTTGGGTACAGGAGGCGACTCCTCGATAGGCTTTTGATGAACCTTCGCGTGGGCACCGAGCTTAAAGTTGACCAGCTGGGGGCCATACACATGATGACGGGTGCCTCGAACAGCGTAAAGCAGAGCGTGGCCAACTGCTACCGAAAGGCAGGCTTCGTGACGGCCGAACTTTCGGAAGCTTGCGAAGACGGCGACGACGACGATTAGGGCATGGACGACACGTTTCGCGAGCTGTCGTCCGTTTTCCCGGCTGCTGTTCCAGCCGGACTGCCTGCCGGCGACTTCGTGAACGCTGACAGCAATGTTTAGGCTGTTTCGAGCGTCGGTGACGAGGATATCGTAGCTGCGGTTGCAGGAACCCAGGCTGATAGCTCGAGTGGCGAAGATCGTCCGGACGAGGATGCGGCTACACGATCGTACTCCGCCGATGAACTGGCGGCTGCGTTCAGCTTGATTCTACGTAGTTGCGGCGACATGGGAGGAACTGGACTGTCACACCTAGATAGCCTCGAGAAGATCGAGACCACCGTCTTTAATTTCATGTACAGGACGAAGAAGGAGGCCAAGATCAGCGATTTCTTTTCACGCAAATTAAGCATCCTGTTGCGTCGTTAGTGCGGAATTAATTGTCATTTTTGAATGCGCCGATCGGTAAGTGGTCGTCCGCCACAGGTGAGGTCTCACAGCCCATATTTTTTATATCGAATTTTTCATATATCGAACTATTTCGCGATCCCTTTGGAGTTCGATATATCCGTGTTCGACTGTATACCCAAAAAGTAGCACATACAAGTGGTGCTGTACTGAACGCGTGTATGACAACCCTGGCTGCGTGGATGCACCCCTCGTGAGCCTCTTTTTTTTTTTTTTTTTGCGTCGTACTAGAACCGCAGCACTAATAAATGTGCTGGTAATTAGGCTAAACCGGCCTACAGGATACCAGGGTTCCAACGCAAATTAGTAGATAGCATAGATAGCGCTGGTGGGGGTGCGTCTAGGCGGCCAGGTTTGTCAAACACGCTTACTAGTACGGACAATGCCTTGTAATCAGGAACTTGCGCGCTATACTCCACGTTTGGAGCGACAGAATTAAAGGGACCCTGCAACACTTTCTTCAACTTTTTTCGAAATCCTAACTGCTCCAGGAACGTAGTCAACCAACGCATGCAGTACATAGATTAGGGAGTCGCAAAGTACCTCAGTCAAAGATTACAGCTCTATACCTATCAGATAACTTGGAAACTTGCTCAAAAGATTTTTCGTTCTTTCGCAGCCTTGGCGTTCTTCGACCCCTGTAATTACGCCATTACAGCGGTGTAGCGGCTATTGGCCGGCTTTCCTTCAGTTGCAGCAATGAACGCATTCGATAGCCACAAAAAAAGGAAAGAAGCCACAACAGTAAAGCAGAAACGGAAGGCGTATCAGCTGCGACAAGCAGATCACGCAGTACTGCTTTGAGCTCGCGATAAATATAGCTTCGCAATGATTCCAGACGCGAAGGAAAGAGTGAAAGCGTTTTTCAAAATTGCTGCAGAGCCCCTTTCACCCTGCTTGTTTTGCTGTTTTTTCTATTTCTCTGTATCTTTCATGAAAGTGTTATCTACGTAGTTCGTAATAAGCGCTAATCAATCGAACTAGCTCTGAGTTGTCTGTCCTAATGACCAACACGCAAGAAGTTGCGACACTCTACTGGAAGCAACGCGGAGCGGACGAGTCATCGATTGTGAAACGAACATGAAGATGAAATTGGAAGCAAGCTAGCCGTCAGACGGGGTGTCGTGTGTACACTTTTAGGAGGCGACACAAGATTCGGCATGCGTCATCTTCGCTTAGGCAGATCTACTTTGCTCAATAAGCAACTTCTTCAGCTTACCGCCTCTGGTCACAGCTGGCAAGAGCTCCGCTCGCCACTTTTCCAAAGTAACATCAGGATGAATTACAAGGCCGAGTTTCTGTCCTTGTTGGAGACGTTTATTTAAAATAAACGGGAAGAAAGTTGAGTCAGAAAGTGTAGCGGAAAGAAAGATATTGCCAAGGACATGTCGCAATTTCTACAGTCTAGTTTCGAGAAGACCTTGCTTGCGAAGAGACGCCAGCCCGGATATATTCTAAACTGCATATTGCAAACGAGCTCGGCCGAAAAGCGCACTACCGGGCTCCCGGCAACGGCTGCGAAAATCCCACCGGGACATAATCAAGCCTACAACAGCTTCACCTAAACAAGTCTACAGGAAAGGCAAACATTAGTTACCGCAACCACACCCACAGCTAGAAAGACACCAACAGAAAGCACAACATTCAGAGAAGCGCAAGCCGGTAAGCTACACACACACACAGGCTAAATTAAACCTCCTAATTAATCCGGCGCCTTCCACTGCCACGCGCCTCATCGCCTGCGTTGTGCGGCCTAAAATCAATCAAAACTACAACTCCTGCAAGATGGACAGATACACCCCTATGTGCCCTCTCTTTCTCTCTCTATTGTATACATATATATATATATATATATATATATATATATATATATATAGGAACAAAGTTTTCCTGGACGCCGGTAGAATATACACAAAAATTGTTTCGACCACGGTAAAAAAAGAGAACAGATTTAATAACGTTTCGGCCGAGGGACCGGCCTTCGTCCTCGAAGGCCGGTCCCTCGGCCGAAACGTTATTAAATCTGTTCTCTTTTTTTACCGTGGTCGAAACAATTTTCGTGTATATATATATATATATATATATATATATATATATATATATATATATATATATATATATATACAGAAAGAAATCCCGGCAGTCTTTCTGTATTTCCTAACGAGCCCCTCATTTCCAAACTATATAAGCAGTAGATATTAGAGAAAATGGTGTTGACTCACGATTAAAAAAAAAACAACAGTGGTTCACTGACGGTCCGACTGGAGGACTAGTCTTCATCTGAGTATATTGCGGGTTACTCAGATGAAGACTTCTCCTCCAGTCGAAACGTCAGTAAACAAGTTTTTGTTTTTAATCGTGAGTCAACCATTTTCACTAACACACACACACACACACACACACACACACACACACACACACACACACACACACACATATATATATATATATATACAGAAAGAAATGCCGGCAGTCTACAACGCCAAAGAAGGCATAGGGGGAATGGTTAGACTATTTTTTACCGTTAGTGACGTTACATTATTATTTTTTATTAATTACGTTAGAAAGAAAGAAAGAAAGAAAAACACGCGCCCAGAGTGGGGACCGAACCCACGCCTTTCGATTAGATCTCGAATGCCTTACCAATTCGGCTATCTGGGCGACTGTGTTCTCCTTCACTTTCAGGGGTATTTATATTTACTAAAACTGTATCTGACGCTTGAGGGTGGTAGCCAGCGCCACTCAGACTACACGGGGAGAAGGGGACCTTCTTTTCAACCCCCGGGGCGTGACGCGAACGTCTACAGCCTGTCATAAGCGGGTAACTGGCGGGAAACCCTCTTATGCTACCTTGGCATCAAGGCTGCCAGAACCGAGGCCCTCGCTAAGCTTTCGCACGATAATACGGTTTGGAAATGAGGGGCTCGTTAGAAAATACAGAAAGAAATGCCGGCAGTCTACAACGCCAAAGAATACATAGGGGAATGGTTAGACTATTTTTTACCGTTAGTGACGTTACATTATTATTTTTTATTAATTACGTGAGAAAGAAAGAAAGAAGAACACGCGCCCAGATTGGGGACCGAATATATATATTTATATATATATATACTACCACCCCAAGCACAGGAAACAAACATACCTAAACATAAATACCCCAGAAAGTGGAGGGAAAAATCGCCACTCAAAAGAAAAAAATTTCATTCCCATTTTTTTTAATTGTTTCCGTCTTCTTGATCGCGTCTGTTCCCCCGATTTTCTTGGGTATTTATGTTAGGTATTTTTTGTTTCCTGTACTTGGGGGGTGGTTGCCAGCGCCACTCGGACTACTCGGGGTAAAGGGGACCTTCTTTGTAAACCCCGGGCCGTGACTCGAGTGTCTACGACATGTCGAGAGTGGTCGACCAGCGTTGAACCCTCTTAAGCTATCTTTGGCACCAAGACTGCCAGAACAGAGGCCCTCGCTATGCATGTAGCAAAGCAAAAATGGGAAATTAGGAGCTCGGTGCAATATGACAGAAAGTAAGGGTTGGCAGTCAAGAAAACCTCGGAAAGCAAAGGGGAGGTTGTGGTGGGTCATAGAAACAGATGTAGAATTTTTTAGTCAGAAAGAAAGAAAGAAAGTTTTAACCGAAAACTTCAACTGGGTGTTTCTTAAGAGCTAACCATTGCAGTATTATATTTTTAGGGGTGAAATGATGGACGCTCAATACTACCGAGGAATTGTAGCCACTCGGCTACAACTCGTCTGCGGTTATGTAAATAAAATTGCTTGGTTTGACTCACAAGCCTATAGTGAGGAAGAATGATTCATCAAGGTTTCTAGAGTTTACCTCAACTTTAAGCAACAACTTCAGATACACAGAAATTCGCCCATAGGTGGTTAGCCATTCGGTGTCGGTAAAACTGGACCCATGCTCTTTCTCCCATACCGATGCGGAGGATACTTGCAAGGAATGTACCGGATGGATGGATGTATGGAAGAACGTTTATTTGGGAGACCGGTTGTGACACAGGAGGCCATCTGGTGTCAAGAGAGCAAAACTGTTCCGAGCTCTTTCTGGAACGAAATCCTACATATGCCACTGAAAGCACGGAAGCACATAGCAAACCAGTATGTGACGTCACTGAGCGGCGGCCTCGAACGGTTCGCGCTCTCCTGCCACCCATTACAGGTTAATTAAGGAGCGCATTGAGTTACATTGATTAAACCACACAATACAGCCACAAATGAGATGTTGACGAGCTCACTCAGCGTCGAACTTACTAAGCTCTGTAACGTAATACGCAAACGTTCTGGAATAAGCCACGCGTGAGCGCCTATCGCATCTGTCGACAACAGATAGTTGCAACGGCCCCACACAAACCGATGAATATGTGGTGCTGCAGGATGAATCTACATCGGGGTTACGAAATCCGCTGCAATGAACCGCGGAATAATTTCAACTGCCCAGCGGACCTTTGAACGCGCACATAACATTTTTTTTCACCTCCATCGGAAATACAGCAGCCGGGACATGCAATCTAAGCCACGACCTGAAACTCAAAAGAACAGCGCACAAATTCCAGCAAGCCAAAGAAGAATAAAAGCCAAAACCAGCAGGCAGCAATTACTTACTTCCGCCGTCAGAGAGCAGAGTTTGGCAGCTTTACGTGTCAGGACAAGGGAAGGGGACGACGTCAAGTTCCTGAGCGGTGACTGAGCCCCCTCGCGATGACGGATAGGGGTGACAAGGAAGTAAGCGCCTTTATCGAACTGAAAGGAGCCATGAATACAAAATACAAGTTGTGTTTATTAGAAAGACTGCTTAGTCCCGATAACAATGATACCAATATCATCGCAATCTTCGAACAAATAACTGAGATATTAAAGAAAACGTGTGAAGCCGTCGCGACCCCCTAGCCAATTTCCCGCAACTTTTCTATGACGTCACGGAACCTTGTTTGTGCGATTGGCGGCCGCCTAACTGACCTGTCGCGACGACACATGACTGGGCGTCTGTAATGGGGCCTCTAGTTCCATTTCATCACATCACTTGAATGCTAACGTGTAGTTAATGCGCTGAAAATTATGTTTTATTGTTGGCCCGTATGACGTCATTCTTGCTCATAACACGTCACTGTGGCGCAAAATTTGAAAGTTTTTAAATACTTTTTGCTTTTTTTTTTTTCGCTAAAAAACATCTTTTGGGGCTGTAATGGAGCTGAGTGAGATACTGAATCGTAGTTCTTTCAAATTAAACGAAGTTGTATTTCCTCTTCACGGCTCCTTGAAGGACGATCGAACGTTATCCTTAGTGCCCTAATACTTGAAACCACTCAGCCGTGGCGAAACGTCCGAACTGTGGCGTTACTAAAGCGAAATCTTTCTTAGTGGGACCGAAGCGTCCTCTCAAAAAAGTAATCTCCTGTCAAAACCCCATAGACCAGTTGGTCGACGGAAAAGCTCTGATAAGATCTCGGGACACAGGGCGAGTGCGTGTAACCGGGCTTCCATTGCGCCAAAAAGGTTACCTGAAAATCACAAAGAAGGAACGGTTCGAGATAAGACAATACACGCGTCGGTCTTATAGGGTGTATTCACAGGGCCTTGAACCGCGCGGCGGCGCTACCTGCGCGGCGGCGGCGACGCCATTTTTGAGGTTGCACTCCGCCGCGCGGGCAGCGCGTTTCCCGACGCGAAACGTTGTTTGCGGCGTGGTGCTGGCAAGAACGTTCGTGTGGACGGTGTTTTTCTCTGCGTGATTCGTGTGTTTGAGAATGCCTGGTCGTAACGAGTAGCCAGCATTGTTTTCGCTGCGAAATTACGGATGCGCTGTTCACGTCTCCTACAACCGCAGACCCGAAACAGGCCGAATGACGAAATCAAGCGCGCCGTTTTTTTTTTTTTTTTTTTTTGTTTTGTTTCGAAGCGAAGGCCAGGGCAGTGCTTGAAGACGGTATGATTTCGCGCGACGAATGCAATTGTCCGATGGTTTGACAGGCGCGGACAGCGGCGTGCATAACCCTGTCCGTTTTGGCGATTTCGCGCTATCTATAGATCGGTGTCATCCTTGTGCGCCGATTTCATATTATTTCCTCCGTTGCTTGAAGCCACCGTGGCGCGAGTTCAGAAAATTTCTTCACCCAAGGCTACGAGGATATTTGATGTGGTGGTGGCGTATGAGATGAGGAGCTGGTTTTACCGTGCCACCCAGGCATGTTGCGCGCTTGAGGAGTATGATAGACGGCGAGGTTCTGTGGCGACAGTGTTCTGTGCGTTGAAATTTGGTCGTCCATTTGAGCTTCTAATTAAGCGGAACAATTACGCACAGGGTCTGGGTGGAAACCATCGCGGGGTAAGTACGTGATGAAATTAGGTACGTGATGGCGACGACAAAAATCCCACCGATGATTTTCAAGTCTTTTTTCTTTCGGTAAAGACGAAGCGGAAATTATAAGCAGAACAAGATTACGGAACACGCTTTGGCTACTTCGAAATCAGCGCAGAGACAAGTGATAAAGGCTGCTCTAGTTTGTCCCTGCATACATAAACGTTTTAGTCTCTATGCTGTTTTTGAAGTAGTCAGACTGTGTACCCAGCGTCAAGCTTTAGTGCCTGATCACGAAACTCGCGCTTTATGATTAGAGAACAGTCGAAGGCGACGAAGAAGAGTTGGATCAATTTGGATGCCAACGTGGGAAGCGATATTGCACGCGTGCGTTCACCTCAACACTCGAAGTAGCCCATGTTCAGGCTGGGAGCCCAGTATGGTTCGTCTCATCCATAAAGTACGCCGGCTCCCTTAATTTGTGAACATTTTCAGCATGCGAATGTTTCAAACATGTGACGATCGAGGTGCGAGGTGAAAGCTCCGACGCCCATCGTCCCGGGGCCCACCTGAATGAAACGGGCTCCAACAGATTCGGTACTGTTATCGTAACTTCTTTGGGAATTCATCGAATGAAGACAGCCTTCAAGCACTGCCCTAGCCGTCGCTTCTAAACAGCGAAAGGAAAAAAAAAACACGGCGCGTTGATTTTGTCGTGCGGACTGCTTCGGGTCTGCGGTTGTAGGAGACCAGCGCAGACCGGATTTTCGAAGCGAGAACAATGCTAGTTATTCGTTACGACGAAGCATTCGCAAACCCACGAATCACGCAGAAAAAACACCGTCCACACGAACGTTCTTGCCAGCACCACGCCGCAAACCATGTTTCGCGTCGGGAAACGCGCTGCCCGCGCGGCGGAGTGCAACCTCAAATATGGCGTCGTCGCCGCCGCGCAGGTAGCGCCGCCGCGCGGTCCAAAGTCCTGTGAATACACCCTATAGAAAGACATCTTATCCTTTATCTCGTAAACCACGTATCGGTACATATTTGTATGGTTCGTAGATGCGATGTATTATACAGGGTGTCCCAGCTATCATGCACCAAGATTTTAAAAAAGAGTAAAGGCGTAACTCGAAGGAAACCAGGTGCATATTGTTTGCAGTACTGTGAAGATGTGGACAGTATTTGTTTCTTTAATGAGACTTAATTAACTAATTGTAATTAATTATCTAACTCGAGAAATACTGTCCTAATCACTAAAGTGTCAATGAGGCACTTGTAGGTAACCACGAGGGGCATCTAACTGCGGCATTTTCAGCGATGAACTAATTGCGTACACATTTATTCTGACTGATAAAGGAAACCCGCGAAATATGAAAAATACCACGTGACGGCGCCTCCGCGCGCACCGTAAAGCAACGCCCTCAAACAGGCTGGCTCTGAGTTAGCCAGAATAAAATAGACAAAAGAAAGAAAGAAGAAATCGCGACCGAGTTTGTTCCTTATCTGCACAGGCGTCCCGCGAACCTTGCTGCTGCTGCTCCTTCCATGCATGCTATTATCAAGGTGATGTGCTGTCTCTTCGGGAGGGTAACACGCGAAGCTGTTGCTTTCAATCAGCTTTGCCCCTCGTGGTTACCTACAAGTGCCTCATTGACACTTTAGTGATTAGGACAGTATTTCTCGAGTTAGATAATTAATTACAATTAATTAATTAAGTCTCATTAACGAAAAAATTACTCTCCGCTTCTTCACAGTACTGTAAACATTATGCACTAGGTTTTCTTCGAGTTACGCAATTTCTCTTTTTTTTAGATCTTGGTGCATGATAGCTGGGACACCCTGTATATCCCAGTCTAAAATCACAACAGGAATACCGCAAAAACAACAGAAATTGCTGTCGTACGACAAAAAACCTTGTTGTGACAAGAGAACTCCTGTTGTTACGACAAAGCCATCTTTTGTTACGACACACATTTCTGTCGTAACGACAAAGCAAATTTTCGCAACGACAAACACTTCTTCACAACAGAACTGCCATTTACGCTACTTTTCACAGTGGGCAGTAGCATTCAAACCATGTGGAGCGTCAGGACCACGACCAGACAGGAATTCAGCACGACGGAACATCAAAATCGCGACAGGAATACCACACACGACAGAACATCAGAATGACGACATGACAAGAATACGACAAGACGACAATACGACACACGAAAATACGACGAACTACATAAATGTTTCTTGTCGTCTTTTTCGACTGTGGTTTACTTAGTGTTTTGATTGACTGATTGATTGGTAGTGGGGTTTAACGCGCCGACGCTTCACAGGCGATGAGGCGCGCCGTAGTGGAGGGCTCCGGATTAATTTTAACCACCTGGGAATCTAACGTGCGCCAAAATGCCGAACACACGGGCGTTTTCTCTTTTCGCCTGCATAAGAAAAGCTGCCGCCGAGGCCGGGAATAGAACCCGCGTCCTTGGGCTCAGAAGCACAACGCCATTGCCACTGAGCCAACGCGGCGGGCATTTACTTACTGCGCGAAAAATCGTCGCATGCGTTCGTTCATCGTTCGCCACTTCCGTCCTTGAAGGTTTAACGATTGATTGGACGCACTTTTAGCTTTCGTGCTCCAACTTTATTTAGGAAAGGGTGGTAAATTTCTCGACACCCTCGTTCTTGTAATTTCCGCCCTACCTAATTTTATTATTTACTTAACAATACCGCAGGTCTTCTGCAGACCCGTACAGGTCTGCAGATGGCCTACATTTTAGCCAGACATTTGAAAATGCTATGAATACAAAATACAAGTTAAAATGGCTTTTGTGCCAGTAACACTAATGCCACTTTTGACTCAAGCTATGAACAAACAACCTAGATGTTACGGAAAACAAAAAGCAATGGCGACTCTCGTAGCACCCATTGTCCGGTCGAAACTGACCAAAGCCACCACAAGAAATATGACCGTGCAATCGTAGTGGTGTCTAGAGCTAGTTCCGTTTGATCGAATCACTCGAACGGTAACGTGCAGTTAACACGGTGATAACCATGCTTTTAGTGTTCACCCTATATACTACGTCACTGCTCACGTTTGTGGCGCAAAATTTGAAATGTGTTTTTTTTTTTTTTTTTTTAATGTCATATCTAGTACGGGTAAAAAACACCTTTCGGAGCTGCAAGAGAGGTGAGCGAGTTACCGAAAATAGATATATTAGGGTCGAAGCGTCTTAGGACTTCGTTTTGTCCGGGGCTTGGCGTTCGTGTACACAGTGTTGCGCATGCGCGAGGAGCATTGGATTGGATCTGGATTTGATTGAAGTTGATTGGATTGGATTTGAATTGTATATACTGTATACACGCGTTGTCACTCGTTTACATGAGCGAGTGGGCAATTCCACGGGTGATTTACGGTAAGAACGATCCTCAGTGCTTCGCCCACTCGTCATGATTTACTTCGTGGATATGCGCGAATTTTTTTTCCTAACTAAACAAGGTTTTATTTTGCCTTCGTGTGCACTTTAGTGGATATTCGGCCGTTTATTTTGTTCCTTTATAAATAGCATCTAGGCCACCGGCTGAAGTCGTCGCACGTCCACGGCGATGAAATTTTGAAACTTGCGCCGTAACGAGACTTCTACGCACGAAGCCTTGCATATCGCGGATATAAAAAGCCAGGTATTCTCGCAGAGTGTAGTCTTCGCTTCGAGGGGAAAAAAGCTAATCACGTCCTTTGACTTCTTCGCTTGCGCGGCACGTCGACGCCTACAAGTGCGCATTATCAGCGCAGGGCAAGGTTTATCCGCACGCCGTCTTATTCCGCAGGTACACGTCTGTAGCGACAAGATAACGCCGTCGCGTAGGAACGTCGTTCATTCTTCTTTACGGCGCCCTACGCTGTATACAGCTCGTTTTTGAAGGGGGGGATTTTTACGACATTAAAATAGTATTGCTACGGTTTGTGTAATGTCCAACGTAACAGTCTCGGATTACACCACCTGACTCACCGCCTTCGCTCGCCACCAAATTCCGAGATGCGCTCTCCACTACCTACGCTCTCCGAATATCGACCATGACGTCATACTGAATCCAGATTTGTTCGTTGACCTCACCACCCACCGGCGCAAAGGTGCTGCAAGTCTTCGGTTGCACCTTCGCGCCGCCTTCTCCCCCTCGATGACTCTGAACCGTTCCGCGCGATGACCAATCCGAGGCGCCGGTAAAATAGGAGGCGGACGTCGATGACGTCATGCCCCGAGAATGAATCGCGCGTGGCGCACCTCAATGAGCCGGCATTCCGGCCGCCCTTCGAAGCCGCGCATGCGCTGTTGCAGTTTACGCCGCATAACCGCACAAAAACCGTTTTTTTTTCGCTTACTACGCGTTTTTACCCTTTCGCCCCGTGCAACGGACCAATTTCTGTCCCGTCTCGCGCGTGCAGCAGCTCTCAAGGGCGCCGAGGAACATTCAACGGTTGCGTGCATCGAAGCGCTCGCTGCGTGGTGCTGCGTGGTGCTTCGGACGTTCGGCGGAAGTCGCTCGCAGTCAGCGGAACAGCGGCTGCCTTCCGGCCGGAAGCTAAGGCACGCGCTGACGCGTATCGCCGAACCGTGCAATGAACGAGCCACGAGGTTCCGCGACAACCGTTTTGTCCGGTCGAGGCTCGAGAGTGCGGCCGAGGCGATAAGAATAGGCGAAGATGTTGGTCGGGAAGCTGCGGCTGGCCCAGATAACTAGCAAGAATCGGCGGCGTGCATGCGTTCGCGAGAAGTGGCGGAATGGTTTCGCCATTCCTGCGGCGTTGAGACAAGGCCGCCTTGCGCAGAATGTTGAGGGGTTTGTTAAACAGCTTCCAGTCATTTCGTTCTGCCAGCAGAAGAGTCACTGACACGAGAACAAAGCCGTACTGCAGAAACGAAAGATTGTCAGCGAGGAAAAAACATCATAGGCACAAATTAAAATGGTAGTAAGTAAGGTAGGGCTATAACAAAAAAGTTTAGGGGCCAAAAAGAGGAAGAGATCTTCGAGAACAATGCACAGTAACGAGTAAATGTAGACAAGCAGACATTCAGGATTTGTTGGGTTTTCTAGCGAGGCTGCTGTTGCGTTGTTGCTGTGTTGGGTTTTATGGCACATAGGAAACTAAAAAGGCCATCATGCGCCAAACACGACGTTGCATAATTGGCTTTGCGGACAGTTACTAAAAAGTTTGTTAATGCCATTATAACTTATTTACCAGAGAGCGAAGCATCCCCACGTTCTCTATTTCGGTTCCGAATGCATGGCTGTCTGGCCTTCCATTATAAATGCGCGAGCAGGCCAATTGGCGTTAGTGTAAGGAGTTCTATACGCTCCCACAGGCTACTCTGAGAGCACTCGCAAAACTTTTTTATTTCCCCTAAAAGCATCCAGGGATCCTTATTTCCGGACACCTGTGCGCTAACAGCGAGTAATGCTCCATATCTCCAGAATGCTTCAATCATCGCGAATTCTGCCTGTAACTTTCTTTTGGTAGCAGCTGGGTACAGAGGATGAGTTCCTAATGATCAAATTCTTTCTTTTTTCGTTTTCTTTTTTCGCTTTTTCTGCCCCGGGCGACCACACATCATCATCATTCCACCCCAAAGCGTGGGAAGTGCGTTAGGATAGCGTTCTCAAGAGCTCCATGTTGCCCGGTGCCAGGCCGAGTCAGGCAACACCGACGATTGGACGTGCGTTATGCCTCACAGCTAAGCGGGGCTGTTTATAAACATTACACATCACCGCGTGACACACCCGAGCTCCGAGAGGGACGATACAAAGACCGTGTAAACAGTATCTAGTATTGGTACAGGTGCCGTCAGAAGTAATAGGAGCACGGGAGCCGTGACCGAACCGCATAGGAGCGCCGTGTAACCCGGCGGAAAACGACGGGAGCAGAACACGCATGCGTGCCTGCCGACGGTGATATACTACGCAACCTACTTCTTTAACGCGGCTTCGAGCATTATTCGCAGCATACTGGCATTTCTCTATGATACTGGCCTCAGCGATGGCGCTGATAGCAGAGGCGGTATCTGGTAGCGTCGCTCATCACACACTTTCAGCGCACGCGAGCTGCTGGAGAGGCGTCGCAATCGCAGGGATCTGGAGTGACAACTTTTCTTTATTAATATTTTTTTAGGTGGGTCTGTTATCAGAAGTATAGAGGGCCTCTCGGCGTCGGCAGGCACGCATGCGTATTATTCTGCTCCTTCAGTTTACCGACGGTGCAGCTACACGGCGCTCCTATGCGGTTCGACCACAGCTCCCGTGGTCCATTTACTTCTGACGGCACTTGTACGTGTGTGTGCGTGTTTGCGTGTGTGTGCGTGTTTGCGTGTGTGTGTGTGTGTGTGTGTGTGTGTGTGTGTGTGTATGTATGTATGTATGTATGTATGTATGTATGTATGTATGTATGTATGCATGCATGCATGCATGCATGCATGCATGCATGTATGTATGTATGTATGTATGTATGTATGTATGTATGTATGTATGTATGTATGTATGTATGTATGCATGCATGTATGCATGTATGTATGTATGTATGTATGTATGTATGTATGTATGTATGTATGTATGTATGCATGTATGTATGTATGTGAATTCAACCGACTGGCCCCTCCCCGAAAAAAAAGTGAAATCTTTGCTGCTTGTAGTCTCATACCCATAAGTGCTTAGTGCTCCATTTCTCCGACCAAAGAATCTTACGGTGGATGTTTAGAACTCCCTGCGAATGTGAAGGCGAAGGCCTAGATTGAGCTCCAGCTAATCTGCTGCCGACCTTTCTGCTGAATTTAGCGCCCGCCCCATCACCGCTTGACCAGCCCTCCGGGACGGCACCCTCCGAAGCTCATTTTACTTTTGAAGTTTATCTCGTTTTACCGCTTATCACTGTGAGGTACCCACACATATACGGCGTAGAGGAAATAGCGCTGGTAGTTATTATAACAAGGGTGGGGGTGGGGGTGATATTCTTGGAGCTACTGTAACGGTGTGGTACTGTGTTAATCATCATCGCCATCATGACCCTCCGCCTACTTATGGCCGCCGCAGTATGATCGAAGGCTTCTCTTATTGGCATTCAACTGCCTCTCTCCGAAACCATTCTTCGCCTCCGAATTTCCTTACCCCATACCTAGCGGGGGCCACAAGCGAAGACTGGCGCGTGATACACATTGCCGTTGTTGCTCCTCTTCGAGCCAGAAGCACCACAAGCGCTGACCGCTGTTCCCTATCAACACTTGGCCTCACTCGACCGTCGAGGCAACCTCTAAACATTTTTTCTCCCAAATTATTTTTGTATACACCGTACTCTCTCTCTCTCTCTCTCTCTCTCTCTCTCTCTCTCTCTCTCTCTCTCTCTCTCTCTCTCTCTCTCTCTCTCTCTCTCTCTCTCTCTCTCTCTCTCTCTCTGTCAGTCTTTTCGCGGGCACCCATATTTCACAGAGAGCGTACGCCAGACATCGGCCGCTTGAGAAGTGGGTCATTGGCACCCAAGACTCCAGGCAGTTGAAATACGATGCAGTAGAAAGCTGCGGTAAACAGCGAGGGGGGGAAGACCGGTGTTTCCACATGAACCGCAAACGGAAGGGGTGACTCACCGGGCAGCAAATGAAACAAGTGCGTGGAATACCCGCCCGGGGGGCTAAACTTGACCGTCCGGCCGGCAACTGAAGATCAAAGAGTAAACCTCCCGAAGGACTGGAAGACGGCTAGCGAAACGCGGCCAACTAGGCCGGCAGACCCCGTTGACCCCGTCTCATTTTCGGAGGGAGCTGGTAACAGAATCTCTTTTCCGAAAAGCGTGACTCGTTGTGCGCATCACGCAGCGGCGCCGTGTCATTATGGCCGCGAGTAATCATCAACGTGAGTTTTCCTCTCTTTCCTTGCGCGCGGTGAGGAATCGGGCTGGACCGCCTGTACGAGGTTCCGGTCATTATTTCGACGGTACGCCAGCACTCTCGGGGGTGCTCGCCGCCCGAAAGAAAAAAAGTCGCGTGTTCCTTTGTCTACTTTCAACGAGCGGAGAGAACGGGTTGCGGCTTGTCTTCGAAGGCTTTTCCCCCAGAACGTAGTGCGTCAACAAAAAGAGGGGCAGTTGGGGGGGCGGCATTGTTATCATTGAGTATGATGTATGCCGTGGCTCCAAGCAAATACTGGTCCGCTGGTACACGTACGTACTTGCGTTCGTACGTCACGGAGTCGTAACCGCAATTCTCGTCATGATTCGCTCCTCTTCGTACCCGCGTATACAGTACACTGTGTCGCAAGGCGCGATTTGCAACCGTGATTAATTAATTAATTAATTGTAGGCTTTCACGCGCCGACGCAACGCACGCGATGAGGCGCGCCGTAGTGAAGGGCTCCGTATTAATTTTGACCACCTTGGGATCTTTATCGTGCGCCGAAATCTCTTACACACGGACGTTTTTGTTTTTCGCCTTCACTATAGAAAAGCGGCCGCCGCGGCCGGGAATCGAACCCGCGTCCTCGTGCACAGCAGCACAACGCCTTAGCCACTGAGCCACCGCGGCGGGTGTGATTGCAACCGTGATGTTGCTGATCATGAGACAGTGATGAATGAAATGATAAGTGACACGACATTTCCCAGTCCGGGATGGGGATACGTGACATCGATCCTTATAGGGGACAGCGATTTGTCATCCGGATGACGAAAGAGAAGAATAATTTTTGTTGCTGCTGTTCGGTTGCCAGAATCAACCATAATAGACAACCTCATTGCGACTTGCCAGGAAAGCATATACCAGACGCGATATGCGCTAGACGGCGCAGCTTGGCGGTCAGTGACGCCCTTGGAACAACAGTCGCCCCCGGCTGCTGTTTGCTATTTTTCAAACGCGTTAACGGTCGCTTACATGGATTTGAAACAGTTGTCATCGTGCGGAGTCGTTTCGCTGACAGCTGACGACTAAGTATACGTCACCGCAGTTTGCGCCATGCGTAAGATGAAGCGGGGCGCGCGGTCGTCGCCTCGAGCGGACGGCTCGCCACTAAACAAGCTACGCTAGATAGCCACGCTCTACGGCGGGCTTTTGCGCGCGAGGCTTCGCACGAGCTCTACCAGACGTTTGAGCAGACAAATTTAGCGCAGACTCTTTTTGGCTTTCGGGAATTTTTTTTATCGTTTATCAGCGGAGAGACAATAAAGATCGCACGGCGGTGGACTGGGACGGCGATAAGTGGGTACAGCCTGGCTTCGTGAAGAGGTGGCGGGAAGAGATAAAGCGCAATATCTTCAGTCTCGCTTACACCAGTTTGTTCTGTGCCTGAAGCTTTCTGCGATTTTAGGGTCTTGCACGTACGTAAGTCTACCCAATTATAGATTAGGTATGTATGTGTAGCGGCGTGTTATTATGCCTGCGTACCACGTGCCACCTAACGATTACCGTAAAGGTCCTTTAGAATTTAGGCGAGTTAATTTCAAAAATAAAATAATGTGCGATTACATAATGTAGGTATAGGAGGTCCCAAGGTAAGAAACCGCCGGCGGGACCTTTTAACGCCTTCAAGCCCACACTGTTATGGCAAAACAGAAGCTAGTGCCGTTCACACGCTGGCTTTGGCGGTCCAGTTCCGCCTGGACCGGACTCGCCTTTTCCTTGCGGACACAGTTATCGGTTCCGCTTTTTTTTTTCTTCCCTCTCTTACTGCTGTCTGAAGCTGTATGATAAGTAACTGCAAACGCAAATACTCAAAGGCACCTCGAGATAAGAAGCGGGCGTGGGGTGGTGAACACTGACGTCATCATTTTCACGAGTATTTATGTCCACTAGAGGACAACAGAAGTCACCCGCAGACTCCCAGCAGCCTCTCCTATCCTGCTTCCACTCCGGATGAATCATCCAGATCCAATCCTTGGCCCCAATTTTCTGATCACATCACTCCACATTTTTTTCCGCCTCTCCCTTCCAATAAGCCCGCTTCTACCCGCAACAAGCGGGCTAATACGCCCGCCTCTACCCGGTTCGGGTTATGGTGCC